>NC_139042.1:95471124-96071124 GCF_965140915.1 Aythya marila
CTCTCAGTAATTCAACCTCATCCCTTGGTTCTCTCCATTAGCTTAAGTTGGATCCTAGAAGAGCAAGTTAGACTAGATGGCTTATTTTTCATTGGCAAAAGCCACAGACAGTTGTAAAACTTGCACCTCTCTTTATAGTGTGGTGTGGCCACCTGAAACAAAAGATTCTCATTGTGCTTTGGCACTTCATCAAGATAAATGCACAGCTGTGAGTTGAGTGTGTATAGAGAATGTATTTATAAAGAAAATAATGGCATCTATGATGAAGTACATTGATATCTCACACATCAAAGGACAAGGAGGGTAAGTAGGACAACAAAAATAATTGCTATGTACTTCCACTCTCCTCCAATTTCTTGACACGTAGGTGAATCATCATGGATTCCTACACAGTGTGTTTTTGTAAGCAGGTATGCTAGCTTGGGGAGGTAGGCCGAGTGCACATCCAAAACAGTTCTGTTGGTGTCCACTTAATTGTGCAGCAGAACAACCAAGTTATGAACAGAATAAAGCCTCGTGTGTGGGACGATGTTTGAGCCTCTAGATTTGATGCATGGAGGTTTGAAGATTATCATTGTTAGGTCAAGATTCAGCTCAGTTCAGTGTTTACATGTAAATTTGGTTCCTACTATTCATATTTCTAGAGTGTTTTAGTTGAAGTTGCCATGCTGTTTTCAGACACGTTTATGTGGAGCCAACTCAAAGAAAGCATCCCAATTATTTGTAACTAAAATGGGAGGTTTCACATTGCATAACACTGAATACATTTAAAATTCTCTAAACAGTAATATATGCTGTTGTTGGTCAATACTAGAAAGAAACTTTAAAATAAAGTTCCATAACAAAATACATTCTTGATCCTGTTTATCATTTACCAGTGACAGTGCCATTGATGAACTCTCTCTCTCTCTCTGTATATATATATACATATATATACATATATATATATATACGTATATATATATATGTGTGTATATATATATATATACGTATATATATATACATATACATATATATATATATGGGTCCACCTTAAGTCCAAAAACAGCAAAAAGAACATAGCAGATGCTAAAGAGTGATTTCATTATACAAATGAAATGGAAAATTTCAGTGAAATTCCATCCATCCCTGAGGACTGGCTCCACTTAGAGGTTAGAGGGATCACTGAGAGTGATCTCACAATTATGGGCTCTGTAACTGCCATTCGTTAGCAATGGTAACATGATTATGACTCAAGTTAAAGCAACCAGAAGACAAAAACTTGAGCTGATAGCTTGGAAAGCCACAACAAAACCCCCTTTTCCACTTCAGGGCCAGGATTTCACCCTTGAAGTGTACCAGCTTTCTGTAGGGTGCACTCAAAGAGGGAGATGGCCCCTCCAGAGCCACATGGCTTTTAATGGGCTGAGCAGAGCACGTGCCCATGCTGCCTAGCCTCTCCACCCCACAGGGATGGGGACCATTCCTCAGCCACTGCCCTGCAGTGAATCTGCACCCTGAAGGGATCTGCAGAGCCCAGCACAACCTGGTCCTCTTCTGCTCCACCTTGCAGGAGATGACTAGTCAGTTTGGGCTGGTGCTGGGCTCCACTTGCAAGGAGCCCAGCATTCTCACCCCTCTGTGGTTGCCTTACCTGCACCTGTCCTGTTCAGAAAGACAGCGTGTCTGTGAATGCGTTCACCAGGCATAGTTAACCCAAGGCCTAACCACAGCCAGCTGATGTGTTTTTGTTGGTGTTTTCTCAGGAGGCAGAGGGGATGTGAGGAGATGCAGCTGTGTCTGCCACAGTGACAGTCCAGCAAGGTTTTGCCTGAGGTTTTCCCTCTTGTGCAGGAGCCCGAGCCACCTGGAGCAGTCAACTCATCCTGGCACATAGGGCTTGCTGTCCTCACCATGTCCAGTAAGCAGGCAGAAATGGCTCTGACAAATTGGCTCTGACACCTTGGAGCAATCTAAGGTAGGGATTTGGGTTTCTGCCAGAAGTTGAAACTCATAATGCCAGCTTCCTGGAAATAAGTAATTTAACCCTTAAACCCATGCCTGTATGTATTCTGTTCAGGGTGAGATAGGACCTCTGCCTCTGCTGGTTTTTACCAGGAACATTGCAAACACAGAGTGAGGAACAGAGGACCCTGGATGGCTTGGATGAAAACCACCAGGAAAATTCTGAATTACCTGAAAGAAACACAGCTTTGTGGAGGACACTAGTGCTCCCTTCCACCTTGCAGCAGGCTGTACTTCATTTCACCCAGGCTTGCTAGGAGAGGGTGCTTCATCTTATGCAACCACTGCAATCCAAACTTTCAACACCTTCAGGGAGAAGTGATGAAACTTCTGAACCTGAAGTCAAATGTAAAGGTGTACGGGCACTTGCTTAATTTTGCGGTGTTTTTGCTCACCTGCTCCTTGCTTCTGGCGGCTGGTTTGCTCAATTTTTGCAGTTCCAGTCCTAACTTTCCAGATAATGTGTAGATCAACATGTCTAAATGGTAGGCTAAAATGTGGATATTAGGAACCCCTTTGTCAGTTATTGGTCTTTGGACATTCTGGTGACACAGCCCATAGAGAAGCCTATGAGGACTGGGATGAATGGTCAGCAGAGAATCTATAGGAAATCAGGGAAGTCCCACAGGCTACCTAATGCTGAGAAATGCTGTGCTGTCTATCTATTTATTTAATGCTAATAAATGCTCTATATGGTGGATTTCTACCACATTAATGTCATATTCATAATTCCATCAGGGCTTTCATCCTAAAGTTCCTGCTGTGCTCTGCATCAGCCAGACAGATGGACACAAGACTCTCCATCAGGGCAGAAGGGCCAGAGATGCTCTGAATTCCACCAGAAGAATCAGTGAAGCCCTTCTGTTTGTGGAAAAAGTACTTGGATTCGGTAGAAGCAGATGCCAGTATAAAACTATTAGTTTGATAAATGCTGAGGAGGAGGAAACCTGTACACAACAGAGAAATTTCTGTGCATGGCCTTGGTGCATTTGTATCAAATGTTTCTTGTGCATCCCTGTGATCTTAAAAAAGGTCAGCTCATAATCTGGCTGTTGTATTGTGCTTTTAAAAGCCGGGGCTTAGGCAGAAATATTGCCCCATGCTGCAGTAAAAGGCAAAGCTCCCATTGGCTTCAGTGGACCCAGGTTTTTATCCCATGTCTTTTTCCTCCCTTACCAGCACGTCCGTTGACCTAGCTAAGTACTAAAAATGTGTTTTAAAAACTGTAAGAAGCTTGCTGGGGCTTCATCTGAGTGCAGTGCACAAAGGGCTGTGGATAGATGTGAGAACTGCAAGGGCAGGCTTGGTTTTATGTGAGACAGTGCATGCTTTTTTGAGGGCTCTCTTTGTGGCTGCATAAAATCCTTGCTCAAAGCACCTCTAGAATCCAAATCTACTGATAATTAAAGAAAAAAATATATGTGAGGGGGAGGAGAGATGTAAGAAATACTCATGCTTTTACCAACAACTCTTTTATTATTAGAGGACAAGAGATGCCGATTTTAGAAGGGCTAATGCCAGCAAAGGCTGCATTCATTCTGCTTCATTTGATAGATGTGCTGGCTCTGGTGGCACGCACAATCATGGTGGGCAGCTCAGGCTGCTGCTCTGCAGGGTATCCAGCTCTGGTTCCTGCATAGGCATCTAGAGTCAGGGATACATCCCACTTCATTGTTTGGGGGATGTGTGAAAATGAAGAGAACAAAGTGGGCCTGAATAGCATCATCTGCAGAGGAAAAAAAAAAAAAAAAAAAAAAAAAAAAAAAAAAAAGTGATCCTTCTTAATTGCTCAGAACTTGTGTTTCACCCTGCCAGCCAGCGCAGCTCTTCTCCTGGCATCCCTTCTTCCTTTCCATTCCCTCAGCGATCATATTGCAAACCTAACACACTTGGTTCAATTCCATTTTTTAAATTCACCATTGCAGATTCTGCCCCAGAGTGGCTGCATCTGTCTCAAAAGAGAGCTGGAATGGGAATTTAAACATATTTTATGTGGGCATTCACAGGCCTCTCGGCGCCCAGAAAGAAGCATAGCTGAACATGTCTAGGAAAGCATATCCAGCCCGAAAGGGGCAACACACATATGCCACTGTGTTAAGGACAGTAAAAAGTGGCTAGCATGTAGGCATGATAACAAGCTGCTGTTTAATTCCCAGCTCAGCAACTTGGGTTGAAAACTGTAACAACTGTAATTATCAGCAAGTTTCCAAGCCAGACAATTGAATCACTCGTCTGAGCAGATGCCTTTGGGGAATAGCAATAGAACTGCACTCTTCAGCTTGTAGTACACGTACACACTGTACAGGAGCATAAAATCCTTCCAGGGCTGGCTCCACCATCTCTGCCACACTTGACCACTTTCTATCACCAATAAGAGGATGAATAAACAGGAGAGGCAGCCATCCCCACCAGCTCCTGCTCAGACACTAGGTGCCACCAGAGGCAGGATGGTGTATCCTGGCCCCGCTAGATGCCAAATGGGAATGTGCACTGAAGCTGGTGGAGCCACAGGGATCTGGAGGATTTCACACTGGACATTGATTACGGTGCGTGAGGATATGTAGAGGGCATCTCCAAAATCATAGCTCTGCTCTTGACCACAGCAGGAGCAGTAAGTGTATTTTATGGTAAATAAATGTGGAACAGCGATGGTTTTAGAAACACGTATTAAATACTTAGTTTGCTACAACTGGATATAAGCAAGTTAAAGAGCTATCCTCTGCTGTAACACAAGATCTACCAGACTGAATTAAGGTACTTAAAGAACAGTTTAATTGTGCTTCATTTTGGTGAGTCTCAACAGGCTTGTTGCATGAAATGCAGTTTACTGTATTTTCTGGGGGAAGCTACCTTCCCTCTTACTGTTTTTCTTCTGCAGTCAGAGAGGATTAGCTTCAAGCAGTGGATACACACATACCCAGGGGAAAAACTGGCCTGGGTTTGTTCACAGCTTATTGCAAGGCTGTCTGTTTTCCACAAGAACTGCTCAAGCTCCAGAAAAAAATGCCATGGGACTGAAATGCCAGAAGCCTCCCTGTGATCATTTTTCTTTCTGAAAAGCACATATATATTCTAAACATTGGTAATTTCCTCCGTGTGCCTTGAGCTACATTTCTAGACCCGGGAGAAAGGGATCTTGCCGTGTTAAAGATCTCTCAGCTGAGTGACTAAGATTATGTCCCACTGTGGATATTTCAGTTTAAAAAGTGAGATGAGACCTGATAGTGATACCACATCAAACACATCTCCTATTGATCCTTTCTAACCTTGCAAAAGAGCTGCTCTGCATTAAGTACCTTTTACTTCAGTGCTGCTGATGGGACCACAGATGTTAACTGCCAGGCTAAATATCCTCAGAGGTCAGCAGACCGGGCATTTGAGAGGTCATAAAGTAATAATTTTCTGGCTAAGAAACAATAGGAGTGTTTACCCCCTGCCCTCTAACATAGCCTGAGGACATGCTTGTGGCTCACTCTGAAATGCATTTACAATATTTATAAATAAAAGGGAATTAATAAAAGATATCCTTCCCAGTGTTCCCTCCCCACCATGTTGCATTTAGAACATACCATGAATCAGATTGATATGTCAAATTGTTGTACTTGACTGAACTGATGTCAAAAGCCTTCATACTGAACAAAGGGTCGTGCTTCTGAAGGTGCATTTTCAGACCATTCTATCCACTGCCTATACAAAAACCTGCCCTCGCTACCTGCCCTATACAAAAACCTGAAAAGAAATCACCCATTTTTAGGTGTAAAAATTATCTATCATCAATAAGAGAAAATAAGCCACTCTGCCTTTAGGCCATACCTTTGGGCTCTCTGGTCTCTCTCCACTGTGTGTGGACAGATAGGGTTGGCTGCCCTTGCATCTTCTGGGATTTCCTCAATATCTACTTTATGGGGTTTGATTTCTAAAATCACTGAGGAAATGGTGATTGGGCTTTGCTGCAGAGAGGGCAACAGCATCTTTGCTGAGCCGTGAGGGCCACATTCTCCACGGCCATTAAACTTGATGATCCATTTCCTTCATCTGAAAAACAGCAGTTTTTGCCAGTTGAAGAGCCAATCTCCATGTTCAACCATGAATTTGGAAGAAGAGACCGTACATATTACGGAAGCAGAAAACCAGTCTCCTATTATTTCCTTATAGACAAGCAAACCATACAAGTTTCCTCAAACAATCAATGGGCAACATAAGGCAACCTTTGGAGGCTTGCTGCTGGAGCATCGGGATATGTTACAAACACATCAAGAGGCACTTCTGCTTATATGTTAATCCTTTTACTTTCAATCCACTTAATTTTACATATTCCATGAATCCTTAAAATCTGCTTTTGGCTGAATTAGATCTGTCTGGTCACATCATGTACCTCATTTTTCTTTATTCCCCTGGGAACAGATGTGATACATATATTCTTACATTTTGACTTTTTTTTTTTTTTTTAAGGTCTTTGGTTTTTAACCCTGTTTTTATTTCTCTTTCCTCTTCTTTTTCTCTAGCAATATTTTGTAAATAAAAAGGGGGAAAAAAGGGGGAGAGAAACAATATGCTTATTTGTTTGATACATGCAGCAGCTTGAAAATGAGGTGAGTGTGTAATGGATAGTGCATATGTTATGTGAGAATTATGTTGCCTGCCAAAACATTATTGTTGTTACCACGTGTGTGAGAGGAAGATTAAGCTAATAGACTCATGCCAGCCATCTCTGAGGTACGCTGTGGGAACCAAGGGGGTGGACAACATCTGAATGAAATAATATGTGTGTGAGTAATTCCCTCCTTGAATTTTGAGCAAGACCTTAGGAAGCTGGCCTACTTCGTCTGTGGCTGGTAGTGGTCAGTCCCATGCATTGGGAGAGGCTCCTAGTTTTTAACACACTTTTCTTTAGGGGAACACCGCTTCTGAACACTCATGGGACTTAGTGATAAAAAATCCCCACTGACAACTGCTGGGTAGAAAAAGGCTGCCTCTCCTGTAAGAGCTAGGAGGATTATAAATTTTCTTTCCCCACATGAGGAGGCAAAGTAAAAGCTCAGATATTCCCAAAACAGATCCACTAATCATAATTTAAAAAAAATGAATGCATCAGTCAAGCCACTTGATTTCGATCTTTCATATTTTTAAATGCTCTCTTAAGTCAACTAATGTAAGTCACTGACAAGCACAACTTTCCTTCAAGTCTGGTCAAGTGAGCTGTTTCTGCCATTAGAGATGCAGAAAAAGTCACAGAAAGTTATAGTTGACTTCACCTTTTAAGAAAACAGGCTTTCTGTCAATGTTTGTTTCCTTGGCTGGGGATATAGTTTGCTTTGATGAATTAGTATTTTTCAGTAAAAATCAGTTTTCCCGGTAACTTTGCTGTATTTTTTTCTAACTCGAGTAATTTCTTCCTTTCAGTCTAACTAGACTTTATTATTGAACATAGTACTGCTCTTTACCCTCTGCTTGTTTGTTTTTCTTCAAGGTCTATTCTGCTGGAACTTACAAAAAATCTTTTGAAAATACAAGCAGATGATGCCCACAAGATCACCTTTCCTTTTTATTATATTAATTTTTATTTTTTATTTTTTTCCTAATAGATAGTGAAGCACCACCTCTTTTTTTTACAGAAGCTGTGCAGGTTTTGACCCCTGGGATTTTTCTTGTCCAAGTGCTGCACTGTGCTGTCCTTAATTAGACTCACTCTCTTCTCAAAGTACTGAGGTGACGTTGGCTGGTTCATAAGTCCTCTCATCACTCTCAGCTCCTTTTATTAAACTCTAGATGCTAACAGTCTCTTCACAGTCTTGAACAGCTAATGCTGTTTTAAGGCTTTATTGAATCTCTCTATCAGAATCTCTGCTCTTCACACTTTATTTCAGCAGATTGTAAGCCCAGGCCTTGTTGAGTCTCATACAAAGTCACTGAAGTCAAGAGAAAAATTCCTTTAACTTTTCCCACATACAGTCCTCAACTCTACCTTCTCCTGCATTTGTATCTGAACTTTAATGGATGATTTTATCTGCCTAATAGTGTGTCTGCAGATTATGAGGGGATGGATCTTGATATCACGTTTTGTCCAGTGGTGGTTCTTCTTGACCCAGGGGCCTTCCAGGAAAGAGGGCAATGGGGTGGATGGGGACAGCTGAATAAAGTCCCCAGTGCAGCTCCTTTCCCATTCTAGCACCACTATTCATCTCCTCCTTTGAAAGCAGAATAATTGCCACAGAAAGATTCTGCAGCTGACTATTTTGCCACAGAGCAACTTCTCTGTGAATGGAGAGGAAGGAAAGCAAAGCTGAGCTGAAGAAGGCGACAAGTCATCACTTAATTCCTCCAACTGAAAAATACTTTGTTTCTTGCACTTGTTTTCACATTCTCAGGTTCACAGACCTGCATAATATATACACTAAGCAAAACTACTTCTATTACTTGAACAAGGAAGTTTCATTATTAAGAGACCCATGTTTTAGCTGGACAAATGTTTGTGGTGGAGAACAAGCTCTGAATGATAACAGACCATAGCAGGGTAAGAAGAAAAATTCAGATGTGTGCCTCCTATTGTGCTGCAGCTAGTAGCTCTACTACCAGGTCTGTAGGTCTTCAGATCTCTAGTTTTCAGATCTGTAGTTTTCACTTAGTGGTGACTGCTGTGTGAGAACAATTTCTTCAGGGTCTTTCTTCAAATCACACTATTATGAAGCTGATGTCCCTCATTTCTGCTGCCTCATTCTTTGTGAAGGCAAATGCCAGCACTTTTGCTGGCTCTTATAGCTGGTTTGTAGTTAATAGGGGGTCTAAGTGAGCTGCAGAAAGCCTGGAAGCAGAGATGGGAAGGGTAGTTTCCGCCAAGGCCATTAAAATCTCTCATATGGCAGTGGTGGAGGCTATGGGTCACCAAATAGTTTTGCTGTGTATGGAGTGGTTCCTTCAAATGTTCCTATCTCTTTGATAGGAACAACAGTCTGTGTAGAGAAGGGACTTTGACCAATACAGGCAAGATGTTTGCTGCTCAGTGGAGAGTCTGTAGGGTGGAAGGGGGGTCAGTGGCCTTTTGAAAGGCTGTTGAGATGAAAGATGGTTTGAGACTACCAAAAGGCTGTTCAGGTGACTTTGCTGATCAGTGTTTGCTTATATAGAGTCTATAGAAGTTGCCAAGAGGATGTACACCCAGATAGTTTTGAAACCTTCTATTCTCAAGAGAAGACATTGAATTGTATAGGGATGACCATGGCAGCCTTTATGTGAGTCTTGTCAGAAGGAAAGGGTTTGGACTTTGTATTCAAGGACACTGTCAATCCTGTTTGCCAAAAAAGGACGGTAATATTCACTTTTTGGAAGATTTTATTCAACAAGTGGGCTTGTTGAATAAAGACAGTCTGTTTTCAGTACTCTTTATAATTCTTTAAAATGTTGATCAATGCCATGGCTTGCCTCTGCAAAGTTCATCCTCAGGAGAGACATGGTTACACAGAACAGACTTTAGGTGAAGTTGACTTTGGTCACACCAACGATTCAGCCTGGTAGCCTACACTTGCTCTCTTAGAGAAAAAGTATATGCCTGAGGCAAGTTTTTCATGGTACTTCCCTTACTGCCTGCCCTCCTTCCAGAAAGCCATGCTTTGTAGAAGAGCTCAGCTAAGATCAGGTTGCTGGGGCTAGATGCTCTACTTTTGCTTCTGCAAATGCTGCTTGCAGGGGTAAAAATGAAGGGGTGGTGGAGAGGCTTCTTATTCTGGGCAATGTCTCTAAGTAGGATATGTAGGCACAGATGGATGAAGACACTGCAGAGCCCAGAGCCCTTGTGCTGTCATCACTGTACTGACCAGTCTGTACTGACCAGCCTTTGGTATGGTTTTCTCCATTAGATCCCAAACTGGGATGCTCAGCTGCTGTTGTCACATCTCTCAGTGGCTGTTTTTCCCAAATCTCCCCAACTGTACAAAGAAGGTCCATGTGTCTATTCCTCCAGCTACAGATGCAGCCATTTGACTCTTGGGAGAGACTTGGGTGTTGGCCCCAGCACTTGGCTCTTTGTTACCTTTTTGAGAACAGACAGTGAATTAAAGCCAGCTGCCAGAAAGGCAAGTTGATGCAATGCTTTGAGCTATCCTAGTCTACATATAGGAAAGATCTAGTCTCTATCTCATGACTGAGTCTCCTTGTTCTTGTCCTAACAAGAAAACTGATATTGTCACTTGTCTGTTCTCAGTGCTCTGTTGGGCAGCAACTACCTGTTGGGAAAGGGGCTGACATTGAAGCAAGAGCACTTGATAGGAGAGTTGCAGAGAGGCACCTATTTGTGGGGGTGGTGGACAGCTTTTCTGCCCTTGTGAACAATGAGGTAGTTTCCATAGGATCACCTGACATGTCTTTGTCTGTTGTAGAAGCTAAGGTTGAGGCCACTGATCACAGCACATAAATAAATGACTGTTTTTGAGATGCCACCTGGGAATGTTTTTGTGCCCTCAAAGTGAGTGTGTTTGCTTCTGTGTCACCTGACTAAGCAAACAAAGAGCTTCTCAGTTCATGTTTTGTCGAGCCTCCCAGAGCTGCACAGGGCCTAGCTGCAAGGTCTTGTCTCCTTATGAAGACAGTCAGGAATGAATGTCAAATGAGTGGTTCTCAGAAAAGTCCATGGTCACTTTTGTTTGTGAATGCATGTGTCTTCAGCTGGAGTCATTTGGAAGAGAGACTGTTTTACATTCCCAGCCTGTGTGGGACTTGAAAAGGTACACTGGAAACATTCTTGCAGGATTAAATTAATGCTATGATTTCTATATTGGCAGTGTTTTGTGTATCTCACCTGGAGATAGAAAGAGTGAAGAGAAGAACAATGAAGTTCAGGAACAGAAGAAGTGATTTCAGACAGAAATGAAAGACTTTTGACGCAAGCCACTCAATGCTAAATGATCAAGGCTTTAGGGTTTTGCACAAAGCTAAAGAAAAATTTGCCACTACAAACAGAGCCCTTACTTATCTATTTTTTATCCACCTCCCTTTACTAATTCCTACTGGATGCTCAAGAGATACATAGATCTTTTATTCATTCACCCAAGTCAACATCCTTTAAACTTTACCCACTCTGCTGTGACTGCCCATAGTGGCTGCTGCTCACATGCAGCAAAGCTGTGCATGCCCTGGCGGGGTGGCTGAATGCCTGCTTATCTTTCTCAGTATCTAATGTGGCTTTTGTGTCAGAGGGAAAGCAGGCAGGGGAAAAAGGAAGCAATTGTCATGAAAAGAAAGAAGCAGGGAAGAATGGCAAGAGGAATTTGCTGACCAAGCACAAATGGCTAAATTTCTAGACTAAAGAGAGCATTTCAGGAAATTAAGCAGCAAAATAATTCATTTTCCCCAGAGATGACCAAATTCCTCTGAATAAACCATATCTGTTGTGTTCAGTCCAAAGCATTCAAAAGTTATGAGTCAGACTGGAAAAATCCCTGAGATTTTTTTTTCCTAAAAAATGAATAAATGCTAGATTCCTTTTTTTTTTTTTTTTTTTTTCTTCCTAATTATCTTTTAGAATTCAAAGTATTCAAGTACTAAGATACTTGACTCATGTTTTCAGGGCTTTTTCAGGCCTCATGCTTTTGCTTTTGTACTGTTGTTTGAGGTGTGGTGTTGGGGCTTGACAGCAAATGTCAATCACTGTGAAATCCCAGTCAAATCACAGAAGATGGTGACACTGCATTTCCTTTGCAGTCATTTAAAGCCTTCTCCTACAGTGCAGAAGAAGCCAATACTGCTGCCTTTCCAAAGAGTCTGATTCCCTGGTGTTATTCCCTGACAACAGAACACTGGTATATCTGTGGGACTGTGTGGAAATCAGAAGATTGATGCTGATCCCCAAGGCCTGACACCCACTGACATTTTACCCCCCTGCTCCTTCTCATGTCAACAAGACTCTATTTGGGCAGTTTTCAAAGGTTGAGTGTATTTGCTACACATAGCTGCTAGCAACTGCTTTTGTGCAGGTGTCAGAGCAGATTAGCATGCATAATTAGGAGTGATAGTGTCTGGAAAGTGCATGCAAACATGAAGCTGCTTTCCAAAAACAGGTTGTCCCTGGCAGAATACCAGCTACCCTGGCATCTTGTTTTTAGAGAGCTTCCACTTAAGTGCCTGAAAAGTTTGCTCAATGGTTGAGGTTTTTACTTCTGAATCTGTAGATTAAGAGCTCAGTCATGACCTGGAGAAGTGAATAACAGAAATCCCACTGCTTTTAATGGGAGTACAATTAACTGTTTATGTCTAGGGAAGGACTGAGACATATGAGGATACTGAGCACTCGAGGTTCTCAGTCAGTTCTGGAGGAACCAAAAATACTTTGTTTTTGGCCCGAGCCAAAGGGGTTCTTCCAAATACAATCTTGATGAGGAGAATACAGAAGATATGTCTCCCATGTTTAATGAACAGCATATCTTTACTTTCTCCTGAGGGCCAAATATTTTATTCCACCCCTGACTTTAACAGCTTATAGGAGAGGTACAAATGAGGACAAATGATAGTAGTTCAAATGATTCAGATGATTTAAGTAGCCAAGAACAAAGGGAGATAGCATATACACACATAAATTAATTGAGGTTTTTCACCATGAGCATCTCAGCAGATGAAGTGGAGAGAACAAGAGAGGTGCCTTCCCCAGTGTGGTCAGAGCACACATAGGGAACTCCTCTCCTGAGTCACTCCTTGTGCCCTTATTTCCACTACATGAGTAGGTTTGCCTTTATGACCACCCCCTTTAGTTACTAAGTGGAAAATGCATTTATTTTAAGTCTTCTTCCAAACATGTGGGTTGCCATGTAGTGAAGACTTAATGAATCTCTGATTCTGTGCTGTGTTTCCTCAATACCAGTGTGTCAGCCATGAAGGCTGTTCGCACAGAGGAATGGAGAGCCTGAAGTAAAATGGGGTTTCTTGTATTTGTACACACGCTGGTTGTCCACATTCAGAATTCAGTGAACATTTCCTCTTGAGAGTCTGTCTATTTTCAGTTTGTTTCTGTTCTGAGGCTTTCTGGAAAGAGTGACTTTCAAATCAATATTGAGAGTATCTGCAGCAAAGACTTGCTGAATTTGTAGCCAGGAACATTCATGAACCAGGCTGCCCATCTGAAATATAGGAAGTGACTGTTAGGTAATCCAGGTTTCCCATCAAAATGAATAACCTAGATTGAATTTTGAGTGCTGACTGAATTTATATAAACATAATCCTATAGACCCATTGTTATACTCCTTCCAAGCATGATGCACACTAACAACTGAATCAACATCAGCCTCTGCAAAGCGAGGGCCTACAATTACTGTCCTTTTTCAGATGGGAAATCTGACATACAGAGGAAAGCTGCCATTAAACATCCACCAAGCCACATGCTTGTCTTCCTCTACGTATTTCTTAAAACAATCTCATTCGATACAGTGTATGACTGATGTGAGGGACTACTGCTTGCCTTGCTGGTCAGCCTGGGCTTCCTTCTGCATTATACTCATCTGTTGTCTCATGTCCTGTCATTTCTTATACTTAAATATATATATTTATTATCCTTGACCTTTTAGAATTTAGTGCAAGGTGTCTTGATGTCTGCATGGAGTCTGTAAGGCCACATCTAAATAATAAGGGCAGCAATAACAAGGGCAAAATCAAGAAAAGCCAACGAATGAGTCTTTAAAAGATGTACATGGAAATCAGCTTCATTTTTTTCTAGTTAGCTTTGAAAACCTTAATCTATATAATTTCCTCAAAGTCATACAGAGCATATGCTGTCAGAAATAATATCCCAGTGACCTAACCCTGGGTTACAAGCAATCCTCCTTCTATAAATAGTTAATTGGAAAAAAAGATGCATAGCTCAAAGACATGACTCGAGACTCCTTTCTTTGTATATCTAGAGTAACTCAGCTGAGACCACCATTAAAAGTTGTCTGAGATCAGAGTCATTCTCCGGATAAATTCTCTTGCCAGATCATTTCAAACAAAAAATTTAATAGAGAGTAATCATTGTACCACTTTCACAAGCCACCTTGCAGCCAAAAAGTGGCAAAAATGCTCAGTCATTTACATTTTCCTACCTGCCTCTCTGTTATTTTTTTTTTATTTTTTGTTTCCTTTTTATTCATGGAATAACATCATACGTGAGAAACTTACGCTGGTGCTGGTGACTGTGGTGAATTTCCGAGTCTCAGGACTGAATGAGGTGGCTTTCATAAAGGGAAGAGATAGACACTCTCGAGTGAGATGGGGGAAGAAGGGAGGGGGAAGTGAGAGGATCTTGCTGCATTAAACACCACTTTCTGTGGAAACAATTAGTGCTGTAAGTGTATTCTTGAAGACGAGTGGCTTTACAATGAGATTACTTACAAGCACCATCTCTGCTAAAACGCCCATAAAGAGTACCGCAGTTCTGAGAAGTCATCTTCAGAGACAGTGCTTATTGGAAGTCACAGACGATATTTCATGCTGTACTCTTTCAAAATTAGCTAATGTTTGGGTCATACTTAGCCATCCAAATTGCCAAAATCTCTGGGGCTTTGCTGTAGGGAAACCTGATGGAGTGTAGACACCGCAGATCGCTTGCAGCCTACAAGGCAGTGCCTTAAGGGGGTGTTAGCAATCTGTGGGGGTGGTCTGAGGTTTGCAAACCAGAGTGGGTTCAGATTCAGGTTCCACTTTATCTGAACCACCAAAGTTTTCAGGGTTGTGGGTTAGGTGAAAGACTGTTTCCCTTCCCTGCCCAGCTTCTATAATGTGTAGCATGGGATAGCTGGGCTATCTAAAACCTCAGGAGCTTGCTTTTTGAGTCTGTAAAACAAACAAATCCATGTGTGGCTTGAACTAGAGGCTTTGTTTTAAATCTTTTTCTCTTTTTTTCCATTTTACCCCATACAGCTTATGCCTGAGGAGTACAAGCATCTTCTAACAGATGTAAGTTAAGAAGAAACTTTACCTTGTGTAGGTTACTTAGTGGTTGCCCACAGCAGGAACCATCTTTTGAGGCAGCTGGCTCTTCTGGAGACTAAGTGCTGGCTGAGATGAATGATTAGATCTCACACATCAATCCCTATGCTTTTGTGTTTGAGCCATTATCGGTTGAGAAGAATATAAATTAAGACTGAAGGGTTCTTGCAGCAAGCAAATTTCAGGGAAAATTTTCAGGAAATTTTTCTTACCCTCAGGATATTAAAGAACTCGAATAGACTTCTCAGGTGAGATGTAGAGTCTTCATCATGGCAGATCTTTAAGAACAAGTTAGATAAATATCTGCAAAAAATGCTCATGCTGATGATCCATCTTTTTTCGTTTATATAATTTGTAAATTAACTTTAACATTTGTTTTATGGCTACTATCATGTTTCCTTGCTTTAGTGAGGCTTACATCTCCACTGAGAAATTCCATTTCACCAGTTACTTTTACATTGGTTGAAGGCTCTTCACAAAACTAATGTTATTTAGGGCAACGTTCAGACAACTTCATTCACAGGAGCATCCAGGTGTTCATTGTTATCTTGATCAAACCTCACAGCTCATTCTAGACAGTCCAGACCTTTATAGTATGTACTCCAGGGCCACCAGTCAGTTGCACATCTACAGACGTCATCTGTGCAAAACTAGTCAGGCTAAATTTCAGCTAATATTGGAGAAACTGTCTTCTGATTTCAGATCAGGCTTATATCTGTGAAATATATAGGCAAACTAGGCAGCCTCCTAGAACTGGGGTCTGCTAGAGTCTGTGAAGTAGCCATTGCCTTGCTGCACTACTGTGTTTAAGTCAAAGGCCTCGAAAAGGAAGGCTAGAGCAGCTTCTATCAACATTATTTGTAGCCCTGATCTTCCTGGTCCCCAAATGGCAACCAGCTGCTAGCAATTGCTTAATTCCTGAGGTGCTGAAAAAACAAATGCCAGCTCATTTTATGTAGTCTCACTCCAGAGTCCTACCACTGCTGAGAAAGGCCCCAAAATGGAGTAGATTACAGGACAAATCTTGTTCCTGGCTTCTCACAGCCTCTCTTTAGCTCATGCAGATAAGCAGCCCAGTCAAGAGCTCATATGAGGTTCAAATCAGGCCAATCAGAACTATGTTTTGCAATTAGCCTGAAAGAATTTTGCTGCACATTTTGCCTAAAAATAATTTGTAAATTGACCAGAGCCTCTAACGTAGAATCATTACAGATATTTCAGGGATTGATTTAGCATGAATAATTGAAATGTAGCATAGAGACAACAGTCTTTTTAAAATATGTGGTCTTTTGAGATACTGTTCAAAACAGGCAGCGGTAGGACTTCATTCTTATTCACAGCCTTTGGAGCAGCTTCTCTCAGAACTCAGTGGGTGTCCTCAGATGAGGAAGGATTAGGATCAAATCTTAATTATTATTAAGATTATTAATTATTATTAAGATTTGACCTTGCAGGGGCTGTAAGGTCAAGGTTTAGTAAGCTGGCTTACTAAACTTTAAGGAATTATATCCCACTATACTCTTCTATTCACAAAGAATAGGATGAACAAAATAAAAAGCTAAAATAGCATTAGTTATCACGCCTTAATAAACAAGATCTGACTGTGTGAAATTATGAAAGCGGTACAGATTAGCACAGAAAATACGAAAGAGTAGCTTGACTGAAATTAAACAGCATCTCCTCTGTTTCTATATTTATGCAGAAATACAATTGACCTGCAAGATTTTGTGTTTCCACAGAACTACAGGTTTCAATGTGTTTAACACAATTGCTTTTGGTGGTTCCACTGATGGCAGCAAAGACACCTCTTTGCTCTGGAAAGCAATGCTGTGGAGGAGATGGTACAAGCCTTAACTAATACCACCATGCAGACTTCCAGAAGAGAAAACCACTATAAATATTTCTTCCAGGCCATTTCCTGTGACAATTCTTTCAGGTGTAGATTGTTTGCATCACAAATAATGGGAAAGATTATGGATTGTAGGTTCTGAGATGAAGAAATGGAGTAGGTGTGGGATATTGTGTAGGGCCTCTGCCCTACAGACTGCAGCTGGTGCTCTGGAGATGCTTTCACCTTACAGTCCACAGTGATTGGGAGCGCATCCAAGAATTTCATGCCAGGCCCTTGTTTAACCATAATTCTTACTCTGTGTGTGTGATTAGCTCTATAACCACAACATTTCAATGTTTCCTTATAGAAGAATCATCTGCCCTGGTATAAAGGCAAGAAGCACTCTCTCCAGTTGGGAAATGCTATATGCTGTGCCTGCATTGTGTCAGATTAAACTGTGTCATATCAAACCATCCACTGGCCTGGGAAGAGGGCTGTAGCCAGGCAAAGGTATGCATCTCCTGGCTGAGCATCTCTCCAGGATCTTGTGTGCTGAAGGCAACAGTTAAGCAAGTGCACCAGATGTACTTGGTGTGCAGGACTGAGGAACTGGAATTAAAAACAGGGCTGTCCTGGGAATATGATGGAGCTGAAGATGGAGCTTCTCTGTTATTCCATGGTAAGGTAGGACAGAATTTCACTGTCATGTTGAATAATATAAGCAGAGTGTCTAATACCTTCAACAAAGAAGTGAGTCCTAGTTGTTGGACCTGAGAAACTGCTTGGCTTCAGGTTAAGCAGAGCACCTCACCTCCATGGGAACAGATAGAAACAGGGCTACTTTTCAGTAACACCTTAGAGCAAGATTACAATTACATGCACTGCCTTGCCTCATGCACTATCTCTTCAGGCTGACACTTGAGGGACTGGAAACAAGTGGTGCTTCTTCAGGTACCCCCTCCAAATTATTCATGGTTCTCGGTAATTCAGAAGTTTCCAACTTAAATCTTGGAAAGAAAGAGACATTAATCATAACATCAGGATTTCAGCTTGAAGTCATGTCTGGCTTTTTCAAAAGCCAGGGCCTTTATTTTGTCATTTAGAGTATTCTGCTCTTTAGAGCATAATAGCTAAAATTCCTGAGAATGGCATTTGCTGAGATTTTTCTGTAATCTTTTAATGCTTTCCAATACCCAGAGTACAATTAACATCATGCCTAATGGATATTGAATATCTGTAGTATTATCCCCCTCCCTCACCTACACTGTAGATGCAGTACTTCCACAGAACCTCCTCTGGGATGCTCATTCGAATGGCATTTTTAATTGCATTGCCTGGTACTGGGAGAGGGGTAGTATGTTCTTATACAGACTAGCTGTGCTGCCTACATTCATGTGAAGAGCCTAACGACAATCAAACTGACTTTCAGCTGCAGCTTTTTTTTAATATTTCCTGTTCTTCTTTGAGCAAAATCCACAGCTTGTCCCCAACTCTTCCTGTTGCATCTACAATAACTGATGATTTCCCATGAAGCAGCATTTCAGATGTAAAAGATAAGGTAAACTATACCTACTACACGTATCCTTCATCTCGAGATAATCTTAAATAAAGATACCAGGTTAGTCTGCCACATATTTCTTGCTTCACTGAGCGCACATTTTAGTCCTGTCCCCAAAAACACTGAAAAGAGGTTGGCCAAATCCCTCTGTCTCCCACACCTCAGGTATTTATACACATTGATGAGATCCCCTCTCAGTCTTCTTTTCTCCAGGCTGAACAGACCCGGGTGTCTCAGCCTTTCTTCATAGGGAAGACGCTCCAGGCCCCGTATCATCTTTGCAGACCATGTAGACCAAATTCTGCTCCAAATGGGGTCGGTTACATCAGAGTTTTGGATTACTCCAAGGATGGAAATGCCACAGCCTTTTTGGGTACCCTCACAATAAGTTTTTTGATTGATATTTTTAAATGCAATTTCCTGTGTTTCAGCTTGTGTCCTCTGCCTCTTGTCCTGTCACTGGGACTTCTTTACTCTCCCCATCATGTATTTCTATACATTTATAATATTCCTTTAAGTCTTTTCTGAACAGTCCCACTTCTGTCAGTTTTGCCTTGCATGTCAGATGTTCAAAGCCCTTAACCATCTTAATGGCCCTTTGCTGGACTCACTCCAGCATGTCTATGTCTTTCTTACTTTCCTTAAGTAGTTGTCAAGAGAATTTCATGCTTTTGAGGTCAGGATGGTAGATGTTTATGTTAAAAAGAAAACTTAAGACTATAGGTTCCTAGGTCATGTTCTTTCATCAAGAAAAGTCTTATTCACATAAACACCTCAGAAGAGATAAATGAGTCCTAAAAGTTGAGTCTTTAAAGGAAGAAACTTGAAGACAAGTTGGTCTTCATCATCCTCTTGTTATCCTTATTTTAGAGGTAATTTCCCCAACTTCTCTATCTTCACATATACCCCTCAACATGGTACAGTCTTCCAGGATCATCCCAACAGGAACCTAGCAAGAAACTTGTCCCCATTCTCCTCTTTACCCTTTTAGACCTGGTAAACACATTTCTCATCTTTGCAGTCACATCGTTTCTTCACTCTCTTTTGGTTGCTTCTCCCTTGGAGACCCTGAATTCTGTTTGCCCCTTCTTCTTTTCCTCACCTTGTTAGCATAATGCCTATTTCCACTACCCATATCCTTTGTCCAAAGACTTTCTATCCCAGTCTTATTAAACTAGTGTTTTCCACTCTCAGATTCCCAGTGTAATCCATTCCATTAAAGCACAATGCCATGAAACAGGTTTCTTCACTTCTTTTACAGGTAACATGCTTAAAGTTCACATAGTTTTAGGAAACAAACCTTCCTGGAAATATATATAGTCCCAGTTTCCATCTTTTTGGTTGTCTGATGATTTCATGCCATCTCATGTTACTTTTTATCAAAACAAACAAAAACCACCAAAACCAAAACCAACAAACAAACAAACAAAAAAAAACCCACCACCCAGCACCACTACCAAACACACACACACACACACACACACACACACACACACACACACACACACACACACAAACAAAAAACCAACCAACCAACCAACCAAAACCACCAAAAAATACATTCCTTCTGTGTGGCTGAAAAAGATCAGTTCACATTCCCTCCACCAGGTTGTTCATCCTGTTCTATTCTCGCTGAACAAATTGTCTGGACCTGAGATAAAAATGAAGTTTTGAACCTCATGTACCTAGTCCCATACAAGTAGATTGGGTGTGGCTGAGAAATGGTATCTCTTGGATACCAGTTTTTCTCACCAGCACAGGAGGTGTTGGTATGGGTGTTTATCACTAGCCACAGGGGTTAGAAATTGCTCGCACAAATATTATGCCAATACAGACACACTGAAGAATTCTTCTGCACTGTTCTACATTGATCTAACTGCTAGTGATTTTAGTGGTTGCTATAAAAATCACACTAAAATTGTCTCACTGTTGCATGTCTGATTCAGTTTGCTTTTTCCACTAGGTTGTATGAAGCTTCCATTTTCCTTTCCTTTCATATCTCATTAGTCTTGATTACTGCTAAGCGCTTATTCTAACACACTGAGTAAGTGATCTAATGCTGGAAGCTTGATTTCCAGAAACCAACTTACCAACTTTACCAATTTAATAATGACTGTGGTCTGTTAAATTTAGGAAAACATTATCCACCAAATTGATACAAACTCCAAGTATTTGCTTTGAGTAAAATCTTTGTCCAGCTGTAGACCAAACTTATCCTGACCTCTGAGTATAACTTTTTTTTGTGTGTGTGGCAGATTTCAAAATGTATTCTGAGTTCATACTGGGGAAAAAAAAAAAAAAAAAAAAAAAAAAAAAAAAAAAAAAAAAAGGAACTTATTTATAAATACAGATTGTGTCAAAATATCCCTTCTGGGCCAAGACTTTAGATTTTCCACTGTACACACCTACTTATTAGACAAAGTAACTCTGCATAATGGAAGCCACTCTATTTGAATTGGAGCAATTTTTCATCACAGGTAACTTAGAAAGAGATAATGCCAGTTCTTAAGTGCTTTTTACCCCAGTATAGTGGCAAGTCTGTGGGCTAAAATAGACAGGTACTCTTCCTGTGTCTCTTTTTCACCAGTCCATTGAAAATTCCACCAGAGCACCAGAGCTAGCAGTACCTCTCTGTAGAAGTTTCTGCATCCCGTGAAATTTCCTATTCATCTTCAGCTGACCTTTGGTGAAATCTGAGCTGCTTCTGCTTACCATTTCCTTCTTAGGAGTGCCTCTACGGGTGATAAGTAGATAAGTTTGACATAGATGGTAGATGAGGAGTTGATAAGAGTCTCTGTCATCTTCACCACTAAACTGAAGGTAGTGCAACATGCTTTGGACATCTCTAAAGGAACAGTACCATATTCTACCTAATCCCTTAATTTAAAAAGTTAAGTCAAAGCCTATACAGACTGTTTTATTTTGGCTTCAGACCCTTTTTTGTCCATTTTCATAGAGTTTGTCTCTATACTTGGTTAACTTCTGCTAACTTCAAGAAGGATTGTGGTGGTAGGCCTCTGCATGGGTTTAACTCAATTGGTTTAAAATCACACTTCGAGTTAAATGGGTGCAACTGCCTTGTGTAGACAAGCCCTCAGAGGCACTTTGTCAGGCACATTGCCACTAATCCACCTACAGAGGTAATGTATCTTGCCCCAAGGGGAGCAACAGATTCCTCCCTGTTAATATTCAGATCTGTCAGAGTCGAGATGCCATAACACTGCCCTCACTTAAATCATTATCCAGTCTCCAGGTACATTATGTAGACTAAGTGATTGCAAAGTAGCTTTTTGGCTCATTATATTCTAAACTGGGCCATGCAGAAAGCAAATATCCATTTGGTTGGGTTTAGGGCATTTGTACAGTTATAGATCTCAGAGAAGTTTTCCTCTGTGGATCCAAGTGACTGCTAATATCCTTACAAATGATTTCTGCCTTTGGACAAGACTTACTTTCTGCATATATATGTCAGACTGTAAAGAACACTGCTTCTCTGGGGAGTGACCAGATTCTTCTCAGTCCAGGGGAACACCTACAAGTCTTGGTGGTGGGGCTCCCAGCAGAAAAATTCTCAGCCAGCCCCACATCGCTGAGCAGTCAATTCCAGCACATACATATGCCTTGCCTTCAAAGTGCTTAACATTTCAGAAGCACGCTTGTAGCAATTAGTGCTTGTTGTGTGATGGAGACTGCTGTGTTGACTGAGCCAATTAACAGATCAATTAGTGCAGAGTGCTTAGAGAGGTAGTCTTGGGTGACATCGGTCAGGTGTTCAGCCCATACTCTGTACAGAACTGTGATCACTAAAGCTCATTTAATGACTTTATATTAAAAAAAAAAAAAAAAAAAAAAAAAAAAAAAAAAAAAACATGCCAAAATACTTTTACGTACTGTCTGATTTTGTAGGTAAATCAGTTTTATGCTACTATAGCCCATAAAATATTTTTTTACACAGATAGAGTACTAAGTAGGGATTTCCATGAACTTGAAAAACTACAAGCAAATTCCAAGGCTGGTGTTTCTTTTTCCTGTTGTGTCTAAAATTTTGTATAAAATCAAAGATTTTATGCTCTAAAGGCCCACTCTGACTTCTAGTGAAGTCTGTGACTGGCCAAAGCATATCACTATTTTCTTTACAGAAAAGAAAAATTAAACCATGTCTTTATCATTTCAAGTTACACTGGGGTTTAAGGTCTTGATTAGATAATTTGCATTATTCAGCATTGGTCAGAAGTTTGCAGATGAAAATACCAATTGGACATAGGTCCATCAGCTCTCTTTGGTTGCCTAGCCAAGATGCTGGGGAACCTGGGCTTCCGAGTTCTGTGATTCCTGGGTTGACTCACCATAGCAGGGTTTCAGGCATGTCACACAACACTGTTAGGAAGTCAATGTTTGTGAAAGTGGAGGCCAGCAGAGGTGAAACTAATAAGAAAGTCTCAGGAAATTATATATTTCAGAAACACCATGCATGTTTCCTTTTAGAAACAGTGTTTGGGGATTTCTGGGTCATGAGAAGGTCTTGAAAAATTGATGTAGGTCCTGACCAAACAAAACCACATAAATAAAGAAGAAAAAGAAGACAAGGTATTATTAACCCTAAATCCTGCATTTTAGCCAGTTCTAGTCTTGTTCCACTTTGAAATGTGTTTATATAACAACTTTCAAAAATAGAAAAACAAGGGGTCTATAGTTGAGCACTGACTTCATTTCACAGATAACAATGCCAAACACAGTCTACTAAACTATTTAACACAAAATAATTTTGTTCACTTAAGAAAAAAAAAAATCTCTTTATGTGGTAGAGTTTAAAAAATAGTATGGAAGATTCTATTTCACCTAGGTTTTAAAAACTATCAAGGCCTGCTTGATTTCATATTTTTCCTTGCCCTGCTTACAAATAGTAGGGAAAAAAAATGTTTTGCATATAGTAAACTTTCATAATCTCAGGAAGAGTTAAATTAAGATTTTAATAGATTCATTGTTTCTCAACCTACCACTTTCTTGGTGCTACATTAACTAAGCCAGTCTTCCTGTATTCACAGAAAAGTAGTCTCCTTTTCCTTTCCTGGAACTTCCTTTCTGGACACAACTTCTGGGGAAAGTGAACACAAAAGAGAACATATGAGGTATACTTTACCCCAGAAGTTTTAAAGTATATGTTTTAAACAGTCTTACGAGACCTGAAACAGCAGCAAATAATTAAGGTTTAGACAATACCATAGCCCTCCACTCTATCTTACAGAAACAAAAACAAACAAACAAAAAAGCGTGGAAAACCAATATATTTAAATATTAATAGTAATGAGTGTAAGTGATTAATGAGGATGCAGTAATAACCCAGGATTTTCTCTTTCTCTCCCCACATAAGGAAAACAAAAAAAAGTAACGTTTAAATATAGTTTCTGGAGGTGATTCATTTAGCACAGTATTTAGATCCAAGGCTTTTATAGGCTTTGGTGAAAGATCTGTTCTGAATGAAGATAACTAAGGAAAAAATAAGACTTTGTTGCTATGATCTCAGAGGATCATGCACAACGCTATATACAATAAGATGCTTTCTCCAGGCATTTGTAACAGTACTTGTGGGAGGGGAGTACTGATCTAAGCAACATGAACCAGGCTCCCAGTGTGTTACAGCTACTTGATTACCATGCAGTTTTGAAAAACTCTGACTGGGAGCCACATAACCACATATAAACATCTACATTAAGTCTTTTCTTCCTTGACTCCCTTTATAGTCAGCAGAGGATTTGCCAATGCTGCTAAAAATAAGGAGAACAAGTTTAAAGCACCAGACTGCCGACCACTCCACATTCCTTATTTCAGATACATTTCCTCAGTTTCCTAACACTCAATTTCTTGCCCCATTTTGGATAACTCCAACTAGCTATCTCAGCAAGCAGCTTTCAAATTGTTCCTTTACTCCTGCTTGGTGGTACGGGCAGAGTCAGAGGCAACCAGAAGCAGCAGCCCTTCTGAAGTGTGTTTCCATTCACACCAAAGTAGCTGTTTACAGCAGGTTGGATGACTTGTGCTCCTTATGTCTCAGTTTCTACAAAATGGGGAATGATATAAAATAATACATAACCATGCTGACAAAGAACAGTGAGTGCTCTGGGTGAGAAACGCACCACCTAAAAAGAAAGAAATCAGGAAATTCCAAGTGATAAAAATTAAGATCAACATTCTGGCAGCTGCCAGACAGTCATTTCTTAGCTAATATTTAAGAGGTAAATTTGCATAACACCATTTTGTGAGTCACTGGACTCAGGGAGCAGGTTTGGAGCAGGCAGCCTGACGCAGCAGGGCTGCAAAGAGCAGGCCAAGGTTAAGTTGAGTGAGCTGAGAGTCTAGACCTTGTGGTGTGGGGACAGGGTCCCAGGAGCTGAAATTGCAGTTTTAATGAAGGGCACCAAGCCCTCTCTTCTGTAATAGGTATTTCTGTTTGGTGTTGTAGCGAGTATGTTCACGGTATATCACAGACTGGTTCAGTAGAGAAAAAGAATGTCGATAGCCTTTCAAAGTCCACATGAATTTTAAGATCACAAACCCTTTCTTTGAAAACACATGTTTGGCTTGCCATGAAAGTGGACTGTAGAAAAACAAAACAGCCATTCTATGACACACAGTCACTGGCTTTATTTTATATATATATATATTTTTTCTCAAGAATCAAGGAACAGCCAGGCGTGGTTTCAGAAGGCATTTCTTATTGAATCCAGCCAAAAGATGTTGTAATATTTACACTGGTACACGGTTGTTGGCCTAAAAACTATTGTGTAGGGAGTCAGAATGGGAATACAGATTCAAATGCAGCACCAAATAAATAAAGTTTCATTAATTCATGGCTCAGTGAGAAGAACATTGGCCAGGGACTCAAACAGCCGATGTCTCTGTAGGTCCTTTCAGCAGACATCAAAGCATGCTCATGGTGCCAGGCCACCCACCGCTGGTGATGTTTCCACCCCAGTGCACGGGCCAGGCTCCAGGCAGCATCCCCAAAGGCACAGGCGCCTGTCCCCATCCCACCCAGCTGCCTGGGGTGCCTGCAGCCAGGGTGACAGCCAGGGTGACAAGGGACATGCAATGCCACAGGGAGAAGGAAGGCAGCATCGTGGCCAGCCTTTCCAAGGGGCTGCACGCCACATGGCAGGGCACTGCCACTCGCTGGAGATGCCACTCATGGAGACAGGGCATGATGGCACACACGGGGGTGCCTGGTGTCCCCACAGGCTCATCATGCCACCAGGGCACTAGAATTCTGTGTGAGGCATCTGTCGGGGCATGCAACTGTCTCTCCATCAGTTTAGACGCTGCGATGAGCAGAAACTCTTCAGGCCCATGACCAATAGATGGCAGGCAAATCTTAGGCCTGTCATGCAAAACGGTGGTGTCCCACGGGCTGCCTGCACTGGGAGCTGGTGGGACAGTGCTGTCACTTCCCACTAAAGCCAGAGCTGGCCTGAGGACCTGTGGTGGTCACTGGGTTGTGCCAGCCCAAACTCGGTGGTCAGGGAGCCCCCCTCCCAGGCTGAGATTGCCCTGTCTGGTGCCTGCCCTAACAGCATCTCATCCCAGGGACACCTGCACTTGACTTCACAGTGCACTCCTCTCGTGCTTTCCAGCTTGTCCCTGTTCTGCCTTTATTCTGGAGTAACTAGGGTCTATATGGGGCAACGCAGAAAGACAGGATCGGCGTAATTCCCACCCTATGTTTTGTCCCGACTCTCTTGGTAATGGCATTTTTCTGGCCACTCAACATTACTGACACATGGCTATTTTTCATGGCAGAGAGTTTTAAGACCCAGCCCACCCCAAGGCACATGAACAAAAAGCCCATGGAAAATACCATAAAATTAATATTTTCATTTTAAAAACTTCCCAGTTTCAACTCTTAAACAAAACTCATGACACTTAAAGCATATGATAATTGTCAATTTTTCCTCAGTCTCTGTTTCACAGACCTTGCCTGTGAACACAGCATAAAGACAGGACCGAGCAAGTGTCCTGACCACAACGTTAGCACACCTTTAGGCAGGGCGAAACGAAGGTTGAAGTGGAAATCGGGAAAAAAGCCACATGTTTTTCCAGACAATTAAAGCACAAGGGAAAGTTTGTTTTCTAAGTAAAGCTTTCCCATATATTAAAAAAGGGAGGGGGATAATTTTAGCTTTTTTAAGTGCTTTCTTAAGAATACTCTGCTGTTGTACTCAATAAGAAACTGAATTAAATGTTTTCCTGAGTATGTGGCACGCCAAAACGTTATTTCAACTTCAATCTGTTTACTGTTTCTGCTGAAATTCATTTTAATCCAGGCTGCCTTTTCCTCAGCACGCTAAATAGCTCACAAGGCATTGTGCATGCTTGTGTGTGCATAGGGAAGATACACAGATGTGTGCATACAGCACACATAGAGGGTTTGTTAGCATTGGCACGTGTGTGCCACAAATGTGGGTAGGTGAAGAATGCAGGTTTCCTCATCCCCTGAGCTGCAGGGCCTTGCGTGCTTCCCACAGAGCCTAAAGATGCTCAGCATCACAACAGAGCACAGATGTATCAAGTCTATAGTCTCTACAGTGCATAAAAACCAGCCCCAAAATACACTGAAAAACACATTGTGCAATTATTGGCACTTCCCTCTGCAGATGAAAGAGTGCAGGAGCAGATGAACAGAGCGGTGTGACTGAGAGCCCCTTGGGTGTTTGGTATGAGGACTGGGACCTGTGGGCAGTCAGCAAAAAGTACTTGAGGTCAAAAGGAGGAACTCACCGGTGGTTTGATCTGGGGGTTTGGATGACTTCACTGCTTGCATATTGTTTTCAGTGAAGGCACGTGCAACCTAGCAACTATCACTCACTGTGAAGAAAAAAATAAAATTATTCGGGCTTACATGGATGTATGTGAATTCAAAATATAAGTGGATGTATGTGAATTTGAAATATGCCTAATTCACATGCAAAAATCAGTCTCGTTTGTTCCCACCATTAGAAAAGTCCAACTTACAAAGTGTGACTATTCAGAGTCTTTTTTTTCTACATTTCTACATGCCATTTCTACACCTCTAAAAATTAGAAATTATCTTCAATTGGAAAAGAAAATAATATTTGCCACAAGCTGGGGTAAATCTGGTCCCAGGTTTTGCAAATTAATACAGGCTTTATAAAAATATAGTGGAAATGTTAGCCCCAGTCTCTAAGCTGTTCAAAATCAATGTAAATGCAAATGCTTGCATTTTAGGCCTTCTTCAACTACCAGCGTGGCTGAGGGATAATCTCCTGTTAGATGTAAACCTTTCCCCACTGACTCTTGGGAAACTAAATATCGCTTAGTCTTATGTAACCCGAAACATGTTTCATCAGGCAGGTGAACACAGTGCTGAGAGTTCAGCAGCAGTTTACCTTTTGAGGGGGAGGAACCATTCATTATGTCTTGCAGTCCCAGAGATAGGCCCTGCTGAAAGATGCCTCTAATTATGCCTAAGCACTACTCTGAGACAAAGCCAAAAGGTTTGAAGGTGTAGCTACGGCTGTGACAAGCCAAACATTTGTCTTAGCCTCGAGACGCAAAAAACACCATGGGATCTTTGGAACGGAGCGTGCAGGAGGAGAACATGAGAAGTGCAGAGAGCATCGTGCATGTGTGTGTGGGCACGCGCACAGATCCATGCATGCAGGTAAGGTCACTGTGACCGCCAGGAAGCAGTGCCAGACACTTTTCAGTGCTTTGGCTCTGTCCTGACTTCTCTCTCATTCATGGGCACGCAGCCGAGACAGAGCCAGGTTTTCAGCTGCAGCCAGACTTAATGCTTCATTACTTTGCCCACCTCTACACAGGATATAGCATTTTTAACATTAGCAGTTAGCATTATAGGCACTCATAAATTATCCTGGGCCTCTACTGCTGAAAATATGTTCCAGTGCATGGCCTGTCCGTCCCCTGGCCCGTGAGGTGTGTGGGATGCCGGCTTTGTGAACCATGGCTGTTTCTCTACTACAACCTCCACTCGATCTCTGTTCAAGGCCTTTGAACTGGGAGCAGTAAATGTTTGCCTGCTGCTAGTGTAGATTTCCCATGCGATGCACTGGGATAACATGAAGCCTGCTAGATGTGAGCAGCTCATTTTGTGCTCCAAATGGAAATCTGGAGGATGGGAGCAAGCATTTCTCTAGCCAAAGAAAGAGCAGGCTCAGCTGAAGAAAAGCCATTGCTGGGCATGCCAAGGGGTAATAAACACATTCCTTTTTAGAAGGAGAAAGGGAAGGGCAAGGAGCAGGTCTAGGGTGTGCAAGTAGTTTAAAGTCACTGCCGAGCTAACACCCACGCAGATGAGGGAGAGCAAGAGAATGCCAAAGGCCACCCTTCGTTTTACAGCCAATTAGTGGCTTGCAAGCTTCTACGCATCCCTGCAGGACCAGAATCCCTGCTTCAGCCACAGCCACCAATGAAGGATGACACACAAGGTGCTCTACCTCAGAAGCATCCCCAGGAGGCTTTATGACTCACCGCACACCTCTTTGGGTTACAGCTCCTTTCTTCCTCTTGCTCTTTCTCTTCAGGACAAGGAGCTTGCCAGGAGCACCTTGCCTTTAAGGACAAGAAGAGGGTGGCATCACCACTTTTCCCTTCAGTATCCACATGGATGCTCTGATCTCACACACTTGCTGCCCTGCCCTAAGGTTTTAGCATGCAGAGGGAGGCCAATGAACTCATACACTGAGTTCATAGGCACTGCAAAAAATGCCTTTCTCATCAGCAGTGGTGGAGCCAGAGGGCTTTTGACTACTTCTCAGCTTTAACTGCATCTAGGGAAGTTCACAGTAGCAAGAGGTAACTAAGAGAAAAATGTTCAAAAGACTGATTTTTTCCCTGGAAACCAACAAAAGGAGCAATGGGCATACTGGGCAGTATTGTCTGGGGCTTCAAGGTGAAGAGCTGATCATCAGAGCCCAGCGTGCCGAAGGAACTCACAGCTTAATAACATGGAAGGACACTCATGGGCTGCAGAGATGTTGTGAAGATAGTGAAGATAAGTGACTGCTTGCTGAGATCTTCCAAGCTGTTTTGTGGGTCAAAGAAAGCCTGCCATTTGGAGAAACAAGCAAAAGTATGAGTAGACTGTGTGAGTGAGAAGAAACCCTGGGTGGACTTATGCCACAGTGGGATGTGCAGGGCATACCTGGAAAAAAAAGCTCAGGGGCTGTACGAAAAGGTTTAGTGGATAGCTAGTCTAAAAAGAGGGTGGAGGGAGGTGATCAGAAGCAGCTGATGTGTAGGCCTTGTCTGCTATTTGGGAGAAAAGGAAAACTGTCAAGGAACTGATGGACTATTTCCTAACAGAGCTCCAGTGAGAAAAGCTTGGCTTTTCACTGAAATAAGAAGAAAACTAACACCCTGAACTTCTACCTTCTCCCAGGATATTTACTGTTCTTGTCCTCAAGACCAGAATGGTATTTTGTGCTCAAAATTTTAATTAAAAACTAGAGACAAACAGCCTCCACATCAGTTACAGACATTTTGCATTCACAGCAGACTTTGGTTTTCATCATATGACATGCTTTTATAACCAGCTCAGTTAACATTTTAATTTTAAAATGTAGTTAACACTTCGAGGAGCGCTGCTCCTTTTCAAATAATGGAATGCATATATAACCTCAGGAGCTTATGTTTGTATTTATTTTGACCAGCACTGCTCAAAAAAAATAAACTTTTGGCACACAAATTACATCTTTTTCCCTGGGGAACACAATACAGTAAAAAAAAAATAATAAAAAAAAAATGCTAGCAAGTCATATACCTGACTGTCAAGGACATCATTGGGAAGTCAGCAAAAGAAGCAAAGAATTGGGAGGTAATGGTGGTAGAGAGTAAAAAGACAGAAGTGTTGGGACTTCAGAACATGAAAAGTAAAGCTTTTGGAGAGAAGAATCAGCCTGCATGTGATTGTTAGGCATGGTCTGAGAGGACAGATCCGGTATTTTTCACCCCTCTGAGGCTGCTAGCTGTATTTTTGGCACTGGCCTTTTACCCAGGAGACATCCCAACCTTGCATGCTTAACACTTTGTTTGGCAGCTACTACCTCTAGTGCATGCTGAGGAATGTGTTGAATAGCAGGATTTCTTGTTCCTTTTGGAAACAACAATATACAGCAGCTAAAACTGGTGCCCTGGCCATCTCTGTGAGAGTTAACTATATCAGAAATGGGTGGAAAATAACCTTCTACACATGGAATATGCTGCCTTGGAGAGACAAAAGACTTCATTAAAACCAGACTCACCAGAGCTTTCTTTAAAAATTTTATAGCCGTTCAAATGTAAAACATATTTAACAATGGCTCTTTTGCAATGTTATAAGCTTATTTATTAGACTATGTGTGTTCATAAATCATCCTTTTATCCTCCTTTTTATTTTTCCAAATTAACACATTTTCGATAAAAGAGATTACAAGAGAGATGATGAAGTGCTAGATTCTATCTCCCGCATCTTTTGTGTTCCTAAAGAAAAATCATTAAAAAAAAAAAAAAAAAAAAAAAAAAAAGAATGGGGCAAACACCACAAAGCTTTGCTGATGGTAGTGATCAGGAAGGGTAATAAGTCTGCCTTGTCTGTTCTCATACTCCTTTCCCCGTCCTTTTTTGGCCAATATTCCAGCAAATGAGCTACAGTATTACGGATGCATACAGTGTACTTAGGATGTGGTTCTTGTTGAGCCTCTCCCTCTGCACAGTTGCTTGTGGAAGTCTCGATACAGCAGGCAATGTCAGATAATAGGATCAAGAGACATTTTCCATGATAAAACTCAAGATTTCTGTTGCTTATAGCTTAGTCATGTGCTAGAAACAAGTGCTCTAGATTTCATGGTTTTCCAGTAGCAAACACAGAGAACAACAGTGCCTTTTAATCATCCTGTCAGCTGTGCAGTCCAAATGCCATGCTGCTGCTGAGAGAGGAAATCCAGTTCTGAGAGAAAAGCTATATCACGCATCTTTTGTGGCCATTGGCACAGAGATAAGTGCAAGCTAATCTACGGCTGGTGACTGAACATGTCTGAGAACCAAAGGATTTGGCAGCCTCCATGGATTAAAAATCCCCTTTCTAACTTGAAGCAGTGGAGGGAGTGGTCTATGTTGGGAAGTATCTTAATGCATGCCTAACAGTGCATAGGATCCCACAAGAAAAGCAGTGCCCTCCACAGCATGACTAGGGTCTCCATCAGGGTGGTATACCTTTCTTTTTGGAGAGGCTTTTCTCTCCTACCAACCATACAAGGAGGACTGGCTTCCTAACCTGGTGCCCCAAAGAGGTGCCCAAGTTAGATGGGATGAATCTATCCCCTAGGGACCTTAAAGTTAGAAGGTAAGGACCAACCCCCTGCTCAAGCAAGGAAACCTAGATGGTAACTTCTGCCATGGCTGAACACAGCCCAACTTACTGTGACACCCCTGGGGAGTTGCCCCAGTTTGTATTTGCTGGCTGTTTCTGTTATGCCAGGCAGAGGCAGAGGGATGGGGTAAGTGGGAGGCTGATACACTGTCCTCCAGACTCAGCTAAATGCCTGGATGCTAGCCAAGGACATGTCACTGTGCAGCTCTCAAGGGATGCAAAACCTTGCCCTGTACGGAAAGCTCAGCTTGGAAAACAGGAGAGAAGAAAAAGCAAATGTAGCTTTTACAACATTGGTTTTGAATTAATCATCCTTGTCCTGGCTGGAAAGACTGAGAGGGAAAAAAAAAAAAAAGTAAAATTGGCCTGTCTGACCTTTCCATTAACTTTTTGGCCTCATGTGTCATCCTTTCCACAGCGCTGATTCCCAGAGCTGCTGGTGGCTCTGCAGGCACCACCTGAGGCTACTGCTGCCATATACACCCCTTTGATGTGAAGTCGAAAGGGGAAAGGGGACTGTGGCTGTACCTACCTCTGGGAGCTGGGAAAACAGTGGCACAAAGGCAGACCCTGTATCCCCTGTCTTCTCCTGGCAGCTCATGCAGATCAGGGGATAGGGCTGTGTTTCCAAAGCTCACTCTGCTTGGGATGCTGAGGAGAAAAACTCTCTCCAGAGGGCCCAGAGGCCTGAGGGGAAATGGCTCCTGGGCAATGGGATCCTTGTCCACCTCCTTTGTAGCCCAGACAGCAGCCATACATGGCTGTGATGTTTTTAATAAATGTTTGCATTTTTTAAGCTACTTCTACAGAGGATATTTCTGGGTACTGGTGTGGTGCCTGAAAGTGAGAGCTTTGGTGGGACCCAGCCAGTTAATGGGAGCAAGTGAAGTACTGGGAAACATTGCTGGCCCCCTTCTAATATTGCAAGTCCTTGCATGAGCCCAAGGGATGACCTCTTTAGTGGGAAAGACTAACTCTCTAAAATCCTGCAGCAAACAAGCATTTTTAATGCAGCCATACAGGCAGTTTTGTTGCTCAGTTGTGCTTCCTGCTAGCGATTTGATAATTGATATCTCCAGCCACTGATTTACATTACTTTCTTCCTTAAATAATCAGGACTACAACAAAACCCACCAAACTCCCCAGCCCAATTAGAGCTGTATTCACACAATTTACAGATTAGCATTTTTGAAATGCTCATCCTTAGCACAGAGAATGGGGCTGCAGCATCTTCCAATTATACAGAGCAATTAGAGAAGATCATCAAGACATTCTGAGGTCTCATTAGGGAAAGTGTTGGTTGTTACAGGCATCTTCACAGATTACAGCAGTGTCTAGGGCCCACGTCACCCCCCCCGCATCACACATGCTCTTTTCGAGGAGTTGGACCATGACTTGCTCCTGTTGAAACAATGGTCAATGCTCACAGAATAATCTTAGATTGGCTTCTTTTGAAATAAATGATTTTTTTTTTTCACACTATCAAATACCTTGAAGTAGAAAAAAAACCCTGAATTTATCTGTTCTTTTAGTTCCCTAATTGAGTATCCTCTGGTAGGCAAGGACAACATCCAAGGCAAAATTCTTGGGTACTTCCTTACAGAAAAAATATGAACGGTCTGTGTCTCATGGTTGGAAATGCACATTTCCGTGGATAAAAAAAAAAAAAAAAGAGCTTAAATGAATAAAAACAGAATTTTCTTATAATGTTGTTCATATTTAATCAGCATGTAGAGTGAAGCAGCTTTTAAACTCAAAGCAGTGAATCCTTCTACTACACTTCTGCTTTTGCTTGGGGGAACAAGGTATAGGGGATCAGAGATGAAATAATGAACCTGTAAATGGTCAAATTTTCAGATCAGTCTGGAGGCTTGAAAGGGATGCAGGTCACTTGTAAGGCTCATCATGCTTTTATGCACCAGGGTAAATTCCCCCTTTAATGGCAACCTACACTGAGGAGTGCCCTGGGGGCAAAAAGAAACATGTACGGGAATTTGCAATGGCACAGCAGAGTAACACAACACATACCCTGACCTGCCCAAATCATCTGAAGTGACTCCTATCATGCAGTCATGCAAGGTCCAACAGACTCTGACTAATGATGCTATCGGCTGATCCTTGAGACGTTCCTCCTGCTGTCTGTCCCATGCATAGCTGGCATCCTCTGCAGGGCATGGTGTGGTTGCTCAGTTGTGCTGCCAGCAATGTGATCCTCTGCCGTTAAGGTTACCTAAACATCTCAAAAGCTGGGGAAGCTGCAGAGGCAGAAGGCAGAGGTGCAGCTTGGGGGCAGAAGGGGACCATTGTGGGATGGTCACCAGCAGACACTCCTTTCACAGTCCAAGGCAGAACCTGCTGAAGGTGTCAACTTCACTTTTTTTCTTCTCTTAACAGGATAGCTAAAAAGCCCTTTCTTCAATGATATCACACTGTAGTTTGTGATGTCACCTTCTGTCACCAGGGACTGCTGATGGCATCAGAAGGAGTGGTTCCAGGAGTGAGCAGAGTGTCAAACTGGTCAGTCTGTGTTAGAAGAAACCACTTGTGTTTTTACAGCTGTCTGGAGTACTATATTCTCACAAACCAAACTGAAACCAAAACCAAAACCTGAACCAAAAATGTTACTTTGAGGTTATTTTTGAGACTATTTCTGTTTTAGCTCAAGGTGACAAGAAAGATCACTGCTGAGAGACACGTTCAGGAAGATATATATTGTACATGGCAAATTAACAGAAACTGTGATGTACGAAGCTGCAGAAAAAAAAAAAAAAAAAAGAATATTCCCTGAAGAATATTCCCTGTTCAGGTAGAAGGTGATTCTTTATTAATAGCCTATATCTATATGTAGATAGACAGACAGACAGACAAATATTTTATTTATTTATTTATTTATTTACTGTGGGACATTTCCAGAATACCTATTCAGTAGGAAGTTAATGAAGTCTGAAAGAAAGTTTGAAGTGGCATCTTTGCTTAGAAAGTCACTTTTCGCAGGAAAAATTACTTGTGTTTCTCTGTATTTATGTTGGTGCTTACATACCCTGCCATTGTAGCAGGATTGGGTTGTGCAACTTGCTGCTGCTGGTTGTCATAGAGAACATTGCACAAAGCCAGACAGTGAAGAGATAAGAGCAGAGGTTTTCAGTGATATTTTGGTTCATTTTGGAATGCTGTATTTAAGTTTAGGGAGCAAAATTATGGGAAAAGCAAAACAAATTATTACTGGCAGTGCTCTTTTTTAACTTCAGAAGACAGAGGAATGGGGGAGTGACTGCAGACTGTAAACAAGCCATCCTATCTGCAGCCATGACTAGCGTGAGCGGCATTCTTTAGGAGCTCAACCTTGAATGGTCCTCAGGGATCAGGTTTCTGGCATATTGCACTCCTGATGGTACGAGAAAATCAAGTTCAGAAATGTTGCATTAGCAGCATGTCTCGGTGTCGACATCTTCGCTTTAATCCACTCCCCTGGGGGTCATGATGTACCTTCTAGCTGGTTATTGCCAAACGTGTATTTATATACTATCTGTAGAACAGATATATAGAACTTGTTTAAAATCAGAGGGCAAATTTTGACTTTAATTCTGAGCTCCTCTGCTCCTCCGTAAGGTGCTGGTTTGCCCTAAGGGCAGTGTCCCTGAGGTTATTTCCATGCACGGTGCACTAGAAGCAGCAGGTATGCCCAGGTGCCAGGTGCTGGACCAGGAGCACTGAGCCCATGCCTCTCCTCTGGGATGCATCTACATCTCTCAGCCATGAGGGCAGGCATGCTGGATACCTCTGGATGTCTTCCTTGGGAGCACTGGATGCATGAATATAAAGAGAGACAGAAAAAATGAGAGGAAAGTCTTGCTGGAGAAAGCACAGTTTGATGCTAACACTGGAACATGCCACTCTGTCCTCCCATTCTTGTTTGTTTGTGCCACAAAACAAGGAACCTTCTAATGAGGACAGGGGCTGAAATCTGAAGATGGGAGACCAAAGTTTCCCAGCAATTTAATGGCATGCTTTCCTGCACATCAGGCTTGGGGAGGAGGGCAGAAAACCTTTTTGGAAATTTAGAGCAAGAAAATTCTTTAACAAAAAGTGCATATATTTCATATGAATCATCTCTTTGACTCAACTGAGACAAAACAGAGGTATTTATTTTCCAGACTGGTATCTTTAAAACTGTCTACAGTTTGGGGTATTGATTCTGACTTCAGGAAGTTTTTTCTGTTCCTTCTATCACCATGAGATAGGATTAAATTACAATTGATTTTATTATGGATTAAATATGTTTTTTTTCCTGGATTAATTTCTAATGAAAGTACAACTGCTTTGAAAATTTACCCTACCACCAAGCCCAACATCTATAAATTAGAATTAATGGCTTGTTGAATATAATCCACCGGTTTGTTTCTCTGCTTTCTGTGATCCATTCCCACCTCTGCCTTTGCAGTTTTCAAAAATAGCAGTGGGTTGTTTTTTTTTTAAGTGCCTGAGAGTTTTGGAAACCCTAATCCGAAGGGGAATTGGACGGCTACCTCCCTCTGACAGCTTTGCAAACCTCAGCTAGGGCGTTTTCACCCTTTCCCGCTCGCTCATCCCCTCCTCTCCTGACAGCCTTATTTTTAACGCGGGGAGGTCAGCTCGGATGCTGACGGATGTTCGAGCACTGCAGACTTCTGGCCAGTTCACATCCCTTCTGCTGCTGGCACAGCCCACACCTGGCCAGCAGCCCCCCTGTCCCTGACCCTGATGAGCTGTGGTGGGGTTGGGACCTGCTGGCCCCGGGTGCCAGCCCGCAGATGCCAGACGCCGTGCAGATGGCATCGGCAGTATTTTGGAAGTGCTGGTGGGATTTTTCAGGCTGGCAGTTTGGACCCAGCAACATGTGGTGTAATGCAAGAGCCTGTGAGTGCCTGCCCCCAGAAATGTGCTGCCTGGCAGCGACCTCCTTGTGGGATGCTGGGCCGGCTGACTTGAGTCCATGTGTGCTTTGTGCACGTGAGCTTCCCCTTTGGCAAGGATCAGGTTTTCCTCTGGGCTCTGGAAAATGGGACTATATTATTTTAATATTATTCCCAAAATAAAGTGTTGTAGGTTACTTCCCCTGTCATTTTCACTAAGGCGTGTGTTTTGCTTGGCTCCTGACAGGGCTGGCTGCTTGCCCCAGCCCCACACACCTACGTGCAGAGCCTGAGCAGGGCAGGATGCTCTGTGTCACCTCCCCTATGCTGGGAGCCACCTCCGGGTCAAAGCTCTGCCTGTAAAGCCCTTAACATTTAACTGCCATAGGTATCAAACAAGGATTTCCATGTAAGAAAAGTCACACAGGTGTCTCAGAGGATGCAGATTTTTTCATTCTCTCCTAAAAATGCTTGACTTGTGTGTCTCCAGGTAGCTGGTAGATAAGGTTCATTTTGTGTGATGAGTTGGCCAATACCTTCTTGCAAAGCACCTGAAACACCGCGTGGGAAACGAAGATTCAAATGGTATCAAAACTGAGCCACTGAGTCTTACAGGTCTCTCCTTGGCCCCCCGAAGGGGAAGATTTTATCTTGCCCCATGAAAATCACTCCTAGTCTCCAATCACAGCTCCCCAGCAGGAATGAAGGATGTAGGATGAGCTTTTTTTTTGCAGCTACCATCACAAAATTGATGTGCTCAACAAGACAGCTGGCTCTTTAGCTGGTGTTGGTCAGGGAAGAATGTGAGGCAGTGGAGCTATGCCGGCTCAGAGCAGCTGAGAGTGGAGCCCTTCACTGCTAGCCAACACGTGGCTCTTCCACGCTCTGACTTCTCAGATCTCCTTCCTCCAGAGTGCCAGGGCAGTGTTTTGGTTATGGAAACTAACAGGAATAAGAATCAAAGCTGATGTTACTAGCCAAGCTGGTGCCTGGTGACCAGGTTAATTTGTAGGTCCTGTGGCTGGGTTGGGTAATGGGAAGCACGCTATTAGGACGTCCAGGTGGAGTTATTTCCTCCTCCTGCTTTTATAGACTCTTTCTTTCTAAACTATGGAAGATTTTAGCAGTTTAAAAGAGCTGCCGCACATATGCACACATAAATCTTTGAGAACTTTTTCAAGCTGTGCTCGGCTTTAATGATACTCTCCCCTCAACTATGTAAAAATCTATTAATCTTGAGTCAAACTATTAGACAGTCACACTAGAGTGGGTTTTGTATTAAACAAAAATGAAATTAGTTCATGCACCATAATTCTGCATGCCTTTGCTGTAATGTCTGCATATCTAGGACACATGTTCCGTCTTAGTTTGCAATCTCAAGTTTGTCTCAAGTTGCATGGCTAGGACTGGAGCTGCAATAATACAACATTTCTTCATCGATGAAGCAAAATCACAGGTTACCAAGAGCAGCAGAGGTTTTATCTCAGATGATGAGGGCCATACGTGTGAAAGGCACCTCCCAGAAGGGAGCTAGCTTGCTTCTTCTTCCTCTGGTGGTGGTGGCTGAGCTCAGGGCTCCTTTGTGGCAGGGCAGGAGCCAGCAGGGCTGGGGCAAGTGGTGTGGGGACGTGTGGTCTGGAGCCACAAAGTCCCGGTTGTGAGAGCCCTGTGCCAGTGGCTAACCACACCAGCATCCTTCTGCATGCATGAAAGCCATCCTCCTGACATGTGCGAGTAGCATGGGGTGTGCTGGAAATTATAACCTTATTCGGCCAGTAACCATTTTCCTGGAGAAGAAAGTTTTCCATTTTGGTGACATTCACGCCTTGCTGAGAGAGAGAGAGAGAGAAGCTGTGCAAACCCCTGGCTGCTGGCTTTGCTGTGAATATCGTAATAGCTTTAGTCCCGCAAACTTCGGTGGCATGTAATAACTGTACTTCATTAAAATGCACGACTTTTAACCAGTAGGTAGCTAAAGTTTCAGTTGGGAAACCACAAACCAATAGAGTATGGTAAGGCTGGTGATAGGGGGAGAAGCAGAGCCATGTACTGTAATTACAGTCCAGGAGGCCATCGCCGACAGACAAAATGCCACGGTTTGCGGTGGCGGCGGGAAGCCACATGCTGGGACAAAAACATGCTGTTTGCAACATAAGCATCTCTGTGGCAGGGGCTGGGTGGATGTTTGCATCTGTTTTGCAAGCTACACAAAAACAAGCAGCTGGCTTCACGTGGGGCAACTACAAGTTTTACTCACCTATTTTTATTTCCAGCAGGAGATAAAGGCTCGAGGAGTGCACAGTGTTGTTGGTTTATTTGCATGTTTTCTCCAAACAGCCCCATAACTTAGGGAGAAGAGCAATAAAAAATGCTAGGGTGTTCGCAGTGGGGAATTATCACCAGTAGAAAATACCAAACACTAAGAGTCTGATATATGTTAGCACTGAATATTTTGACAAGGACCAGTAGGAAAAAGCAAAGAGAGGTGTGCATTTCACTTTTTCAAGCAGACCTCTTAAGTCTTGGCAGCAATGCAAATGTTTACATTACTCTTGTGTTTCATATGTGATGCATAACTGCTCTTTGAATAGTTTCTGTGGCGCAAACCAGCCAGACGTTCTCCCCAGGATGTAACAGAGAGGCAGCTCTCACTCTCTGGTCTGAGCTGAAAAGATATTTAGTCAATGGTGTGAAGTAGCTTAACTGGAAATATTAGCTGATGATCATCATTTCTTTTGAGCAAAAGTCCTTAAGAACGAAGCATGTATAAACACTACCGAGACTACGTATAAAGGTGGTTCTGAATGACACTAACTACTCGGTTCACCACAGTTAGCCAAAAGAGAAACCACTGAATAAAAGAAAGAGTGAAAAATATGACAAGGGAGTTGGCAGGAAAATATATTCATGTGAACTCTATGGATTTTGATAATGGTTTGTGATAAAAAATGTTTCTTTAAAAAAATCAGATTCTGCATGAACTAATTTGTTTTCAAAAATACTGAAAATTTTATTGAAAAAGCATTTGTGCATTTTATGAAAGAAAAATATTTTTTCCTTAAAGAGTTATTTGAAAGAGGTTTGTTTTTTCAGTGACTTTTGTCAGCTGCTTCTATTAAGAACAACAGTAAGGGCTTCACACTCAACTAATACTAGAGCCATTGTGGGTATTTTAGGCACTAGTTAATTAAAAGTTAAAATAAAGTCCATTATAATTTCATGTTTTCACACACAAAATACTGATATATTTTACAGTTTGTTTTGGTCTGAAAATATGTAATTTCTGAAAATGTTGGAAATCATTCCTTCAATGCTGCAGTCAGGGAGCATGAAAACAATCCCAGACTTTCAGTTTCTAAGGCTCAAACCGTAACTTTTTTTTTTTTTTTTTCAGAAGTGTTAAGACATACATGAAACTCTATAAACACCCATGCCCTCGCTGCAAATGCAACATCAGTGTTCTGAAATCAAACAGTATAAGCTCAAAAAATCCCATCTCTCTCCAAAAATCTTATCTCTAACAGTAAAATTATTATGGACACATTTCATTTGCAAAATCCTTTTTTTCCTTCCTTGCCAAACACAAAAAGTTACGTGTTTCTCTCATTTTTGTTGTTGTTCTTTGTTCTGTTTTTTTTTTTTTTTTTTTTTTTTTTTTTTTTTTTTTTAAACGATATTATTCTGGATATCATGGCTAATATGCAATACAGGTTAATTTAATCTTACCTGAACACCTTCTGGCATTTTCTACTTTTGGAACACATTTTTTTTTGTATGTGAATTGTAATTATATTCATTTTGTTATCATTTACATTTACAGTAAAACACTCCTATCCATATTCTGCTAATTTTGTTCAATCCTTTATCCTGCTCATTCTTTCCCAGTATTTTAAGAAAAAAAAAAAAAGGCCAGGGAAGGGTCAACCTTAGAAAAAGTCTCCTCTGCTCTTTGAAACTGAGTAAGCTCAACCACAAAATAAACCACTGTAAAAAATGAATTATGAGTTGAGAATACCTTTGCATACATGGCACATGGGAGGAACAAACTAGTCACAAACCATCCAATAGCTTTTAACCACAAGTTTTTAACACTAGCCGGCAGCACTGTTGATACAACTATTCTTAACACATTTGGAAAATATTCTTAATATTCAAACTCTCTCTTCCCTACTTCCCTAACCTACCAATTCTAATAAAAAAAAAAAAAAAAAAAAAAAAGGCATCAGTAAGAGAGTCAGTCATAGCCTCACTGAATTTAGGAGCAAAATTCTCATTGACTTCAAGCTTGCATGGCTTCTATATCAACAACAACAACAAAAAACAGCTAAAGGTCCATAATCCAAAATCCAAATTCCTAATGTATTAAATTAGTATTACAATGAAAGATTAGATTCTTTTGATGTGCTTCATGGCAAAAAAAAAACTCTTGTCTCTTTCCCTTGAGGCTACCACATTGAAATCAAGGTATACATCAATAATGCACAGGCCTAATTCTCCTACTCCTATTTAGACAATTTTACTGCCATGGTTATTTCCAAATTAAAAGCAGTTATGACTTTTCTTAGGTAGACTCCATACTTTATTAAAAGATGGGGTGCTTAAAGATGAATGTTTCTACTTTCTTTTCTGTAATATTCTTATATATTCCTGCTGGTCTTGTTGTAATAACAAGAGATTTAGCATTATAGTACATTCACCTGGAGAACTATAAAAATGAATGAAAAAGATGTAACTATGAAGTATAAAAATGGGATTTGACTTTGCAGTTCTCATTTTGTGTTGTTGCCTTGGGATGCAGAAGTTTATCGGGCCAGGTGGTGGCATCTGTAGTGCCTTTGAACTAAGTGTCCTCAATGGGTGCCGGTGAAGCTCTTACAGAGCTGAGCCTCCTCCAGTCCCTCTAGTGAAGACCAGGAGTCACTTCCCATACGAGGCTGCTGTAAAGGAGAGGGGACAGGTGAGCTGTGGATGAGGTAACGTAGCACTGCAGTACCTAAAGTTTTGATGTGCAAGTAGAAAACCCATTTCTTTAACTTCTGTGTTTCTGTGGTTCCTATAGAAACAGGAAAGTCTGAGGTGAGACACTTCAGACACAGGGATTACTCACCTGGGAGCATCCTAACTCCTTGCTCAGTAGTGCATAATCAAGGTCTTAAATACAGAGACCCTACATGAATGAGTATGTTGTAACTGCTTTTTTGAAGAGGATCATGCGGCATCCCAAAAAGACACACAGATATGCAGGTATACAGGGAAGCAGAGTTTCCCTTTGGGCATCCCTTTGCCCCAGGCAGGTGAGCCACCACTTGGGACCTCCCCACCCCATTGGCCAGCCCCTGCTACACCCATCATGGAGGGCTGGAAAGACCAGGGTGCAGGCAGGGAAAGGGTGCGAGGGGAAGGCAAGCAGCTCCACGTCTGCTCCGGCATCAGCGACCCAGCCAGAAACCAGATCCCAGGCCCCGAGCCACCAGGCCACACAGACATTAGTCTACATTTCATGCACTTTCCTCCAATGGTGATGTAATTTATAACCTATCCAGCGCGGACAAAAATTAATGACTAAGCAGCTTGTTTCAACTCCCACTAGTCTTGCTATCAGCTTTGTTCGGCATCGGACGTGGCTTTCATCAGGGCTGGGGAGAAGGATGAGGGCGTCACTGCCTCCTTCTGCTGCCATCACATACGTTGCAAGCTGTCAGTGCAGCTTTAGAAATGGCATGCGCACAGGGCTGTATTATTCCAGTATCGGGTAACAACCTTTGCATGCTTGGCATAGGGAAGGAAATAGCAAGGGAAAAGGGGAAATGAAAATAAGTTGAGAAAAAATCCCACATAAAAATAGGGAGAATGCTAGTGAAGTGGAGCTTATGATTCAGTTTTGAAACCACAGCTTCAAGGTCCCGCTTGTGGAGCAGGATGTGATTTAATGCTCTAGTGGGGACCTCCTAGAAAAAAAAAAAAAAAAAAAAAAGACCATCACTTCACCACTCAATAAGAGAAGCATCAATTTCTGCTTTTTATGAAAAGAGACAGATGGTCATTTTCTGTGCATTTAGACCAACAAACAGCGCAAACATGAAAGCCTAACTTCCGTTATCTCCTTGGGCGAGTGCCATCTTTCTGAATCCTTCAAATATAATTCTGTTTTGAAAAGTAAAAATCTACACGCATGCTCAACACATCATTTCTGCTGGTATACTTAAAGTTACAGTTAATTCTCTGTACAAAATGTCTATCTCATGTATTGTTATGCTACTGCTGCCAGCCAAAAGACCAGAAGGGATGCTGGGCTCATTCGCTTCAGTAGTACAACTGTTAACCATTGCAAATTGCAAACGATCAAATGAAAGCAACTTTAAAATATTACTGCCTGCTAGGTGAACTGTCATAATACGTGCATGCTGTCTCTGCAGTACAAGGAGACTGCCGAACTTCACCTCTCATATCAGTTGCTGTAGCTTCAGCTGCTAAGCCTCTGCAGTGCAATTGTTAGCTGCATCTGGCAAGAGTTGAAGACCCAAGCGGCGCCAGTTTGCAGCCCAGATCACGCATTCAGTTATGCAGGAGCTGCTCTAAGCTCCAGGTTTGTGGCCCTTGCTGTAGCACACAGCCCTTCTCTTGTGTGTGCACAATGGCTACCCAACGAGTAAAGTGATGGAGAGTCAGATGGCAAGAGGAGGCAGTGAAACTAGTGATACTGCTGACATGTGCTTGAGAGTAGTGTTTCTGCTACTCTCCTCCTTGAAGATGCTCAAGAATGAAGAAATGACCAGACAAGGCCAAGTGGTGTAGCTCTGCATCCATGGCCCAGAACTGCCCTTTGCTGAGCAACTTAATAGAGTAGGGTAGGAGGGTAAAGGTAAATTGAGAAATATTTCTGGAAATGCTGCCTATGTTTATTTGGCAGTTCAAAACCTGAGTAGCTTTTCTGAGTCATAAGCGATTACCAAAGCTGCCCCTGTAAAGGAACCCACAAGCTCATTTTGAGTAAATTTGACAGTCTGCTGGGTGCCGCAAAAGCCCAAAGGACCTTGAAGCTCAAGAACTGTGCATGTGAAATATAACTGGAACATTTGCATGGGAAGATTTGCAGAATTACTGTGTGCAGTTGTATCAGTTGGTGATACCCCCTGTCAGGCTGGGTTCTGGCCAAGTTACTCAGGGAAAAGCAGAGCTGGGATCTCAGTGAGTCTTTGGGATTGAAGAGGTCACTTGGACCTTTTCTGACCCAGTGCTATAAACAATTTTCAACAGACAAGTGATTAAGCTGTACTAAAATCTTCTAAAGCTCAGGCAAGTCTATATAGAAAAACATACCAAACAGCATATATGCTCTTCTTTCTACCTCTTTTCATACCTATTGCTTTGTAAGGAAGTAGGCATTTCTGTCTCCCTTTGGGATTTTTGTCTGACAAGCATTCAGTACGCTTTGAAACACATCATATGCAGTGATGGCCTGTAGGGAAGCTGTGTTTTCTGGCTCCTCCTATGATGTATCTGTAGGTAATACGTCTGTATAAGAAGACATTTATTACACTTTAAAAAAAAATAATATTTATTGCTGTATGAACCTCTTATCTTTCTCCAGTGAGTGACACCTATATACACTGCTGTACAGCATGTATATGTTCATGTTTCCTGGCTAACTTTTGCAGTCCAGCAGTGGATAGATCAACCATTTTATAACTAGCTCTCTTTATTGGTTGTACAGAGTTATCTAAAAAGTGAGCAAAGGCATAGAGAACATGTGAAAGAAGTCCTGCTACACCTGTAGCATGACTTACTAAAGGCTAGATCAAGACAAATCGTTACAGTCAAAAACTGTTGAACTTGCTACAGTTATTGAAGCTACCTAAACCCTTGCAGCAACAGTGCCATTCCTGTACTCATAAAATCCAAGTTCCTCCCAGTCTTCAGAACATGAATCCTCTCAACACTCTCCAAGTGATGCTCAGATGCTTGCTTTCTTTTTGTAACAGGGAAATTAAGGTAAAAAACTCCTGAATCCTAAGTCACGCCCATCACTTTGTTCTACATGCCTGTATCTGACTTGTAATCATTCTGAGTTTACCTTGTCCCATCCACCCTTGCTGTTGGAGTGGCCAATAATTTTTTTTGACAAACTTTGGGACATTTAACCTGTTTGATGTCAGTCAAGTGGTATGGCTTAAAGGACTCATGGGATGTGTAGAGGCTGTTGTGCACAGGGTCTCCCTGGGTTTTCTTCTCTAGACCTTCAGTTTGGATCTCCCCTAACCAGTCCAAAGAGTGTCACCTGCCTGCTGAGGATGGTTATCCTTTCTCTCTCTGCTCAGACATAGTAAGGCCACATCTGGAGCATGGTATTCAGTTCTGGATTTCACGGTTGAAAACAGTTAAGAGACTGGAGCATCTCACATAAAAGCAGAGACTGAGGGAGCTGGGGTGTTCAGCTCCTTGTAGAGAAGCCTCAGGGGGATTTTATGTGTATAAATACCCCAAAGAAGGGTATAAGAAGACAGAATCAGGCTCTTTTCAGTGATGCCTAGTGACAGGAAAAGAGGTGATGCTATGTAAATGTAAGATCACAGAATCACAGAATCACAGAATTTCTAGGTTGGAAGAGACCTCAAGATCATCGAGTCCAACCTCTGACCTAACACTAACAGTCCCCACTAAACCAAATCCATAAGGTCTACATCTAAACGTCTTTTAAAGACTTCCAGGGATGGTGACTCCACCACTTCCCTGGGCAGCCTGTTCCAATGCCTAACAACCCTTTTGGTAAAGAAGTTCTTCCTAACATCTAACCTAATGTTTTGGTGTCTTCCATACCTGGAGATGTTCAAAAGACAGCTGATCTTGGTCCTGAGCAACCTGCTCTAATTGACCATGCTGGTGCAGTGTGATTGGACTAGGCAATATCCTGTTCAACCTCAGTGATTCTGTGACTTTATGAGACCACGCATACATCATAATAGTGACAAAGACACTAAAACGAAGTATAAAACACTGTAGTGTTCAGCATGTAGGAAGGAGCTCAGCATCCTAGATTTGTCCTCTATAATCCCAACACAATGGCTGGGAGAATAGAGTGGTTCAGACTGGGATCCACAGCAGTCAGTGTATTGCCTTTCCCGTACTCCCATCCTGCACACATCTTGGCTCTTTGGCTGGAGAGATTTCTTCTGCAAACTGATCCCCTGCAAAACATAAAAAAATGATTCTATGATTCTATGTTGAGATTCACTGAGTCAAGAAGAGATAGCAAGAAGGTTCACAGGTCCTTATGGTTAGACTGCTGCTTTGGCAAGGGAGAGCCCTGAGTTTGGTTTCTTGCAGTAAGGATGCAAAATGCAGAAATAGTCTGGGAACAGTGACTAGAACTGAAGCATCCCTTTCCTAGGTGATTGCCTTTATTGCTGGATCATAGACTCTTCTTTGTCCTCCATTTTTGGCTGCAGCTTTGTATGGCCAAATGCCTCAGCTTCAATGAGAAGGGTACAGACAGACCATTTTTCTCCTCAACAGCCCATCATTTTGGTCGGAAATTTTTCTAAGAAGCAGAGGTGTACATTTGAACCTTCTCAGGATGGGATGGGCACTAAGCCCAGATCTATCCTTTCCCAGAGAAGTGCTTTAGCTGCAGAGAAGCAGGACCACTTCTGCCCTTTTAAAGGAAAGCTGCAGCGGCTGCTGTGTTTTTCACCACACTCCTTTCTTCTGTTGGGTGTCTGATATGCTGAGGATGTCAGAGGATGCCTCAGGAAATCCAGGTCTGAGATCTGATTTAAGCTGAGGCATATGAGAGAGGCAATGAACCCTGAAGAGAGACAGCACACTAAGTCATGTGGTTTAGGTGCATTAAAACATGATGGACAAACATCCTGAGGCTTTCAGAATCACATACTTGACATGGGGAGCCTGCACTCCTTGGTCCTGTGCAAGGTGCTCTGGTTCCTTGGTGACTTCACCCGGGTTGGCTTGCATGGGCTCACATTTTTGCATGATGGTATGATTCCAGCAAGTCATTATTTTTACCTCTGGAAACCACCCTGGATGGTCACAGAAGTACCATATGTGTGAACATTCTTAAGGTATCAGAAGGTTTTCAGAAGTTGTTGGTTTTTTTTTTTTCTTTTCTTTTTCATTTTCTTTTTCTTTTCTTTTCTTTATTTATTTATTTATTTATTTCCTACCTGTATACAAATCCTGTAGATTATAAGCCATAGGGACAACTAATGCATCATTTTAGATCTGGGGCAGATAGCAGCAGACAGCATTGTCCTACACATCTGGAAGATGTTCACATCTCTCCAATCTCTTTCCAGGTACTTTGGTCTTTATCAGGAGCAAGCCCATCAAATTCTGCCCACAGTGCCTTTTATCCCCTTTATTATTCCTCAGTTCTAACCCACAAGACATTTCAAACATTAGAAATGGTTCAGTGCATAATGGTTTTCAAAAACATTCAGTATCTCTGTCTAAATGAGAAAAATAAATATCTAGGGAGCTTTTGCACATGTCAACAGTACTCAGTGAAGCAATATGTGTAGGCAGCACTGGAAACAGTGACAAAGTGAGTATCTGTGCATAACTTGGTAATAATATCATCACTGTCTAGACAACTCAACAATTAGCATCCAGACATACCGAAGCCTTCTTTAAGAAGTCTCCAACAATAAAAAAAAAAAAGCCTCCATGGGGAAGAAAGCCACAGCTCTCTCTTTGCTACCTTGCACATGTACATTTAATTTTAATTTCATATAAAAGGTTGCTTTCTAAGATGTGCCGATTTTCTCAAGGCCACTGCTGAGTGCATGCTTGCAAAAACTACAATTGATGAACATCTTCCTGTTAAAACATCTGTTTTAATATTCTCTGTGTATAGCAGTTGCTAGGCAAAACTCTGTTTGATATGGTAATTCTCATGCACTATCCAGGCTGCTTCTCTCTCTTTTTTTTTTTTTTTTTTTTTTTATTTACTTTGAAAAACATTATTTTCAAAACTGTACCAATATTGGGAAAAACAAAGACTTTCTGCACAAGGATATGACTTCCATTGAGGTATCTTTAAAGGCCTTACCCTAAGGCTTGACTATTCTGTAATGCACAGGCCCAACTCTATTCTCACTTGCTTCCTGACTTTTGCCTGTCCACCAAATGCTGCAGATCACACCAGGACAAACCCAAGGCATAGGCAGAATTATGTCCTCTGATTTTATTACACAGGGGTTTTATTGCTTGTACTGGAGATTTTGTCCCAGAGGGTGCATGTTGAAATGACATTAGATCCTTCTTATTTGGAGGATCAACATACCAAGGCAGGCGGTAAATTCCACAAAACTCATGGTTATTCCAAATGCAGGCAGGGATTATCTCTTCCTACCCCTCAGGACTTGATCTCACTAAGGATGGGCTGTAGCCTTTGGGGACTCCTTGTCAGTAGGACACAGTTCTGGCTGCAGGCACCATGAACTTTCTTTGAAAGGTTAGTGTTGGGTACCGCAGCTGCCACGTAGAAAAACTCCTGCTGTCCAGGAATGCAGCAAGGAGTCCCTATTTGACGTTTAAAGCAGTGAATATTTGTGTGCATGATTGCTAATGACATCAGCAGCACCTTCATTGCACCAACTGCTAGAGACGAATGTCTAAGGCATGCTTTTATTCAGTGGTCAAAAGCCAAGGCAAACACAAATGATTTCAGTCATCGTTACCTTTTTTTATACAGCACAAGCTGAACTATGTTGGGAAACGGAGCCCTGTGGTGTCTTTTAGCCCCTTGGTGGATTGCAGGCCAGCAGCCGAGTTGGGTTTTAATTGTATTCATTGCCTTGAGGGCCAACCCCAAAGCCACAAGTGCTCATACTGTGACTCATGCTCTGCTGCTGCTCTGAGTGCTTCTGATGGCTTGACAGCTCTTTTTCCCAGTGAGCAATATAAGCAATAGCACAAACATATAGAAAGACCATCAGAACTTGACAGGGCAGTAATAAAAAGACATTGTTCAAGAAAATTCTCTTCAGCACTTCCCACACTGACATAAAATGGGAGCAGGGTGAAGTGGCTCAGACTAAACCGGTACTTGGCTCTGCAGATTTTGGAACAGAGAGGAACCATGTGATGCATTTTTCAAGTCTGTTAGCATAAACTTTTTGGTCTTAGCACTTTCAATGTCTCCAAGGTGGACAGGGTCTAAAAATTATGTGTCTTTTCCCTGGGCAGATCAGACTGCAACATCCATGGAAATGCTATACTCATGAAATCAGGAGGGTCAATAGTTGAGCTAAGCATGTCTAAGGTTCATTTATGACTAGGATCAAAAACATGTGAAAGAAACTCCCACCCAGAGTTCTGTGGATGACATGAACATTTTGTTGAAATGTCTTTCCCCACCCAGTGGTAAGGAAAAAACCTTGGTCAGTCTTTCAAAGGCTCAGCTTTGGGAGGGGATGGGACTCACCAGCACTCCCTGTGCTCCAGCCTGAAGCTAGCTTTAGATGTGAACAACCTAATATAGCTCAGTAAAAGGCTACTCATTTTCCCACCTGTTTCAGCTCTTGTAGGAACAGCTAATCAATAACAGGCTTGTATAGCTGGTAAGATAACTGCATGTGTCTATATGTGCATGTCTATGCGAGAAATGTCTTCCCGACCATCTATGATAGGTAACCACTGTTTACTTTCCCTGCAAATGAGAACACACAGAACAAAATCTCCTCCGGTTCCCCTGAAAAATCAGGATTTTTCCCTCTCTGCCCAGGAAGCCATGGGTCATATATTTCTGCAAGAAAACATAGACGATACTAGCAGGCATCAAAAGTCCCCAGAAGAGAGTCAGCAACTGTAAGAGATCTAGGGACAGTGGCCCACCCTCTTCCCCTTCCCCCTTCAGAGAGTGACTCTGCAGGATAGGCAGGACCGATCATGGCTGTCAAGGTGGTTGCTCTTCACATCTCCCCCTTCCAACTTTACTTCTCCTGACCAAATACCTTTTTCTTTCTCCACTGTGTTTTTTTCAGAGGGTGTCCTCTGGTATGCCACAACATATTACTGTCACTGTACATGTTTCCATGTCACAAGAGGAACAGTTTTCCTTGCCATAATGCACACAAAAAGGGAATTGCCGTGTCTGAGCTTCATTTTCATTGTGGTTTGCTTAGACTTTAATACGTACGTCAATTCTCACAATGCGTTGTTTTTTCTGCTCCTCATTTAAAGCCAGAAAGGTCAGCCTGCAAAATGCAATTGCAGTAATTGCACAGAGAGCAGCTACTGCCTTACAAAAGCTCCTTTTCCCTCTTCATTGGGCTGGTGGTGTCCCATACTACATTTTGCTACCCAGGCTGGTGGGCTGGTGTACGTCAGGCAGCCTGGTGCTGCCTCCTCATTCCTTCCCTCCGCTTACTCAAAAGCCTCCTTGTGTGGTGTGGCTGGGCACTCTCCAAAAAATCAGCTCAGAATTCACTCCTGAAAATGACTGTGTGAGGCACTTGGCCACCATTGTGATCACTGGTGCTCTGGAAATGCAACCTTTATTTGTCAAGTGTTAGGAAGAGGTCGTCTGTGCTCTTGATTAACTCTATGAACTTCATTTGCCTGAAATTGAGTTTCTCGTGTAAGGTGTGCTCGTGTAGATACGTGGGAGAAGAAGAATAAATTCCAAGTACAGCTGTCATCATTATGTCCCGTTTGAGGTTTTTAGAGTGTGTGAAAGTTGAAGCAAAATGCAGTGGGGCTATCTGTGTGTCTAACTGGGGAAGCAGGTAAGAAAAGCCCTCCATGGTAGTGCTGCTTTTTGGATGTCAAAGCTGCTCTGGAATACTTTCCCCGTTGTCAGAAGAAGCATGTGTTTTGGCCCCTGATCTGAAGTCTTTTAAGGGAAATGCTCTAGTCTGGAAAATTATTATACTGCTTCACAGACATATTTGTGAAATCAGAACATCACCACGTAGGTCATTATTTCATCTCTGCATAGCTTCAGACTCTCTCCATGGACCATTTGGGGAACACTTTGGACAAGGCAAAAGTATTTGAGGACTCCAAAGGAGGGCAGGGAGGCAGAGGGGAGCATCACTTCCCAGCTCAGGTAAAAACAGCATCCCTATTCCAGATGCCACTGACACAAAGAAAAGGAAGGAAGGAGAAACTCAGTTTCAGGCTCCTTCCCTCTTCTGGGTGAAGCAGGACCAGCTGTTGCATTCACAGTCTTCGGGGAATGTAGTGCATGCTTAATTCATCACGGACAGCTTCCCTGGGAGATTGGACTGAGAGAAGGGAGGAGACGAGTGAAGCAACTCCCAGGCCAAGTTTTCAAACAATCAAAGCACAAAGACTTCCTTGAAAAGCTGCACATTACAAAGCCATTGGAAACTTTGCTTATTCATGTAAGTAAAGGATGGAAAACTCCTTACTGATTCTTTCAGTGCAGCTTGAAAAAAAAAAAAAAAAGCCCACATAACTGACTCATGTTCCTTTAAGAGGGGTTTCCTATCAAATCCCTTGTGAGTGTGGTTGCTGAAGGCAGCAGATTCCAGCAAATCTTCTTTCACCAATGGACACAATTCATCCTATTAAAAAAAATAACACTGGCTGTCCTGACTGTGTAGGTGGGTGAGAAAATGTTAACAGCTGCACTCACGAATCTGCGCTGGAGGAGAAGGCTGCCAAAAATACTTGTACTGTGAACAACTGTTCTAAATTTGGTTACCTGCTTTATATTATTCAGTAGCCAGGCTCTCTCCTTTCTCTTATCCTATTAGATACGTAAAACACAAAAACAAAACCCTTTCTATCAGAGACAGATGAGTCCACCAGCTGTCATCAGAAAACCGGGGCATGGCACTGTTTGCTGTGCAATTGAGTGTTTCTAGCATTTTTGACAAATGAGGAGGAAGCAACACATTTTTTGCTCAGGAAGGCACTGATGACAGCCCTGCAGGAGGGCCAAGCCTGAGATGGACTGGCCCTGACACACAGCAAGGAGGGGAGGAGAGCAGAGGCTCCCTGTCCTCCCTGAGTCCCAGGTCCATCTCCTCAATCCCTGCAGGAGAGGTGCTGGGCTGCCTCCTTGCTCTGCAGAGCCACTGCCACAGGAGAATGCAGAGAGCCCTACCCTGATCCTTGTGCAACACACCAAGCATGCCCAAATGCACCCCTTCGGGCTGAGCATGAGAAGGGTTTGTCTTCTTCTGGCCTTTGGAGGAGGACACTTGTCCTGTACCTCTGGTGGCAAGCTGCCCTCCCACAGGCTGTACAGAGCACTTCCATTTTGCTGCTGCCCAGTGCCCTCTGGTTTGCAGCCAGGACATCTCCTGTGGCTGGCGGTGAGCTTGCTGCAGCAGAGATGGTCTGGTGTGGGGGTATGCACACATTGCGTCCTCATACAAAACTGGGAACCTTCTGTGCCCTCGTTCCACCATGCAGCACTACCACTGTGAAGGGACTGCTGAGCTAACTATGAAACACAACTTTTTCCTTTTTTAAAAAATCATACTTTGCCTCTGAGACACAATAGCCACTTTTACTAATGAACCACATCTTTGGCTTCTTTTCTTTTCTTTTCTTTTCTTTTCTTTTCTTTTCTTTTCTTTTCTTTTCTTTTCTTTTCTTTTCTTTTCTTTTCTTTTCTTTTCTTTTCTTTTCTTTTCTTCTCTTCTCTTCTCTTCTCTTCTCTTCTCTTCTCTTCTCTTCTCTTCTCTTCTCTTCTCTTCTCTTCTCTTCTCTTCTCTTCTCTTCTCTTCTCTTCTCTTCTCTTCTCTTCCCTTTTCCCTTCCCTTCTCCCTTCCCTTCCCTTCCCTTCCCTTCCCTTCCCTTCCCTTCCCTTCCCTTCCCTTCCCTTCCCTTCCCTTCCCTTCCCTTCCCTTCCCTTCCCTTCCCTTCCCTTCCCTTCCCTTCCCTTCCCTTCCCTTCCCTTCCCTTCCCTTCCCTTCCCTTCCCTTCCCTTCCCTTCCCTTCCTTTTTCTGTTCATGCAGCCTGCAATTTTCTGGATGAAATGTTTTGCTCTCAATTAACTGTGGATGCAATTTAATGAGTAGGCCAAACGGTGATAGTTAGGCACATAACTAACATCTGGAATGTGCAGTATTAGTGGCTTAGTTAAGACCCCTTAATTAAAATGAGGTCATTCAGTCCTCCCTTCTCCGTTTGTGCAGATGATATATACTTAATACTGAGTACTTGCTGATATGTTATTAGGACCACATAAGCCGTCTATTAAGTACCAGGGAAATTGTGGCTTTGATGTGTCAGGTACCTAATGAAGATGAAATTCAGACTGGGAGCCATATCATGTCAGAGTGCAGAAAAGATCTTTCTGCAAGCTTTGCTCAGTCTTTCTTATGAAGCACATTGATTGCTTCAGTAAGAAAACCCTTACAGTAAGCCTTCCTTCTAGGACAGATATAGAAGGTGCCCACTTGAGGAGCAACAACACGCTATTCAGATACCCCAGGACCCCTTGGGCATCACTCACCCCTCTGTAGCATCCCTTGGGGAATGCCACGCTGTTGGCACATTTCGCAGACATAATCTGGAACTGTTTTTCCAAAGTCCATAGCACTCTTGGCCAGTGATTGGTAGCTAATTAGAGACCTAATTAGAGTTCAGCTTGGCAAACACTGTTTTCCCCACTTAACAGTATACTCTCTTTTTGTAAAGATGACATTTTTCCAGTCCCTGAAGTAAAGTGGGGTGGGCAGGAATTGACCTCACCTCTCCAGCTGTCTGGAAGGGAGGTGTCTCCCTGAACTTGTCAGCCAGGCTCCCTCTGTTGTCAACAGGGAGAAATAAGCACAGGCAATTCATCTCACCTGTCCATGAGACCGAGCTGAGGTTGGGGTGAGCTGTCCCCCAGCAGAATCTGCCTCTCTCCTTCTCCAGGGACACAGACCGTGCACACAGCTCTGAACATTAGATCAGACGTAGGCTGCAGTGGTGTGTACTGGTGCATGTTGCAGATTGCTGCAGCTCAGCACAGCATAGAGACCTTCCCCTTGGGACAACCTGGCCATGCATGAAGCTACCTGAGCTGGTGACAGGGGCAGCTGGTGACAGGGGCAGCTGCTGAGGTCCTGCCTCAGGCTGATAGCCCAGACCAGGAAGCTGTGCCTCTGGTCCCAGGGGCAGGAGACAGTAAATCTCGTAGTATCTCCATGGGATCAGTGACATTTTGGTTAGGGCTTCACATCTATTAGTCACTTGGGTAGGAAGTGCGTGGGGCAGGGGAGGGTAGGGGGGAGAAAATTCAAGCATTGTTCAGTAAGTGTTATAAAATTGTCACATGGTGCTTAGAAAATGCTCATACTGCAGAAGTCTCAGACGCGTGCAGCCTTATCAACCAACTGTCTGACGGCATCAGCCTGATAGCCATCCTGTTTCTGATCTCATTAGCACCAGCGTGCCTCAGGAAAAACTCCCCCGATATTCACAGATTTGTGCCACACTGATGCTGGGGTTGATAAAAGCCATGCAGTGCACACAAACTAAAAACCACTGTCAACAGTGCAATTTGTCAGGAGCTGCAGCAGTGCAAAGCAGACCAGTGGCTACATCTCTGCGGTCTATGCTGTGCTTGGGTGCAATTGTTTTGCTTTGAGTCTCCAAACACTTGATCCTCAGCTGTGTCTGAGCTGTGCTTTGTTCACCTTAGGGACTGGAGGAATAATGTTGCATTTACCCCTCATGGCTTTCTAAACCTCCAGCCTTGAGGCTGGTCTAATTTACACGTCTGTGCCTCCAGCCTTAGAGAGGTATTCCAAGCCCCTGGGGATGCCACATGCATTTGCTATGTCCCAGCTATGCCCCAGCAGGCAGGGACCTCTTAGCAAGTGCCCAGAATGAACCTGGGCATGCCTTCGCATTGAAACAGACTTGCCTGCTCCTGGAGATGTTTTTTGGACCACTTTGTCCTGCTGTCTTAGTAAAAGCCTAGCCTGAAGGAGGCAAAGGCAACCTGCACATAAGATCTGTGCAGGAAAACCTTATGTTATGAATGTGTGTCAGCAGACAAGTTGTCTTTCTCCTATTTCAGCATCTGTGAGCTCGGCATCCAGTGGAAATAACTGCCAAGAGGACAATCTGGCACACGTGGACACTTATAATTAACTATCTCCTGCAAGCTACAGGAGAGGAGAAGGCTCATCCACCTGCCCTGTGCTTGGATTTTGGGGTGACTGGGGAGACACAGGCAGCCTGTGGGAAATATCAGTCAGTGGGCTGAATTTCTTTCATATTGCCTCCTAGACATGAAGGTGGTTCTCCTAAAATCCTATCAGAGGACTGCAGGTAATTTTGTGAGTGCAGAAAGTACCATAGCATTCCTAGCAGTGCTCAGGCTGCCAAACTTTAAAATTAATGGATGCTGTAACAATGTAAAAATGTAGTGAAAAACTACATTATTTTATTTTATTTTATTTTATTTTATTTTATTTTATTTTATTTTATTTTATTTTATTTTATTTTATTTTATTTTATTTTTATTTTATTTTATTTTATTTTATTTTATTTTATTTTATTTTATTTTATTTTATTTTATTTTATTTTATTTTATTTTATTTTCTGTTGCCTACCCCTCTGTCCTTTATTTTCTGTTGCCTACCCCTCTGTCCTTTTTTCTTCCAGAGGAATGTTAGGAACTGAAGGAGCTGCTAAATCTCCATCCTTAGATAAACAGCAGGCACGGGCCAGAGCAGCCTTTGCTAACTTTAGAAATGCTCTTCTTCCAGCTGAGGAAAAGTACTTTGGTCTGCAGACATCCACCATGCAAAGCTTTGGTTTTATTAGCTCATCACTATGTCAACATCATACAAGAAAGTCATGTTACCATTATCTATACAAAATAGATTAGATGGGGGGATGAAAAGGGCTTGAAAAGGTAAAGATAGAAATATGTTTAGTTTCCTAAATGTCAGAAATAGGCAGCTTCTGTCTTCTGTCATGATACTGATAAAGAAATAGTGTTATTATTCTAGTGGTTTAACTTGTTAAACTATTTATGTTCTCAACACAGATATTGTCTTCCTTGGTCTTTAATTGATCCTTAACCCCAGAGGAGATAAAAAAATAAAAGACTGAAGTATTAAAAAGCCTTTTTTTTTTTTTTTTTTTTTTTTTTTTTTTTTTTTACAAAGGACTTTATTGGGAGGGAAGTCTTGTCTAGCCAGTTTCATTTCTTGCACAGGGTGAAAAACACTAATGATGCTTTGGTAATGAAGAGACATGGAGAAGGAATAGAGGAAAAAAGTAAGAATGGAAAAAAAAATTAAGTAAAAATTTGATTTTCATTCAAGCACAAAAATCCACAACTGAAATTGTGCTTCCACCTCAGCAACCCTTTTATGGGATCTTGGATGCTTAGGGATGTTTGTGTAATTGCTTCTTGTAAATGATCTTCTACTCTGCAACACTTTACAGTAAACCACTTTCCTTTGCCATCTGTTATCCAGTTGTTTTAACTGGGTTTCCAGTTATTTGTATCAGTCATTTACAAGAACCTTTTTAACCTCCATAAAATGAAATAATTGAAGCCTATCTTCTTGACTCCTTTAGCATATAGTTGACATGTGCTTTAAAAGTGAGGGACATAGGGTTAAAAATCAGCGTGTAAGAAGCAGTAATTTGTAAATCACTACTAAGCAATCCAGCAATGACAAAAATCCTTCTTTCTGAAAGCTCTGAGTGTACACGTTTAATTGGAGAAAGCAGTTTGGGGGACCTCCCAATGATTTTTCAACTCTAGCTCATTTTTTGAACACATGCCATTAGCAGCCACTGGCTGGTCAATGTAAACAAATATTTTAATGACTGAAAATATGTTTTGTCAAGCACAGAGGTACTTTATGCCTTTCTAGAAAACAGTGTTGTTGTCTAACAGCTGGGAAATGAAGAGTTAAGGCATCCCGCACCACCTGGTGCTACATCAAGGGGTAGCAACAAGGAGCATCCCCTGCTAAGGAAGGGCTCCTCTGTCTCCAGTCACCACCATGGCAGGTGGCCACCCCGGGCCATCCTCTAGCCCCCCGCTCATGGCAAGGAGCAAGGTAAGTGCTGCGTTAGCCCATGATTTCAGGCAAATTTGCCCTGCCAAATTTGAAATGCACTGGCACAGCGAGGGCTTGGTAGTTCATGGGGAACCAGGAATGTTAATGGGTTTGCATTCTGCTTGGGAGAGACAGTGGAAAGGAAAAAAAGGCTGGGGGAGGGGGAGAAAGAAATCCAGTGTAATTACAGGGTGACAAGCAGAGCAAAGGGAAAATAAATATGAAGACAGCATTAGAAGAGAGAGAGACCAATGAAGTAAAAGGGGTCTAACAAAAAACTAAACATGGTGCTACACTGTGTCCTGGGTAGGGACTGCATGGATGGGGCACCTCACCCCTGATTCATACAGCAGGCTTCCTTTCAGTGATCAAATCAGATTCCTTTTTTTGTTGTTTGTTTGTTTTGCTTTTTTTTTTTTTTTTTTTTTTTTTTGTTAATTGAAAAACAGTTTTAGAAATGTGGATTGCAATTTCAGGCAATAACAGAGCTCACAAAAGCAATCTTGGCCTGCAGGCCATGCCCAGGGGCTGGGAGCCCCGTTATCCCTCTCCAGGGCTGGCAGCCAATGCCAAGGTCATCACCCACCACTTCTCTACAAATAACCCAACTAATCCATCCATCCCCAGGAAGAAGAGGTCCCTGTGCCCAGTTGTGTTGTGCAGCACAGCATCTGAGTCACTCCAGCCCCAAAGGGGATAGGGCTGGTGTTAAAACTCCATGAACTGAGAAGAACCTCAGGTTCCAAATGCTCTGAATTTTCTGAGTATTTGCAAAAATAAAAGCCGTCTTTAATGTCAAAGCAAAATAGTCAGTATTTTTTTCTTTTTACCATGCCAACGTTTATCAAAATATTTTGAGAATTTCCAACAATAATAAAATACATTGAGAAAAGTGAATGTCACAGCGGCAAAATGCAGCATTGTCGGGATGTTCCTACAGGAGTGCCTCATCCCCATGGGAGTCCATCTCGCTCATGTGCACACTTCAACAGCAAATTGAATGCTTGGTAGGTGAGCTTCCAAATGCCTGAAGTCAATGGGAGGCTTGCTATTGACGTCAGTGGAGCTAGAGTTTCACTCAGTAAGTGATGGCAGACATTGTGAAATATTTTCTAACGGCATTTGCTTGTTAAACATGACCAACTTTTTGCCATCTACTCATGGCTTTCCTTTCCTATGCTCCACTTCATCATTTCTGACCTGCGCTGTGCAGCCCTGGCTCCAGAGCAGGGCGTCTCTCCCCCTTTCCAGGGTGCTGAGTCAGCGCTTAACAGGGACATTATTGTCCTTCAGTATACATTATGCAGCTTATTTTACTATGAAAATTCATAATTTGGGAAGAGCATATGGTTCTGATTCAAACTGGAGCCTGCATTTGATCCTGATGTAAACAGACCAGCTTTGGACGCAGAGACTCCCACCATTTGGCAAATAGCAAATATTTCGGATCCATTCCAGCTCTCCCGGGAGTGTATGGGAGGCTTGCAGTTGATTTCAATAGTAGCAGGCTCTAGTGAAATAGAATATTATAGAAAACAAGATATCCCTGTAATCCTTCAAATTTAACTGTTCAATGAGAAAAAAATCAAGGAGGGAAACTGAGCAGAAAAAGCAGCAAAAGACCAGAGGGAGAGAGGCTATTGACTGTGGCAGAGAAAAAGAAAGTGCAGAAAAGTAAGAAAGAATATCATGAAAGGAGAAAAATGGGGGAAGAGAGGAACATAGCCAGATAATATTATATGTGTGTATATATATATATATAAATTTTCAAAAACAGGACCCAGAGACAGAGAAAAAGAACTGTATTTTTTTTGGCAGGTTTGAAGAGAGAAAGAAAAAGGAAGTAAGACAGAGGGAGTCCCAGGTCTGATTCACCAAGATAAATGTTAAACATATTTATGCACATGAGTAGCTGCAGTGATGGGCCTGGAGTTAAGCACGTACTTAAATGCCTTGCAGAGCAGTGACAAAATAAAAATATGCAGAGGAGGGAGAAGGTCAGAAGGGAAGGAATGCAATCCAACACTTTTAAAGAAAAAGTGTCTATAAGAAAGAAGTGGATAAGGACATCTCTTACATCACTGTGACAGACAACAATTAAAAAGATTGGGTATAAGTTGAAGAAGGAAGATTTTAGATATATTCCAAAGATAACATCAGTAGAAAAAAGCAATGAAAGGGAAAAGGGTTCTGGTTTTAACACAACGATAACAAGAAAACTTCTGACTTCTTTATAGGTGTCCGTATCCTGGAGCTTTACTTGAAACTTTAGCCCAACAGCAAATAAGAATTAGGAAGATTAGCATTCCTGAAATAAGAATTGTTCTCAGCTTGGCTTTACTTTGAGATTGATAAGCAAATAAATGCCTTCTGCTTCTTTCCTACTTTGTGTTTTACATCCCAGGGAAAGCTCTTGCCAATCATACCAACCAGAGCCAAGGCAGCCTCTTACAAGAAAGTCCTCACCAGCTATTTCTGCACCTGCCAACAGACTCTGGCGATGCCTACCTGACATAGCTGCATGACAGATTGTAAGAGACAAGGTGGTGGCTGGCTCTGGTCCCTTTTCTCAGATGGGTTAATGAGAAATGGTTGATTTATGGCTGAGACCAAGAGGACTTGCAAGCTGTATGGGATTTTCTGGCAATAAATAAATAAATAAATATAAATATATGTATAAGCTCATGAATTTCACAACCTATTGGCTCTGCTGAGGACTGATATAACTGTATAACTGTGCCTCCTTTACACTGGCCACATGAGAAAATAAAAAGAAACAGAAAAAAGTAGAAAGCATAAGTTATTTCCTTTTTTTGTTTTCAAGCAAACACCACCACAGTCCACATTGCTTGCCTTTATCAACAATCCTGTCAGCCTTCCTTCTGTATTCTGGAAAAACTTTATAAAACTATAATATACATTTATTAGGCAGAAACAAATTGTGAAAACTTAAGAACTGAAGAGTACAAACTTCACTGTGTTATTCTGCAGAAGAATTCCAGCTTCCCACTAGTAGCATGAATGTTATTCTTAATAACTTCTTGAAGTTTCCACATACTCATAAAATTCCTTAAAAAAAGATTAATTAGAAACACTGAGGAAATGGATTTAAAACAAAACAATTTTTCTCCACACCTCTGGGCTGACATTTCTTGGCAGCTGAAATTTCAAGCACTCTCAGCAGAGTTAACAGAAAACTCACTCTTTGTATATTCAAAGAGCGGATCTTCATTCCACTGAGACTGTTGCAGAAAAGGCCAACACCACTGGTTGGAGATGAGGGTACAGAGACACCCCTCATGCACCCAATCTGCCTGGCAGTTATGGGGTGCTACGGATTATTTCTTTTGTTAGTGAAGTCATCTTTCTCCGAGAAAAAATAAAAATAAAAATAAAAATAAAATAAAAATAAAAATAAAAATAAAAATAAAATAAAAATAAAAATAAAAATAAAAATAAAAATAAAAATAAAAATAAAAATAAAAATAAAAATATAAATAGAGAACCCTCTCCGTAAGCAAAGTCACACCATCCTCTGGGAAGCTGACTTCATATTTTTTTCCAGTGCTGCCCCTCATGCATAGGAGAAACTCTTTGTAAACACCCTGAACATTACCTCATTATTTTTCTTGGTAGCATCAAAACTCCCTTTCACCGCAATGCCTACAGAAAATCTGGCAGAGATTAGACCAATCCCATGGTTTAAAATCCTGATCTCTATTCCTGTTATCCCCATCTCCCCTGTATCCAGCTGTTATGTGCCTCACAGGTAGACAGAACCATCTCAGGTCAGGATGTCTTTTTTTCTGTCCTTCTTTTAACAGCTGGATGCAACATTCATGTGAATATTCGATCAGAATGATTTAACAATATTTCCATTTCTTCAGCATAGCAGTAGCAGGTTGGTCTATAAATATCTGCCTGACTCAGTGAGCTTGTGTCTCTGAGAGGCCTTCCTATCCCTTCTCCTTGGGAAATGCAGTTTTAGCTGCCTGGGTGGAGTTGTCCCTAAAGCCGAAGCTCTCACCCCTCTGTCCCTTGGCCATGCATTGTTAAAGCACTGACAAATTGCAGTCAGTTTTTCACACTCTGCTAAAATAGTACCACACCAGCAACTAGACCCTAAGAGGAAAAAATAGCAGTCACTCAGGCAGTGTGATGGGAGGAAGAATAACTCAGCACTAATGTGTAAATATATTTTTTTAATGAGGCTCTCTGTTTGTATTTTGAAGTGATGCAACTACTGCATTACCAGCTGTAGAAGAGATGCTGGAGAGCAGGCTGCAATGCTGGCATAAAGCATGGCTGTGGCATTGCAGTTTGATTCTTTCAGATTGAAAGAACTCCTATTCCCACTGTAATTAAGAAGGGAAAAGTACTGCCCTACACCTTTTTTTTTTTTTTTTTTTTTTTTTTTTGTGTGTGTGTGTGTGTCTGACATGGACCCGCCATTCCTGCCTTTATCTCAGGCACTGGTGCATGTCAACTTTGTTGGGTGAAGGCCCCAAGGAGGAAAGAAGGCCCCAAGGAGGAAAAGAACTCCTGAGCTGTGCAAAGATCTCTTTTGCAAGCACCCAGAGCCCTGGATACGAGTCTTGGATAATCTTTCCCTATCATGAAGACTTCTCTGAAAGCGGTGACACAGATTCAGAGGAAAAGTTGCATCAGAGAATCCTGCAGAGCAGGGCAGAGATGAAATTCTCTCCTGAAGACAGCTGAAGTGGTGGTGGTTGTTGCTGCTAAAACCAAGCATCTGATTAAAACCAAACAATCATATTATTTTATTATTTTATTTTTTTCAGGCTTGAAGAGGATGCTGTTTGCTGCCCCTTGCCAAGAGTTTGTGGTGGCTGGTGAATCAGACAGCACCACCATGCACTGGCTTTTGTACATTTTCATGGGCAACTGGGGAAGAGAGCAATACTAGTAAGCACCTACAGGCCTGGAAAAGGATAATGACTTCCACTGATGAACTGTGTGTTTGTACATTGCTGCCAAGGCTGTGTAGTGGGTTTACGTGGCAAGGTTTTGGTAGCAGGGAGCCATAGGGGTGGTTTCTGTGAGAAAGATCTAGAAGCTGCCCCATGTTTGGGAAGGGCCCCATTGTTTTCCAGATCCGAGCCAATAAGCGATGTTGTTTTGCGCCTCTGTGAGAGCATATTTAAGACAGGGAAAAAAACGCTGCGCCACACAGCAGCCGGGAGAGTCAAGGGAGTGGGAGAACAGCCTTGCACCAAGGTCAGTGTAGAAGGAGGGGGAGAGGTGCTCCAGGCGCCGGAGCAGAAGTCCCCTGCGGCCTGTGGTGAGGACCATGGTGAAGCAGGATGTCCCCCTGCAGCCCATGGAGTACCACGGTGGAGCAGGGTTCCACGCTGCAGCCCGTGGAGGAGACCACGGTGGAGCAGGTGGCCCTGCACCGACGGAGGCTGCCACCTGTGGAAGACCCCTGCCGGAGCAGATTCCGGGCCGGACCTGTAGCCCGTGGAGAGGAGACCACGCAGGAGCAGGTGACCTGGCAGGAGCTGCTGCCCGTAGGGGAGCCAGGTTGGAGCAGTTTTCTCCTGAGGGATGGACCCCATGGTACGGACCCATATCTGGAGCAGTTCTGGAAGAGCTGCTGCCTGTGGGAAGCCCACGCCGGATCAGTTCATCAAGGACTGCATCCCGTGGGTGGGATCCCACAGCACAGGGGACGAGAGTGACCGAGAAGGAGCGGCAGAGAAGAAGTGCTGTAGACTGACCATAACCCCCATTCCCCGTTCCCCTGCGCCGCTCGGGGGGAGGAGGTGGAAAAGGGTGGATGGGGGGGGAAGGTGCTTTTGTTTTTTTTTTTTTCCTTTGTTTTCTCACTTCTCTCGCTTGTTAGTTGTAGGCAATAAATCTTACTATCTCCTTATGCCGAGTCTGTTTTGCCCGTTACAATAATTATTGCGTGATTTTCTCGTCCTTATCTCAATCCTTGAGCCCTTTTCACATATTTTCTCCCCATTCCTCTTTGAGGAGGGGGAGTGAGAGAGCGGCTGTGGTGGAGCTCGGCTGCCCACTCGAGCGGAACCACGACAGGCTGACACCTAGCCTGCATTCACATGCCACAAAGGGGAACCTAACTTGGAAACCCAATGTCAAATGCACATCCCTTGTGTTTTGGTCCTTCAGAAATCAGAATTCTCCTCTGGAGACTGCTGTTTTTCACAGATGTAGTGAAAATCTAGCTCAGTTTGGTTTTCAATTTCAGTAATCCAGGTAAGCACCGAAGCCTGAGGACTTGAAAGTGAAGATGGGAATGCATATTTGGATTTCCAGACTGTTGGGTAGATAGCCAGCCAGGTTATTTAGAAGCAACATTCATCATCTATATGAATAGATAAATGAATGTAACATTGATAGGTCTAAAAGAGAGGGCAATGGTGGTCAGGTTGCTTATGCTGGAACATAGGAGTCTTGCACTTTTGAGGTAGGCACAGTGAGCGTGCAAACATTTTACACAAGGCAGAGCAACCTCAACAGCAGGCTAGACAGAAGAAAGCAAGTAGAGGGACCTTATAAGTTAAGGCAAAACACTAGGAGATAAGAGATGGAAGGGAAGGTTCATGGTCTCCTGGAAGGAATGAGATTTCAGTCTGCATTTTCCACATTCCTGTATGTGCTCTAAGGACCAGACCAGTGGAGAAAAGGGACACATTGCTCCCTCTCCATCTATGTCTTGTGTAAGGCCCGCTCTCACAGATGTACTCACAAAATGCTGGTGGGATGGGGCCCAGATTTTGAGACAAATGGAGATCAATCAGTTTGTGAATGCCTACAGTGTTGTTTTATTTGTCGAACTGCTTGTTATGGCCAAGACATAAAGGGTCATATGGGAGTCCATACCTCTATGGTATATGGCCTAGGTATGTAGAAAATTACTGGATGAAAGTAGGGTGGCTAGTTCAGGCAGTTCTTCCAGAGTGGCAACTTAGTGGGAGGTTTATGGATTTAATTCTTGTCCTTTGGCATACAGATTCTTTTGTGGATCCTATGTGTCAAATCCAAAGGCAGACCCAATGACTACACAACTTCCACATTACCCTAACTTTCATGCTCTGAGCCAAGTAGAGTGAAGTTTAAATTTGCTATGTATAATCATCATTACGCTAAAATTGAGTCCTCTGTGCACATTTTAAAGAAACTAAAAGCAAATATTGATAGCCCCAGTGGTAACTAGACGTAAAAGCAAAAACCTTGGGCAACTGATGAAAGACAGGGTTGTGGCTATAACATGGGAAGAAATACACACCGAACTGTAAGAAGAAAATTCCTAGTTGATTGGTTCCTAATGTAGTAAAACAATTCACCCTGGGACTTGTAAAATAACTGTGAGAGCTTAAAGTGATTCAAATTGGCAGTTCCAGCACAGTCCCAGAGGACACGATGCAATAGCCATGTTTAAAACCTATTACTGGGTTCCATGGAAGGCAGAAGAGCCAGCCCAGAGCCACCACAGGGGGTAGGACGTGAGGGCAGGATGTGCGCCAGGGCTAGGGAGGGCTCCTCTCTCCTTTTAACCTCCTTTAGCTTCGTTTATGGGAAGAGTTGAGAAACTTTGCCTCCAGGATGCCCAGCACTGCTGCTCCCTCTGACCTCCCAGGACCCTTGTACAGTTCTTGTGCTTTAAAATTTCTTCCATGTGAAGATGTACTGAAAGTCCCTGCAGCGTTTTAAGTATGGGAACTGTTCCTCAAATAGCAAAAAAAAATAATAATAATAATAAAAAAATCAAAATGGAAGGCCCTTTCTAACATTTATACCCACCAGAGTTAGACATGAGAAAAGAAACCAGTCTAGGTCTTCAGGTTTGTGCCTGAGGTATCCCAGGAATAACTCACCCAGGTGGGTTATGAGGCTCTTAGCAGATGCTAGCAGGGACAGCCACAGGCCCTTGAGATGTGGTGATGGCCAGAGCCATAAGCCATGTGGACACCTTTTGTGTCCCCCTGCTTCACTGTATGCCAAATGGCTGGATGGTACAACACATAATTTCTATGCAGCAGTTTTCTTTAGCTGAGCTGTATTAAGCAAACTACCAGGCGCCATGGGATAACATGTCAAAACTTGACTCTGAAAGCACTCTGCAGGTATTCAGGGAATTATAATAGCTTTGTCAGGTCAGGGTCTGAAAGCTGTTAAGTCTGACATCACTTGATCATCCAAAGTTATGTAATGCTGGTATTATATTTTATTGCACAGACTGTTTTTCTGTGGTCTTTACTCTTTACCTCTGAGCAAGCTCATTTGTGCCACTGCGAGTCCATCTGGGCATGGCAAGCTAGGCCAGCTCACACTCATCTTCTCATTTGCATGGTCCCTTATGGGGACAATCCTCAGGGAGCCACAACCTGGGGTAGCCAGCAGTGGCACCATTTTCAAAGAGCTGTGCTACTTGCAAATGGATGCCTGCCCCTAAACTTCAAAAAATTAAGCAGAAAACTGAGCAGACCGAACAAAACAGGTGTCCCTCTCTGTTCCCTGGTTCTGTGGAGACTCATGCATGAAGGAGATCAGCTGAAAGTGAATGGTGAGAGTTTTTTTCCCCTCATCTCCATACTTACTGACCAATGCAGTTTAAGAGATACGTTATGGACAGAAAAAGATGGAATATAGCTGCTGGGTATGCACTTGCACAGAGGTCAGACATGACAGCACTACAGCTCTAATTCATCCCGTAAGGATATCAAAGCATTGCACAAGGAGGCTTCCATGTTGGATATTCAGTGCTCCTGAAGGTTTTTCCCAGGACATACCATAACGTTACAGCTTCCATACTACTGGTTCATGACCTGATCTGCATAAAGCTTGCTTGCATACCTCTGCCAGAGCTGCAGTTGTGTTTCCTAACCATATTTCAGGCACAGTCAGAGGAAGAAGGCAGCTAAAGAGAACATACACCTCTAAAGATTAACTGTGGCATGAGATTTCCTATGGTTATTCACCATGTTGGTGTAGTTTCCTCACTGCTCTGCTCACAGCTGTGCCAGGAGGCATGTACTAGCCCCAGCTTTGAGAACGAATGAAGCCAAGAGGTGTGTCAAGACACATGGGAATGTGCTCATGCAGGAGGAACTGACCATGATGCACCAATTTCCTGCACTTTCATCCTCACCGAGGCAAATGATATTTTTCAGCAATATAAGGGTGTCTGTTGCAGGGTGAACAGCAGTTCCTTGCATCCAGGGTGAACAGTTTGGTGGTGGAGATATCTACATACAGTGTGATGTAATACTGTGTAATTAGAGCTTGCATGCTTCCATTCTTCCTATTAGGTTCTATGGAATTGGACTCACAGAAGACAAATTTAGTATAGACCAGCTTCAGCCTGTTTTTGTTTGTTTGTTTGTTTTTGTTTTCTTCCATCATTATAAACACATATTTATGCAGTACTCACTGCATCTGAACAGAGGCTGCTACCACCTGGAAGGCATGCCATGCGTCTCATGAGCAAACAGGAAACGATGAGAAGTCCCTGCTCCTTCAGTCCCCCAAAAAGGAAGGGAAGTGAGTGTGATTGAAGGGTAGCCTGTGGAGAGCTGTTGTGCTTGCCCATGCTGCATTTCTTCTCCATGAAATAAGTTACTCATCTTGAACATAAAAGGCTGGGCCACTGTCTAGTCCTGCTCCCAATGTGATGCTTGGGGCAAGGCTGTGTCAGGTTTAACTGGTAGATTATGTATCACAGTGAGCATTTCAGCAGCCCTACTCCTGAACACGTTCAGCTCATTCTTACTGACACCTCCTTTTGAGAAAGCCTCTTGGACTCATTTCCCCCAGAAGAAAGGCTCCAGTCTGGAAACCCCAGTGAGTGAAAGGGGACACAAAGCTCTCCAGCTCTGCTCACACCTTGTCTGAGCAATGGTTTACACCTCAAGTCATCTATCAGCCCCCATGACTCTCTGGCAGGCTGTCTACTTTTGATGTGTTTCAGATATTTTTCATTTAAGTTTTCCTGCCGTTCAGAAGTTGCACTGCAGAATCTCTCTCTTGGCTTGCCTTATTAACAGCTTCACCGTTAACTTGCCAGAGCACTTATTTCCTTGTTTGGGCACATTTTATAACATTGGGACAAAGCAAGAACTGGGACACAACTTCACCTATGCACCTCCCTGCACTTCCCTCATGGGGAAGTTTCATGTCAGATATTACAACTTCTCACCTTTAAACTTTTTTTTATTATTATTATTTATTTTTTAGAATTGTGCAATAAATGTTGATTTTATGTGTTTGTTGTTTTGTCATTTTTTTTTGTTATTGTTGGCGGTGATTTTTGTTTGTTTTTGTTTTTTTTGTTTGTTTGTTTTTGTTTTTCTTTCTTTCCCTCCTTCAGAAGATGAGTGAATGACGTGTTTTTGGAAGCAATGGCTATTCAGTTTCCAGAGAAGTGCCTGCAGAGACACTTTAGGCTGATGTCTGTAGTGTTAAATTAGTTTGCTCCCTGTTTCATGCTAGGCTTCTTGACCCATCAAATCTGGGGTTAAGCATTTAGTGTCTTTGGCAAGAAAAAACAGGCATGGCTGAAATGATAGTTCACTGATCCTATATTCAGCAGAGACTGGGCTCCTTTTGCTCAAGACTGTCTCTGACATGAAGTGCTCACACAGTCACATGCCTCCACCAAACTGGTGTCTGCACTCAAATTTTGAGGTCTGCAAAACAAGTGTGAAGTGTGAGAAAGGCACTGAGAGGTCAGAAGTGACTTTTGGAGCTGTCCCAGCTCGCTTTTCTCTGCCATGCACCATTCACACGCAAAGGGGTCACAGTTGCTTTTCCAACCAGCAGTGTCCTTTTATGCTTTGCGGTTGAAAATGTGTGACAAGCCCCATCCCACAGACAGCCGACAGCAGCAGCTCTTGACCCTGGGCTCCAGGCTGTGCTGCTCCAGAGGAGTAAGGCCTGGGCCTGCCACGCTGGCAAACTGACAGCCAGTGTTTTGGGGCTTGCCAGGCCACATATGCAGCATTGCCTTCTACTTTATTTAGCGCAGAGAAGCCTTCAGTTTGTCTTAAAGCTGAAGAAGCCTATTTCATGCTTGTCTTTATGTTTGTTTACAATGGAGTGACTAGGCCAACAAGGGTTAGGCTCCTCGAGCAGAGGAGGCCTCCAAGGGCACCACGAGGGCCCTGGTAGTCAATGTTAAGGGTACTCAATGCCCTCATCAGGAGGTGCTAGTGTAGTTCTTGTGTTTGCCACCACTTCAAGAGGCAGTGTCAAAAGGTGGGAGTGGGGACCTAGAAGGATGTCTCCTTGTGGCAGCTCAGCAGGCAATGGTGATCCTGACTCCCTGCAGACACAAATACAAAGCACACTGGGCTCCAGGGCACATTTGGTGGTGGGGGAAAAAAGTGTTTGTCTATCCTGGGGGACCCTTTGTACGTCAACAATGTTAAAGTCACTGTTGAAAAGGTGCAACCTGTTTAAGGGGGCTGTCTATTGCTGTATGATATGGCATAGCCTTGTCAGATTTATCTCGTGGATTTTTTTTTTTTTTTCCAGAATCTTTTCAGATGTCACTTGTGGATGATGTGGCTGGCATATAAGGGAAAACAAAACAAAAGAAGACAAAACAAAACAAAACAAAAAACCACACGCTGCAGATCTTGAACATCAGCAACGCCATGTCCCATGGCTGCATAAAGACCCGGTAGATGTGCAGATGCAAAGGACTGTGTGTCAGAGCTATGCTATGCTACATTCTCCCCAGTTCACCATCTGGCTGTGGCCAAGCAACAGCTTATGGCTGTGGGAAGGCAGCCAGCTTGCTCTGCCTGGCAGCAGCAAGGAAAGACCACAGATATACTACTTCTCTTTGCTGATCCTGAAATGATAATCACTAAGTATCTTATTCCCCATAAAGTTTGCCTATCCTATGCTCCTATAGAATTGAAAAACTCAAAGGCAAAGCCTGAAGGGCTCATTTCTGGTGTCCTGGCATAAAACTGATTTGTCTTTCTGGAAGTGGAGCCACAAAGTGTTAATACTCTGAGATAGTTCTGAGTTTCCTGAAAATTGATCTTCATCAACTTTATCTCAAAGAATTATGATTAATAATGTTCTACTATTTTCAGTTTAATCTGAAATTCTCATCTTCTTCTGAAACTGCAGTCCTGATTCTGTCTCTGGCAACCTAGAGTACACACAGAGCAATTGTTCTGATTCAATGGAGTTGCAATAGCAATCTGTAACCGAGAACAGTTTTTGGCTCTTCAAACCAATTCTACAGTTGCTTCATATATCCCCCCTGCAATGCTATAAAAATTGGTGCTATTTTAGGCTAATGGTGTTTTTCTCTATAAGCCTAGCCCCATCGGAAGTTTCCTGCCCATATTTGGGTAAGTAACAAAGGACAAATATGATCTTTTTTTAATTCCTTTTAAGTTGTTAAACTTCAACAATAATAAAGGTATTATGTGGAGTCATCTCAAAAATATATCCCATATATCATTCTGAGATAAAGATCTTCGTCTGAGACTTTGTCTGAAAAGGATAATGTTTCACTCCTGGCGCCTGTGAGTCTACGCTTTCTAGCATAATACATATTTGTTATACAGTTACTAGACCTGGCTAGGTACAATGCCCAAAAAATCAGTTTTTTTTTTTTTGTTTTTTTTTTTTCCAATTAACAAAGATCATCAGCCCATTGCCTCTTCTCAACCTGGTGAAAGTTAACTGGAACACTGGGAACTGGCAAAGGCAGTAAGAAAGTGCCTATGTCCCAAGGTATTATCTATGAGCTTATAAGTTGTGGTGGAGCACAGAATGGCCTGCAGTCATAGGGCAATTTGAGTATGCTTTAAAATAGCCACACAATCATTTTCTTTGGTGGAAATTAGGGGAATGGAGATTAGGATATGCCTCAGTGTTGCAGAAGGGTCATGTGAGAATTCCATTTATACAGAGTTTACAGCTCTGTTGAAATTCTCCTTAAAATCTTGTTGAATTTAGGCAAAATGTAAAGCTCCACACCCCAGTATTCAGAAAACAATGAAACATTGCTGGGTGTGTTCTGGATAAAAAATATTTGGGTGTTTCATTTTATATTAAGGTGTTTTCATTTTTGATGTTTAAGAAACATCTCATGCACCCAGGTACCAGACATAAATATAACCATGTATATACAAAATATAAAGGATCAAAGTAGACCAAGAAACCATGGGACTCTTTAAGGCCTAACCCAAGGCAGCGCGCTTGAGGGAGTCCCCCAGGATTTGCTCCTGCAAGCTCATCCACTGACATATCCCCAGTGGCTACCATGCTGTCAATGGAGCAGCACCTTCTGGCAAAGGATGCTCCTTTGGGGTTGGGGGGTCTTGGGGGCTGCTGCTGACAGCCAGTCCCCTGTAGTCACTGCATCAACCTCATCTTAAAAGATCTGGGATGCACTAGAAAAAATAATTCTCTTCCCCTTATCCCCATGCTACTACATCTGTGGTGTGGTTTGCCTCCTCTAATCTTCAGCCAGACCCCAAAATCATAAATATATAAATAATGCAAAAATGTAAAACTCATTAAAGGAGTTAAATGTGATATACTGAAGCTAACATAAATATAGTAGCAGATTTTGCAAGTTAGAAGAAGTACTGGAGGCTCCTTGTTTATAATTTATAAATTGTTTTATTTGGTGAGTAGTTTCCAAAGTTAATGGCTTTAATAAACTCTTTATAAACCAGAATGCTTATCTCCTATACACTGAGGGCCAGATGGTACCATCTGATTCATACTGCAGATTTCTGCAATTTGGCTTCATTAATGTGGCAGACAGCAGTTTCCACACCTCACAGAGGTATGTTCTCATCTTCCAGAAATGGTGGAGCTCTGGAGCCATGTGACTCCTCTGTTTGCATTGGAAGGATCCTTCACAGGGGTGTGATTTCAGCAGAAGGAGGTGAAACAAGCCAAAAAAATTAAACTGCATGATAGCACTAGAAAAAGCAGATCTGGAGGAAAATTTGAGCTCAGGTTAGTGCTGACCTTAGCTTGGAAAATCATATGCTCTCCAACATCCACATCTATACAGCCACTAGGGAGCTGCCTGGTTACATGTGATTTTACCCATCTGTTATTTAAATCACAGATCCAAACTCAAACCCCAGAGCTTGCAAAAATGATGTGGATCAGTGTCATCCCATGGATACTTTTTCTATAAACAGCTGAAGGATCTGGATCAGGAAGTTTTCCAGTCAGAATTACACCCCTAACTCCCCCAGTTCAAAACACTGTCTACTGACCAGGGGTGACAAATATCTGTCAGTACTTCTGTCTGCCCCAAAAAGCACTAATTACTGCTGCAGTGCTGCTTCTTCAAGGGAAACTCACTTCTTTGCTCCCACAGTGATCCCCAATGATGCTGACTTGGGATAGTTACTTTTCTTTAGTCTGCTATAGCAAGAATTTCTAAAAAAAATGGAAATAACATCTGACTTAACTACAACAGGGAATTCCCAGCATTATTGTAGTTGTTGTTTCATTTTTATTTCTTTCCACCTGTATTGCCTGTAGTTTAATAGTGAGACAGGGAGAGAAGAATGTCTTACCAAGTTTCAATTCATTTTCTATTAAAGGTAAATATCCAGTCAAGTGTCTTCTTGTTTTCCTCTCAGTTCCTTGTATTTTTCTCTATTTGACTATCTTATCATCGTGTGTTCTCAGTTATCAAATAAATATTTTGTGCATTCACTAATCAAATCCTGGAAAAAATAATTGGGGAAAACAAAATTATTTTTTGGGGGGGGTGGGAGGAGGGGAGCAGATGCTACATATTCTGTTTCTCACTGCATTTGCATAAATTGAAAAAAAAAAAAAAAAAAAAAAAAAAAAGCATTTCTAAATGAAGTGTTTAGTTCCAGAAAAATGTGAGAAATACACTTTTCATCTTAAAGTCATTTATCAAAAAGATGTGTTTTAAAATAAGTTTACAGGTAGTTTTGTCTAATTGAAATTGTCATTATTCACTGAATAAAAAAAAAAGATTTTTGACCCCAAAATATAGCCTACTTACTGTAAGAGAAGGCAGTGGTGGGCTAAGATCAGATGCTGGTGGTTGACTTTTTGATGGGGCTCGACAGTGTGAGGTGCAGGATCCTCACAAATACGGTTCCCTGGGAACCAGGGGAAGGAGAATTTCTTGCAGGGTGGTCTGGGAAGTGATGATCTGACTTGTAGATATGTCACCAGGAAACCAAAGTTTATTATAAGAGAGGGTGTAGAGAGAGAAATTCTAAAGAAAAAGGAACTGGGATATGGATGTCAGGATGAGTGGGATGAGTGGAGGCCTTTTCATTTATATTTTTGTCCTTGATATGTGTCACTGGCTGATGTGTCGAGCTTGCAGATGTCTAACCATAGCCTCCATGTGCCTGGGAATCCTCTTACTGACTGCTGTGGTGGAAGACTCTGTATTGGGCTTGACAAACTGCTATGCTTTTTACTCCACTGGTGGTGAATATGCGTAGCCCAAAGAGAAGTTGTGCTCATTCCTGATGGTCCAGAGCAAGGCACCTCTGGGCTGAAGCCTCTCCAGACCCTGCAATCTCATTTCTTTCTGCAGCTGAGCAAAGAGCTGTACGTGACTGGAGCTTTTCCAGATGTGGAACTGGGCTGCAGCTTGGGAATGCATAACACAGACTAGGTACATCTCCTGCTTCCTGATCAGGTCCTGCAAGGTTTTAACTGTCATGGTTTGAAATAAAACCCTTTGGGCAAATCTCTTGCATTTCCTTTTTCCAGAGGGGAAGTGACATTGTATTATCGTTTCATCATCTAAATAAAGACAACTATCTCTTAAGTCTTCCTTATGCATTTCTAGACACAGTGGTAATGAAATAAAATACTCTCCCGTGAAAAATGGCTTGCAGAGGGGCCATTCTAGCACTGAGAACTATAGGGAGCATCCTTAATGAGATTTCGGCATAGCCATCCTCACCAGGGGGTTAGCCAAACATGGCCACATCGGCAGCACACTGATAAAGTCTTGGACCTTCTGTGCAGGTGAATTACACAGGCAAGAAGTCTGATGTTGGGCCTGCTGTCCATTGACAGCTGGGCTTTTTTTCTGAGCTGGAGACCCAGGCCAAGACTATGTTAACTTCTGTATTAAAATAGCACTGGATTGAATATTATCAGGGACTATCAGCTGAATCAGATAAATCTTACGGGAGCTTTAATGCATTCTGGCAAGTAATATTTCCTACCTTCTTGGAAAAGAAATCCATCCTTCAAATTTTCTAAGCACAGGAAGTTCCATCTGAATATGAGGGGGCACTTCTTTACTGTGAGGGTGACAGAGCACTGGAACAGGCTGCCCAGAGAGGCTGTGGAGTCTCCTTCTCTGGAGATATTCAAAACCTACCTGGATGCCATCCTGCACAATGTGCTCTAGGTGATCCTGCTTGGCAGGGGGGTTGGACTAGATGATCTTCAGAGGTCCCTTCCAACCTCAGGCAGTCTGTGACTCTGTGATTCTCTGCATAAATTCAACAACTGAGGCAACACATTTGTAGGAACTCATGAACATGCAACACATATTCCAATAAGTTCAGCTTGCTGCTTATTACAGTAGGGATCAACTCAGAAGACAGAAGACAGAAAATTTCATGATGTATGAAGATAAAAGGATGTCTGAAGATAGTGATGGAGGAGTGATTATTCCTTATAACACAGGAGGAGGGGGATGTCCAGTGACTAATGAAAGTATGTTTAGAAAAGAAAAATATAATGAGGAAGTATTTCTTCTTGAAAAATTATTTGTGGAAATCATTGTTACGAAATTCTGTGGAAACCTAAGTGGATATAATGCACATAGTCTTTCAAAAAAAAAGAAAATCTTTAAATTAAACACTTTTTAGGTTCTTCAGTTGCTGTTGAACACAGTGAGCCAAAACTTTAGTGCAGCAAGTTTCTACATGGGAGAGAATGAGAAGGTAATAACAAGCGAATAGTTGCTCTGGATTGGTTCTGTTTCTTACATGCATTCCCAAACCAAGGTACTAATCCAGTATGTCTGCTGCAGTGTTACAGTCATTGCAACTACATTAATACAAGTGGAAGTGGAAGAATCACCTCAGTGACCTTGAAAGGTGTGTTTTAATTGAAGGAAGATTCCAGCTATGTGAGAAATGACAGCCCTGTGGAGTGTTTGTAGCAATATAGGAGAGGATAGATGGTGCTTGGAGAACACTGAAGAATAAACAGGCCAGTCTACACGCAGTGGTACCTAGGACTTGCATTGACAACATTAGCAGATGAAATCCTGTGTTTATTCAGGAAGAATAACACTGAGAACACCTATTTGAGTTTCTCCATAGTACTGTATTTGCACACTGCTAGTGTTTCATGGGTTGCTCGTCCTCACTAGCTCTTGGCTGGATGCTGTGCAGGCACTCTGGGGGAGCAAGTAGGCAGCCATCTGGGAAGCAAGCCGCTCACCATCCCGCCGCATCCTCTGTTGATTCTTGGGGGAATGCCAGCCAATGAACTTGCTGTGAAAGTTTTGCTTTAAGAATATTATTCACCACTTCATCTGTAGCAACAGCACTTCTGTACGTGATGTCCTCCATGTCATTGCCAGTCCTCTGAGTCATCAACTCATGAAGGAAATGACTTTGTTTTCTTTTGGCTCTCAGCTAAGCATCCAGCATAAGCACTTTTTTCTGGTCCACCTGGCTTCGTCTCAGCTTTATTTAAAGTTTTCCCAGGGGCTTGTTAAAATCGTGCTTATGTTTTCTTGTCTCATGTTTGTATAGGTGACGGGGAGGAGAAATTTCCTGTGTATGCCTTTTTGAAAAAACAACATTTGGAGAATCATGGAAGTATTTTCTTACCTTAAATAAATTTCTCAACTTTGCGTGTAGCCAAAAGAGAACCACAGTGAAAGTGTATTAATATATATATATATATATGCTCCCTCTTCTCCAAAACCCGTTTACAGTTTGAAGAGATGGAGAATATTTATTTGTCTGTTCAAAGAATTATGATATTTCTAGCACTCACCCTGTTGATCCCACAGCCCTGTCGTGTATGGCTGTTGCTTTTGATGTTGAATATGTTGCCAGAGTAAGTTTCGATCACTCCCAGACCAGAGAGATATTTGTGAGCAGTTGCTGACTGTGTAAGTATCGCGTGCTTCAAGTGTAAATGCCGAATCTGAAGATGGACAGGGGAAAGAAATAAAACAAAACACAAGTGTGTCTTGATACAGTGTGGAGTGGGATCATGAAATAAAGGAAGCCCCACTTTGGATTTTGTTTATGGGGACTTGTCTCAAATACTTGGTCTATTTTGTCAATAGCGGGATTGTTCATGGATCAGACAAAAGCAGAAGAGGAAAATCCATGGAGGTTCAGGGAAACATTTAGTGCATGTTTATTTCTCACACATTTCCAGCTATTGATGAGTTTCAGTGTTGTTCTGAGTAGAGGTCATTTAAAGCATATTCTTATGGTTTTTTTTTTTTTTTTTTTTTTTTTTTTTTTTTTTCCTAGCTTTAAGTGTGAATAAATTATCCCTTTTTACTAAATAGTGTAAGGACAAAACTCTTTTCTGGACTATTGTCTATAACTCTTAACACTATTTTCAATGTTCTAAAATAAATACAGACAATCTGGCCTCAGCGTTCAGTCTCATATTTCAAAAATAGTTTGGTGGTAAAGCAACTTTTTCTTTGTGTTTTTCTTTTTGAATGCAATTGTAAATGCTTGAGAACTGGGACAAAAGTTAGTCCTTGCACCATCCCATCTATCACCGCTTCTTCCAAAGTTACAGGGACTGAGGAGATTAGTTTAAGAATACTGGTGTGCTGTCACTCAGCTTGTTTTTGTTGGCCTGACAAGCTACCAGCTGCTGCAGTTTGTTGCCATTTCACAGGCATGTATTGAGGCATTTAAACAAAGTTTTCAATAATTCAGCACCGTGACCCTTCTTAAATCATATGGCATCTTTTAGAAGTGAATGCATCCTGAGGATGTGGCAGGCAGCACCTGTAGAAATAGCTGAAGAATAAACTTGTTGGCCAGCGACTGTCCCTAGCTCTGTGCCTTGGCTGCTGCAGAGTATACTTGTGCTCAGCCACTGAGAGCTGCTTGCTAGGTTTTATCATCCTTATGATAAAATCATAGAGCAGATTTATTGGCAGCAGTTTGCATCTGTTTTTCCTGGAAAACTCTGAGGTACCAGGGGGTCTCTGTTGGGATGAGGAGACAAGAAGGAGGGCAGGCAGGAACTGTGGTCAAGGCTTGAAGTAGGCAGGAGAGCAGGAGCATGACAGACAGCCAGGGGATCTATGTTCAAAGCAGGGGCTGGAGCAGGGAACAGAGCTGGAACTAAGTCAGGGAGCTGAGCAGGCACCAGGAACCTCAACTGGCTCAGAAAACATTGCTGGGCTCATGAGTCTGGCAAATGTCAGCAGGGAAAGAACATGGTGGGTCATGGCAGCACCCATCGGTGGGTGGTGGCCAACTCAGGGGCTGGGTCATGGTCTCCTGTCCCGTCTGGGTGGCCAACAACAGCTCCTGCACAAGGCTGCTGCTTTGCAGGGACTGTCAATAGCCTGGCTGCAACCTAACTTAAAAGCCATGATCTATAGTGTGCTGTGTGAATATTTCCACAAAACCACATGTGATGATCTGAACTACAGATAACTTATTAACAGAGCAATGATTTCCTTAGTATTAAATAAAGTGATTGAGAAGTACAGTGCTTCAACTTGGAAAAGCACTTCACTTATCTGGTAAAAACAAAAATAATGCTATCAGAAAACATTCCTGTATTTCCTAGGCCAGCACCCCATGGCTCTGGCAGAAGCATGGTCCATGGGTACCAGGGCTGAATTTCTTCCTTTGGCACGAGCACTCCTGTATGGCTGTGGGCTGGGACAGGACACCTATGCTGCAGTCACCGGTGTGGCTCAGGTCATCCAGTGAGCTGATAGCTCTGAAGCTGTGGTGGCCAAACTGGCCTGAAAGGCAGGGCAGAGTGGCCAAAACATGCTGTCAGCTGCTGCAGCAAGACCAGCCATTGCATTTACATTTACCTCAGGTGCACCTGTCCACATGCCTGTGCTTACAGGCTGTGCACAAAAGGAAAGGCGTGTGGAAGGGCTACCCTATATAAGTGCTCATACTTAGTTTGGTTTGACTCAAGAATGCCTGTTAGTGTTGGTACTTAGGATAGCAAGGCAACTGTTCAACACTGACTGCTGTGGCTCGTGATTTTGAAGTTAAGTGTGTGCATAAGTGTTTTGCCAAGTTGGAGCTCCATGCCAAGAGCTGGGAAGCTGAAGTTTGGCAGTGAGACAGCAAAAGCCTTAAATGACTTTGGCTGTTTTACCTGTATGGCAACTGGGCCTAGGAAAATTCATGGTTCGCACCTGGCAGTTGAGATAATTATCCTATCTCTTGCAAAAACATAGTAGGTGCATTGTTTGACTTATGAAGAGCAGCAACAAAGTGCAATTGCTGAACTGAGATGTCAGCATAAGAGAATAAAAGTACTGAGGTGAAGGCTTTGATGTGGCAGAGGACAGTGGCCCAGACAGCAGGCATTGGACTCTATCCACTTTCTACCTCTGAAGATACTCCTTACATTGCAAATCCCCGTCTTAAATGCAAATCACCAATTAAAGGCACTCCGTTGCTGCCTGGTGAAGCTGAATGCCAACACACAAAAACAGGTTGCACTTGTAGAAACACACCTTGTCACCAAATGGAGGAACTGACTAGCAGCAACTTCTGAGGATCCAGAAGATCAAATGCTCATCAGGTGTGTTTTATCCAAAACTTGCAATTCATTTGCCAGGCGCAAACAAGGTGATGATGAAAACAAAGCATGTTCTGCTCACCCTTCCCCTTTCCTAACCCAAGGATGTCACAAAATAAGAAACCAGGCAGCTGGCCACCCCTTGCTGTGATGATTTTGATGTCTGTGTGGCAGCACATACAAGAGAACTGAGGATGCGCTGTGCTGGACCCTCTGCAAACCTCTCCAGCCTCTTCCCCAGACTTACAGTCTCTGGATTTTAGTAAGCAAAGCTACAACTTTTAAAGTTTTTTTTTTTTCCTTCAAAAACTGGCTGTAGTTCAGTGGGTACAAAAACTGTGTGGGGGCTCTCTTAATTATTTAAATTCAGTGGTAAAATTATGAATAGAGTCTTCCTGGTTCTTAGCCAGGCTCCAGCAGAATGAGACCTGTCTACCTAAAGTTTTCCCTCAATATCTTTGAATCATTTTTTAAAGTATCCTTTCAATTCAATTAATGTTGCCTTCTCAGCATATTAAATCTCTAAAGGATGAATGAAGGCAAGGGGATGAATAAGAGAGTATGGTCAAATGATATGGTAGATGTGACAGCATTTTTTTGTTTGCCAAAGGTCTCTGACATTTCTGTGAGCATTACAGACTGGCAGCAAAGTAGTAGAGAGTGTTAACATTCACATCAAGTCATGCATTTTCCAAAGTCCTACACTTGACATCTGCCACTGAGTCCCCAGGCTCTTTTGCATTTTAGCCACATGCACCTGAAATATTATGTGAGCACTTGTTATGTCAACCACCACCTAGGCACTAGTAATGTATCTGAACAAATAGCCTCACACTGGAATCAAAGTTTTACTTGGTTTTGTAGCACTTACAGACCAAATGGGTTTCCGACACCTTAGCAACTGATCTGTGCACCAAGTAAACCTGCATTTTAATAATGGTAAGGCAACCACCTGGTTTTGAAATGGGAGAAGATTTAGAAAGACTTAGTTCTGACAAGTACCCTGGTGAGGTGAGGAATTCAAGACAGTTGTGAGTTATAAATATTCATCTCCGACTTGCTAGAGATAGCTGGTAAAACAACGATCTGAGAGTCTTTTCCCTGGGAAAACCCTCGATGGAACAAAGTTCCTTTTGGGAGCCAAGAGACGGTTTATCAACATCAGCAGATTCACACGGCACAAACACAAGAGCTTTCAGGATAATGAGCCTTAAAATGCTAAATCTGAGAAAACAACAATTCAGTTTAGAACTATACTTTGCCTGCCTCGTAATGGAGATGAAACTGTTGACTAGACGGTCAACATTTATTTTAAAAAGGCATATGAACCTATACTCACATCTAACATCTTTGTAAAAGTCTAGCTCTGTCACTTTGCCAACTCAGTGTAATCTCTGAACAACCTGGGTCAGGATTTCACCTGATGATCACTTCATTTAGCTCACCAGGCATTGCCAAACTCTATGCATTGGAAATATGTCCAGTGTGGGATGGGCTTGCAGAGGTACCTCTTTAGCAGCTGAGGTGCATGGATAGCACTCAGCTCACAGGAGGGAGTGAAGATACGGCTCTATGCAGCTGCCATCGGCACCCAACCTGAGCAGGGACACCCCAGCCCTGGCTATGGCACCCACACTGCCTCAGCAGAAAGGTGAAAGGAAAAAAGGAACATATCAAGCAAGAGTTATGTGTCTCTGAAGGCATGTCAGTACCATTTGGGGTGGGTAAAAGAGTAGGTGGGTGGTAGGAAAGGAGCAAGTGCTAAAGTAAAAATTACTACCAACAAAGATAGCAACACAGATAGCGGAGTTTAACCACAGAATCCACAGTACATAGCTACCGAGCCTGCCCCAATTATAACCACAAAATACAGAATCTTTAACCACAGTAATCAGATGATATGACCAATATTCAACACAAGGATCTACAAAGAACTGCTCAAATACTGGAAAACAATTTCAGGAACACTCATTTTAGATGTTTGAAAACATCCGTTCAGAGCAGTGCCTCTTCACCACATGAGTGGTGAAGTGCTATTTTCTCAAAAAAAAAAAAAAAGTTGTAGCAGATAACTTTATGGTCTGTGATGCTGCAGAAGGGGAGCAAGCCCTGGAGCACAATTGCAACACTGCAGTATGAACAACATGTTCCTTGCCACAGGGGTCACCCTGAATGGCTATCTTCCAGCCCTTTGTATTAGGGAATACATGTACTTCAGATAGCCAGATGGTCAGAAATAAGGCCCCAGAGGTGTAGATCTGGCCTCAGATAATTCCCTTTCATTGTTTCAAGTCCCTGTTGGAGACTCCAACATGAGCAGGCCATGAATGATCCTCACTCATGCTTCAGGTTTAGGGACATGAATTCAACCCACTTCATAACACCACGGACCTTTACTCTCACTTCATCCTTGGCCAAATGCAGCTCAGCTGCATGCAGTTCTGCTCCCAGCTTCAGAGCAGACTGCTCCAGCCCCTCGCTGCACTGGTTTTGTGCTGTATTTTCTGGCTACATAGGTCTGCGTGAACTGATGTTCCTCGGGAACACAAGGTCTGTAGTGCTCAGTGACAGTCAGTGTAAATATTTTAAATAGCAATGGGAAGCTTTTCATAGTCTTCAAAGCACTGATCTAAAATTCCAGCTGCAGATCTCATGTGGTTTATATTAGAACACGATGCTATTGCAAGTTGGAGTATAAGGCTAGCTTTAGCAATAAAAGGACAGAGTTTCTACCTCTTTAGACTCGCTGTATCTTCTTACAGATCGCTATTGTTCATAATGGATTTCTGGAACCCCCTGATAAAGAAATTTGGGTCTCTTGTAACCTTTGTTTAACAGAAGAGCAGTTTCTGAAGTCAAAAGAGAATGTTATTCACTGTTCCTCAGATAACAGAAATGCCTGCTATTGCTTTGGGTTATCCTTTCTCTTTTATCTCATTGCATGATTTGTCCTACTCTGTCTCAGGTCAGAAGACAGGATACCTGGAAAAAGCTGACAAATAATTGTTGTCAAATAAACCCATCGACTAGAATTGAAACTTTACATCAAAGCTGAGGAACTGCAACTTCAGGATAACCTGGGAGGCATTTATGTGTTTGGTAGTGTAGCGAGCAATTTGACCTAAATGTCTGTACCTATTCTAAACCCAACACGATTCATAAAACAAATCAATAATGTATGTTTCCCCTCTCTCCTAGTCCATTGCCTCAATTGCTGTGACCTGCTGCCAAAAGAGTTTTAAAAGGATGAAAGATGCTTTGTAAGTTAAGAACTATTAATGAGAACTGGAAATGGGATAGAGCAAAAATATGTCTTCATATGCTTTGAAGAAAAGGTCATCATGGTGGGAGATCCAAATTAAAAACAAACCTTCCTCAGGGGCACAGGCAGCACTGATCTGAATGAGGCAGGTGAAGAAACATGCATCTAAAGATGCATCATATAATACAGGAATCTGTACTGTGGTAGCCAGTGCAAGTGCGAGGAAAGTATGGGGTGCTGTAGCATCTTCTCCCTCCTTTCTCACAAAGGCACATGGACCATTCATTCACCAATAAATAGATGCCTATTCCTGAGGCTGAACAGCATGGAGGCTATAAATTTGCAAATACAGTTTAAGCTCAGTGAGATTGACCCTCAGTGGGTTCAGGAATTTAGGGTCCCCTAAGCTCTAAATCATCTTCCAATGTCCTCTTCCAAATGAGCATTTGCTTATGGATGAATTCTGAGTATTGTATCTGAGGAAATGCGTTTTGTCATTCAAAGATGATGTTTCTTCTCAGTGACTGTTAAATTCCAGGTGTCTGGATGTGATTTCTCATACAAAGTCCTTTGGCCCTTTTACCTACCAAGAAATTTACAGAACTAAGAGGTTACGAAACGCAAGGAAACATTCCCAAGTTGCACTAAGGAAGGTTTAGATTGGATATTAGGAAGAATTTCATCACAGAGAGGGTGATCAACCGTAGAATAGGCTGCCCAGAGAAGTCCCCATACCTGGAGGTATTTAAGAGACGTGGAGGTGGCACAAAGAGACATGGTTTAGTGATGGGACTCAGTAGGTCAGCCTGATGGTTGGACTTTGTGATCTTGATGGTCTTTTCCAACCTAGATGATTCTGTGAAAATATGTGCCTCAAGAGGAAGTCCTCCGGGCATGTTTTAGAGAGAAGCAAGTTTACCACAGAACAGAGCTGGCACTGGCAAGCCTGGAGCCACATGGTGAGCTCAAGGCTCACTTCAGTCTGCAACGATCTTGAAGAAAACAGTAGGATGGTGCCCTCAACGTGACAGTAAACCTGCTCTTCATATCATCTGATATGAAACTATCATAGGCTAATGAATTTAGAAAAGAATGACACAATATTTTGTCTACAAACTAACTTATGTCCAAAACCAGTCCTTCTTTCGGTTGTTTTGGTCTCTCTCTAATGAGTTGATGAGAGAGAGACCATTTCAAGCATGAGGACTGTGACAGTTCAAAGAAAGGTGTGTGAAATCTTCTAGAAACACCTGTCAGGTCATATGCCCTGAAAGAAAGCTGCCCCTTCATTTCATCAGGAATGTCCTCCAGACAGATCAGTGGGGAAAACTGGGTTACTACGAGCCTGTCTCTATAATGTGGGACATGACAACTTCTGAAGGTCACTGTGATGCTCTCACATACCAAATCCTCTATCCCTCAGGGAGGCTCTCTTTGCTTGGTTCCTGTTGGCTGTTCTGTGGCTGCTGATACCATCAGATGAGGAGATGCAGAGAAGATGCTCTGTGCCCATCATGGGGTTAACACAGCCCCACAGTACTAGCTGTAGTGACCCACAAGTTTCCTTCTAGCTCTATGTCCCCAAAAGGCCTCTGCTCCTAAACTTTTTGTCAGACTTTTCCTTATTAGAAACAGAAAAAAAATATATGAGTAAGGTTCTCTATTCCTCATTTCAGCAAGTATTCAAAGGTGGTGTTTCATCCAACACTTTACCCAGCTGTGATCATGAACTATGGTAAAAATCACCAAAAAATAAAAATAAAAATAGAAAACTCTCAGACCTTGCAGCCTGATTTCTTGGCCAACATACTCAAAATAAATTTGGAGTCAAATAAACACCACATAAGCACCCACACTTCCACTCACTGCTCTTTATTTTCCTAAGGAAAGGGGAGAATCAGCTTCCAGAGCATTGCCGGGGCTTTGCTGAGTCACGTACAGCTGCGCAAGTGGATGTTAGATGAGTGCCAGACCCTGCCCCTGAAACTGGAGACCCTTCTGCACAGGTGCAGATGACTACATGGGGACACAAGCAGGCGAGAGTCAGCCCCAGAGGCCCTGCTCCCTCTCCCTGCCACCTCTGTCACTGGCCATAGCACATTCAAGGTGAGTGTTGCCTTCTGCAAGTCAAAAACCAAGGCTGTGGTTGCTTGTGTTTGCAGGTGGGACTGGGAGGAGATGAAAGTGAGGGTTGATACAGTCTTTGGCCTCTGCAAAGGTCAGCAAGCATCCAGGATGAGAATCTTGGAAGAAAATACAGCACAAAAGTTCTTCCTGCCCCAGCACAATCACTGTGTTTCAGATATAGCGGTGACCAGACTGAACTGTGTCTGCTTTCGCCCCAAAATAATTTAACTGTGTAGACAAATAGTTATATATACATAAAAGAAAATAAGTTGATTCCCCTCTTCTCTGTTAAAAAGCACTTATACTCACAGCAATGGCCTTTCAACTCAATATAACAGACAGCTGCTTATTGCTACTGCTCATTTCAGCATTCAAAAATTGGGACTTGGGGTGAAAAATACAGGACTGTTCACTAAAGGACTTAAATTTCACATGCTTCAAAAAAAGTCTCTCTCCTTTTAACATTGGATCTGCTTTTGCTGTGTTGGCAAGACACAGTAGTGTCTGGAGACATCTGTTGCTGTTTATACTAGCAAGTAATTTGGTACAGTAGGAGTGTATCAGTAGATAGAGCATTTGGTGCTGAGTCACATATCCACAATGTGCAGTTGGGGGCTTTACTTTGAACTAAATTGGGTCTGGTTCTCAGGACCAAGCATCCCTATCATGCATGTGGATCAAAGCTGTCTATGGGACTCGTCCTGGGTTCAGCCTTTCCTGACCCAGCAGGGATTAGGGCACATTTGGCCCGCACCTGAGGCACGGCTTCCAGGTTAGCTTCCTCTGAAAAGAAACCAGTTTGCATGTGTTGAGACAGTCCTGTGAACCGAAACAATGTGCAATAAGCGGGGGTGACTGAGAAATTTGCTTAAAAAATGCATGCTGCCCTGAACCAAAAAGCTAATGAGTATTCAGGCGGTGGAGATCAGACCTGGTTATGCTCAGTGGATGCACAGTAGCTGCCCAGCAAGTTCACAGCATGAATAGGTACAACAAAGAACAAGAGAAAATTAAGACCATTGCAAGGCAAGTGGCTTGCCTGAAATCATGAAGATCATGTTTTTGGCCACTGCTTTACCCATGAGAGTTACTGTCCTTCAAAGGTCAGGCCTGCTAGCAGCCTGTTGAGCAGGCCAGGTTTGGGAAGAAGGTGCAAATGGGTGCCTTTCTGCACTGAGCTTTTTAGGCTTATCTATACAATCAAAGTCAATCTTTAAGACTACACTTGATATTTCAGAAAACAAACAAACCAAAAAAAAACCAACAACAACAACAACAAAAAAACAAACATATTTCTTTCAATAGTGTTGATGCTCTCATTGCAGTTCAGTACTTCCCTGCTAAAGCTAGGCGGAGAAGTGACACTCCTTTTCTTTGAGTGGAGTAAACCAAATAAATACAGGAATCTCTGACTTACTTGGAAGAGCTGGTGGTAAAAGCTACAGCTAGAAATGGGGAGCTGAGAAACAGGTTGGTGCAGTTCACTGGAGATTTTCCAGGGTTGCTAACAATTTGGTTGGTAATTCCATGGTAAAGTCCCAGTACAGCAGTGCTGTATTTACTTCCCTATTGAGGTAGTCTGCACTCATTGCCCTGTTTTACCACCTGGTTCTTCAGATGGATTCCCCGTTGACCTAAAAGGAGAACTGAGTTGAAAAACCTGATGCAGTATGACTCTGTGACACACATTGTATTAAGAGGATGAACAACACTTCTCTAATGGTCTTTATATTCCCTTCAAGCAATTCTATCTCCCAGATTTACTCCAGTGAAGCTACTTAAACATTACCTCTCCAAACATGGTTCCTTCATCCTATGAAAACTCAAGACATTATGCATTCAAATGCACCAGTTGCTTTTTATGCCACTTTTTCATACCACTTCATGTGTGTACTTCTGCCTCTTCTCTGCAGTTACTGTCACACACATTGCACCGTGTTTGCTGCTTGTTGGGCTCTTGTTGGTGCAGATGGAAATGTTGAAAACAATGTCATGTGGCTATTTCCTAAATCTCTTACTAGTTCAGAAGAAATCATTATCTTACTTATTCTTTTTCTGGTTTTAGGCTGTCCTTTACTAAGCGGGAGAAGTTGATGAATTTTGTTGGTGATTTTTTCCTCTTCACTTCTGTGGTGCTCCACACCTGGTGCCAAAGCACAAGATCACCTTCTCCATAGCCAGGTGTCTGACAGGAGGGGAAGTTCTAGGAATTTCTGCTTCCCTTCTCCTGTCCAGTGCCTTTCAGAGACATGCTTGATGCTCTTCCACAGCCACCTCCCATTTCTCACTTCAGCAATATCTTTCCAGTGAGGTCCCAGCTGCTGATCTGTCTCAAGTCCTCACAGAAAAGCCCAGCTTCATTCATGCATACTAAAAAAGCAAGGTTTGCACTATTTCTGTAAGTCAGTGTAGAAATCTGACCATGATAAAAGCCTTTTCTCTCATCGCTTTTCTCTCCTTTAAATTTTTATTTCATCATGGGTCTGTTTGGATGTTGTGGCCATCACTAGCATAGGCACTGACCACAAAATAATGAAGAGGCAAAAGTAATGCTGATATACTAAGCATCGTGTGCTATATCACGGTATTGTAGTTAAAAAAAAAAAAAAAAAAAAAAAAAACAGGCTCAGGATAACGTATTTATCTCTTCCTCCTCCACCTTGCACCTGTTCCCCCTGACTCTCCTTTCTTGGCTTGTAAAACCTAATGTTTTTCCCATAATGTGTGGGCAACTTCAGTCTGTCTCAGTTTCTGAGAGAAGGTGAAAAAAGGAGAAAATGAGTGACTAAGAACCACAGCGAGGGCAGATTTTCAGCGGGTGTGTGCCACTCATTTTGGTAGGGCTCGGAAGGGAACATGAGGCTGGGCCTCAGTGCTTCAGTTCCACATCTCTGCTCACTGACAGCCTCAAACCTCCTGCAGTGCAGTAAATGGAGCTGATGGAATGAAGGGATTCAGTGTTTTGGCCACCATCCATGCTCCCTGCATGGCAGCAGCCAGGAGGAAGCTGTCCGAGGCCTCAGGAGAAGATGTCCTGGGCAGGCAGGGCCGGCGGCCTGCCAGTTGGGTCAATATGCGTCTGTGCTGAAAGGCATGCTTGCTGCCACCTGTGGCTTCGTGGTCTCAGTTTGCAGTGGGATTTGTAAGAGGAGGTGTCCTTTTTCCATTGATGATGATAAGAGCAAGCAGGGGCAGCTGCTGCCTACTTGAAATAACAGCAGAGACACTGGTATCTTGGGATGTTCAAGTCAACACAAGTTGGCCTTGAGAGTTTTGAGCTCCGGCTTAAAGTATAAAATTATCTTTCAGATGCAGGAAGTGGATCGCCTGTGCCAGTAAGTGAGGTTCAGTGAAGGTGAGGTGACTCAGTCGAGCACATTGGAGCCTGCCAGGTCCCCAAAGAGATGGTTTCTTCTCTGCCTCCCCACCCAGGCTGTCCAGGGCAGCCATGCCTTAACAACTGCCTCTTCCAACCTGATGCTGCTCGGTGCTACCTGAGGCAACAAAACAGCCCTGCAGAAAGGGGAAAGAGAAAGAAATAGGAACAGGAAACTCACCAACTGCCCCACCCTCCGTGGCAGATTTTAGAACACCTTCTCCTGACATCCAGAAGGTTTATGGAGCCAGACCCCAGGACTTCCCTGCATCTCCCCATTGCCAGGGCACCTGTGGGAATTGGCTGTCCCGTAGGGCTGGTTGGAAGGTATCAACACCCAGGAGCACTGTCGGGTGCCACACAGATGCTCCCACCACTCTGGGGACATTTGGGCTCCAGCTGTATCACGCCAGCCCCACTGATTCACGCTGGCTGGGGACCAGGTGCCAAAGGAGAAAACCTCCTGTTGCACCTCTCCTACTACTTCGAGTTTTTAAATTACTTATTCGTGGCAATTCTGATTAATTAAAGGAAGGGCAACAGTAACTTCTATAAGCTCGCTTTGCAAGTTATGATGTAAGGTGATTGTAAATGAAAGAGATTAGAGGAAAAAAAGTAATGGTCTGTGTAATCACTTTCACTGTTGGCCTTGAATAATTAGTCAGGTTCCCTTATTTTTTTCATGGGAGATTTTCACATGTCAGAAAAGAAAGAGTGAAATAGTTGTAAAAAACAGAAAATAAGATGATAAAATCCTAGACTGGCAAGAAGAGATGAGGATGACTTTAATGCCTAGTGGAGCACTTAGGTGAAGACATAAGAGGTATGTAAAACAGAGGCAGTAACTGAGATGAACCCTTTTTCACATCTTCTCTCTTATATACTGATGCCTAATGGGAGAGAAGTGTTGCTCTTAGACAGTCTTCTCTAGCACTGATTAGGCTGACCTGGAAAACATTTTGGATATCACACATCAGCTTATGTCCCTGAAGGGACCTGTCACTGTTACAAGTAGAGTTTGACTTGGGTGTAAAATGAAAAAGCTTCTGTGCTGGCAGTAGATAAACAGACATTTACCGCATAGCTCTGTAAAAAAACTCAGAAACATTGAGGTGTGGGGAATGTCTGAAATGCGAGCAACCAGAGGTGGGCATCCTGACAGCTCACTTGTGTGCCTGCCTGAAGCTAGCCTACCATAGCAAGCAGGTACAAAAGGGTACCTTGGGCTGAGAGTTTCCCTCCTCATGCTTTTAACTCAAGCACACAGGTATATATGCCTTTTTCTCTCCACTGAGAGCAAGAAGCGAGACCTCAGCAAACCATAAGGGACACAAGGATACCAGCCTGTGCAGTGTAATCCAGCTCAGCAAGTATCTGCTTGGGTAACAAATGAAAATACCCTGCTGACTCTTGGGGGGACTGGGGTGCCAGCACTGATTTTACCCCTGCAAACAATAAACTTGAAATCAGGGGCAGTAAAGGTTGGTGGTAACCTTTTTCCCAGGCTCTGGTATTGTGCAAGGAGGCTCCTCAACATTGCCTGAGTTAGCCTCTCTGTGACATGTTCCTGCACAGGTCAAAGCCCTTTTGAGTCAACGGGAAGTCTTTGTTATGCCTCTGGTGCAGGCGTCGATCTCGCTGGCCCACATCCCTCACACTTACATTAAACTCTTTCCTGGGATTTTAGGATTACCAAACACTCTTTCAACAGAACAAGGATTTTCAACATATCCTGCCCAGAGGACTCAAGTTTACCTTCCCATGGGGACTTCTTTTCTCATACTGGGAGAAGCAGCAATCCATTATGTCTGAGTTGGGAAACATCACTTAGCCGTTGCTGCAGCCTCTCAGAGAATGAATGACGTGCAGTCACTCCAAGAAACATTCTTACAGCTTTCAGCTGATGCTCAAATGTTGGGCATCAATTTGTCCCCTGCACAATTTGCCCTCCTTGGGTTCAGTATTCTGTTTCTGGTCTTGTTTTCAAGATTTTCAGTTCTCCATGTATATTTGTGGGAAACAGGAGATTAACATCAAACTAAGACTGAAGAATAAAACAATCCATGTTGTGAATATTTTGGTAATATTTAAATCTCAGGAGGGGGCGGAGGGGTGGGGAGACAGCAGGTTTTCCATGCGGTTTGCTATAGGTGCCAACACTATGACAGTAAAAACTGTTTGCTCTTTTAAATATATTCATCTTCTCAAGTTTTTAAATCTTGAACTTACCTAAACTTTTTCTTCTTCTTTTTCTTCTTCTTCTTCTTTTTCTTTTTCTTTTTCTTTTTCTTTTTCTTTTTCTTTTTCTTTTTCTTTTTCTTTTTCTTTTTCTTTTTCTTTTTCTTTTTCTTTTTCTTTTTCGTTTTCTTTTTCTTTTTTCTTTTTTCTTTTTCTTTCTTCCCTCCTTCCTTCCTTCCTTCCTTCCTTCCTTCCTTCCTTCCTTCCTTCCTTCCTTCCTTCCTTCCTTCCTTCCCTCCCTCCCTCCCTCCCTCCTTCCACCCTTCCACCCTTCCACCCTTCCTTCCACCCTTCCTTCCACCCTTCCTTCCACCCTTCTTCAAATTCCTTGATGTTAGAGCTTCTCTGAAGGTTTTGTCAGCTTTCCAGCCATAGAATAAAATGTCTGTTTTGTTTAGGACTGCTCTGATCTCAGAAAGTCAATTATTCCATTTGTTTCCACTACTTTGAAGGAAAATGTTATTAATCTTTATGTTAGTATTTATATGGAGCCCTTGCTTTATTAGCAAATATTTTCTAAGTTTTTGGTGACGTCTGGTTTATATATTGAGAAATGAGGAGATTATTTATATTAATATGCCAAGTATTGGTTAGAAGCAAAATTAAGAGCTTGATTTTTTATTTTAGAATTTAGTAGTCATCAAAAATTTGATTTTCTATGTAATGCCATGAAGAATTCATTACAGCACCATTTGTATGAATGGAGGGATTATCCAATTACTACTGGTCTATTAATGATGCTAAATGAAAACTGCCTTTTAAACTTGTATTTATCTTCTAATAGATACATTGATTTAAAAAAGACAAAACCCTTTCCTTTTCATTCTTCCCTTCCCTCATATCCCCAAATAATCATTAAAACACTGTGGTTTAACATGCCTATAAATTGTGCCACTATATGCAGAATAAGTAACTGATGTGCTTTTAGCACGACTAGATGTTGCTGGTCTTTCACTTTCAGAAAGAGCTGGTGCTACACTTGCCTGGACCCAGGGCAGTGCTTATGGGGTGGATCTCTTTGTCCTTATTTTATGAGGTGCACCTCTGCCCCAGCTAGGCTTGGAAGACCTTGTTCCCGTGCCAGCCCTAATGTGAAAATACTCACATCGATATCTTCCTCGGCTTGTACATGCCTCCCTCAAGTTGGGCATATGTCGTGGTTCCGCTCGAGTGGGCAACCGAGCTCCACCACAGCCGCTCTCTCACTCCCCCTCCTCAAAGAGGAATGGGGAGAAAATATGTGAAAAGGGCTCAAGGATTGAGATAAGGACGAGAAAATCACGCAATAATTATTGTAACGGGCAAAACAGACTCGGCATAAGGAGATAGTAAGATTTATTGCCTACAACTAACAAGCGAGAGAAGTGAGAAAACAAAGGAAAAAAAAAACAAAAGCACCTTCCCCCCCCATCCACCCTTTTCCACCTCCTCCCCCCGAGCGGCGCAGGGGAACGGGGAATGGGGGTTATGGTCAGTCTACAGCACTTCTTCTCTGCCGCTCCTTCTCGGTCACTCTCGTCCCCTGTGCTGTGGGGTCCCACCCACGGGATGCAGTCCTTGATGAACTGATCCGGCGTGGGCTTCCCACAGGCAGCAGCTCTTCCAGAACTGCTCCAGATATGGGTCCGTACCACGGGGTCCATCCCTCAGGAGAAAACTGCTCCAACCTGGCTCCCCTACGGGCAGCAGCTCCTGCCAGATCACCTGCTCCTGCGTGGTCTCCTCTCCACGGGCTACAGGTCCGGCCCGGAATCTGCTCCGGCAGGGGCCTTCCACAGGCGGCAGCCTCCGTCGGTGCAGGGCCACCTGCTCCACCGTGGTCTCCTCCACGGGCTGCAGCGTGGAACCCTGCTCCACCGTGGTACTCCATGGGCTGCAGGGGGACATCCTGCTTCACCATGGTCCTCACCACAGGCCGCAGGGGACTTCTGCTCCGGCGCCTGGAGCACCTCTCCCCCTCCTTCTACACTGACCTTGGTGCAAGGCTGTTCTCCCACTCCCTTGACTCTCCCGGCTGCTGTGTGGCGCAGCGTTTTTTCCCTGTCTTAAATATGCTCTCACAGAGGCGCAAAACAACATCGCTTATTGGCTCGGATCTGGAAAACAATGGGGCCCTTCCCAAACATGGGGCAGCTTCTAGATCTTTCTCACAGAAACCACCCCTATGGCTCCCTGCTACCAAAACCTTGCCACGTAAACCCACTACAGCATAACACTCTTATCTTTTCTCCTGTGCCAAATCTCAAACCACAAACAGTTCTGATTCCAACTCAGAGAGGGAGGCAGCGTGCTGTGGCCAGGGCTGTGGTGGTGTTTTGGACCCTGGTCTCTAGGGAAGGGGACTCTGCTCCAGGCAGAAACCTTATGTTGTGTTCGATAGGCTGTAATACACTGTCAGAAGTGGAACATCTCTATTTTGCCAAAAGCAATGGCCCTGCCTAGGAAAGGAAGGTAGACAAAAAGAGAACAAAAATCTGCTGTGTTCTGCTATTTTTTTCTGAGTCTGCATATGATTTTAAAACATTTTTAACTCGAGGGTGGGGGTGTTCTTAATCTTTGTCCTGTGAAGCATATTTGCACCATTTTCTCCCTCCTTCACAGAGCATCCCAGGCATGCTGCAAGCATGGAGTCGTGTGCTGTGGCTGCCTGGGTAAGCGCGTGTGCAAGTGGAAAGCAGTGGGAGGGCCGGTGATATTGTGCTGCAGAGGAGAGGATCCAGGAGGGAGACAGAGCAGCTCCATTATGCCTCCCCATTAACCCAGGGCACGCAGCAGTCCCCGACAAGACCAGAGCATCCCAGAGCCCTTGTGCAGGCAGCCCTGCTCTCCCTCCTGCAGGTCAGCCTTCCAGCTCCTGCCCTGCAATCTGTGTTGGTGATTTCACCCTGCTGGGAGCTGCCCAGCTGCGAGGAGGCCAGCTACAATGCTCACCCCTTTACCTCATCCTCCCTACACCCCAGCCTCGAGTCAATGGGTGGCAGGGGAGCCCTGGCAGCTTGGCCTTTTATTCCGGAGGAGAAGCATTCCCCCTTGGCAGCCACGGCAGCAGCCCCTCACGGGACCAATTACTCCGACTCGCGCTGCACCAGCGGCGGCTGGCGGCTGCCAGCTCCCCCGGGAGATGCTCCGCCGGGCTTCGCTAGCGGGAGCCATCCCGATCCTCCAGACACGCGTGGTTCCTCATGTCAGAACTGCTGCTAATGACACAGCTAACTACCCGGGGATGACTGAGGGGCTCTTAATTAGGTAAACAGCGCTCGGCGAAACAGCCAGCGCCCGGTTCTGTGTGTACTGGTTCGTGTCAGGCTGCTGGGAGGTGAAGCCTCCGCCTGCGGATGGAGAGTCTGCTTGAAGGTCTAATTTAGGTGGTAAAGCTGTAACTCAGCTGGGAATTCCCTTTCATGCGGAGTTTAGAATAAGTGCTAGAAACAGCTCAACAGCTTGCAGAGACACCCTAGAAGTATTTGAAGTATTTCATTGCATGCAGAGAATAGATGACTTCCTTAACTGGAGCAGCAGCACAGAGACTGCTGTCTAATTTTAAGTGGATCAACCAAGAAAACCTTAGAGACAACACCCAGGGGGAACTACAAAGTGTTTTGCTCCTTTGGTGTGATAATGGACCTGATGCAGTGCAATGCACTGGCATAACAAACCTAAGATCCCACAGCCCAAACAGCCAGGAGCTTCAGGGATGCCTTGTCACAAGGTCTGGAAAAATGAAGACCACCATCTTCACGTATTTCTTTTACCGCTGTAGTCTGTTATTGCTTAGGCCTGCGTGTTGAGAGAAACCCCACAGTGTTTAGCTGGTACTGGCTGGGTGAAGTTTAGGCTGAGATTTTAAAAGCAGCCTCAGGGAGTTGAAGTTCAGGTCAATGGGGTTTGGGCCTCTAGCTCCCAAAGGCTTTCACTTGGATGAAGGTTTAGGTCCTGCTTTTATTTAGGTATTTCCAGGGCCTATCGCTACAGCTTCTGCATGTGGACCCCCGCAAATGCCTTCATTGGACACCCCCCTGCTCAGCACCGTGAAACAGCAAGCAGGGCAGGGGTGATGGAGCACAGTCACTGGTAAAGCAACACCTCCAGCAGATACGATAGCTTGCTGATGTACTTCAAAGTGCTCCACCGTGTAGTGCTAATTAAAATAGAATGTCAGGAGAGCTCTAATCATGTGTCAGGGGTCAGCAAACTGTATTTCTGTAATGGGTAAATGTGGGTACTGAGAAATTCGAAATCTCTTTTTCTGAAGCACTTTTTGCCAGCAAGTTTTACCGTCTCTTGTCTACTCAAGTTTTATTTTCATTAAGCATGTAAAGAGATTACTGGATAATTCAGCTAATCTATCTGTGCTGAACAGAGAAATTTGCACCAGGCAGCTATGAAAATGCATCTGTCACCTTCAGCAGGCACAGACGCAGTCTCAGAAAACACTGGAGGTGCCTCATTCAAACCCCAGGATACTTTACTATTTGTTCTGCATTCCTGCACAAAATTCATATTTGGTGGAGAGACAGGAGCAGCGCTACCACTTAGATACCAACGATCTTGATGCAAATCTGAAGGTTTCCCTCAGGGAAGCAGGGCCATAGGAACTTCAGAAAGCTGCATAAGAACAGCAGTGGTTGTTTTTTTCTGCACTATCCTGTATCTAACAACAGCAGCACCAAAAAACTTGTAGGCAGTTCACCAAGTCCTGTAGTCATTATTTATAGCATTATCTGCATATATGGGAACTTCCTTCCCATCCGTGCCAATTAGTCACTGGTGCATGCTCTGAAGGATAAAGGAAGGCGTTCCCCTCCCAATCTACACATACTGTTTTAGATTAATTAACTCAGTGTAAGAGGTCAATATTTTTCAAGATGAGACCTGCAAAGTTTTGTAATATCTCACGACCATGATACCTGGTGCCTCTGTTTAATGGAGGAATGGAAACGATTGATTATACGTTGGTTTTGATTTGCTGTGTTTGATGACTAGCTCTTGGAGATAGACACTAATTACCTAACAGGAGATAGAGAAGTACCTCACCTACCGTGCCACTCATTCTTAAATATATCTGCTCTTTTTGTTGTTAACACATGCTAACAGAGCATCATCTTCTATATCTGGAAGGAGCAGCGTTAGGGCAGGTATCTCACCACTGAATTCTCTGAGAAGACGGATTCAAGAAAACATGGTAGAAAAACCTTCTCTTCGGGTCGTTATTAACCTGAATTCATTAAATGACTTCCCAGTAAACAGTCAGGTCCACTGTTTTGTTTTTGGACTTGAGCTTTTTATCACATGCAAAGACATTTTTAATTTTGGCTGTGCTTTTGGAACATTTTTGTTTGCTTTCCATTTGCATGCTCTCTTCACCCCCTTATTTCAATTCCTCTCAATCCTGTCTTTAGAACTTACCTGTGTTTGGTTATGCTGTTTCTTTCAGCTGTACTGGATTCAGATTTCCATTTTCTGCTGCATACCAGCACAGTTTGCATAACCTCTTGAACTCTGCCATTTAATCCCATGCTTTTTTTTTTTTTTTTTTTTTTTTTTTTTTTTTTTTTGTCCATTGCTTCCTTTCCAGTTTAGCCATATATACCTTCTGTAGCTCCTCTTAAGGGTGTTGCAGGGCGTGCACTTGGTCTCCCTGCTGAGTCTGAAGATTCTGATTTCCCTGTTTTTGACATTAGGGTCTTTCTCAACAGCTTCCTCCATTTTCAGAAATCCCCCTCTCTGAAGTTCTCTGCTACCAATGTAGTTTGGGGGTATGGTTCTTCCCTTACTGAGGTAGAATTGAACTATACTGTGGTTACTGTTGTTTTTGACTTAACTGGAACTGCTTATCAAGTCAAAACCAGTTGTGCCATAGAAACAGCTTTTCTATTCAGCAGCTCTTTTTGATACAGAGAATTTCCCCTAATATTAGCCCAGCGTGTACGTGGGCAGCTAAAATCACCACATACTCTGTTCTGGTTGACTCAGCTGCCCAGTCTTCCTCAACAAGACAAGTTCCCTAGTCCGCACCATTAGTAGGGTAAAGCTGCATGCATTTTTTCAGGCCTTCCATGCTGTTTAATAATATATTTGACCAAAATAGAAATAAAAATTAAAAAAAAATAATCTTGTTACTCCATCTAAAGCTGGCCTGGTTGGAAAATTTCTGAAGTGACACTTTCTTGGCGAAAACCAGAAATGAAATGAATGTAGTGACCAAAATGAAAAGAATGTAATGACATTTCATAATTGAAGGCATCCGGTTCAGAGGGAACAATAGGTTTCTTTTCTTTCTTGCTGTTTTCTCACACTGCCAGCTCTTCTAGATGCAGAAAGACAAGGAGAGTGAAAGTGTCCCCCTCATTCAAAAAGGTGAAAATCCTCTAATGAAAGAGTTCAACTTAATTCAGAGTTGGTTGTTGTTAACTAGGCCTGTCCTCCTTCCTCTCCCACGGCAGAGCAAAGCTGAGATGCCTGTGCTGTGCGTGGAAAGCTCTTTGCCATAGGGCAAGCTTGCCTTTCATACCCTAAATGGCTCACAGGGGACTTCAGCATCAGTCCTGGGCTCAATGGTATCCCCAGCATTGCCCAGGACACCTCAGCAGAGGTATCAGTTCATCACGCAGAAAACAACTCAACTGTAAACCAGTTGTTGACGTGTGCAGACTGATCAACAGCTACTCAGTACAGACACAAGTAATCAGAAAGACTCAGTGTACGTGTCTGCAGGCTACACCAGATCTAGTTTCCTGCAGCTCCTCTGCTCTGGTCTCTCATGGGAGGAACCTCACAGCTTCATTAGCGATGGTCTGATGAGTGCATGTAACACCCAGTAAGTGTTGGCAAGCTGGTCACCTAAATGCTGGCTGAGCAAAATCCTTCAGCACATGCCTCATGGTGGATCAAGTTCAGTGCTGGGCTGAGGAGCGACCAGGACATCACTTTCATCCTCACAGCCCTGCTGCAGCAATTTCTGTCTGGTCTTCAGCTGCAAGCAGAGACTGCTGCCTTGGCTGTCAGTAAGTTTCAACAAATATTTCAATGTCAACGGTCAAATTTTTGTATCACGGCTGCATCTATATAGGCTGGAATCACTTAAACCATGACAGTTTGAGGGTTTTTCCTCATTATTTTGGAAGATTAGATTTTTTTTTTTTCTCCTTTACATGCACCAAAGCCATTGACTGTACTATGGCTCTGAAACCAAAACCGCAATTACAATGTTTATTTTTAGGACCCTGGCTTGTGTCACCAATTTAGAGAAGATGTGGTTAAGCTAACAGTCACTCACTTCTATTGCTTGCAATTTTGTATTTCACATTTGTATAAAGCCTATTACCAGAACAACAGAATATTTCTGTTCCAGGACCATAGATAATTGATAATTTGAGAGGAAGTTAATGCAACTTCTACATTTCAGTTTGTCAGTTTTTTTCTCACTCAGTTGATGAACTAAATGTAAGTAGATTCTTCCTTAAAAAAATCAAAATAGGTAAAGGGGGATTTTTAAGATATCACTGCAAGCATTAGCCTCTTGTCTTGGCAGACACCAAGAAACAAATGGCCGGAGAAAGGGTGGCTAACCTTAACCATAATCCTTGACCATAAGCAGGACTGGCCTGACAGCTAAGCTTGTCATTGCAGCTGTGCATAAAAGATTTTAGCTGCAAAGCAGTACCAGGTCTTGTGCGTGCTTTCTAGAATCATGCTGCTGCCTCAGAAGTTGGTCTGCAGACTCTTCCAGCTCTTTGTTGCTTAGCCACTTAGAAAATTTTGCCTGTGGTCAGGTTTGATGGCTCTGCTCAGTTCTCAGCCATTTGTGAGAAGTGAGCACAGCACTGAGCCACTCTGATCTGGCAGCACTCTACACTCATTTTGCTGAGGAGCAAATGACTAACACAGAAGACTGAAAAATCCAGTCTTCTATGAAAGGATGCAGTTGAAAAAGCATTGCCACTTATAATGCAAAGCGTTTTGGAGCATGCACAGATTTTAACGTGGCGCTTCTGCATCATTGGAAAAGCCTTTTTCACAAGAGCTTTAGCTTGAGAAGAAAGTGGCACCTCCTGTCACTTACCAGCCATAGTAGAATATGTCTTGGTCTTATAAAGCACCTCCCAGTTCGGACAGGCAGTGTGGGGTGAAGAAAGACACACTGCACAAATGGCATCCTAAGGTCTGTGCTCTGCTGAGCTCGAGGACGGTCACAGGCAAGCTTTCCAACACCACTCTGAGCACATTTTTGTAGGAACCTAGTTCATGCTCAGGCATCACCAAAACCGACATCAGTAATTCATCCAGTGTACCTCACTACCTCAGGCTGTCAGCTCAGGCATGGCAAGGGTCCCATGCTCATCCCTGCAGCTGCTCTTACCCTGTGCAAACACCAGACCCTGAAGCTCTGATCTGTGACCCGGTGCTTTGCGAGTGGTGACAGCCGTTCAGTAACAGCCAATATATACCAAAGGACTGAGTCAGTTGTCGACGCACCGAGTGAATGGGAAATGGTAAAAGGGTGGTTTTGTGGCATTTGAGAAGGGGGAAAATAAGCGACATGGTATAGATGGGTGTGCAAGTGGCTGAAAACATACTGCTTGGTGGCACAGAGAGAGTCTCTGCTGAGACCTTGAGGACTGAGAATGCAAATGAAGAGGGTTGAGGTGAACCAGCATAGACTATGCAATACCCAGGACCCAGAGAGTCACTTTAGCAAACAGAAGACAACAATTAACAAGGCCTTTGCTGGAAGGGAATAAGTCAGGAAGGAAACAGTTCTCATTAGTACTAGATAGCAGGCAAGAAAAATGTAATAGAAACCAAATGAGGGATAAAAAACTGGAAAAGAATTAAGTTTCTTGGGCAGACACTAGAAACAATCCAGAGAAATTCATCTGCTGTTTGGAAAAAGAGATCAAGGATTAGGTAATTTATAAGGCTGGTGAATCATTTGTAGTGAATAATTTATTTCATGAACGTGGCCTTGTTTTCTGCTCAGAAAACGTCTGCTAGCAGGTTATGAATTAATTGACATGCATTTGCCGACAGTTTATGAACAATGTTTGGTGTAGTTTGTTCACATGTACTCTTTGAAAGAAGCAATCTTTAATCTGCTCTGGCTCTGGTTAGTGAAGCAGGTGACTTATTTCTGGTTTTCTCCTTTCTTGGCTGATGAGCACTGCTGTTAATTCTGCATGCGAGACAGAGCCTGGCCTCTAGCGTGGCCCCTTTGGGCACTGGGGGTTCCCCAGTTTGAGAGATTGCTGCTGGCAGGCTTACCCTCTGTACAGATGGCAGATTTTACTGTCAGAAGGCGCTCGCTCGATGGCACTCCTTAATCAGAGGCTGGGAAGTGGGTGCAGGTGCTAAATCCACTTCCCAGCGAGACGCTGCAAGATCTGCTGGGGTTCCCCGAAGGGGCACAGGGCTGGAGGCACGTGCGTGGATGGGGATGAGCTGGCAGGGCTGCCCCCTCGCTCAGGGTCTGCTGGGACTCTCAGGTGCCAGCTCCTGCAGCCAAAGGGAAAAAAATAACATAGGCATAGGTTTCTGATCACACAGCTGTGCTCTCACACAGCCTGAGGAGAAAATCCAAAGCCACAGAATTGCTTATGGCTCCCTTCTCACTATCTCTGCAATGAAGGTTAGCCAAAACATAGGTCTGCAAGGGAAAAGCAGACACTTGAAAAGGGGGTGTGGAGTCCACAGTGCATTTCAGCATAGGCTGAAAGTTTAACTGTTTGATGCCAACAGGGATATGTACTCCCTACTGGGACCTACTAAATGCTTTGTGAGGATCCAGGTCCTCACAGAGGATTATTTTGTGTGTGTGCGTGTGTGTAGAACTGCTTTACAGGAGGGCAGCACCCTCTAAGGAAAGGCCAGGGAAGAAATTTACAGGTTTATCCTGTTTATCACTCAAGGAAAAAATATTTTATTTCTGCTTCATATGGATCTTTTTGGTGAGAGGAGTTCTGCTTGGAAAGAATGGCAGGGTCCTGGCTTGTGATGATGCTCTCTGTGGCTTCACTGGAGAAGCAGTGGAAGTGCTCAGGCACACCATTAGGTCACATTCTGATTGAAAAAATAATAATAATAAAAAAAATCTGCTGTTCTCATTTGGTTACAGAGATTGTAGAGGCTGCCGCTAGCTGAAGCAGGTTGAAAGAGCTAGGCACCCTCATTGGTTTTAAGTTGACTGTGCCTCTTTCAGATGTCTCAGTTAGAAATTGAATATAAAGTCATATCCTGAAATATTTAATTCTAAATGCATGCCACTATTTCTGCTTCACTGCAGTACTTGTCCAATTAAATCTAACTTAAAAAGAAGAAGAAGAAAAAAAGCTCCACATATATTATATTAAATGACTTTCTTGTCATATTTTGGAATTAACAAAGAGCAAGAAGCCTATTTAACAACTTGCAATGTATACGATTTTAACAGCCAAACTTAGAATAGCTGTTCTTTCATCTATAAATTAAATGTATAACAAAGCCATAATTAAAGACCTCACTAGCAAAACTTTTCAATAGTGTGTTCTTTGCAATGGACTTTGAAGCACCTTCAATTGGAGCAATGGGAATTCTTCTGGACAATGCTACAAGCTGCAGATACAGCTTAGTTAATTACAAGCAGAGCTTTCAGTATTTATTCCTCCTGCCAAAATCCTTATGCATTGCAACAGCAAACTGTTTTTCCCTTGTGCTTGCTTACTAATGCTGCTAGAATGTGAATATAAAACAATACCTGTCTGTCTGTCTTGATCCTAGACACGATTATTAAGCTTTCATGCTAATTTCCCTGTCTATCAAGTTAAGATTGGATTAAGGAGGCAGAATTTCTATATGCAGTTAGGGTTCCCTAAATATTTCAGTGCAGCACTCAGCAACTGAAGGTACAAGGTGGCTATTGTTTAAGTCAGGGGGATCTCCAGCAGAGCCTCTTCTCACTTTCTCAGAGCCAGCGCTGATGGCCACAGCAATGGGAATTACTCTCAAAGTACCTGAGCACAGAAGGGAACCTAGGAACAGAATCTGCTCTGTAAGACTGGTGATTATTCTCTGTACATTGCACACATAAATTATGGGGTCTGACCGTGGAGAGGTCCAAGGATCTATAGCAGTGTGAAGGCACCACATATTGGTATGTGGGAAGATCCCAGATTCCCTCACCTAGTATTTGCGTAATCTGTTGTTCAGCTTTGTCCTGTATCTTGAAAGCCTGCAATAAAATCCAGAGAGTTGTTTAAAATGACAGACACACAGTGCTGGAGTGGTGCTCTGAAGCAGTCCCCTTTCCAGCCAGTCCACACGAAGCATTTCAACCTCTGGTCACCCTCCTCATGGATTTTCATGTTCTTACGGGAAGGCTGGTCCACAGCATTCAGCCTCCTAGGGCTGGAGATCTGTGGTTTCCAGGCAGTAGCACACAGCAAATACTGGCTTCCTTCAGCAGCACTTCCACAAGTCCACGCTCCTATGCCTTTCGCCCTATTTCCCTCTCAGCCTCTTCTCCCCAGAAGCTGCATTATTATTATTTCTCTGTTATTTACTTGTCTGTTTGCTCCCTTTAAAAATTGCCAGCTTCAGACAGACAGACAGTCCCAGCTAAGCCAGGAACATGCTTCCAGTATACAGTTATCTGGCTAGGGAATCGCATGAGATATCTGGGTGGTGATCAGAGGGGGAATAAACTGAGCACTGGTATTTTGGCTATGACACCAAACATATTCGGTATCTCAGCTTAGCTTTGAGCTTGATCAGCTGTGCACTCACAGGGGTGTTGACAGGACTAAGGCACGATCCAACATGTTGAGCAGCTACACTGAAAGGCAAAGGATGCAAACAGATAATTCACCAGCATCTAACCAGTTAGTGGTGAACTCATAGAAGTTTGGGTTATTACAGTTTCTAGGTATAAAATCCTTTCTGCATCTGTACCACCTCCCTTGGACATGTGTAGCCTGCTTGCTGTAAGCTCCCCCACAAATGCCTGCTTCCTCTTGCAGAAGATGGTGCAGCCCTTTCCCCTCCACATGTTCCAGAAATGTGAGATTCCACCAAAATGTCCTTGTTCTCCTGCTTCAGAAACACCGGGGAAAAGGAGAGGGCAGCGCCAGCCACACATCTTTTCCTACCATCCCTCAGCATCCAAGACAGTTGCCCCTATGGCTCCCACTGTGACTCCTTCTCAGTGGGACCACTGACACTGCCTGATGCATGTCCAGCACATACCACCACTGCAAGCCACACCAGCGCCAGGAGGTGTTCAGGCAGAGCAGGCTGTGGCACAGTTCAGTGAATGTGATGGCAAAAGCCTGCATGGAATGCCTGGGTCCTCAGTCAGATCAGACCCCGCAGATACAGAAGGAATTCACATTAGTGTCCCAGTTCTTCCCAGTCTGGATGCAGTCTGTCCAATTATGCCTGAGACTCCTACATGATTTCACACTCTCCTCCATTTTCTCAATTTTAACTAAATTCCCTCTAGAGCACACTATCAAGTGCCTTCCGGAAGTCCAGACAAATGAGATCGACTGCATTTCTTTAGTCTGGAAAACCAGTCACTGTCATGGGAAGAAGTTATTAATCTGGAGTGATTTAACTTTGGTAAATTCCTATTGACCTTTTCATTTCATTTTCCATTTACTCCTATCTTTAGCTCACCAATAACACATAAAGCTTCAGTTCAGATGCTGAGATCAGATTAACAGACCTGTGGTTACCTGGACTGCTTTTTCGCCTTTCTCAAATAGAGGAACTACACTTGCTGTTCCTCAATCACATGGCCCTCACCAAGCACAGAGTAGTTGACGGATCTGTTCTGCAGAACTGCAATTTTACAGGCACATTCTTTCAGAGGCGAAGATGGAGAGTGCCTGGTTCCCCCAGTTTGAAGGCCATGAATTCTTTGAGCTCTGATTTCACCCCAGATGTGACCATCCCAATACCACTTTCCTTCCACTCCCGTTAGTCACCATGTTTTTGGCACCACAGTTTGCATCCTCACTGAAAGCTGAGGTAAAGACAGACCGCTTACTGTAGCTGCAATCTCTCAGTCAATAGCTTCCTCACTTCTTCTTTTTTTGTTCTCTTTTTATTTATATAACTGAAGAACGTTAAGTTACTGTTTTTATTTCCTTTGCAAGATCTAAAATGGCTTGATTTTTGATAATTTTCTTTCTATGTATATACTTCTGACCTCTAAGATGTACTTTCCCTTGCTGCTGGGTCCCACTTTTCACTTCACATGGACTCTCTAATCATTCCTTATTTTCTGTACTTGAGCTGGTTGTTTGTAGTAGGAGTATTGCCTTTTTTTGCACTGTTGCCTTGTCTCTTTTGCTTGCACCCATGGCTTATGTACATTAAGCACATCAGACTGCGTGTTGGAGTACGAACTGCTGCATCCAGATGGCTTCAATCATTAGGTCCCTAACTTTGTCAAATTTTTCCTTTTTTATATCAAGAATCTTATTAAGAGAACTGAATTAATTCCTAATCATCTGACTGAAGGTAATTTTCTACAATCAGATCTTCCAAAATGTCATCAGTATTGATGAAATCAAGCCACTTGTAAAGAAATCTGTCGACAATCATACCAAAGGATATATGGATCGTGCTGTGATTAGCCTAGGCCTGAGAAGCTGAGCTTTCCCACAAGAACAATTTCTCTCATTATTTGCTTCTAAGAACTCTGCAGAGATCTCAGTCCATATCAGCAGTGGTGCTTAGAGCTCTCCCTGCTTTTTATTTTTCCCTCAGCTGGTCAATCAGGACTGACTCCCTTCCCACCCAGCCTTCATCCATCTTTTCTGTTTACATTCAAAACTCTCTGGGACTGACTCTGCTGCCTTGTACAGAGTGCAGTCTTGATTTTGTTTGGTCCCCGGACACTGCCATAATTATTAGTCATGTTTATATAACGATCCTGTATCATCAGGTTGTTATGACACATTTTATTAATGTGTTGGAATCTCTTTGATGCTGGGTAGAGCTGTGAAGCAGAATTATACATCCCCAGTAATGTTTGTAGCAGCGGGGTAAGGCACGCGGGGCTCATATCCCAGTGTTGTCTATATTCCTTGTGGAACATGAGACAGTTGTTATTCTAACCATCGCATACCTCATCCTTTTCATTTAAACCAGCATCAGCACAATGGCTACTGCTAGTCCAAAGTGTTAACAGCTGTGTTAAGTGGCAGCCAACCAATTTCCTGTAACTTGTGGTGAGGTAGCCAGATGCAGAGAATATCTATATAAAGACATCTTTTTTTTTTTTTCTTTTTTCTTTTTTTTGGTGGAGAGGAAATCAAAAAAAGTCCCTTTTACATTTGAATTCAGTTTCCACATCTAGGCCAAGAATAGTGTAAGGGCTAAGAGCAAATGCCACACCATACTGACATCCCAGTGCGGGGTCAAAAGGCACTACGGGGAAACGGGATGCAGTTTACTCAAGGTCAGATCATAGTTTTGCATCCCCCTCAGCCGCCTGCAGAAGACCAGCTTCTCCTCTTTTACTGAGCATAACCAGGCTTGTTGCAAAATAGGTGTTTACTGTCATACACATGTGCCTCCTGGCTTGAACACCACGGTCTCTCTCTGTGGTCTGCACAAGCCCTCCCCTCCCTCCCTGCGGGACGCCGCACGGCGCTGCAGACGCCCTTCAGAAGGCCGTATCTCTCAGGCAGGGGAAACCTGTGCGGTGGGACAGAGGAAACGAGCCTCGCTGCCGGGCGGGCAGGCACGTAGCCCTGCCGCTTTCTCAGCACTCACACGCACGGCAGCGTGGGGCGAGGTGAGGTGAGGCGATTCATCTGGTTACCGCAATCCCACGGGGATGTAACCCCGGAGTCTTGAGCCCACAGCAGTGAGTGGCATCTCATTCACAAAGACCATGCTGTGCAACTGCCTGGGCAGAAGAGGTGGCTTCAGGCCTGGTCAGAGGGTATGGCCGCAGGGAAGCTGAGCTCAGCAAGGCCAGGAGGCACTCTGTGGTGCCAGCAGATCCCAGCACGTGTCGAGGTGGCAGCTGGCTGTACTTTCTTCCCTCTCACAGTCCAGCTTCCCCTAGAGACAAGTGGCCAGGCATGGACCCTGGTACCTTTCTGGGTCAGAGCTCAGCAGGACATTTAGTACTTGCTTGGCTGAACAGGCATGGGCTCAGAAAATGGAGAGGCTCCTGTACCTGCTGTTACAGAGATTGCTTAGGGCTGAGACTTCTGCATTCAGCTTCCCTCCCCAGCATCCATGCAATGCAGGACAGGACTTGCTTGATCTGTGTGCATGTTGCCTGTGTACACATGCACACATGAAAGATTGTCCAAAACTTAGCAGGCTGGAGTAGGAAGCTAGCAAGTGATGAACAATACCCTTGTAAGGCTTTATCCGCTAAAATGCAGATCTGTCCCAAATCACTTAAGACAGCACACAATTACATCAATGTTAGGGGGTGAGGGAGGGCAGACATAGGCAGAAGGGAATGGAAAGTAGCTGAGGACTCGTGCTCTTACCTCTGCAAACAGCACTATGGGATCTTTAATGACTAGACATGGTCAGGACCTCTACTTCATGTCTTGTCTGAGCAATTTGCAATGGAGCCCCTATTAAAACCTTTCTGGGGGTATTGGTTTTCTCTTGACTCAGAGGGAAGACTGCTGCTTGAATCACTAATAAGAATCCAGCAGCACCTGGGTTTTCATTGGCAATGAACCACCCGTGTACTGACCAAGTGGGAGGCTGTTAAAGAACAATTTCCCACCATCTGGGGGAGGGTAAAAATCATTCACTGTGCCACACAACTGTCTAAAATCTGTGACATAGGAGTGATTTCTTAAAGAAAAATTCCCTTCTTTAACTGGGGGGAAAGGGGAGCGGGGGGAGGAGTAAGGCAAACTCAGACACCCTTCCTCAGGGGGGAGAGTGCCATTTTACTGAGTGAGCTGCTTGGACATTCTTTTGTGTGTGTGTGTGTCTAAATTCAGTCCAACAACATCCCTGAAAATTTCCCTAGAGCAGCTGAAAGCATGATGCAGACAGCAGAGTGCTGTAAACATATCATGTAGACATCTGAACTTTGCTATATTGGGAAACAGCAGCAGATAATAACTGTATGAGCAGCCTCATACCAGGACACTGCCTTTGGGGCTCTTGTGGTACCAGAATCCCTTCAAGGAGCTCAGAGCCTTGTAATTGTAAGGCTTTACACACCACTTGTTGCCTTCATCTTAAAGGTTTGTCACAATACCTGTAGAATAGTCTTCTTAGAAGTGGAGGGTTGGAAGTGCAGCTAATGATAGCAAAGTTGCCCTCTTCAAACCACATACAGGGAAATTCCTGATGACTGCGACTGCTCTGTCCTAATTCCAAGTTCATATTTTGTCCCTTTCTGGGCAAGATCCAAAAGCTCGATATGCCTGGGTTACACTCAGCCAGGTCCTCCTAAAGCTGGATGTGGTTAAGTAAACCTCAGCCTTATTTATGCAGACTTTTGTATGTGTCCACACAAACATCTGTAATCCTGTAGTTACAAATACAATAGCAAATCCTCATTCGGTCAAAAAAGACATGCCCAATGACCAGGCTGTATCTTCTACCACTGTGGCTGAGCAACAGAAAGACATCTTTAATGCCAAATGTAGATCTCTGTACCTAAAAGTTTCAGTTCCCATTCGTATGTGATTATGGAAAAAAGACTCACTTGCCCACTTCCAATAAATGAGAAACATGTTTCTTAGAGGCAGTATGCTTCCTATGCTTGTAGTATAGTGAAGCTGTTGGCTTGTCTACTATTTTTGACATGCAGCTGTTACACAGAAACATCTGATAGTTTCTTTTCTTCAGGCTCAGTTGCTGTGGTGTCAGGAAACAGCCTTTGGTTTCAGTTCTTGTAAGATGTGAGCAGGTATGGGAGGCAGTGTGATACCTCAGTAGCACAGAAAAACATCCTGCAGGCCACAAAAGAAAGTATAGATACAGAGCAGGGGAGGCAGATCAGCTTCCAATTCTCATTACGAATATGTGCTTTATGAAAAGTGTGATAAATTGCTAGTTTAAAAAAAAAATCACAAATCAGAATGGTATGTATGTTTCTACTGTGAGACTGGAGAATGAGTTCATTGATTTACAAGGCAAGATGCTGATACTTTAGGTGAGAGCAGTTTCTAACCAACAAATGCAAAACCAAATGCTAATCCAATCACTAGTGACACACAAGACTTAGTAATGTGTTAGCATAGGGTAAAACCGCTCCAAATCCACCATACTGTGAAATACAAGCATGAAAGTGGAGAAGTTAAATGGAAGCCTTCTAGTGCCTAGGATGGCATAAACCAGTGACCAGCATGTATATCAATTTAATGCAAACTGTAAGAAACCAATATACAATATTTTGTAGGATCTACTATCACCCTTACTTGGTGTGGGGGAAGATTTAGCTCTCTCAGGGAAAATCTCTATATGGGCAGATGACATGCTAAGAAATCCCTGTTCCAGTCACAGAAGGAGTCAGCAACAGGTCTTAGAGCCTGCCCAACATATCATGGTAGTAATTATCTTCTTTCTTCTTTAAATCCTGTCATTAACTGCACTAACTACAGTGGTATAAGCAGTTTCCTCTCCTCCCCCCAGTGAGAACAGTGCAGTTCAACCCTTGCTTTGCAGACTGCAGTGCACATAGGTTTTGGGGGAGGTTTTGGGGTTTGTGCATTTGTTTTTTCTAAACCTCAGCTGCCAAGAGCTCTGGCAATCTGGCTCTGTATCAGGCTTGAAGCCTTTGGCTTCCACAAGCTGTGGCTTACACTGTGGAGAAAGAAAAGGTGAAGAACCTTTCATGTGAGGCATTTTAATGCTAAAGCTGTGAAACCTTTAGAGTGCAAAGGTGGTAAAACTGCTTTGCCTTGCACAGTGATGAGCCTATGTAAGCAAGCCACTGTTCATTATCTGGGCTCGGGAGCACCCAAAGTCTTCATGGACTGAAATATGGAATGTGGTCACCCCCTATTCCCTATGGCAACAAGCCATTACAGTTGTCATATCTGCTATAACATCCTTCTTTAGTGTGGAGAAGTGATCTGAGAGTTTTGGGTAGGATAGCATTTACAAATCTGGTTTTAACTTGTAGGAACTGTTTGTCACCTTTGCTCATCACTGTAACCTTTTGTTGTAGCTCTAGGGCAGCCAGCATGGTGTAGCTGGGGGCACTGGCATGATGACAGCATGGGGATGAGTCAAGCTGGCATGTCCCCTGGATGTACTGGTGGCATATGTGCTGAGCCTCTGTTGAGTGAGGTTTTAGTTGAGCCTTGTGTACCCAGGTCTGCAGGCCAGCTCCAAACAGCATTTGTAAGAGGCTACTGCTATCGTGTCGGCGCATGTTTCAGACCAAGATTTGTCAGCTCTGGCACAAAACCAACAATAACAAAGAAGGTTTGTGACTGTTCCCCTGTGTGATCCAGTCTAACAGCTGCAAGTGACCAGCCACTGCATTTGGAAAGGTGCTTGGGAAGGCCCTGCTTTATGTTTGACCACGGTTTCCCAAAGACCATTTGCTGACAGTACTCAAGGACAGAGTCATCTCTGCGCTCACCCCGTGTCATTTTTTCCATGCTCTCTGATAGAAAAAAAAGTGCCCGCAGTCCCTGGGGAAGCCTGTGGTACCTTGTACCCCTCCCCAGGATCAAGGTCAGCCAGGCCCAGCCACTGGAGTGTCCTCGTGTCAGTGGACTCAGGGATTGCAGGGCCCTGCTTCCACCCTTCCCTTCAGCACAGGGCAGCAGGGTGGGGATGCTGGCATTCCTACCTGCAGCCGCAAACACTCAGATCTTGCTAATACCCAGCTGAACTAGGCCTGTAATTTAGGACTGCCCACGACAATGCGAAGTAGCAGCAACTCGGTCCCTGGGTAGAGTAGACTTGTGCATGCTGATCCGCTTGTTAAGCTACTAAAACAACTTCTGTTTTGTCTAGATCTACATCACACCATGTCTTTAAGGAAAGGAAATCCAAACCCTGGATATAAAACAGAAAGTTTGCTTGATTTAAAAATGCTTCTGTAATGCACAAACTGAGGTAATGGCTACATCCTTTTGAAAAGCAGATGGTTTCTTTTTCTTCTTCATTTTTTTTCTCTCTTACTTTTTTCCAGTATGACAAGAAACTGCTTGCTGAAGGAAGAAAAAAGATTTAGTTTATTCTCTTTGGGCTATCCTGCTCCTGACAGAGGCAAACTCTCTCTTCCTGCAAACAAAGCTCTAATCCTCTTTGTCTGGATATTTTATTAGCTGAAGTTTAAAACCTTGAACCCTCACTTTATCATGTGTTTCCCTTTACTGATGATGTCACCTACCCACCTCCATCTAATGAGTCACATATAGCAGCCAAACATAAGCGCTGGTAGGATATAGGCCTCTGCCAAAAACTTCAGCCTCCTAACACTTACCTTATTACTTGATGAAATAGGAATAACTTATATACTAGATGATATTCCCTGAAACACAAAGGAGGTCATTGAAAGCCTATAATTACCTCCTAATTATAGGAACCAAATGCAATAGGAGTTGTTAGCAAAGTGGGAGGGAGGATTGATGCTGGTTCTTCAGTGTAACCAACGACAATTGGGCCATTTGAAAATTATTTTCTTCCTAAACATTTCCATATGTCATGTGGGCATAAGAATACCATTGTAAAGCATCAGTCCCCCCGATGCCCTCTTTCAAAATTGAGAAGAAATGCAGTGGGCATTGTGTGACTGCTGACATCACAATGGAAAGCCAGCACTTTGATGTCTGAGACCCTGAAGAAGAAGGTAGGGAAGGGAATGGAAAAAATGAAAGAGTAAATCAGACAGATGGAGAGACCAAAGGAGCTGGGCAAACCCCTGCAGGACAGATGACTAAGCTTTCCATTCCAAGTCAAACAGCTCCATTTTGGGACAGCAACAGTTTTTCATTTAAACTCCCTATGTTTCTTGAACATGCTCTGGGCTCCCTGCAAGAATGTGGCTACTGTCTGTGTTTGAGACTAGACAGGCAGCCTACTTTTTCCACTTGGCTACCTTAGCACAGGATGTCAAAAAGCTTACGTGGCTTTGATAGAAGAACTTGTTCTTGGTCCCGCTGGATATGTGGAATAGGCACTTTGGTGTAAGCATAAGCATGCAGGGTCTAGACCTCCTAATTAAATTGTCATGTTTGGGACCCGCCCAACAAAACTGGACAAAGTCTGCTGTTGGAGCTGAATAAAGGAATTTTCCAAAGTGTTTCAGCTCTGCTCCCAGAGAAACCAGTGAGACCAGTATTAAGCTGAGCTTTGAGGGCAGCATTCAAATTCCAGTGTCCACAGGGAAGTGTTTCTGGGGAGGAACTCCCGTGTAGGATGTGCTTGCTGGGACTGTTTGGCTGGGCAGGGCAAAGGTTTTTTTAGATCTTCATGACTATAAATCTCCACTACAGCAGCAGCTGTGGAAAGTGACTACAAAAGAGAGGGAAATGTGGGGGTAGTGAAATTCTCAGTGCAGAAATTTTGAAGTATTGAAATTTAAAATGAAAGAGGAGAGAACCCACAAAATATTACAACCCTTCCCTCTTGAACTCAGTTCACAAACTTAGAAAAAAAATAGTAAAAGCAATTAACAAGAGTAATAGTATTAACCCTGTAGAAATGGGCTTTTCCACTTCAGCGACACTGGTTTATCTGACTGGAAGGTACAAGGTGTCCATCTTTGGGGCAGTGATGCTCAGGGAGAAAAACCCTCACAAAAACAAACAAACAACAACAACAACAACAGATATTAAAGAGGAAAATAAGCAGAATCAAGGAATAATGCTGTGAAGAAGCAAAGCTCCTCTATACCTGCTGCCTGACTAAGGTGAATAAAGAGTGGCTTTTGCTCAGCTCTTGTAATACCATCTGAAGAGTGTATGGTAGGATCAGGACCATGCCCAACTCCCTGCTATATTTCTGTCTTTGCTGAGCTGAGCAACGCTTCAGGGAGGAGAAAACAAGCCATTGGAAATGTCTGTGACCCTCCTTGAACCCTCTGAATTCATACCTCCTTCTTCCCCACAGGCTTTTCCTACTCTTTTCTCTTTGCCAGCCATCCTGCTCTGCCTTTGAGTGACTGAAGCATGGCTTTATATTTGGTTCCAAATTTGAAATGAAGGGGTCATCTGACAAGTTCATGATGTCAGCAAGCCGAATATATGATTGTGACTGCATTCAAGGGCCTGATGAGCTGATAGGGAGGAGCAGGGTGGGGTGGGGGGAAAGGCCAATGTAGGCCATCAGTAGTCCCTAGGAAAGGTCCCACTGGAAGTAGGAGTCAGCCACTGAGTCAAAGCACAGCTGTTATGGACTGATTTTCCCTTGACTTTTCATTTTTTTTTAAGCTATTAATATAATATTGTTTGATTTTGTTGTTGTTTATTAATTATTATTTTTTTTTCTCCAAAATTTTGGGTCAGCTGCTAGCAGCCAGGGATTTTGCTGTTGAGAAACAGGAGTCCAGAAGCCATTTGGAGGGGTAGGGGAGACAGACTTGCAGGTCGTGCAAACCCCCAGCAGTGGCGTTGCAGAACCTTTGTGGTCAGGTTTATGGCTGCTGTCGTCAGCTGACCTGCACTGTGCTATAAACTGTATGATCTGAAAGAAGCAACCCAAAAGCTGCCAAAGGCAAGGGGAGGAATAAACAGAAAAATTACTTGACATGTTAATAAACCCTGAAACTCAGTGCCGCAATTCACTTGCAAATGATTTCAAAGAAAGCTTACATGGACTCGTAGAAGCTAAGCCTGATTGGCTTTGTGGTAGTTAAAACGGTGTTCTAGGATGGCTCAGGAAGTTCCCACACACAGGAAGGCGGAGGAGGTACCACATCTGACATGTGTCTAACCATCTGCTCCTAGTCATGTTGGAAGTAGGTTAGCAGGTAGACAGCCCTTAGGTCTGACCCAGTACAGCTGCTCGTAGGTTACCCAGTGCCCACTGTTTCGGGAATGGAGCAGGAAAATGTCTCCAAAATGGTGTTGTGAAAGTCATCCCATCCCACAGCAGGGGGGAGGGAATTACAGAGGATGAAGTGGGGAAAGGCAAGAAGATTGCAGCCTGTTTCTCCAGAAACACAACTGCTGTGCTCCACAGGGGCCAGTACATATGAATGCTGATTCAGAAGTCACTGCAATTTTCTCCAGTGGCCCTGACAGGCCCGAGAAAAAGCCCAGAGGAGATGGGAGAAAATGACTGAAAGATAACCTCAGCTAGGGAAGGCATGGGTGTGTGCCACTCATGAGGATTTCTCGCAGATGTTTCTGCAAGCCCCTCTGCAGTCATTCTTTCCCTCAGTGACACGACTCCCACACTTCAGTTTCTTGTACACACATCTTCCTTATGAAACCAGTGGCTATGACAGATTTGCCTGCAAACTCCTTGAACCCAGAAGCCCTCCTTAATGGCCCCATCTGATGGTCTTCCTGCCTGAGGTTGCCAGGCTGCATGATGAGAAACATGGACACCCTGTCCTGTAGAAGACATTTTACTCCATATCCTAAAGAGCTTGCAGGGAGCACAGAACCTACACACCCTTCTCACCAGCACTGTTCCCCCTGAACTGCTGCATCTTACACTCTGGGGGTGGTGATGGGGACAGAATCCAGATGCAGGCCTCCCTCCACCTCTTTTTTTTCACCATGAAAAGGAAAAACATCCTTGCCTTAATGCTGCTGAGGTGGCTGCAGTCCACACTGTGGGATGAAAAAAAAAAAAAAAAAAAAAAGAAAAAAGAAAAAAGAAAAAAGAAAAAGAAAAAGAAAAAGAAAAAGAAAAAGAAAAAGAAAAGGGAAAGGGAAAGGGAAAGGGAAAGGGAAAGGGAAAGGGAAAGGGAAAGGGAAAGGGAAAGGGAAAGGGAAAGGGAAAGGGAAAGGGAAAGGGAAAGGGAAAGGGAAAGGGAAAGGGAAAGGGAAAGAAGTCATTAAAGGTCTGCAGACTCTTGTGCACAAGGGTGCACAAAAGTTACCCAGATATCAGAACACTTTCTGCTGCCACTACTGCTGCTGCAAGGAATGGCTGCATGCAGGCAACAAACACCCAAGTGTCTGGGAATTGCCCTTGTAAGGAGATTATTGCATTTCCTTTGACATCCAGAGCCATTACCTACCTAAGCAGCCGTGGCTTCATACTGGGAATTATGGTTAATCCTATTTCTCTAAGAGAACCCTGTTTCTCCAGGAGAAATAGGATTAGTCTCTGAGAGTTCATCATTATTAACTTCATTGAAGGAATTACCGAGACAAAAGATACAGAGTGATTTCTAGTCCCTTGGTATTATATGGGGGCAGCTGACTGGAACTGACTGTTTTCTTCATGAATTCATTTGACCATGCCAGTCCTTCTCTCAGCAAGTAAACATGTGTCTCAGTTCTTCAAATCAGGACTTCTCTTTGTTTTGGGACCATCTATCCTATCTGGTGTGTTTGAAGCTCTCTGTTGTTTCTTTGGGGAACCACTGTTCCTGGTAGAAAATGTCTGATGAAAGTTATGAGTATGGGCAAGGTATGACTTTATGAAAAGCTGTTTACATGTGTATGTCTCCTCACGTGGCCCCGGCCACCCATGCTTGAAGGAACTTTGCTTCGAGCTTTTCCATTTTGAATTTCTTTCTTTTGGGTTCTACTCTTTTTGTTTCATTTCCAGCCAAGTTACATCTCGACCGAGTTTAAAAGGCTTTTTTCCTTTTGTGATTCTGATTACAACCATTTTTATTTTTCCATCATCTCAGCCTAAATTTGGAGGTTCTGATGCCAAAGATAAAGATGGTATTCCCCTTGATATTGAATCATCTGTTGCTGTAGCACTAAAATATTGAAATTTTCTTTAGCTTTCCAAGTTCTTCTTTTAAGGAACACTTTTTTTCTCTTCTGAACATACTTCTAAATTGAGTGCTCGTTATGCTCTGTTTTAGCATTACGTATTTGGATTGGCTTGATTTTCCCAGGACCTCATTGTTATAAACATTAGATTCACCTTGCAGGAGAATTATTTAGGACTTGGATACACTGAGGCTCCCAGCAAAGTGAAATGCTATTTCTGCAGAGGGAACAGAAGCCACTGTGATCAATCAGAGACTTTCCCCTAAAATCTGAGTGTGCTATTCCTAGATTACAGGTATCAGCTGTCCACATCTGATCTTTTGTACATGACCCTGACTGAGTGGTGGCATCCTATTCTGCTTCGCATGCAGCACAGGTGGGCATAGATATGTGGCCGTTTCTCAAATACCACAGCTAGCAAAGACTGCAGCAGGGCACAGGTTGGGTGTGCCTTCACTATGAGGTTCCTCCATAAGCCATTAGGTGAGCCATTAACTTTGATTTCAAGTTCTGTGGGGCAATGAGAATCTCTTTGATCTGGGCTTGCACAGCCCCTTGGACAGAGGGCATCCTGTCTGTTTGCTGGAACTGCAAGCTGCTACAGCTACACACATAACACATAACCAATAGTCACACTTACGGCAAGCAGAACAGCAAGTTTGGGTTTCTCAGGTGGATCTCTCATCCCATGGAAGTCAGTGGCACATTCCCCATCAACTTCAGTGGGGCCAGGATGCTGCCTTTCCTTTCTGGCCATATGCTGCTTTGCAAATGGAAAAATGTTTCAAGTTCTGTTGGTGCCTGAGACTCTGCTTCCTTTCTGCTTTAAGAACACTTAGCTCCAGCCAAAATTTTCCTTTGTCTCCTCGCCTCAGAAAAAAAAGAAAAGCTTTCTCCAAATAAGAACACAAGCAACAGAAGTATTAGGAGCAAGGATACATTTACGATCCAAAAGAGAAAGAAAAAAATAACTTTTCCCACTGTCTAGATGTCCCAGACAAGGCCAAAAGAAAGCAGTCAGCTTTGCCAGCAGAATCCTAAGCAAAAGAAATAAATGACATCCCTCTGGTGCCCCTGGATGTACGAAGTATCCGGCTTTGCTGCTGTTCTGCTCCCCCTCTGCTTCCAGTGCAACAGCTGCCAAATTTGTCCTGCCTTGTAGGCATAACACATCAAACTCAGGGAAAAACCAGGTGCTGAGATGGATTCTGGAAGTCTTGCAAAGGGAGGAGAGTAGTGTGAAAGAAAACATAGCTATGTTAAGAAGCTTCCTTCTAGGATAAAAATAGATGGACACACACACAGGAACTGAAAATCCCTCACTTCAGTTTGCTTTTTCTGTTTGATTTCTTTTTATTCTCTCTCACCTTGTTGGTCCCATCTTATATCCCAAATGAATAGTTGTATTTCCCATCATAGCTTAGTTCTTTTTCAAGGCAAGATATTTTGAACTTTAAAAGAAGAAGAAGAAGAAAAAAAAACATTCTAGGAGTGGTTTTTTTTTTTTTTTTTTTTTTTTTTTTTTTTTTTTTTCCCCCAGTGAATAAACCAGCAAACTCCCTTAAGGAAAAATTGAATGTTTAATTTTGCAGTGGAAGCCTTGCAAAATCAGGTTTTCATTTCCGCTGACTGCTTTGAGTGGAAAACTGCATAAACATGAATACATATGGTGCACGCGCACACACACACACACACATATATATAAATATATATATACTGGTTCCTCAGCTGCTGAATACCTGCAGCTTGATATTGCAGCTTAAGCTTTAGAAGTGAAGCTTTGCCAGAGTGGATCTTAAATTAGGAGATAACACAGAAGATAAATTCTTCCTTGGCATTGTTCCTTTCAGTTCAACCAGTTACAGACAGGCAGCCCTGAATGTTTGGCTTCTAGAAACACAGCTCTGAAAGCCAGGAGGATGAACAGTTGACGCTCATCTTAATGAAAAGAGGTAGCAAGGAGAGAAAGTGCCACTTATTGCGTTAGAGGAAGGGGAGCAGGGGTTAAGGTGTACGGGCTGGGCTGCCCTCCTGCATGCACTACATCTTCATCACTGCTGTGCTTCCTAGAAGTCGAGCAGCACCTATTTTCTTTTAAAAAGTAATTAAAAAAAAAAAAAAAAAAAGAGGCTGAAAGAGATGAGGAAGCCCTTTCTACCAGGAATTGGAGGCTGGGGAGCTGCCGCGTTGCCGCCTGCCCAAAGCCCCCCCGGCCCAGCTGCAGCCTATCTGCCGCAAACATCACAGCCGTGGCCGTTTGCCCAGAAACAGCATCGGCAGCCGGAGCCCTTCACACGGAAGGAAGCTGGAGCGAGCCCCAGCGAGCCAGCAGGGCCACCGCCAGTCCCCAGCACCGGCCCAGTGCCGGGGAGAGACGGGCAGCTGGCCATGGGGAGAAGAGCATTGCCCATAAACATCGCTACTGATTTCGTAGGTGATGAGGCTTTCCTCTGCTTCCTGCCCTCAGAAAGGGCTCGTTAGCAGCTCCTGCTCAGCGCCAGCTCTCGCTCTGTGCAGCCTAACACATGGGCTGAATTAGGAACAGGAAAGATGGTTTCGCCCTCGGCATTAAGATAATGTCACAAGCTTTGCGTTAATGTTCAGGTTTTAAGCTTTTCTGGGTAGGTATCCAGCAGCAGGCAGGTTTGGCAGGGAATTGAACAGACAAGTGAATTTTAACCAGACCAAAACTTATGTTCCCCACCCCGTACTAGAGAAAGAAGCCTGATAGAGCTGCAAGCCACACCTACAAACTATGTTTCTTGTTTGCTTTTTCTACCACGCAATATTTTCATCATTGTCTACTTGCAAAATGCCTTATATGAGTTCTCCCAGGTACGGAAATGCCTGCAAGAAGTCATGCCAACTGCTACTCCTGCTAGGGAATGTTGTAAAAGCACACAGTCATGAGGTGTTTATCAAATCTTCCAAATGCTGAGAAAATCAAAACTGGGGAATGGATACGTGAGACTTCAAACACAAATTTAGCAAAGGTTTAAGGAGCACCACAGATGCTCTCAGATTCAGAGTCAAGTTGGCCACTTCTCTTTGAGTGACAGCTAATCTGCACTAGATTTATCATTTTATCTAGGCTTTGTCAACACTGGCTGCACCCCAAGAAGAGTGCTTGTGTGGTTATCTGTGACTGTGCTGAGTTGCTTCTTTAACTAACTCAAAAGTCTGCAAGACAAAGTCACATAAACAAATTATTATTATTATTATTATTTTCATAAAAAGTGAGATCAGAACCTGTCAGGTTTAAGGGTGTTTTGCCAGCGTGTTCAAATGTGGATATAAGCTGGGGCTGGGTCAGCCTAGAGCCGTTGAAATCATGACTGGGGGAAGAGTGTCATATGCCATTGTGCTTCCATGAAATCATGAGGTCTTCGTTTCATTTCCACAGCAGATATTGTTGGTGTCTCAGCCAGCAGGCACCTACTCCTCAATCCTCTCTTTGTTAATGGGGATAGAGGAGTTTAGAGAAACTTTGGTCCCTCTGCAAGCAGTCGTCAGCCATGGAAGTGCTTTCTTCTTCCCAGGATTCGTTTGGAGATGCATTCCCAAGAGATGCATCAGACCCCTCAGGGATGTGGCTGGCTGCCAGGGGCCATGCTCCTGGTCCCTGCCATCTGGGCAGCAGAAGCCACTCCATGCTGTGTTGGTAACAGCTCTCCGGTGGAGACAGCAAGTCTGGGAGCATTTTTTCTTTAGATTGGCATAATTTGGCCATAATGCCTCATATAGACGCAGATCCTCACTGAGGCCCCATTCTTGCAAATATTTATGCCCGTGAGTAATTTCAAGAGCATTAGTAAATAGTTGAGTGGGATGGCTCCTGGGTTCACAGCACACACTACAGGGAGCAATCCTTTTTCAAGAGGGGTTTACATACATGTTTAAATGTCTTTTGCTGTAAGGATGGACTTAAGTATGCACTTAAGTGCTTTTTGGAAGTGAGGGATGAGAATTTCCCCACGGTCTGGCTTCCATTTTATTTGCTGTCTATTGACTGATATTTTGTGAGAGTTGCCCAGACTGTCTGTGTAAAATTAATGGTTGAATATTTTGATTTCTGATTATATTTGCAGTTCTTCCTCCTTCTAAATATAATAAAAGACATTACAACTATTATACTCTTTTACATTTGTTGCATATAAAAACACATTCCAGCACTGAGACCTGAAAGATCAGCTTTTTCCTAAAGCACATTTTGTCTGACTTATAAAAGTTTTACGAGTTATAAAACCCCTGAAACAATAAGTTTCTGATGGAAAAGATGACTAGAGCAAAAGTAACAGGTGTTGATATAATACTCCTAAAAGCAAGGGATGTGGAAATCTAGCTCAGCTAAAAATATGCACAATTTTATTTCTTCATATTACATTAATACCTTAGTTCTTCAGGCTAAACAGCAGCAGGAGATCATAGGGATCCCGGGTGAGTTTTTGCCTCAGCTTGTGAGCTCTTAACAGACAATGTGTTTGCATTTAAGAGCAAGCAGCTTCCTTGAGAGCTCACACTACATCCTCAGCTGGTGTAAACTAGCATAGACCTAAAGAAGCTGGGGGAGATGATTTAATAATATTTAAACACAATAAGACACGTCTCTGTTTTGAATTGTGTAATTCAGTGCAGCCTAACGTGAGTTTATTGATGTGGTGGTCTTTATGAGTACTGTCAGGCTATAGGAAAAAACGGGCAAATCCCTCCAGCTAACCTGTTTAGGCTGGGTTTGCCCATACGTCTTTGATGCCAGGATCCACATGTTAGTGAAACCTGCATTTACAGCGTAGGCATATGGACAACTAATCACACTAGCCCCAGGCCTAGGCAACACCTCCCATAGGCTGATAGCTGTCACTTTACTAGACCTTGCCCCCAGCCTTGCACACAGAAAGGATTTGAAAACCATCCCGGGGAACGGGGCACAGCCAGAGGATGTGAGTTCCTCATTTAGCAAAGCACCCTGAACACAAAAAGCAGCATGATAAAACCTAGAGGTACATCCAACTTGTGCACTTCCAACTGAGGTGCTCCAGTGAAACACTTCAGCATCCTGCTGGGTCCCTCAGACCTCCTGGAAGTGATAGAGAACCTCCTAGATCAGGGGCCTGCCTCTGCTCCAGGGTGATGGGGGAAGCTGGGGTGCTCAGCTAAGGAGTCTATATGAGGCATCTGAAGTTGGCCGGCATGTGTACCCCTGCTGTGCTGCTTGACTAGACTCTGTCTTCCCTTCCTATGAGGGACACCATGTATCATTATGTCTTCTTTCACATGTTTCTCTCCTTGTCTTCACACTCCTTGTTCATAAACTGCAGGAAACTGTCCCAGCTGAGTTGTTTTAAGACACGCATTTGTGACATATATGTATATATATAAGTACTTTGCTCTGCCTGAGCAGAACTAGGACTTTAGTTTCTGCTACCATTGCATGCCAGCTGCTCGGGGAAGTGATGCAGTATTAGCCTGCTATGGGGGCTTCCCTGCCTGCTGTTGAGGGCCATGTACATTTGTGTTCCATTAGAGGCTCTGATAAGCACTTCCCCAAAAGGGCCAGCCTGACTGATTGTTGAACACCCCTCACGGGGAGGAATATAAATACAATAATGAACTACAAATAAATATCATGAACTAGGAACTGATCATTACTTTGATTTCTTTCCTAGCTGAATGCATCCAGCTGTGACATCCATTTTTTTTCCAAGCCCTGAGTATGACTCAGCATTGCCCCTTGAGATATGTGTTGGACACAAGTCCTCTGTTTGCTGCTTTAAATGTTTGTTCCTGATGGCTTGCTGTGGAAATTATTGTACAGAATTGGTGATTGATGAATCAGTGCTCTGTAGGGAATCCCCTTGAACACCTCTTGGATTGACTCATCTTCCTGCTCATCAGGCCCACCTGCTCGAGACATAACTGTGGTATAACTCCACTCTCCCTTACATGGCTGAGGATCCCAACTGGGGTGGCACATGCTGCCTGCTGACACTATGGAACTGGGTTGTTTGTCAACCTTGGCTTTGTGTCTCATGATTTGCTCAGTTCTGAGCAATCCTAAATGAGTGTTAATCTAGGAGGTACCTGAACTGCATCAGCTCTTGCTAAAGTGGTACAGACAGAAGATGACCCTCATCAGTGGGTTTTATCTGTGGGCAGGTCAGTGAAGTATCCTCACAAATGAAATCAAAAAGAACAGCTGTGATGTTTTTTAAAATATCCTTCTATTCCTCCAGAAGAAGAGAGAGAGAAGCCAAATTAGAAAGGACATGGTAGATGGCTGAGAAACTAGAAAGTCCTCTTAAAGGCTGTGCTGTGAGATTTCAATCTTTTTTTTTTTTTTTTCCTTTTTTCCTTTTTTCCATTATTTTTCTTAATTGTGCTGATTTATTTGTATTTACATGGGCCTGTGGTGAGAGTCTCTGGAGTTCCTGTATCAGTCGAGAGTAATCACATTGTAGTTAGATGGTAACCATGCTTGAGACGTAATGAACACGGGTGATCGGGTTCCTACGAGAAAAAATAGTGATTCAAAACAGAAGTTGAGGCTCTTCACAGCTAAGGTTCCTCTCTCTCTTCTCCAAGCACTGAGAAAGGCCCATCAGAGAAAGCAAGAAGATGGCTTCTGAATCAGAATCATGCATCTAAATTGCACAGTGAAAACCCTAAAGATGCAGTGGAGTAGAAGAACAGTTTTCGGGAAGCGATGATGAAAGAGATTTTTACAGGACTGGCTCACTAATATGTGTATGGAGTTTTCAAGCAGAGATCACTGCTCAGACACAGTACTGGTAGACTGTTTTGGGGGAAAATTTATGCAAGTTGAAGATAGTAATGTTAAAAGAGCAAGGTTTCTGGGTGCTAGAAGAATGAGGAAAGGGAGAAAGAATGACATACAAATCTCTAGTCTGGGAAGACAGTTTACAGATGAACCAGTATGACTGGCAGGCATAATCAAGAAATAGATGGTTTCACCACAGTCCATCCAGCTTTGAAAACACCAGATCCCAGTCCTAATGCAGGATGTAAATAATCACTATTACAGCAAATGTGGAGCCTGCCAGATGTTTCACGTCTAGCTTTCCCCAGAAGTTTTCTTCAGAGACCTGGGAACATGAGGCTGAGTCTGCTGGGTGAAGTGAGCATGAGTCTTCCCAGTGACTTATGGGAGGTATCTAAGTGTCAAGGAAGAGTGGGGGCTTGTAGGTACACACTGAAGCTTTCTCCTTTCCTGCTCATGGGGATGTCGTGCCCCTGGTACAAGTGAAGGTCAAAATGTGTACCTAGAGCTCATAAGGAGGAGACCAGTTTACTTGTGTGGACCAGTGATGGGGGGCACACCTGGATCCCATGACATGGATGTCACCTCTCTGAGCAGCTCAAGGAACCCTCCTGCCAGTCCTCATCTGTGTCTGATGGAGCCATTGCTTTTGTGTCCTTTGGGAATGTTTCTTCTGTCAGTCAGTCTGTCTCATGCCTGTGATTTCTTAGAAAAGGCATTTTCTCTGGAGTTTTTTTTTTTTTTTTTTTTTTTTTTTTTTTTTTTGCGCTGAAGAAAATAAGAAAAAATAGAAAATCCATTGAAATTGGCAACTTTTTACTTCTAACAACAAGGCATTCTACCAGCAGTACCAGCAGCTGATACTTTTTTTTTTTTTCCCTCAAAAAGATTTCAGGCTGATTGAATAATTGAATTAGTAATGTATAGTGTGAGCAAAATTTTTGGACGTTTTGGCCTTGGACTAATATTGAAAGTAAATTAGGGAAAAGCTCTAGTTGACTTCAATTAGGCCAATGCTGAGCAGTTTTGAAAATCTCACATGAAGGTCCCTGGGGCAGGGACTCTATTTTGCTCTGACTCTGTGCCTTCCCAGCATTGCTGTGACATTGCTTGAATGCATTCAGTGTTGTGCAATATGTTTTTATATATCTCTGGCAGTGTCTTTTTTTTCAGAAAGCCTGGAAATTAGGGGTAGGGGAGGAAGGCACTCAGATGGTGAAAGTAGGGACTATTGCTCCTTTTGTCCTGGTCTTTAAATTCAGCTAAGGCCAGTTAAGTGCTGCCATATCCAGCCTAACAAAATCTAAGGCTTTAATTCCCCTTTCACAGCACATTTAAATTAACAAATAAACCCATCCTCATACCCCTGGGCAGTCTCCACATAAGATAGGACAGGTAGCAGAGCAGTAGGCACCACTGCAACATCAGCAGGACTTAGACATCCCCTCCAGCCCATACAGCCCTAGGGAGCTCAAGGGTAATCACGAGGGCTTTGCAAGTTTGTACAGACAACTGCAGGGCTTTAAAGTAAAGTGAAGGTTTCCCACTCCCACTAAGCTGCAGAAGCTAAATATATCCTTCCTGTTTACTCTGTGTGAATTTAGACTAAGCTCCAGTCTATCAAACAAAACGCATCTCTGGCGTCTCAGCCCAACAAGGAGCAGCACAGCCCTGGTTAGTAATACAGCATCATCTGACTGCCTCTGCCAAAGCTGGCAACAAAACTCACTCCAGGCAAGTTCAGGGGACAGCTGGTGATATCTGGATCAAATCAGCTCTGTGGTTTAGCTTAGACTTAAGGGATAAGGCATATGCTAATGGTCTTTCTCTCTCCTTTTTAGGTAAGCATTTCCATTTGTAATGAGCCATCTATTTGGGAGGCTGCAGACTGGGTTTAGAGAGAGGGCCTAGGACATGTTTGGCCTTTTCGAAGATTTACTTTCCAGCTTCTCAATTTGTTGTAGACTGACAGCTGAATGTCTCATATCTAACTTTTCTGTTTTTCTTAATGTGATTTTATTTATTTATTTATTTTTCTGAATCTTTCTGTTCATAGTGGAAACTTGTCATAATCCATTGAGACCCTCTGCCTCTCACTCAGAGTGTAGAATTAGACCCAGTAATCACGGATGCTCTGGTTTATTCTCTACCCAAAACAAGCATCTTTTGTGAGGAAAGGGTCACAGGATGATGATTTCTCTTTGTAAGCAGATGTGAGGAACATGAAAAAAACTTTTAATAGCCAATCCAGAAATGACCAGAGGCACTATTTTGCAATACAGAGTGCATGACTTAGTAAATCCAAACCTCTCTAATGTAACATAGTTATCCCTTCCCTACCTCTCCTTTTGTCTTAAAAAAAAAAAAAAAAGGCCAAATTTTTATTTAAGAAACCCTATCAAAGATTTAATGATTGTACCATTGGCCATAGTTCAAACAATACAGGCAGGAAAGAATGTACAGCTGTCAAGTGTAAACAGAAATGGGTACAGCTCAGAAGTGCTTCAGACAAATCATTGTATGTCATTGGCTGGTTTTAATTAAGAGCAGACCAAATATTCTCTCCCTCCCCCCTCCTTCTTTCTTCTTCCCCCTTTTCTTCCCCCCCCACCCCCCCAGTAACTTTAAACAAAATGATTTGTAGTGTATTGTCTTATTGGTGTCTGTCCTTGTGGAAGTAAGCAAATGAATATGGAAATAGCTTCACTCAAAGTTCAAAGCATATTATGACATCCCAAGGAGACCACAAGATTGTAATCTGAAAACTGCAGCAGCAATAGGTTAGGCTTGCACCTTCCCACTTTCTGCCTGGTAAGTTTTGCTTCAAGAACAGATTCCTATCATATTGCTTCATGTTCTTATTTAAATCACTGCCTTGGATGCAGATTTCAGGTTGACCATCTCAACCAAGTGAGTTCTCACCGTTATCTGCTCCATGCTAGCATCAGGTCTGACAGGAGGGAAAATGATTTGCAATATATGCTGTTTTCAGAAATGACACTTTAACCACTGCTCAGACTCTTCTGGGTGGGCCTGAGCCAGAGGTGATACAAAGGAACTGAGGAAAGAAGACATGATGCACATATTTGATTTTATTTATTTATTTTACGTTAGCCTCTCTGGATTGACCTGCTTGTGGTTTTGGTATTGCTGCTACTACAAATCTCTTCTGATGTTGAGACTTCAAAAAGCAACACTCACCAGTAAATATGTTGTAGTTAAGGACCTGACACTGAGGAAATACCCCTAGAGTTACTCCTCTCCTAGTGCTGCAGCACAGAATCTATTCTCTGAATGTACCAAATGGCAGTTTCTTGTGTTGCGTTGTATTTAGGGCAAGCTTCTTCCTTTTTTTTTTTTTCTTTCTTTTTTTTTTTTTTTCAAACAACAAGGCAGCTTTATTTCCAAAGCAACAACACTATGGCCTGCATACATATTTGTAACCATTTTGAAGGGTACCCTGGAGAAGAAAGCATTCTGTCACAGTCTAAAGTGGAGCAGGCCTGATCAACAACATGCACTTTGACTCAAGAGAGGAGAAATGCAGTCTCCACAATGAAAGAAACTATAATAGAAGTTTGGGTTTACTTGCCAGCTCACCCTATGTCTCTTTGCTGTGAAGGACAGCAGTAATAGCAATAGTAATCATGCTATTGATGCTACATAATGAAATGATTGTAGGGTGCTGGGGGTGAGAAAAAACAAAACAAAACAAAACAAAAACACTGCATAAATCTGTATTACAATGACAACAGGATGGACATCCTGTAAGAAGGCACTCCTACATCTACAAGATAAATAGGTGGTCAGTGCTTCCTTAACCTGCTCAATATTGCCGGTGTTGAAAGTCCAAATCTTCTGGTCACCAGCCTTTTTTTTTCTTTTCTTTCTTTTTTTTCTTTTTTTTTTTTTTTCTGTTACCCTCAACCAAGCCCGAAAGGGTGCTTTTTCCTTGGAGAACAGTTCATAGCTTCCCACATAAAAAGAATTCTTGGTACACATCATCTCGTGTGCTAACGACCACAGAAAAGCGTAGACGTCATTAGCAAATACAGTGTCGGTTATTTCCATATTTGCTCATAATGAAGAAGAAGAAGCAATGAGGAAAACTCAGTTAATTTGTGCCCACCAGTAGCTCCATACCAGTGCTGATGAATGAAAACTGCAGACAGGCTTCATCTGCATAGGATTTCCAAAACCCCTGGGGGATTGCTAGTTAAATAAATCTTTTTCATTTAACATATTATGGAAAAATTCTTAGTTCCTAAATCACCTAGAAAACAAAACGTCTCCCACAGGATAGTTGACATAGTTTTTATTTTTTTTACAATGCTAAATTTTAGCTAAAAATCTATGACCTGCAAAATGCAAAGTAGTTCTCGGTTTCTCAGTGCACTTGGCTACAAATCTACCTCACAACTAAAGCTGAGGTAACATTTTTTCTAGATGTTAGATGGAGGCTATTGTACAGGTTCTTTTACTATACAGGACATGTGCTACAGCTGTGTAGTTAGCAAAATGTCTTCTGATCTAGCTCCTTCAGCAGTTAGGTGAGAGGGTGGTTGGTTTGCTTTGTTTTTGCACTGGCCCCTTACTTACAGTCAACTAATGCTAAATATAGTGTATGAATCTCTGCACAAGGGCTAAACCACATATTTCATTCTCCTTTTCTACATGCCTTTCTCCCCCAAAGAGGATAGTAATCGCAAAACAATGGTTTGGAAGCTAAAACTTTGACAATTTTACTAAGGCTATGTGGAGAGACAGGAGATCAGTCTTGACTCTGTCCCTACAAACAGCCTAACTCATACCAGTTCTGAGACAAAAAAGAAGAGAGGAGAAATGCAAACAACCATAGAAACATGAGATGAATTAAGAAGACATATGGACATCTTCGTGAAATACAGTCTCTAAATTTACTAGGAAACGTGTTTCCTATTTGCTTCACACATTCAAATGTCTGTTTTGTATGCAGCAGAAACAGATTTACTTGATATTCTGCATGGGGTTAATGTAATATGTATATTAATTTATGAAACATAACTCCGCACTGCACGTGTGTATTTTGAACTTTAATTATTACAGTTATATATAATATGCATGGATTATATATTATGTTTATTGCATAATGCTTGTATCAGGTTTGGTAAGGAAGCCAACATTTCTACCAAGGAACACAGACAGAGGCCCCCCAGATGGATCAGAAGGACTGCCTGAAAAAAAGCCATACTATTTTACAAGACTCAGAAGCCCAGTAAAACTTCTCTACATCCTCATGCAGCCTCCCAACAGAAAATAAAAATCCTTTATTAAATAATGTGGCCCTTTAGGGAGACGTATATGACATCATCTGAACAAATGTATTTGATGAATAATGCATCAGGATGCACCACTCTGTGAGTGTTATTATGGAGCTTGCTGTGTGGGAGGCCTCCAAAATGGACAAGTTTTCTACCTTCATTTTCCATTGGAAGATAAAGAGGTCCTTAGGTTTTCTGAAAAATGAGAAGGTGTATTTCCCTCTGAAACCAACAAGACCCTCTGTATGAGAAGACTTACTCTTACAAAACTGGAGAAGTATTATGTCACTTTCAGAGCTGTTTCTCACTTATTTTTTTTAAAGAATCTATTCCAACCCAAACCAACTAAGACAAAACAACACCAGTATTGGGGGAAAATCAAATGAAAGAATCAGTTAGTTTCATAAGTCATCAAATTCCTCTTTTTTTTTTTTTTTTTTTTTTTTTTCCCTCTGCAGCTTATTCTGTTAAAGTAGAATGCAGCAGTTATTATGTTCCACAATTACACCAATTTCATCAAAGTTTAAGTAAAAATACACCTTGTATTACTGCACATGAGTAAGCAAGGGGCAAAAATCTGCATCTACACAATGTCTCTTGTGAATATGTGGGGAGCTCTGGGATGATCCTAGCACAGAATAGAAAAATTTTGAGAGGTGGTTTCTGATAATAGTAGCTGATTGATTTTTCTTTTCCTATTATTGCAGGTCTTCTTTCTGAAAATCACAGGACAGTGCTTTAGGAAGAATAAGATCAGCTTTTAACACAAGCTTAAAAAAAAGACATGGGCTTAAAAAAGAAAAGACCAACAATCTGAAAAATCCAGAAAATCTCTTCTTCTTGTTTATCTAAAGAAATTAAAGATCAGGGAATATTCCCAAAGGTAATCAACATTCTGTGTATTGTTTTCGTTGGCTTGGGTTTGTATTTGAAGCTCTATATTTAACAAGCCATCCTGAGAAGGCTCAATAGCCATGGCTAATGGCAATGGAAACAATTTCCCCTTGTGGTGTCTGTGCTGGGGCTGCTGTCGCAGTAAGCCTCGAGCTTTGATGTCTGCCTGACACCGTTCAGAAGCATTACATTAATTAGGAATATAAAACTGAGGACTATTGCCACGTTAATTGAAAGCTTCTACTGATGCCTGCTGGAGGCTCCCCCCAGCTTTCTCAGGCAGTGCAGCCTGTTTCAGCAGGATGAGTTACAATATTTGCAGAAGCTTCAGTTTTATTGCCATGTGATCGCTGCACAGAAACAGATGTGAGGAGGAGGTTCATCCCTCCGAGCTGTCCCTAAATTTGTGGCATATGGACTCTGGTGCTGAGGTCAGCCTTGCGGGTCCACCATTAGCACTCCAATGAGGTTAACTCCCTCCTCTGCCATTGCTCTGCGTCTTGCCTGAGAACTGATGCGGCGTGCCCTTGTCGCACAAGGTTTGTCTGGGGTGGGTGCTCCCCATGCTCACTCTGCACTGACCCATGGTCTCGTCCAGAGGCTGTTCCTGATGGGGGGAGAGCATCCCTTGTCTTGCTACCCCAGGGTTTCAAGAGCCAGCAGAGATTCCCCAGAAATATATGACAGTGAATGCTGTCCACCCACTAGACCTCTGTAAGAGCTTTACAAGATTTTTGGAGCCCTAGCTCAGCACAGAGGGCACAAGGGTTTCACTCCAAATAAAATAGGAAGAACTTCTCCAGCCATTTTGGCACTAGGAAATTTCTTGGTTCAGCTAAAAATCCAAACAGAGAAAGATTAAATGTTTCTGGGGTTTAATTGCAAAGTACTGAGTTACTGTGTCACACAGTAGTGTACTACTTGAAATATCACTACGCTCTGCATCAACCAGCTGGCAGCTTTTCCACAGCGTGTGTGCAATAAGTTGTAATCGCCAATCTGATTTTAATAGACAATCTATCAGTGTTGAAAAGGAATAAAAAGAAAAAAAGGCACCCACTGTTTCTTTGGGGAAGACATCAACAAATAAAACATGTAGGAACACTTTGTACCAAGGGTCTTTTTAATATCATATAGGCTTTACAAATGTAATTTAGAAAATCACCCAAATCACAACCTTTAAAAAAAAGTATTCCAATGGCTGATTAAGAACTTCTAGAAATAGAAGAAGTGAGAGTAAACTGTGGAAACTTGTATTGCCACTCCTGTGGCAACACAGGTAAGACATGTAGGATGTTTTCAAGCTTTGGTTTTCAAGGGTGGGGAAAATGTTTGAAGTTAAAACTAAAGAAATAGATAAAGCTCCAAAATATGAACAAAAAGCACATTCCTGTCAGAAAAGTTCTGCCTCACAGCTACGCTGGTTTGGTTGCCCCATGCCTTACTTCTTAGTGTACATGAGAATTTTGTCAGTAAGCTACATGTACCATGACGCATAATGGGGGATTTCCCACCTTACACCCTGCACCCTCACCTTCTTCCCATTAACAGTGTGAGCTGGGAGATGTGGTCTGGCAAGGATGTCTAGTCAACAGTTTACTGGAAATAGAAGTACTTGAACTACACCTCTCTGTGAAATGGTGCACTAGATTATCCAGCCTAAATATATATATATATATATATATATATATTAATTTTGGCCTTAAAAATATAAGAATATTGATATTTGGATTGTCACCAAATATATATATATGTCACATATATATATATCATTTTTACTCTCTCTAGTTCAAAGAGCATAGCTACTGTGAAATCCTATTTTATTTCTGTGAGATTCAAACATTGTTATTACAGGTTAAAAAAATCATGAGCATTGAAAAAGAGCAAGCCCATCCTAACAGTTACACTTAAAGAACAGTCATATGTGTTCTCTAAATGACAGCATAAGCTAACAAAAAATGGCCCAAATTAGTTATGTTTCTATACTTTTAAGGGCCTGGATTTATTAGAAATAATAAATAATAAATAAAAATAATAAAAAATAGAAATAATAGTTAGAATCTACAGAGTTCAATAAAGAGCTTTGTCCTTTTTCCAGTGGAATTTCTGCTCAATTTACTATTTCTGTGCAATTTGTTAAGTATGTTCTCTACTCTTGTACGCGGTTATTTTTACTTGATGCATTTTTCCTGTTCTTCTTCAATTACATTTCTAAATACAGTCAACATCATTGGCCTTCTTACTCAGAAGCCAAGCAAAATCCATGAAAATGGTTGTTTCATCTTGCAGTAAACAGAATGGGTCAGAGGTGAAGACTACTGCATCATCAGGGAACTCAAGGCAGATTCACACAGGGCAAGCCTTGCCCTCAGAAACCCCACAGTGTTGTAAGCCTCATGACAATATTACACTACCAAAGTTATTTTCCAATCTCAATTTTGTGTAACAAGTTTAAGAGAAAAGGGTGTAAGAGTTAGTTTGGATAGTGGGGGATGTATGACCAGAATTCACGTTGTGTCCCTGTAATAGCAATGGAAAGATTTCAAGTCGGAGTTCAGAAGTCATGTCAAATGCCAGCTCCATCAAAAAATCAGTCTTCACTGAGGTTAGGTAGTACATGGCCAGGTTGAGGATGTGGGGCTGAACCCAAGGGAGGGATACAGCACTGTGAGGCATGCCAAGAGCTGTGTTCCTGAGGCAGGACCCTCAAAGGCCAGACCTGGTGGAAGAGGACCACCTAAAATGGTCTGCAGGAAATGTAGTGTTGCATGGCTATTGCAACACTTCAGGATCTGAGGTTAGACTGAAGATGCAGCTAAGAAGTAGACCAGTGCTTTCTCAGAAAAATAAATAAGAAGAAAATTGTAAGGTTGCTCTTCCCTACAAGTTCTCCACCTGAGAAGAGTAAATCACCTCTTCAAGATTTGGAGTAGCAACATGGAGCAAATTGTCCACTTTTCCATGGAAGGACATTAAGCATTTGAATAAATTGCAGAGCATTTAGGGGACAGGAAAGTTGCCTATTCACTCGTTTGGGGCCAAAGAAGTTTGCATAAATGACTGCAGTATTTTGTGAATAACCTAGTGAAACGTTCAGGCCTGGGACCTGGAGCCTGCAGGTAAGCACCTGCACCTCAAGGTTGTGGAGTCATTGCTGGACTCTTTCTGGCCCAGTGTATAATAGCAACTCAGAAACTCAACTCTTTTTAAAAAGCATATATATTTAACTCTAAATAAACATTGGGCAGGAATGACTTACCCCCTGCCCTCGCCAAGATGAAATATTTTCCTATCTGGTACATCCAGTCTAGCCATAAAATTTGGTTCTTACACCTTGCTTCTGCTCAGTGTCCTGAGGTATAAAATGCTGTATTGTGATAGGGAATTGATTCTGTCTAGAGTTCAGCCCACACAATTCAACTGTTAACTTAACATTATTAAATGGTTCTTCCAGTCCACCAGGAAGTATTAGAGGGTTGTAGGTTAAAGAGCTTTTACAGTTATCTAGTGTTTAATTGAACGAGCCACTACGTGTATCACTTAGACATTTGTTATTAGAAAAAGTATTAGCATATGCTTTTACATTGAGGGTATGCAGAGTGCCACGTGCCTGTCATATTTAATGTGGTAATAAATGTGCAAGAGTACATGTATATTGAATTCTCATATTCGTAAATGTGGTTGGATGGAAGGTGTGTACTTTGTTTAATACCCTTTACCAAGCGCTTCTTAAACAATCAATATTTCTTATGTCATAATTGCATTTTACGTTTAAATTGAATGGAACAAATTGGAGTGGTAGTAAAACTCTGGCTCTTGGTTGAAGGGGTGCATTAGTCAAGGGAGCACTGGTGGATGAGTATAGATATTGGACTTGGAATATGTCTGACAGCACCAGCTGGTGGAGCTGCCAATGTTCAACCCACCTTGCTTCACACTGGGGCTCCTACCTGTAGCCTCCTCCAAAACAGCAGGCAGCTGCCATCCAGAGGTTTACCCCAACCCTGATGAAGCCAGAGGATGTTATTTCACTTACTTTGTCGACATTTGGGTGACCCTTCTAGCATCAGCTATAGGTAAGAGTGAGAGAGTGACTTTGACTCCCTTATTTCTTATTTGAATTGCACATCACTGCTTTATTCACTAACAGCTTAGCTGCGTCCCAGCAGAAATCCCAAAAACGTTTTTCACTGGCTTGCATTGCATTAGGATTAGGCTGGACTATTCACAACAAAGTGCCTATTGACATTTCAAAAGCATGATAAAATATCTCCACAACAAAAGATTATGCTCATTCAAAACATGGAATTGTAGAGGAACGCACAAGGTACCGTGCACAGCATCATGCGTGAGATATTACTTACACCACTCACACAACCACAGGAACAGCTTGAACCTCTCTGACTATAACACTTGCTGTTTTGATTTGCTGCAGAGTTAATCCAGTCAGGAAACTGAAATAATGCCACATGACTCGTGTAACTAACTGACCAGTGCAGCTGAAAATACCGATTGAATGCATTAACTGAAATTTCATAGCATTACAAAAAAGAAAAAAAAAAAAAAGGGAGGAAAAAAAAAAAAACAGTCAAACTGAAATTAACTGTTGAATTTAGAAGAAAATCTGTGATTTTTTCTTCAGTTATTCATTCATCACTAGTAGCAAGTTTTGTCACAACTGCAGAGATAAACGTGGCACCGTCATCACAATGTTTAAACTAGTCTCAGGACACAAATGACTCAGCTGCAGTTCAAAGAGCCTCTCGTTTCTGTCATACTAAGGCCAATAATATTTCACACAGGCTTTCTCATGTGAGAAATGTTAAGATACTCAACTGAGTCATTGTGGGAAGTTCTCTGAATATCAACTCAGTGCTCAGGAGCAATCAAATAAAAATTATACTGTTGTTAAGAAAGTGTAGGAAATGTTATTAGGATACATTTTAGCTTGAACACTCTTGTTGGCCCCTTCTCAGAGATATTTCAAAGCATGAGAGCAGGAAGGACTCATGGAGTGCAGTATGGACAAGCATCCATACAGAGACTAAATAAATTTTAATCTGGGGACATGGCATTTGGCATTTGGAAAAGTGTAATTGAAAGGGGTTCTGCAGCTATACCTATGAGAGGAAGAAGTGACTGGAGGAGGAACTTGCCACTGCAGGAGAGCTGGGGGCTGCCTCCAGTACAGCGAGGCATGGGTAAGGTATATGCCAGAAGGATTCTTTCTACACAGCTTTTTTTCCCACTTTTTTTTTTTTTTTAATCTATGGAAGTTTCTGCCACTGGATGTTTTGGAAGACAAGGTCTAGACGGAAAAAAGAGCAATCAGGGACTAGGAAACACAACAAACCTAACGCAACCTACAGCTCAGGACCTCCCTAAAGCACTGATGACCAGAGCTCGGAGAAGGGAGGGGATACAAGCTGTATGCATGCATCATCACTATGTCTCTTGCTCATATTCCTTTGGTGTCCATTGTTAAAAGCAAGATAGTGAATTAAAAGACCTTCTGCTCTGACCACTGTGACTTCCCTTCAGTGCTTATGAAAGGCTTAAGGAGAAAACGCTGTTGCTTGGAGATGTCCTACTACACCTCAGGACAGAGCAGCTTAGCACTAGGCCCTGATCATCCAGACACTCGCATGCAAGTGACTTCACACGTATAAGTAGCCCCATTAAATTCCCCAGGACTGCTCAAGTGCATAAAATTAGGCATGTGCAAAAGTGCTTCCAGGTGCAGGGACTTAGAAGGCACTTACTGCGGCCCCAGTTCAGCAAAGTACTTAAGCATGTGCTTAAGCCCCTGCAGAAGAAATTTGGTGTGTTTGGCTGAGCAGGCATGGCCTTGTGGCCGTGCTAAACCAGTGATTTACAAACATATAGAGCACAAGCAATAAAATCACAGGATATTTGTTTAAACTCTGATTAAATAAACCAGCGACAGGGCACAGCGTATGGCTTACATGTTGCAGGTGCTGGTTTTTGAACTCCAGTGACATGATGAGAGAAGAGTCAAAATTCTTCTAATACAGACATCTATTTCTGATCTTTCCTTTCACTGGTCTCCCTAATTGGGCAGAAATTATTTGTGGGCATCAAGTTATCATAGTCATGATTGTATGCTGCTAAGGTTTTCCTTTCTAAAATCTCTTCCAGATCAACAGGATTAGGTGAGACTGTCATCTGAGTACTCTGATAAACAACAAGAAAAACTTTAAAAACTCGCTGACTGCAGAGCGGAGACACTTAAAACAGAATGTAGTGTTTAGCCCCAGGCCTTGGCAATGATTGAAACAAAATGTTTTGAAACAAAGCAAATTGGCATTTTGCTGACTTTTAATGTACTGTCTTTCCAAGCAAGACACCTGGTTCAACTACACAAAACATCTATTCAGAATTACAGTCTGAGCTTTTGTTATGCAAAAGGTAAATGAGGGCAACATGAACTCTGTGAGAGAGTCAGGTTTGGTGTTGTTGTTTTTTTCCTTTTTCCCTAGGGTAATCTGTCAAGAAGATACCGGTTGCTGACAGGAAACCAAGAGTCTTTTGAGGATGCATTGGGCTTTTTTTTTTTTTTTTTTTTTTTTTGCATTGGGGAGGGTCGGGGGGGGAAGTACCAAATCCAGTGAAATGCACTGGGTGTATTAACCAAAAGAAACATTCCCATAATTGAATATCAAAGTTTATAATAATGATGCTCGTGTGTATGTGTGGGCATGTGTGCATCCATGCAGGGTATGCAGGTATATAAGAAAAGGGATTTGGGTATATGAGAAGCTGGAAAGGCACATGTCACAGCACTGGTGATATGTTACTTTAACTCTGATGCTCTCTGAGACATTTCCTTAGATCCCTCCCACATGGGGGGGGATTATGTTTTTATGTTTCCTTGGATGTCCGCTGGCTTGGGATTTTTGTGAGTTCAAATCATTCAAACCTGATGGATCATCAAATTTATAAACCATAACGATGGACCTAATCAGAGTAACTGAGACTGAAACCCCATTTTTGATATTAAATGCATGGGAGGGCATGAAATCAATAAAATCCTTGCCTGTTCATTCAGGGCACCTTTTCATCTTGAATTTCATTTTGAAGGGCACAGTATGTCATATCTCACTCGTGCTGATCAGAAGCCCAAAAAGCTTGACCAGTTTGAATCCACACTCCTCAAGTTCCTCAGACTTTCAGGCAATAGAAAAGCAGTTTGACGCCCTCTGGCAAATAAAGAAGGGTGATTTTTTAAACAAAATGCTAACATTGAAAAACAAACAAACAAACAACAACAACAAACAAACAAACAAACAAAACACTACCATCACCATTGGTCATCATATCTCACACCTCTAAACAAAACATACAAATGGACCTCCACAGCTGATGCAGCCCTTATTCCAGGCCTTTTGGAGGTATCAGGAAAGGCAACAGTTGGGTGGATGCACCATGTTTCACCGCAGTGGGTTGATCACTGATGTAAGTGGAGTTCCCTTTGCTGCTCAAGGACAGAGACTCCCATTGACCAAAAGCTAGAAAAAACTTTGCTTCAACATTTTGTTGAAAATGTTTCAACAGAAAACGTTTTGCTAGGACTGCTGAATCAAAACCCTCTCAAAAAAAGTCTTGGCTTAGAAAATTTTCCCTCCTTGAGAAAGGTATTGAAAAAATTAGGAGTTGTCTAAACGTCTCCCTTTGTACTTTCAAAGGAAAATTCTGGGTGGGGGGGAAGGGAGGTTCTCTTTAAAAGCACTTTTCATTTTGTAATATAAATAAAGCAATGTTTTAAAAAGCTAAAAACAAAATGAAAAAAAAAGTTTGAAAGTCATTAAATGAAACTTGTTTTGTTTTTGTTTTTAATTCAAAAAGATACTTGGTGTTTTAACTATTTGTCCTGACTTCAATGGTGTTTTTATTTTTTTTTTTCTCCTGATTCAAGACAGTAATATTCAAAATCTTAACAATTTCCCATGGGACAGGAAAAAATATATTCTACCTAGCTCTACTAAAAATCACAGTAACAAAAAGACAATCATGGCTTTTATGTCTGGACACGTTTTTTAGGTATGGGGAGCACAAAGCAGGTAAACACTGCTGTTTGGCGGATGCTTCAGGAAAATCAGATCTGTTCTGAAGCATATGGGTGGCAGATTCACCAGGCTGCAGGATGACAGGTCACGTGGCTTCTGTGATTTGGTCTTCTGTCTTAAAAGGTCTTACTTCAGTAGTATACAGAGGGCAATTTTGCTACACCCTTCAAATGGTTATTAATTAAGTCTGTTGCAAAGTGCTCCCATAGAAAAGTGGCAATGCCACATTTCCAACAAGGTGGGGACAGAGGGATGGCAGTAAGTAGCTCAGGCATCAAAATGGGGTTTCCATCCCCAGCCTGGCTGTCCCAACAACTGCCAGCACCTGGCAGCCCTCAGCATCTATCCCCCAGCCCTTTCTTCCCAAAGCTCCTCTGACTCCATTCCTGCTTCAGGGGTCCCCATGCTTCCCAAGCCATTCTTCTGCTTCACAGAACCACAGTTACAGAGTGGATGGGGCTGGAAGGGACTTCTGGAAGTCAGCTGGTCCAACGCCCTGCTCAAGCAGGGACATTTAGAGACGCTTGCCCGGGACCATATCCAGATGGCTTTTGAGTATCTCCAAAGTTACATCAAATCTTGTGTATGGGACTCCACTATCCCACTGCAGCAGAGCCTCCAGCCCTGTGGAGCTTTCCTGTCTCAGAGCCACTCCAGCTTCCCTTCCCACTGGTGCCTCCACCCATCCCAAACTCCTACCTCGTGGCTCCAGCACCTTCTCCTGCCCCCCCTGCTCCCAATCCCTCTCCCCCAGGACCTCAGGTCCACTTGTATGAGGACCTACCTCCGTTGCTCCAAGCTCTCCCCCTCCCTGAAGTCTCTCCCATCTCCCATCTGGCCTCAAATGCAGCAGATGATTAAAATTAATATAATTAATCCCATTCTCCTTGTGCTAACCAAGACAAGTGCAGGCACTAATTCATGCTCCTGTCTCCCTGATGTAATGCTTGCTCTTGGCCCCCAGCCCACATCCCTTCCACTGTAGGGCTGTTCTCCTTTTGGCCCCTCTCCCCAAGCCATGGCCCCACCAGAGACCCTTGGGACTGCCGTTGTGTGCAGGGCTCGGCTCTGCCCCACAAACCGCGGGCTGCTGGCCATCCCAGGACTGCCTCAGCCAGCCAAACCTGCCTCCTTGCCTCCTCGTGGAGCCAACACGGCTGCCTGGGCTCCTGGCAGCAATTCCCCAAATCCAGACAGGAGCTGCAGCTAGCACTCCACCTGGATCGAGCCTGGAGGGAAGAAAAAGCGGACATGTCTGGGAAAAAAGGTGCATTATGGTAATTCTGCAACAGGCACCCAGACTTTTAGGATGGGAGCCGATTCTCTAAAGGCTTGAAAGGGAACGAAGAGCCCAACATCCATGGGCAATGGCAAGTGCAAACACAGCAAGCAGAGGGTTAGGCTAGTCCCATTCTGCCCGGTCAGATCCAGATCTCACACCAGATGGATGCTGTCCAAGACAACAAATTACAGTGTAGTCTTTGCTCTGACTCACGGCCCTGGGCTGGCCGTGGCCATGCCTGCAGGGGTAACAGGTTCCTCGGGGCGGGTGTGGAAACACAGTGCTTCTCCAGAGCACCGTCATGAGAAGCAGGTGGGGTAAGAGGTGTGAGAGACCAAAGGCTGCATCCTCAGCCCTCCCTTGGGACCTCCTTCCTCTCAGCTGTGATAACATACCAGAACCAGCATCGTGCAGGCATCGGGCCCACAAGCTCTGACACAAGCATCCCTGAGACTTGCCAAGAACTCCACCAAGGGCATGCATTCAAAAGACAAGAGAAAATGAAACAAACTAAAGACCAAGGGAGACTGAAATGCTCTGAATGCTAACAAATGAGTAAGAAACATTGTTTCTCTCACCAAAACTGAGTATATGGGTGAAATCAGGCTATGGTTGAGTGAGCGATGTCAAGGATGCCAGGTGCACTTGTCATATGGGGGGCCACCAGAAACCTGTGACCATGGTGGCCATCTCCTCTGTTGTCTGGCAGGGCCATGGCCCCATCACAAGGGACAAGGGCAGACATGGAGAGCTGGGTCACGCGCCAGAGCCGCGCTGCATGCATGCCTGGGGCATACCATCTCAGACCTTTGGGCTGGGTTTATTGTTTGGCAGAACAGAGGTGATAATATCTGCCTCACAGGGGAGTTGCGAGGTTTATTAACGCTGCACCTAGTGCTTTGAGATCCACAGAGTGAAAGTCCTTTATGACTATTTTATTGTTATTGTAGGGAGATCAAAGTAGCAGCTCTAATCTAATGCCATCCCTTTTATGTTCATACCACCCACTTGTGTGCAGAAGTCAGCCCGGCTGTGGAGCGTCTCCTCTGCCTGCTGGCCTTCCAAGGCGGCGAGCGGTTGTTTATCGGGGAGGTTTTCCAGGGTAACTGGCTGCTAGTCAGTCAGGGCTTGAACCTTGTAAAAGAGTGAGGGCAGACACCAAATTGCATCACAGCTTAGCAGGGCTGGAAGTAAACCGTTTAGCTCCGTATTTTCTCGAGTTTAGAAGATACATGTTGCTGGCCAAAATGTGTGGTACCAAGCCCGTGCTCTATTTGAAGGCATTTTATCTGATTGGTGTTCAGTCTTTGGTCCTTTTGCTATGCACAGGGTGTGTTCTTGTAGGCACAGATGTATATACAGACATATATATATATGTTTGCAAATCACAGAACAGGAGAAAGCAAATGTGTAGCTCATGGATTTTCCTCATCCTGTTTGAAGGAGCTAGTGTCAGAATCTGATCTAATCCCAAAGAGATTTTTCTTTTCCTGTAAGGGAAAGCTACTGCTGGGAATCTCGATTTATTAAGTGTATGTACTTGTTTCTTCTTGGACATCAATTTCACAAAGTGCCTGAATGTGTCAAGTGTACACAAAGGTTCTAAGATGTCAAAGGGTGACAGTAAGTGCTCTGTTGACAGGAGACTGTGTGGTCCAATTATTACTGAAAAAGAAAAGAGAAAAGAAAAAAAAAAAAAAAAAAAGCGTATGCAATTTCATGTCCAAACCTGAATGAAAAGGAGGAAAAACATGAGCTCTATAGAATAAGTCATACTCCCATTCCTGGAGTAAGACCAAATCCCATGGCAGATATGTTTATTTTAATACTTTTATTGTGTTATATATTACTCTAAAATCTGTTCATTTGAAGTTCAGAACCAGAGGGTACAGCTCCTGTAAGCAACCTAATTCTCCACTTGTGCAGCTATTCACACGTGCCTCAGTATGAAGTATAGTGCCGTCTGGGTAATGGAGTCTTCTTCGGTAACTGAACTGAAAAGTCATAATAACAAGGATTTAAAAAAAATAGTTGTCCCATAATAGAAGTGTCTTGATTCTTGTCAAGACCCAAGGCAGTGTGTTTTATTTTGGATCAATCTCATAAGTTTCTGCTGAGCCAAAACTAAATGTTTGGAGTGGGGGTGATGTTTTCTTTCAGGTTACTTAAACTTTGTAGTAAGAAACAAAGGAAAACCAAACTGTTAAAACAACAACTAAAAATCTTTTTAAATGAACATGTAAGCAAGACGAAAACTTTGGAGTCTCTCTTCAGAAGTACTGAAACAATGCATTTTGACTCTGGAAATTTCCCTCTCACTGCTTTTAACCTCTTTTAAACCAATCACTGAATTCAACTCAAATTTGTGAAGTTTCAGACTGCCCAAGCTTGTGTTTTTGAGTCATTTTTATTTTGCAGAGAAAGTAAGAACATGTGTTTAAATGCTTTTTCTAAATAAAGAACTTAAATAACTTGCTCCTTCAGGATTTATCACTTATGTCCTCATCCATCAGAAAACCCAGGCCCTACTTCATGAAGTGAAAATGTTCATATATCCTGGTGACAATAAATGAGAGCCTGAAGAGTGCAGGAACATCCTGTGAAAATATGGAGGCAACCAAAATTCTCATTTTCCATTGGAAGAGTAATGGGCAGGATTTTTTCAACTATTCATACATTTCAAACAAAAAGGTGCACAGCTGCTTGCCTGTGACCACTGGGGCACTGCAGGGCAACGGACCAGCACTATGGCAGGTGTGAAACAGGGCATAATTGTAGTGAGAGGCTTTTCCATATGGCTTATTTCCAAACACTCATGTGCTTCCTTTTAGTGCCCCTGTCAACTACTATATCTGTGTATATTTCTCACTCATATATCTAAGTACATTTATATATATAATCTATCCTACAGTGCCAATGCTCATTTTTAACACTCACCATGTCCCCTTTTTGCAAAAATAAATAAATAATAACAAAACCAAATAATCCCTACATGACTGTCAAGCCTAAGCCTTCGACCTTAAAGGATTCCTTTGGTACCTTTTTGAACTAGCATTCAACATTAGCAAATCTTGCACTAATACCCTTAATGATTCATAGCCTTTATCTGTCTCTTTAGGGTGAGATTTCCTGAAGTCCTGAGTGTTTGCTGACCTTCTCTCTGCCAGGAAGGTCTGACTTTAAAAACATGATAGACAGGCCGACACAAACTGCTCTCAAAAACCCCACCTTCGTCTCTTTGACTGGTATCCCCACCCCATCTGAGCATCTCCTGTTATCCTCAGCGGCAGCATATGCCAGCTGCAGGAAGCATAGTCCTGACTTGCACGTACAGTAAACACTCCCAAGGAATAATATGCATCACTGACCTGATGTACGTACAGCATTTCAACAGGTCATTGGTCAGAATGACAGCAGTATTTTAAGGATGATTGTTGGAGTACATCACTGAAATTATTCCCCTGCAGGGGTGGGTGCCACTCCTATGTTATAGGTGAGAAAAAATCTTTTTTTGGTTCTTTCTGGTTTAAAAAGTCAAATAGATTTGTCAGCATGCAGTGCCCTGGGACTGCCTTATCCTTAAAAGGAGCACAAGCTCATTTTTCCTGTGGTTCAGCAATGAGGTTTGTGTGTGTGTGTATTTTTTTTCCCATGGTGGCCTTTTTATGTGATAAAAATGCCTCATCATGGTAAAACACAAAACAGGACCTTCCTTAAAATCCCACCCCCTCTCCTGGGGTGTTTGCCTCATCCAGCTCTTTGGAGATCAGGGTGACTCATGTAAACTGTATCAACATAGTTCATCTTTTTTTTTTTTAAAAAAAAAAAAAACAACTTCGTTTTCAGTGTTTGGAGAGAGGAAAATATTTGTGAAACAGTGCAGGGTGGCAGCAGAAAGAGGGGAGCTGCTGAAAAAGTGGCTGCCAGCTCTGCTACAACAGATGTGAGAAGCCAACAGTGTCTTCCTTGTTAAGAAATTTCAGCTTGCATCTACTTACTGCTAAATGCCCTGGGTAGCTCATGTGAGGGTGGCATTATCAGCATGGAGACTTAGATCTGACTCCTCTGCAAAGCAGGGCACTTCCATCACAGATGGTGCCCTAGCAGAAGCACTGGGACCTTTACAAGTGTTGTCTTGATGGCTAGTCATTGCCTTGCTGCCACAGCCAAACCACAGGTCCTGTCTGCAGGCTTGCTGTTGGCCAGCTCCAAAGGCAAAGTGAGCCACCAATAAGGATGTGAAGAAAGGCCTGTCCTATCCAAACAAGTGTCCAAACTGTGGGGGCAGTACTATGGAAACACTTTCTCCCTCACCATCTTTGCAGACTTTCTGTACTTTTGATTTTGGAATCATAGAGCCATAGAACAACCTGGGTTGGAAGAGACCTTAAGGACCATCCAGTTCCAACCCCCCTGCCATGGGCAGGGACACCTCCCACCAGACCAGGCTGCCCAAAGCCCCATTCAGCCTGGTCTTGAACACCTCCAAGGATGGGGCATCCACAGCTTCTCTGGGCAACCTGGTCCAGTGCCTCATCACCCTCTGAGTAACGAATTTCTTCATAACATCTAATCTAAATCCCCCTTCTTTTAGTTTTAGTTGATGAGAAATTCCCTGATGCAAGAACTTTCTGGTGAATCAGCACTTCTTGACAAATATATATATATATATATATATATATATATATAAAAATCTATGCTCCTGTATAGTAGGTATCCATCTTTGTCCATATGTGGTCCTGCAGATACAGAGCTGCACCTACAGCTGCACCCCACTCCTGTCCTTCCAAGCAGTATTGTTATGTACGAGTAGAATCTCAGAGGACTTTGACCCAGTATTAGGATTTATGGAATTTGTGCAGATCTTGAATGCATTTTTACAGAAAGAAAAGAAAATACAATTTAGGTTCCAATAAAATAATCTCTTCATGGTATTCATTTGCTCTACCTAATGACCTTGAGAAAGACTTATCTTCATGCTTGACAGAAATCTGCCATATTAGTGACCTCGTTGCAGGGTGGGTGTCTGTGGTCCTTGCCATTCATTTACCTGTTACTGATAGAAGTCCCCCAACACCTGTGGTGTTGTCCCCTGACCACTCCACATTGATAAATTCATCTCACTTGGTGATCAAGCTGTCCAAGGGAAACTTTGTGTGTCTGTGCTCATGTGTGCCTTTGTTTCTATCAATCACTGAAAAACTCTTGCATTACAATAAAGATTTTTCATGCAGCACAAGTTCCTCTGGAAAACAAAACAAAAACAAAAACAAGCTGATTTGCTTTCCCTCAGTCCACCAGGGACAAACACTGCATGCTTACCCCACTTTGTGGGGGACAGATAACCAGTGTGCCAGTGGACTATAAGTCTCCAGCTCACCCCCTGTCCCATGGTTTGCCTCAGCAGAGTTATTCTGCCTATGAAACTATCCCAGTCTCCCAAGATTTTCCCAAGCCCAGTATGCACAAGTTAAATATGAAAGGCTAGTCCTCAACAGAGGAAAATCAAACTAAAGTTGGCAGCAGTCACCTGAAGAGCTTTTTCATCTGCATTTCTGATTTCTTGGGATGTATTGACAGGAAACCGCTTTTCAATCTAAGAGTTCCTGTGAAAGAGGAAAGCCATGCAGGGATAGTGACAGGAAGGACTGGAGAAAGAGATGGGGGGGAATGGCTCAAATACATGTGAAAAGCCAAAACAAAACAAAAACTTAAGGACATTGTCAAAATTGATATCCCTTAATATTTCTTTTTAAATCATCCATGTCTACATTTTTCCAGAAGGAATCCCTGGAGGCTGTTAATCAAGGCTAAACTACTGCTGTGGATCAGCTGAAGTTCACACCATGTACTTCTCAGGATCATCAGCTGCTCCCATAGAGAGGCAGTGAAGAATCCTGCCCAGCACCTTCCATGAGAATGCACTGGATTTGGGTTGCTGATGGAATGCATTTAATCTGTCCTTAAAGGACCCAAAATGAGCTTTAACAACGTAGTTATGGGAAGATAGTCAGTGTGTAGTGGTTTTTTTATTATTTTTTGCCTTGTAGAGTATGACATGTTATCCCCATATTTTCTATTTTACTCCAGAATAGATTTAGAAGCCCAATTTTTACTCTCCTTTATTAATTTCAGTAGCATATGATATATTTACACTAGTTGAAATACATGTGAGAATAATGTAGAATTGTATTTCTACATCAAATTAAGCAAAGGTACTAATGGGCAGGTCACATGTAAGAAATATATAACAAAATTGGAGAAGTAATTAGAATCAAACCTTGAGCTGTAGCCCTGGACCCACACTCCAATACCTTTCCTCACCCTCACTTTATTCCATTCAGCTTTATGATAATGAAAGAGCTGAAATGGAAAGATCAGAGTTAAATTCTGACTTTGCCAGAACTCACAGCATCTGGTTCATCGTGGATGGCTCTTTCTGTAGCTCTCCACAATCATGCTGAGGATTTGCAATGTCACTGCTATTTGACTATGTGACCCATTTATTATCTCCACACATCAGTGTGCTCATTTTTTGTTAATTTAACCAATGAATGAAGTAGACCTATATCACAAAACCGAAATGACAGGAAAGTGCTTAGCTGGATCTAAGAAAAATGCTGGCTAGATTCCTCCCTGGGAAAACAAAATAAGGCTCTTTATTTTCAGCATCAGGTTTATCACATTCTTTTTCAGACTGACAAAACCTCCCTTACCACGTTTACAGTTCCCACATTGTGCAACAAAACTTGCTCTGACTCATCTGCACAAATCAGTCATTTTTGGATTGAGGTCTCATTTTTGCAGATCAAGTTGCAATGAAGAAACATCAGAGTCCTGCAAACAGTCAACCCAGACTTTTCCCAGAAATTAGTCCTTGCAGACTGTCAGCTAGACTTGGTGCTCCTGCATTCGGCTTTTTCACACTTCTATGCATTTCTCCATGAAGTGTTTCTCTCCTTTCCTGCCAAGCCCCACCATAAGGCATGAGTAAGGACCCACCACCACCCAGCTTGCACCTGCCACCTGTCCATCCTGCCCAGTGGCTTCTAGTTTCTTTACTGGAAAAGAACCACATCCATCCGTTCCGCAATGCTTTGTGTCATCTGTCTCTTCTACGCTAAAGGGTCCTGAATCTACTGGTTGTTCTTTTCACAGAGGCTGTTTGACCTTGCTTGATGACCCTTGCTGCCATCTTGCATGTCTTTTCTTGCCCCACTATGGCCTTTTTTAAGAGGGACAGCAGGACTGCTCACAGTATTCAAGACAAGGCCACACTGAGGTTTTACACTGCATAGTAGTGACAGTGGTTTGGTGTGGTTCTTCCTTTCCCTGGGCATGGAGCTCTTATTTCCACAGCACTGTTGCCCCAGGACTCCATTCCTGGACAGTCACAAGTGACTCAGAGCCCAGCACTGCATTTTTAAAGTTAGGATTTTACTTTTTATTTTTTTCCTGTGGTGTCTTCACTTTACGATGTTGAAATTCATCTGCCATTCCTACCTTCAGCTTAATTTCATTCTACGAAGTATGAGTGAGTTTCTGTATGTGAAAGGCAGAGAGAGAAGGAGAGCAGTTCAGCAGTGTTCACCATCACAATGTCTGCAAATGTCTTTAGCAATTGCCTGGTGGTCATGCATTCATAGTAGTCTAATTAATCCTTTCCATTGCCTAACATCAAATACAGACAAATGTACTACTTTCAAAGCCAGATTTTTTTTTTTTTTTTTTAAGAAAACAACTCACCAATGACTGTTTGAGATCTTGGGGCAAGAAATAAACAATTAAAAGCAATTGATGCCATACCAGCTCTTTGCCTGTGAGCAAAGCAAATTATCCAGAGTACACCATTTTCTTCTGCTTTAAAAATGTGTGCACAGGGAAAAAAAATCATTATTCAAGACCATTTTGAAATAGAGGTACAATTTTGTTAATATTGTTGAAGTATTTTTCACCTGTTTCTCTTTTTTTTTTTTTTTTTTTTTGAATTTTTGAAATTTGTGTTGTAAAAGTCACAATATTTCAAATTTTGAAATCCCTGTGGCCAGCAAGGAAGAAAAAGAATGCATTTTAAATTACAAGTGTCAGTTTTAGCTGGTAGTTATGTTGAAACTACAAACAAAAAGTTCTCAACATACTCAGAAAAGACGTTGGAATTAAAGTATAAAAGAATTGAAAGCAAGTTATGGTGCTCGTGAGCAAAAAAGGGCAAAAGTCATTGCTCACAAGGTGTTTGCTTGGTGATGGATGGACTGAAGATCAAGGCTATGAGTCACTGAAAGAAAAGGATCAGAGCTTCCTCAGCAGAAGCGCAAGGAATCACAGAAACATAGAATGGGTTGGGTAGGAAGGGACCTTAAAGACCATCTGGTTCCACCCCCCTGCCATGGGCAGGGACACCTCCCACCAGAGCAGGTTGCCCAAAGCCCCATCCAGCCTGGCCTTGAACACCTCCAGGGATGGGGCACCCACAGCTTCCCTGGGCAGCCTGGTCCAGTTCAGTGTGTGAGGAAACTGGAGCTCCTGTTTACTGAGGGAAATGGAGAGATGCATCAAAATAATCAACCAGAAAAACATTGTATTTTCAATCCATGGCTTTGGAGATAAATGTGGGTTGTTCTCTTTTTCCCCCAATGAGATGTGTGTGACCAAGAAACTGACTCCAGTGCTCTCAGTTGTAACTCAAAAAAGGATTAACAGCAATTAGCAGGGATGATAATGATGTCCCTTATAAATCAGAACTTTCCAAACTGGCACAAGTACTTGCATTGCAAAGTGAGAAAAAACAAGCAGAAAATTTCACTTCATACCAAACTCGTCTGCCAGCTTTCGAAATGCTACCTTGCTGGGCTCACCTCTGTTCCTGAGGAGCAAAAGGTTTTGCTAGAAAAGCCATGCTGGAGGAAGCACTTAGGGCCAGATCCTTGCCCTTCCTTCCCAAAGCCAGCAAAGTGTGGCCAGCTCCACAGCAAAGCCCAGCTTTTGCATACGGGGTTGAGTACCAGGCCCTGAGAAACCAAGGTCAGTGTCATCCGGTTTTAACCGCCCCCAGTGCCTGTGAAGTGTACGCAAGGTTAACCAAAATTTACCGTAACCTGTGTGTTAAGTGTCTCCGAAGCTGGCCGCCCACACAGGAAGCTTCTTGGAGCAGGTGGTCAGCAGGGCCCTCTGGTCGCGCCGGCTCCACTCACCCTGCTTGTGGGCTGCTGACTCACTGCCCAGCTACGAGCCCCAACAAGAGGCTGTCAGATAAAATGAGAGGCAAGAAAATGAAGAGGACAAGGTGAAGGAAGCAGTGATCCCAGCCTGTGTCCTCAGTGGATGAGGAGGATGAGCAGGAAACAAGGCCCTGTTGTGCCGGGCTGTTCTCCTCCTACTTGCACCTGGAGGAAAACTATGGCAGGTCAGCAAGCAGCGCCAGGCAAGGGGACAGCTGTCCTTGGTGTGCCACGCTGCTCCTCACCTGCCAACAAAAATCATCTTCTTTTGGAGCATATGCCAAGGAGATAATCCAGGCTGAAGCTGCTTGCTCCAACGTATTAAGAATGTTGAATATCTTACCGAGTAACTGCTCCAAGATTAAAGTTGTATGAATGGTACAGAAAGTATTCCTCATGATGGTTTTGTTTGTTTGTTTTTTTTCCTTTGTTACTTTTCAGAGCTAAGAAGCCCATGACTGTGGGAGAAAACCCTACCAAACTGGGAAAAGGTTTGCCACTCATTTGTCAGCCTGAAGTTTTGTGTAAGTAGTACTTTCAAGTTACTCGGTATTATTAAAATAGATGCTTTTATTTTGGGTCCTGTTAGAAATTGCAGACGGAAGGGGAAAGGAGGAGAAGCTGGTTTGGGGTGAGAAGCCTGCAGTGGTGAGAGTGATTGTGGACTGTGATTGCCAGCCCTGAGCTTTCCGTGCTCTCTCCCATGACTGTAATGTGTCCATACGACCACCAAGCATGGTGGGTCATCTAGCAGCCAAGGGGACCCCACTTGTGTCCTTAGACTGGTTCATGATCTCCTCTGGAAGGAGGGCAAACAGGAGGCTGGGTGGCAGAGGCTGAGGAGGAGGTGGGTGCAGCTGCAACATGCCTTCCTCCCAGGCATGCCTCTGTGGTTGGGGCCGTTGTGTCAGCGGGGACCTTCTTCTTCTAACCCGAATGTAAGGTCTGCCATCACCCTACCAGTCCCCTGAGGGCCATGGTCAGCTCCAGCCTCTGACCATCCTTGACATTGATTTGGTTTCTGTTTTCTCTTTTGTCAGAGTTTTTCCCTTGCCACATCTCCTGCCACTTTCTCAGCAGCACTGATTTTATTACCTCCCGTTTATTTGGCACATAAACCCCTGCATTAATGGTGCTTTTGATTTCTGTTGAAATAGAGGAAAAAACAGTCATATTTCCTAAAAGGGAAGTTTTTGTTCAGAGAAAAGAGAAGGCATCCTGAGAGTGCACGCTGTAAACTGGGTCTGTCTAGATGACTCACCGTGGTTGCCAGCAGACATACCTGTGCAAACACACACCCTGAAGTATTATAAATTAGTCTAGTTGTCTAACACACTCGCTGAGTGCCTAATACTGCTAGCAAAATATGTCCTGGCTTTGCTAGAATGGGAGGATGTTGTCAGATCTGATCTGAAGCCAGTTTAACACAGTGAGCTTCAGATCTGGGTTTAGATGGTAACAAAACATTCCAAAATAGCTCTCATTCAGCAACGGACATCAAACTGCTGGGACAGCTCTTTTCATGCTTCAGGTGGGGTTTAAATACCTTGCATTATCAGAGTCTATATGGTCAGTTATTGATGCTGAGAGCCAGCATGCTCTTTTCCAGGTTCACTGATTTTGTGTTAAAATCTATGGGCATGAACTGTAAACGTCTGCCAGTGCAGCAACACAGTTTAGAGGTGTGAATTCATATGAATTTTTATACCAGGAAGATGTGTTAGCTGAACTATACCAGACATAAAAAAAAAAAAAAAGCATCCGTAGTAGGAGCTTTTCCTGTTATTAAAATCATTATTAAGAATAGCTCCCTTTCTACAGTAAAGTTTTGTTGGCAGATCAGGACCACATAATCATTTATTAAACCTAAAAATATAGGAAGCCTAGCGCTGATCTATAGTAAGGTAGGGATACTGGGGAACCCCTTCTACAATACGTTATGTTGGTGGAAAAAAAAAAAAAAAAAAAAAAAAAGATGTCTTTCTCTTCTCTTTTGGAAAAAGTGGTATATTTCCAAGTACTTGTATTCTGTGATTCCACTTCCTTCAACTATGCAATGCATTCTAAGTCACGAAGGTGTAATAATGCACCACTACAGAAATCTCTTTTATTTGTGCATGCTGCAATATAAAAGGAAATTTTCAAATGCTCTCTCCACATTCGCTAATCACAAGTTGCATTGCAGCCTGTAAAACAGCCATCCATGCAGTGCTTTCCAAGAATATTTTGCATGACACATTTTCAGGCAGAAGACTATTGCTCGAAAGCCTGTGTGCACCAAGCATTCAGTGGTCTTTTACATCTTGTTGGAAACTAATGTGCTTGGTTTTTATTTTCACTAACTTGAAAACCATTGCTGTGCCTATATGCTTTTCTACAAGTAGCTGGCAGGGCTAGAAAATGGCAAACTGAAAGATTTGAGGAATACAGACTTCCACCCACATTTTAAGCCATCTGTCAGATCTTGTTTACCTGCCCATGCTCCTTTAAGCCAGTGTAAATAGCTCTACTGCTTAGTGAGGCAGGCTCAGCTGTGGTTACACTTCAGTCACAAGCAGACAGAGTTCGAAGGGTTTGAAGCTGCTTTGAAGCAGTTAGCTTGCTCAGCAGAGCAATTTTGCCCACAACCATGCTAGGCTTGCAGGCAAGCTGCTTGATGCTTCTTGAGTGCACCTCAGAGTCCCAGCGAGCTGCGTGCTGCTGCAGGAGCCAGCCCCACGCTGGTACCCAGCTGAACGCCTTAATTGCCTACGAGCTTCTCTCCATCCCACTGTAGCAGCTGGGATAAGGCTCCTCCAGCCTAATTTGGCCCCCTAACAAGGAGGCGCGTGGTTATTCCTCCCAGCTCTGGCAGCTTGTCTGCAGCCTCCTTCCAGAGGTACGCACCATCCAGGGAGCCTGGGTAATTAGCTGGGACTACAGCCCCCTCTCTACGCAACTGGAGTTAGGTGAAATGAAACCTTCCCTTCACGACTTCTGAGACTGCAGGACCTAAGTGGTTCCAGAATGGGGACCTTTCAGTTCTTGCTATATCTTTATTTCACCGCAATACCCAGATTGGAAACACATTGCAGGGATTGTTTGGGGCATATGTTAGTGTCAGATCTGTTCTGTGAGTTTCTGAAATTTGGTATTCCCATGTTTGTAAGACAAGACAGCAGTTTCTGCATTAAGTTTTGGCTTTGATAGTTTGATGCTGTCTCTGAAGCAGATGGGTATTCAGTTCCATATGTCATCCAGAGCTTTGTTTTGAAAACACCAGAATGAAAAAAAAAAAAAAAAAAAGAAACAACTTCAGTCAGATTTTATTCTGCATCATTGACCATCACTAAAAAGCAGAGGGACATTTAATAATTTTATGAGTGGGTTTGAACCAGACCAATACATCTTCCAGGTAAGTCTGCAGCATAAATGGGTAAAGAAATTCATTTGAAACTTTCTTATTGAAAAATGAATATTTCACAATGCTATAACCTTCCGGGGCGTTTAAATTGTTTTTGCCACATTGCTCATATCAAAGAGGAATTGAAAAGCTGCATGACTCTGGTGTATCCTATTTGAGATGACTTCATTATAACTTCCTTACATTATAATTGAAAAACATAAAAATAGTTTTTAAAAAGGACTTCAACTACTGAAGACTTTCCTGCTTCTGAGTCACCTGGAAGAGTTCATTATCCAAAATATATATTTTTAACTTGTTCACACCAAAATCTCTCCAGCAAATTCTGGTGACATAAAATTGTGTCTCTCCCTATTCTGTATTTTTGGGGATTGCCACAGGAAGGAGAAATAATTTTGTTCTATCTTCAGCCAAAAATACATCTATGGTGTGTTATGTTCTGACTTCTGGTCCCCACAGCTCCATCCATCATTTTTGGCAGCACTTTCTCCCTGGCGCATGGTTGCGGCACCCAGCTGTGCATCCTGCCCCATTGCAAGGACAGCTGAGCTGAGGGTGAATCAGCAACACAAACACCACAGTTACAGAGAGGTGGATTAAGACAAATCCTCTCTGAATTTGCCTTTTCTGCGCTGACAGCAGGAGTCAACCCCTGAGCCTCCCAGGCACCCGTGCAGCAGGAGCGACTGACAGCTGAGGACAGACGCTCATCAGATGCCTCTGGCCAAGCCTTCCTCTCTCGCTGCTTAGTCATTAGCATCGGTTAACAGAGCTGTAATTACCTTCTTTTTGCAGTGTTGTATGAGGCCTGGCAACACATTGTTCAGATTTTAACATGAGCCACAGAGCATGTTTGCAACGCAACTGTATATCAAGGGCAGTCTGAGCACCCAGCCCGATAACCGCCCTGCTCAGCTCTGGTCTCAGCAAGGAAAAGAAAGAAGCCCTTAACAGTTAGCTTTCCACCAGTGACTAAAAAAAAACCCAAAAACCTATGCATATCCATATTAAACCAATACCTTCGGTAAGAAAATTGGGAGCTGAAGGTCATTTTGTTACGTTTTTTTTAAAGACTAGTTAAGGATTTTGCACACATGCGCACACAAGCACACGTATTTGTTTTAATTATTAATCCAGACAAACTAAAGATTATGTCGTCGCATTAAAGGCTAATGTGATGAAAAGATCAAGGCATTTAATGAAGTGCAAAATTCATCCTACTTATGAAAAGAAATGTTGCTCTCTCCAGGGAAAACTCTGTACAGAAAATGTGGCTTTTTAATGAAAGTTATTTGTGTCTGTTTAATATTCTGGACCATGAGAAAAGATTTGTTGTTGTGTTGTTTTGGCACATTAATAGCGTTGACTACAGTACCACTTCATTTTTTCTAACAACTTGAACTCTTTGGCAGACAGCCCCACACTGGAGTGGATTACCTCTTTAGTTTAATGGGATAGTTCATTAGAAGACTTGGTCATGTAATTGGGGAGTATAGTAGACAAATTTTAAGAACTTCCTAGCTGCTGTATGTTAGGCTCACCTCCTATCGAGTTCTGGGAACCCAGACCCACCACAGCCTCTGAGACACTCAGTTAATTACTCTCTGTCTCTGAGCAATTATTTCTGCCCCAGCTTTCTCCCCTCTGATGTTCAGAACTTCCTAATAAATGAGGAGGGAGAATTAAAAAATCAAAACCCCAAGTGGGCAAAGATCACCTACATGAGACTTTTCAAGCTGCATGATAAAGAGCGAGCTAACAAAGTGCATGTAGAAGAGAAATCCCTCCAATGCAGATGGCTATCCCTGACTGTCATGGCCCAAGTTGCATAATCAAAACCTACAAGGGAGCTTTTAGAGCAGGCTGCTTTATGGGGATTGCTCTTCCTGACACTCGTACACATCTTGTAACACTTAGATGCAGCAATTAAGTGAGCAGTTTCATACCACACAGTATTTTACTTACAGTTGAGTACCCCTATATTCTCCTCCAATAAAATGCATAGAGCTAAATTTGGAATTCCTTGTCAGGGGGATTTGAAGAAGAGAAATGCATTACAGATGAATGCTTTCAATAGTTTCCACAGATTCAGTCTAAAGCTAAAAATCACCTGTTTGGTTTCCTAAGGTGGTTTTCCTTTACAGCTGAGATTTGCAACTGATGATATCCTTACAGTGAGTGACAGTATGAAGCTATTTATTTCCAGCAGTAAGGAAATTATATATTATATTACTCACAAGAGGCATTGTGTATTCTGCTCTTGGAAGTCCATATTCATCTGTTAGTTTGAAAGGAGCAAGGCTGTCAGAAGCTCTGAGCACTCCTGGCCCACTCTTGAAGTCAGTGCAAACTGGAGATTTACTTATAGTGATTGGAGTGTGATGACAGCTTGCTCTAAGGAAAACCTGAATTACAGGAGTCATACAGCAGATGTGGAAAGCTTGGACAACCCCATCACAATTGTCTGTAGAGGAAAGAATGCTACAGGAGACTGACAATTACTTTTAAGTTCTAAAACGTTCCTAAACCCGGGATTTGTGGGAGTAAGGGAGGCATTTTCACCAAACCATTCTCACACCCTGTTATCTCAGAATAACTAAAGTTTCAGAAAACCATCCTATAAAATTGGTATGCAATTTTTTCAAGCCTCTGGATCAAACCAAGAAAATGTAGTTAGGATCACTAGGACTAGGTGGAAGTGGAGTATGGATGACAATCTCAAAAATACACATAAATAAATAAAAGAAGAAAATAGTGGTAGAAAGCTATCTATGCTGGTAGGAAATGATGTAGCTATACTGGGTAAGAGATATTGTGTCTCTGTAGCAAAAAGTGGATTCCTTGGTTAGAGATGAAGAACTGGCAAATGTAGGATGCAGCCTCCTGGTTGTCCTCCCAGACTCCAGCTATCCACAGTGGGACAGCCACAGGCCAAGCAGGACGCCTATGCACGTGGTAGACCCAGCACATCTCTGTCTCACCATCTTGCCCAGACCCGCTCACTCTGTTAGCATTGGTGATGGCCCCTGGCAAGGAGCTCCTCACATCACTCCTCGCTGTGTGAAGGAAAACCTCCTTTCCCTTGTTTTGTGTTTGATTTCTGCTAACATCAGTTGACTCCCTCTAAATTGCTGGAAAAGACAGGAACTTATCAAGCTGCCTTTAGGGACAGGACCTGCAGCCTCCATTCTATCTCACCCCTGTCTACCTAACCAGCTAAGGAGGAAGAAGAACACAAACATGCAAAGAAGCAAAGAAAACAGCCTCAAAAAAGGCGGCAAAAGCACTGGAAAAAGATGCAAACACCTCCCTTTTAAAGTTGAGCTCTGCCTCTCAAAACAAGAAGCTTTGGAGAAGTCACTGTGAGAAGGGTCATCCTGCAACCCCGTGCTGCCAGGAGGCTCTGCAGGGCTGTGCACAGCCCCATTGCTGCCTTGGGACAGACAACTCTTGCTCCAGAAATTTTCTGTCTCCTACGTACTTTTAACAGGAGAAAGGATGGACAGCTTTAGCAATGCTGAGGAGCAGAGCATGTCCCCAAGCGAGACCAGAGCTGATTGGTGCTGTGGATCCCACTACCACTCTGCATTTCCAGACCTCTTGGTACTCGCTTGCTCTCTCCACCCCCAGAGAGGGTGATCAGGGCAGTTCTGTTGGTTTAAATCCACTGCAATTCATGTCACAGTGTAACTCAGATCCTGCAGGGCTCTAGGGGACTGCAGGGAGTCAAAACTGACTTACTGAGAAGTTTGAGGTGGCCATGGTGGTTCTGGGTGTACTCTTCACTAAGATGTTGTGAACAACATATGGCTTACAGTAGGTGTTGCCGGTTTCCTAACTAGGAGCAGTGTAAATTCACTGTTTTATTTCAGATTAGAGGCTGTGGTTGTGGTATGGCTTGCTATGTACTTTCCAAACATCGTGGTCTGTATGAGAGGCACGCAAAGTATAAGAAGTAATATATGTTCAGAGTCCAAGAGAGAAAATATTGATAGGATGTTTATATACACCCCCAACTTGATTCATTACAGCTGAGATGGCAGAAAAATGGGTCTTTAATATTTATATGTTAACAGCTGGTGTAAATTCACTGTCTAGAGCTAGCTCACATAGGAAATTTTGCCACAGCAGCTATGCCAGAGTAGCTTCCTTTGTGGACTCTATTCTGGAATAAAAAATCATTTTACTTCTTAATAATACTTGTACTCACAACACAGAAATACTGTTCTGGAATAAGGGAATGTTTATTCTGGAGTACCTGCCATATGGGGAATCACAGAGAATACTAACAGAATAGCGTTTCTGTCCAGAATATTTAGTCTGGTTGATTTTCTTCCAAGGAGAGAGCCGTGTCACAAATACATAAAGGTAGAGCATACTTGATGCAGAAGGCACAGCTAGGGTAGGAACAGATTTAGAGCAGCTCAGAAAGAGATGTTTTATAAAACAATCTGGAAAAAATGTATTCAAAATGTGGAAATTTTAGAACACCAGGAAAGTTTCCCAGTTATTACAGGAAACACAGGACTCTTAAAATGAGTGGCAAATACAAACATTCCCCAAAGCAAAGCAAAGCTGTCTATGTAGACAGTCTCTACTACCACTAGCACATTGACTGCTCATGTTGAGTACTGGAGTAGATTGTTTTTACTGTCTGTACAAAATGGATATGAGAGATTGTTGTATTTCTGGTATTTCATTAGAAGATATGGGACAACCTCATAACATGGCTGAGATGACCCAAGTCACAAATATTAGTCCAACACAAAACACTGGGGTTTTGGGAAAACATCTACCGAGGGTGGGCAGCAGCCTGTGGCCTGTCCTTGCTCTGCAAAAATAAACCTTCAATCGGATCAATTTACAGTTTGATGGACAACCCAGATACTGTGCCTGCCAATAAAAATCAAACACACACATCCAGCAGTTGAAAAGGTTAAGATGGAGGCTCCTCTTTACAGCTGCGCTTTCTCTTTTAATGCATTCCGTACAAAATCTTTTCATATGTTTGACAAAGAAAATGCCTACTTTAAACGATTAGGGTGCTGTCCTCAGGGGAAGTTGAAGATGTCCATGGTAACAAAATAAATAATGGAGAAAAAAATGGGTCACGCTTTATTACAGCATTTCACGATAACACGGATCTTTTTTTGAAGTGTTAAACTGTGTCTTTTATTTAGTAAAGCATACCAGCCAACACTGCAGCGTTTGGCAATCTGTAATTTATTAACCGTGATCCTCTTTCATCAGAAGTCATTCTAAATAAAATTGTGGCTGTTTTTTATTTACTGCAACTCATAGTATTCAGCAAGAATGATGATCTGGCAGGTGAAAGTGAACAGCAGAGAAAAGTGACAGACATGTTTCAAAAGAAGTGGAAAGTGAATCATGCAGTATGAGCAAGGGGTTCATTTTCTCCTTAGTGTCATTTACATTTGCGCATAACTTCATGGTCAAGCCATACTCCAATGGTGGCATGGCTGGCCCTAAACCCAGACATAATCTCAGGTAGCTGTGTTGGTTGAAATGTCAGCTAGCAATGCCAAACACACGGAGGGCTGGTGGGGCCCCATGTGTGCTGGAGGTCACGTGCATCCTTGATATGGAAGCCCCTTTCCATCAGTGAGCTTCTCTCCCCATTGCAGAGCCTCCCTGAGGACTGGAGAACCTTCCAGAGGACAACAATGAGCCTAAAACTAAGTTTCATGAGAGAAGTTCATAAGGTAGGTAAAACAGGAGGTTCAAAGCTAAGCCAGAAATTGATGCCTTCGGGATTTTGCTGAACAGCTGAAGTTCTTCTCGTGAGAAGTAATAGCTGCTGCTGGGAGGATGGTAGAGGCTCAGTCTTCCTGAATCTATTTTTAATTAGCAGCTCACTTTCTGGGAAATGGACTCTCTGGGATATACCTTATGTAAGGGGCAGTGCACCCGTTGCAACATGCCTTGAGAATCACTTGAGGGAATGACCTCAGTTTTAAAATCTTCCCTTTATTTTTCTTACTGGCAGGCTACCAGTTTTTCTGAGGCATGTGGAAGGAGAAAATTATCACCAGCTTTGAGCTGATCACTCCTCAGAATGATCCCAGCCCGCAAGGGAGCCTCCTGACACTCAGAATAGTCTGTTACTCCTTGTATCCTGTGTGCAGATTTCTAAATGCCTTGCTGAAAAGTTGAGCCTGGCAAAGATTTAAGTACATCCTGCCTCCTTCATCTTTTCATCTGTGCTATCCATGGGAGATCTTGCATCTAAATTTCCCACTTGTCAAAAATCTACCCCATCAGACAGCTTTCTTCATCCTTTATGCTATATAGTGAGAATACGGAATTTTTTCTCTCTCTCTCTTGTGTTTTTGTTTTTTTTTTTTCCCCCAAATCTGAACGGGTAAAGGTGAGCAATATGTGAGAGTTGTGTGAAGGGCACAATCTAGCTGCTGCATGGGTCGGCCAGCTGCACAGCCAAGGACACACCACATGCCTCTTCTAACAACTCTGGTGGAGGTGTAGGTAGGGTATGAGCTCCTTGTCCCAGTACTCTCTTGGTGAATGCCACATCTGACCACCAGTACATCATGCCTTTGGTTATCCTCATTTGTTACACAGAGATAGATGTATTTAGTATCACCTAGAACTGGGAGATGTAACCTCCACTCAAGCAAGTTTTCTATCTGAATTATAACTCAGGAGTAAAATCTGCACATGCGGCAAAAGAGTAGGACATTCAGTGAAGACATGGAGTCTTTGATACCATCATGGCAGGGCTTTTAATTCACTTTTCTTCTCTTCTTGCATTATGTCTTTTGTAGACAGACACAACTTGGTTTGCCCATGCTCTGAGCTATGTATTCATAAGCTGACAAGCACTGGAAACCACATGGCCACGATTACTGTAGCACCATGCCCAAGCTAATAAACTGGGCTCAGAGGCAGGATATATTAGGTTGGGCTCACTGCCACTCTAATATATTTACCTGGCATCCATCTGGTTCAATGTGTAGTCAAGGCATAGCTTCTTTTTCCTTCAAAGGACCGTGTAGCTACACCTTTGGTTATCTCCCCAGTGCTTGAGGGTTAGCTCTGGAGGAAGGAGCATTCTGGTGGAAGGAAATGAAATGTAGATGTCCCTCACTTGCCAGGCAAGGGTAAGGAGGCAACACCAGCTACATGCAGCTTAAGAGGAATGAAAGCCATTAGGAGGAATTTTCCCATTCATTTCCCCTGGTCATGTAAGTTAGTAAGACTTAGTGTGAGAAAACTGCCAAATGAAAAGTCAGACCTGTTGTGCTGGCTTCATCAGCATTGGACAACTCTGGATGTGTAGGAAAAGAAAATTCATGTAGACCACAAACCCAATGGAAGCAGAACCACAAAGATTTTGGTCTTCCCTTTCATTCCCTCCCTCATCCTCACAGTTTCAGCCCATCTCATACAGCTGCTTCCCATTCCTTCCCCTTCTGTTTCTCTTGAGAACTTGCCTCATGGCTGTGGTGTGTTTGATGGAGAAGGGCTGGCTACTTTCCAGGCTGAGTCATCATGAAGGGCAACCGCTGAAGCACCTCCGCTCTCAGGTGGAGAACATCCAGTCTGTACATCTCTGCTGAGCTGAGGAATAAAGGCATGATATTACAGAAGTCAAATATATTCCCCACAGGTCCCCTATTTTGTTTAAAAGCTACTATTAGACCACCTCTTAAGCTTCTTTGAGGCAAGAAGTCCTCATTTTAGAAACAGATCCAGGGAATCATGTAAGTCCTGGATCAAGACAAGGGGTAGGGGAAGGGTTCAGTTTTGGGCAGACGTTTAGCCTGGAAGTTTTGAGCTGGAGCTGGATGCTCCCATGAGAGGGAAGGGGGCTGCTGAGGGAGGAGACAGGGGTCCTCGCAGCCCTGCACTGGGGAGTTGTAATACATTCCCGCACATTCAATTAGCAGGATGGAGACCAGATTAAAAACAGATCATTGTCTCTGTAGCTCATGCTGAGCAGAATCTTAGCTCTGCTCAAGATGTTGCTCAGATGTGAGCCAGGGTGGCCCTTTACCTTCCCAGAAGTGACACGGGGGAGCACTACCTCTCCCATTAGAACAGATTTGGCCTGTGGTCCTCGCAGCATTTCTGCAAAGACAGTTCTCTGGGTAAACATGAGACTGCTGTTAGTTGAAAGGAATCATAGTTACCCATTAATCTTTCTCCCTGATTGCTGTGTTGCTTTTAATCCATACTAGAATTTTGTAATTTCCTTAGGCAAAATGTTCAAGGTCATTTGCATCATGACCATGCAAATACGTGCGTAAACATCCTGCTTTCTAACAATACTTTCTTCTTTGGTGGAGTTTGGTTGTGAAATTCTGACCTTTGTTGTATTTGTGCTTGCATCTTAACTCATTCATCAGGGACACAGAGAGGAACAGGCTGCACAAACTCTTTTCATACACTAACCCCAGCAGCAACAACAACAACAAAGGGCAGCTAAAATAAGAAGAACACATCTGATGAGAAGCTTTTTGGTCATAAGGTGGTGGTGGGATGGATTCAGTGCACTGCGTGCTAACCCTGGGAATCTGTCAAAGCTTTAGGTGGAAACAGGAAGCCAGGCAAGATGGGCAGCAGTCTGCTTCGCTGCTAGCTTGCAAAAAGTCCTGTCAGACTGCTTCCCATGCAGCCCTGGATAAGTGATTTCCTCTCTTTTTGCCTTCATCTCCTCTGTTACAAGGGAGTGAGTGCTTTCTTCTTTCTCCCCTTTCATTTACTTCACATGCCTACAGCACCGGTTCTGCTTTGTTTCTCCTCCTGTAGATGCTGGGCCCCAGATTGCTCCTGAGGATGCTGACTCCTACTGCTGTATGAGCAAATGAGATGGAAGAAAGGCTTGAAGCAAAGATGGGGGGTGTGCACCCTGAAACCGAACCTGGAAACAGAGAGGAAGTATATTAATTAGTGCTATTACTTGCCCCAGTTCTGTTGACTTTGGTATGACTGGCTTCATGTTGAATATGCGCCTTTCAGCCTAAGGACGGAGAAAGAAGTGATGCCAACAAAAAAAGGCAGAGTTTGGAAAACATAGAACTCTGTGAAGTACAGCCAACCGTAAGTAGGATCCTAGCAATGCAAAATAAGGGATATAGCCCAGGCAATAGCCAGGGAGATTTCTCAGACAGAGGAAACAGGCTGCCAGGCCAGGAACTCAGAGGGAATGGAAGTGAGGGGTGCAGACTGAAAAATGCCAAGGCATTTGAAAAGAAAAAACATCAGACCACAAGGCACAAAACTGGTGCTGAGAACCAAGAGGTGACTCAGAGGACATAGCAGACTTCTCTGTATGAAAGATCTGATGTTTCTTAGAGATATGTATCATTAATGTGGATCAACCAGCACAAGATGAAAATGATTTCTGCTTCTCATGCACTCAAAGTCAATTTTGGAGGAGATGGGCAGGCAGCAGGAGAGGATATATGTATATTCATGTATATTTATACACCCATAGATATATTTATGCACCTTTAGGGTGCACAGGACAGACTGTTTCTGGCACTTCTCCGTATTTAAAAATACATGCTGGCAATTCAACTGAATAACACCCAGCCACTTCCACGTTGGCCCGACAACCACCTTTCTCTTCTTGATTTTGTATGTCTCCCCATAACAATGCACTAAGCAGAGCCTGGGGGCTCGCCGAGGCAAGCCTCCTTGCCATGGCGCCCTCCAGACCCCCAAAGGCTAGCTCTGTTGAACTCTTAGAGGAAGCAAATTCCACAGGCAAGAGTTCACTCCTGGAGCAGGCACACAGGAGGGAATACTCCTCTGCTGCAGAGATTTCAGATACGTGGTTTCTGGCCCCTATCTAGCACACTCATTGTGTTGGTGTATAAGCGATACAGTTGCCCTTTGTATACGATAACCTTTCTCTCTTTTTTTTTTTTCTTTCTTTTTTTTTTTTTTATGTAAATAGCTTTCTGGTTGCAGAAAAGACCTTTCAAAGGCAAAGTGCAGTATAATGAGGTTGTCTGGAGCTCGTGGATAACGTGAACCAAAGCCTCAGGAAAGTATAACATTGCCCTTCCTGTAATCTCTCTACAGTACTCACTGAAGCCGAGGTATTTGAGAGGACCACACAGACTAACTCGCTGGTCTTCATCCCAGCAGATAGGCCACCACAGAAGTTTGGCCCAGACAGGGTGGGAGTTGATAAGAAAGAGAGAGAGAGAGAGAGAGAGAGAGAGAGAGAGAGAGAGAAAGGAAGGAAGGAAGGAAGGAAGGAAGGAAGGAAGGAAGGAAGGAAGGAAGGAAGGAAGGAAGGAAGGAAGGAAGGAAGGAAGGAAGGAAGGAAGGAAAGAGAAAGAGAGAAGAAAGAAAGAGATAAATGCAAAGAAAAGGAAACAGGAGACCCACAAAGGTGGGAAAGGAATCTCAGAGAAGAGGGTCAACAAAATAAAGGGCGTACACTGTTTTCCAACAGGATGATACTGAATGCAAAAATATGGCACCAAATAAATGGTAATGATGGCAACTTGGTGTTAGTTATCTTTGTCTCTTACACAGTAAGAAGAGATCTCCCCAGTTCTGGAGAAGGGCACAATGAATTATAGTCTCAGAGACTGGTAGAGGGTGTCCTGCTCTGCTCTGGTGACCAGGGGACAAGAGAGCACAATGAACCTTGGGCCTTGGTGCTGTTGTCATTGATACTACAGAACCCATGGGGGTTTCTCCGGAGAAGTGGCTGGACACCAGACATATACTGGAGCACCCCAAGAACATGGTATGCCCATGTTTAAGCAAATTAGTTTCACTGTTCTTGACTGGGACGTATTTTGCTGCAAAACAGTAAAATAGGACGGGCAGGTAGATCTCAGCCTTAGGAGGGTCAGGAGCATGCCTACCTGGGGAGCCTAAGAGCCAGGGGCTCCAGTGCAGACACAGCTACAGGCTGCCCCTTGTTCAGCCCCCAACAGGAGACATGAAAGGAGAAATGCAGAGCATGGGAGGGAGCTGAGGGCACTGTAGCCCTGGGACCAGCAGCAGCTAAGGACAGTGAGTCTGGGGACAGGAGAGAAGTGTTGTGAAGGTGAGGGTCATTAGGGGACATATAGTGAAAAGCTGGTGATGGGGGAGCAGGGGAAGATAGAGAGTTGTGCATGATCTGGGAGCTATACTGGAGAAATGATAGGAAACTAGACATGACAGCTAGAGGAAATATGCCTTTTGCAGAATGCAAAACCATAATAAAAAGTTACAGAATAATTTATTTTAAAGTCATTGATAGAAAGAAAGCAGACAGCTAGGCTTAATGGAAGGACTTTGTTTTGCTGGGGTCAAGAAAGTATTTTCTTCAGACCAAGACTGAAGGCCTGGGTCTGCACCTGCCCACCTTAGACGTGGCTCTATTGTAAGGCAGGAACAAGTGTCAGCTCCAAATGGTGGGTTAGCTGGACAGGTGACCTGTACAGGAGCATGGGTACATCCTTCACCCTCGGAGGCTCCTGTCCCTAAAATGTGTGACAGCTCCAAGGGATCTGTGACAGGATTCCCTCAACTTGACCCCTTTCCCTCCTCTCTTCCACACCTTCCTCTTTTACAAAACTCAGCAGAAGTACAGAATCACAGAATCACAGAATTTCTAGGTTGGAAGAGGCCTCAAGATCATCGAGTCCAACCTCTGACCTAACGCTAACAGTCCCCACTAAACCATATCCCTAAGCTCTACATCTAAACGTCTTTTAAAGACCTCCAGGGATGGTGACTCCACCACTTCCCTGGGCAGCCTGTTCCAATGCCTCACAACCCTTTCGGTAAAGGAGTTCTTCCTAACATCCAGCCTAAAACTACCCTGGTGCAACTTAAGCCCATTCCCCCTCGTCCTGTCACCAGGCACGTGGGAGAACAGACCAACCCCTACCTCACTACAGCCTCCTTTAAGGTATCTGTAAAGAGCAATAAAGTCACCCCTGAGCCTCCTTTTCTCCAGGCTGAACAAGCCCAGCTCCCTCAGCCGCTCCTCGTAGGACTTGTTCTCCAGTACATTACTTTTAAAAGCCCTGCTGCTTCTGCTTATACTACTCAGACTTTTAAGGCCAACCAGAGGCTCAAAGAGAAAGACTTGGGCTGAGAGCACTGGATTGACTGAGACAATCTCTGGAAGAGTCTGGCAAGTAATAACAAAAGTCACAGTCATTTAAAAACAAACTAGCCCTAGGGCTACAGCAGCCAAACACTTGCTATGGGTGTCCAACTTGGTGCACAGCTCCTGATAGCAATGAGATAGCTCTACGGGACATGCAGCAGTGGCCCTTGCCTCCACCACTGAGAGGGGAAGAGGTAGCTCAGGGCAAGTTGGATAAATCATTAATCAAGTGGGAAAGACACGTGCACTAGTCAAATAATGCACTCCTTTTAATTGATTCTGTCCAGAAGTCTAAAGCCTTTTTGCTTTTCACTGCTTTGTCAGTACAAAATAAAATAACCAACCAGGTATGCTTGTGTATGTTTAGTCACAAAGACACGTTGCTCACTGGTTTGTCCTCTGCCCCTGTGTTGAAATGCCAACATCTCTGCAAAAATAACTCATCAGGCTGCACTGGTGATTCAGCTAGGGCTTTTCTAGGTTACAGAAGTGTAAGGAGAGAGTCTTTGTAGTTTTAAGTTGTAGGCAAGCAGGAGTGGTTTACAGAAATAGTATTTCCTGCCTGCAGTTCAAACGTAACATGATGGCTGTCTTAGAATAAAAGCAAAACAAAAACTGTTTACAAAAATTTGTCTTTAACACCATTTCAGTAATGACTTCTCCACACTGGTGACAGCTTTTGTAAAGTTTCATTATGAGAGAAGTGCATGGTTTCCCAGGAGCTCCAGGCATCTAAAAGAAAATCTTGGCACTTGGGAGGCTGCTTTCATTCCAGTAATTGCTTAAAGAGTTCAAACATGAGCTTCCCTCTGGCCTTTAGCAAATCACTTCCTTTTCTCTTGGTGGGATAACTTTTACGTATCTCACGGTGATGCGGAGAGGCTTAGTAAATCAATTTGTAAAACACTCCAAGTCCAATGCAGACATTAGATGCTGAGATTGCTGTGTGTTGTGTGCTGCTGCCCTTGGACACCACCCTTTCACACTGAGAGCAGGCAGACTGCTGGAGGTGCTCATGCTGACCACAAATTCTTCCCAAAAGCCACCATAAGAAACATTTTAGTCAAAATAGCCATATCCAAATAACATTAAGTAACTGAGCAGGTCGACAAGGTAGAGCAGTTTAAGGTTCTGACTCAGATTTCATCCTTATCCCACTTCAGTTTCCTCAAAGTTAAACTGGCCCCATTGGCATTCCTGCAGAAATATACGCCCACCATCAGCTTAGAACCTATTTGTCTTTGGATGCCCACAGAATTAACTGTAAATGTTGAAGCCTTCCAGATGTTCCAACAGGAGATGCTCCCGCATCTCCAACAGGTACCCACATGTGAGAGGTAGGGTGAGGAAGAGGTAGGCTGCCTTTGAAGAAGCAATTCATGTCCATGATGCCAATGGGATATATCGACGGTGCAGCTTCAATTAGATGCCTATAAATATGGGTTTTAATTCAGTGCTTAAAAATCTCAAGGATAACCTTTGTATTTTTAACCAGATTTTACACATCTCTCATGCAGCATAGAGGAAACATACCAATGCATCTCCTTATGACCATATCCATAGGTCAGTCTGCACCCACAGTATTTTCCTCTGCTGTAAACATTACATATATACTATTTAAAATTAATTGCTTTACAGGTAATACTTGACACCTGTAGCACTTTCCAGGTGAATAAAAATGGGTTTCCTGTAAAGGCAGAACTATTTTACTATCCTTATCTAAGTTACAGAGGAACAAGGCAGAGAAGTTAAAAGCCTTTCATATCAGCACAGCAATTGCTCTTTTCTGTTGATCTGGTAGAAAATGCTGGTGAGACATCAGCCCCAGTATTTTAGCCACTGTCTTCTGTATAGGCATCCTTTTGGGTCTGCCCCAAAGTTCACTGAGGGCTGCAGGGGATGACCCAGAACAGAGCAAAAAGCAGATAAAGAGTGCAACTTTTCAGTGATACTCAAAAACAGTTGCACGCAATGTCTGCGGTGTGCCTTCTGCCTGCAGTCTAGTCCTCAACTCTTTTTGAACTCTGCAGCAAAGTTGTGCAGGCTATTGTCAGCTTCCTCTTCCCTGAGCACTTAAGAACAAATGCTGCTTACCTTAGTAGGTCTCCAGCTCCTGGCAGATGAGAAAACCTGGGCGACTGTTGGGGCAGTAGAGAGGGCTTTGGCACAGCCGGTGGGAGAGCTGGACTCTGTCCTTAGCCATGCGATGGGACTTCTCCCAAGTAATTGCTCCAGCTCCAACGCAGGGTAATGAAACAGATGTTTCCGTGCTTTGACATGTACTGGTGATGGCTGAAATCCTACTGCTTTGGATACCAGACTCTCTTTCCCGTGTGTTAATTTTTACTGTTGCGGTCTCTCTCTCTTTTTTTTTTATTCCATCTATATTTAGTCAGAGATGGGATTTGGAGGAATGTAAATAAGTTGAATATATATCTGTAAACATATGAACAAACTTGGCAGTCCACTGTCAAGTGGTCTGTTAAATGTGCTGACATGATCACACTGCATTCTGACAGATTTAGGAGCCTGCCTGGCTTCCCACTCATGCTCTTTCTCTCTCAGACACACACACAAAGTCTCATTCACATTTTGAACTGTGCGGACCATGCAGGCACTACGTTTGGCTGTGCAATAGACAACCTGAAACTTCTTTCACCCTTAGTTAACCAGTCACTGTTATGCAGACAGATAGATAGATGACTTGCAGATCACCAGATGGGTAACAATCATTTTCTTTGCTTTTGTGCAGAGATCTGTAAATGGCTCAACCTCGTGGCCTGAAAAGTGCAGTGAGTAGGGTTACTGCTGGGGTGCCCTGCTCCTACAGCTTTGTCACCCTGAGGAGTTTTGAAAGCTGTGAGTACAGGGCTGGAGTCCCCAGAAGCCAGTGCTCTGGCTCATCTGTCGAGAGACTCTCTATCAGAGGGAAGATCGTATGGGGCTGGAGCCTCTGGAGTGCACATGCTGGTTAATATATCCTTGCAGAGGAAGTGTAGTCAATTCTCTGCAAACGGTCATCCGTCCCACCAGCCAATAATATCAGGTGCTGAAAAAGTCCCTCCATATAAATTATCCCGTATTATCTAGCCATCCTTTACATTGGCCAGTACAGGAGCAGTATGCTTGCCAGCTGTTCTCCCAAGTTTCCCTCAGCAGCAGCATCCACATCATCAGTCTAAAGCAGCAGTGGCCTCCGAGATGACACACAATGTGTTCTGAGGAAGCACATTTTACCCAGAAAAATGAGATAATTCACTGAATTCTTCCAAAGTGAGAGGACAATGGGTTTCAAAAGTCCCCCTCCCCTCCCCTTTTCTTTTTCCCCTTGCTCTTTTAAACATACATCAATGGCTGTGAACACTGAGCTCTTGCTGCTTTTCAGGGATGTGGTTTTGTGCTATTAATAAAGAAAGGCAGAAACGCTCAATGATTTCTGTTAATGCAGAGTGAGGTGTGTGCTCGGCAAAAAAAAAGATGCAGTTCAGGCGGATTTGGGGTTTGGTTGCGTGTGTGTGTATATACAGAGATAAATATATATATATACGTTAATGAGAAAAGGAAGAGGAATTACCATTTTGAGGGGGAAGTTGAGGGTCTTTTTAAGCTGCTTCCCAGGGCCTTGTAAAGAAAAGCTGAGTGGGAGAATAGGTATTTTCCTCAAACCTTTCTGACCCCAGTGGTTGAATTGCTGGCTTTGTTTTGTTTTCATTTGAATGTAGGAGAACGACAAATTCCCAGCTCTTCTGCACTTATCCCACGTGGTTCAAGTAATCATGATGCTGCATGTGAAGCCACTGTCTAGATTTCACTTTTGACCAGACACATTTCAGTGGAAGCAAACTGCCCGGTCTGTGCTGCAGCTGCAGCCTCCTTCACCCATCATTGCCTTACAACCAGCCACTGTGCCTGGCCACTGCCAGGCTGCTCCACCCAGCACAGCCTCTTCCATGGAGACCATGGGGTACAGGCAAATGTGGCCAGCAACCAGCTCCATCATCCATGTGTGATGCCAGAGGGGGAGTACATGGAAGGCAGCTTCTCCTGGAGGAAGTGGGGATGCCCCAGGAAGCTCCTGGGGAGGCAGCAGCACGTGCCACCGCCGCTGCCGTGTGCTGGACACAGAGGGGCGGCTGGCTGGGAAGGTGGGGGAAGGAGGGGGGGAGAGATGCAAACAGAAACATCACTGCTGAAATCTTTGCCATCTGGTTTTAAGAAGATGAACAGACAATTTTGGTTGTTTTTTGTTGTTGTTGTGTGTTTCTGTTTTTTTCTTTAACTGACAGAGAAATTTAGTAGTTTTTTTGCTTGTTTGTTTGTTTTTTTCTGTTTCTGTTTTTGTTGTTGTTGTTGTTGTTGTTGTTGTTTTTAATCAGCATCTTTAACACAGCCTCCTAAACTCTCTTCTCCTACTCATCCCCTTTGCTTGTCTATGCAGAGCTATTAAAGGCTTATAATGGAAATATTTTTGCATCTATGTAGTGGAAAACACCCGTTCAAACCGGATGTTTGAGATCACAGGGACTGACCCAGAATCTGCACTGGGGCAGACATGAAAGCATGAAAATTTCATTCACAAAGGTTTTCTGGGACCAGCTCTTTTCTGCCTCAGCAAAGTCACGCACATGCTGGCTCAGACGCTCCCACAGCGCTTCCAGCGCGGAGCCAGTTGCTTTCAAAGTTATGCAGGGCTACATCCTTAATGGACAGAGGCCATGAGCACGACTGGGAACAATTACCAGCTGAATAAGACGTTCATCTGCAAGGGGTGCGCTTCTGCCAGCTACTACCCTTGGACGGCCCAGGGAGCGAGAGGCACAGTCAGTCCCACGCCTACTTGTTTTTCTTCCCTCCGCTGCCACGGTTTCGACTGATTTTGATTACCCTGGCGCCAAATAAATGAAAACATTTCATAGACATATAATCACCCGTCACTGCGAAGAAAGGAAAAATGCTTGTGTACCGCGTGTTTATAAATACGCCTAATGAAAAAGGGAGAGCACTGCCCTTCCCAGCCTCGTGTCACGTCGGGAAAGCCGGCCGCTGCTCGCGTCCCAGCACGATCCGGGGGTGCCACAGGGGGATGCATTGCCCTGCCCTCTCCCCCCTGCCCAGGCTGTGACGTTCGGTGCGGGGTGTGAGAGGTAAGCGGTGCCAGGAGAGCCCGCAGCAGCATCAGAGCAGTGCGTGGAGGTGGCGAGCTGGGAGGGGAGGGTGTGGGGCAGTGGTTTGCAGGCATAGCCTGCCTAAGCTTGCTCAGGAAGAGACTGGAGTGGCTTCCAGCGGATCGGGGTGCTTCGGTGTGGCCAGGTAAAAGGGAAGAGTGGTCGCGGCCAGCTCCTCAGGAAGCTTTCCTAATGATTTGGCAGTGGGGTTTCTTGATGTATATATTTGTTTATAGCTAACGGGAGTGTTTGTTTTGCCTCTGTGTTTTTAAGGAGAGTGTGGCTTGTCACGTAAGGCTGAATACAACTCAATATGAGAATGTCATGCCCTAAATGCAACCTTTAAAAAGGCCAGATCCTCTGCTGTAAGAAGAAAATAAATGTGTGTAAATGTCATGACAAAGAGCCACTAAGATGTATCCATTAAGCTCTTTTGACCCTTACCTTTTACCTGTCAGATCTGCTGATAGGTTACTGTCTGCATCTGCCCTGGATCCATGAACACAGGCATACTGTTGTCCTTTTCCAAACTATTGTCTGAGCTGCAGTTAGTAGAAGGCCTTCACACCATCTGAAGGTATTGTGAGCATAGGATAAAGCATTGTGAGCATTGGATAAAGTGGACAAACAGATAAACTGCACTGGCAAGACATCATGCCAGGTGCTTGTGGAGGTGGATGCTGCTGCAGGAGCCGCTATATTGCACCACACATTGTGCACTTGCAAGGCCAGGGTGGGTGGAGAAGACAAAACATGAGATTGCTAAGTGCTCCTTCTAAGTTGCTGCTCCTGAACCTTCTGCAATAGCGGAGAGATGCAAGTGGAGCCACTGCTCTGAATGCAATGAGCTGCTCTTTCTAAGGTACAGGCAGCTTACAATTCACATTTTAAAAAATTTCTTCTTTTTTTCTTCGATGCTGTGAAGCTGATGCAGCATTTCAGCTTTTGTGGTCCTATTGTAAAAGAAACAGTGTTTTGTGTTCTACTGGAAGTACCACAATATGAAGAAAAGAAGATTATTGTTTTTTCAAAGAATGGTCAATGATTTATTTTTCTTATACTGTGATGGAGGACGGCTTTAAAATATTTTTCTCTCCAGTCATGCTTCAAATCCTGTCCTGTGACTTTGAAAGACTGCCTTGTAGTACTTGAAGATTTCAGATATGGTACCAAAACCAAAGCAAAAGCTGCAGCCTGACATGGGCTGTAGAACAACGTCATGCCTTCCGAAGTGGATAATGACTTTTTTCCTGGAGCCAGGACACCCCAGGCATGTAACTGTCCCCTGGGTGTAGGCTGGCCAACAACACAGGCTAGATAGATCATGTCACCTGATAGAAACACAGAACTTGAGACAGAAAGGGACCTAGGAGGTCATCACTTCCATCCCCAAATTTAAGCAGGACTGGCTCTATAGACAGATAGCAATAGTATTTCACGGCATTCCCACTCTTCAAAACCTCCAGTGATGAAAATTTTACAGTCTCCCTGGACAGTTTATTCTAGTGTTTAATTACCCTAAAAAATAAAAAAGTTTTTCCTCATGTCTAAGTCTCCCTACCTGCAGTCAAAGACCACCACCCCTGACTACCTACAGTGAATACAGAACATGGCTTATTCCCTTCCTACTTGTTAGCACATGATGGGTTTGAAGACCAGTATCAGCTTTCCCTTGAGAGACCAGGAAACAATCTCAGCTGAATCTAACCTATAGAGCACATTCTTCAAGGCCTTCTCTGTTGGCCTCTCCAGTTTTCCCACGTTCTTGAACTATGATGGACTATGGAGGGCTGTGCCCTCCAGCTGGGGTTTTGCCAGTACCGACTCAAACAGAAGACTAAGCTGCGTGACTTGCCCATGACACTCAGCACTTGCTTTTCCTGTAGCCAGATAAGGCTTGCACTGTTAACTACCAGCCCCATGTCTTCCTCTGCAGAACTTCTGCTGAGCCAGTGTTTCTCCAGCTGGTGTTTGTGTAGCTGATTATTGCTAAACACAAGACCTGGAACTTGCACTGGCTGAATTTCACCCTCTTTATTCACACTCTCGCTCACTGGGCCAAGATCTTCTAGGATTTTAGTCCTGTCTTCCAAAGTGTTTGTGGTTTCGACTCTTTTGGTAGCATCAGTAAGAGTAGGGTGTGTTTCCTTTCTGAATGAGTTAACACAGGGGGGTTGCACCTGATGCTTGTTTTCTTTGTCCTTTTTAGTTGCTCCTCCACGCCATCTTACCTTCAAACCACTCACGGGTACATGAACCAAAAAAAGTGCCAGAGATGGCTTCCCTCTTTTCTAGATTTCTGAGAATTTATCATCTACCTTCAGGTTCCCAAGGGGAGTTCCTAACAGCCCTGGGACAGCTTCAGCCAGCTGCCAAACTATCCTAGGGTTCATTTCCAATGTAGTCAAAACACCAAGGGCACATCCCCACTAGTATTTCAGTTTGAATGAGGAGTGTGCTTTCGAAGCACGTCTCCTGATTGTTCCCCCTGGTGGCACTTGGTCTCACACTGTGTAGTACTAATGGGACATAAGAACCCGACGACTTTCAGATGGCACTGATGTGGATGGTGCACTCTGGCCCCACTCGGTCTCTTGGTCAGACTAGCCATAGTTTGAGGTAAACCTCCCTGAAATATGCATGATGTAGGAGTCAGATCCTTAGCACCGGCTGTTCCCTGGCACTATTACTTCCAGCAATTCCTTTCTATATATGCTTGAACTCTTGCCTCGCTGTCAACAACATGACTTTGTAAGCCAGCTCCTCGTAGCTGACCAGATCCACAAAGACACGCATGAAAGATGTAACATGCTATGTGGTTTCCTTGGGATCTGTTATCAGGTTTCCCTGCCCGGTGAACAACAGACTGACTCTTTCCTTGGAGGGCGAGTGTTAGGTTACTACTTGTTTGACACACTCAGGCACGTGCATACAACCTCCCTGCAACTGTGGAAATGCTCCCGGGTACTGCTCCTCTGAAACGCTCTTTGTAGCCAGGCATCTGGCTGTCATTAAGGTACAATTTAACTCAAAGAAAAATCCCTTCTTCCCTTCTTCCATCATTAAATACAGGGAGGTTGAACGTGTCTGCAAGAGTCATCACTGGCACGTGTTACTTAAAGGGTTCAGAAAGGACAAAAATATTCTGCCTGCACTGACATAGAAGTGGCCGTGTGCTTGCTAAAACCGCACCTCCGCTCCCAGGAAAGTCACTCTTGTCTGGTGACTAACGTTAAATGCTGCCTAAGCATCTTAATGAATCTGAGCAGGTAGCTTAAAGCAGACCATAACTTAGTAAAGGTACATAAATGACTATTAGCTTTTATTTAGGATACTGACCAAAGTGGGTTTTCTCACATATTCCTGAACTTAGACAATTTCAGGGCTGCGGTCCAGGCTCTGATGTCAAGACATAACTGGCTAACTGTGCTACCCTCTGGAAACGTTATTTGAGGTTTTTCTTACGATGCTATGTCATTGTCCATGGCAAAATATTTCAACACCACATAAAGGACGTGCTTTATATATTATTACCAAATGATACAGAAATGCACAAAGTTCCTATGGAATACAGAAGGAAATCTGTTGTTGATCATTTCTGCTCAACTTTGATGCAGATTGTTTTAATATTTTATTTAATTAGCATTTAATGTGCCTCCCATACAACAGCTGCCTTTTTCCACTGAATGCCACAGAAATGTCTGAACAAAAGAAAAATGAAGCGAAGGTAATGGAGTACCTTGTATTTTGCATATGTGCATGAGGTGCAGTTGTGCTTTGCTGTGAATGAAGACTTTTTTCAAAGGCTCACGTTCAAGCTCTCAGCAAATTTATTCTCTGCTATGAAAGGTAGAAAAAGGGAATAATAATAATAATAATAATAATAAAACTACTTTGCACAATCGAACAAAAGTAGAATTAATAGATAGACCTCCAGTCTTTCACAATAGTGACCTACTTTGTAGTGCCACAGATCAATTTGCATTAGGGAGGAATTTTTACTTCCTGCTCTAGTTGTTCTTCACTTTCCTGGCTGTCCTGGGAAGCAGGCATTTTGTGGTGCTTCTTGTCTGACTGCTCTAGCCTTCAAGGATGAGCTTCAGCTTATCTTGTGCTGCTTTCTGGAACAAGACAGAATTGAAGTGCCCTTTGTCTTAAAACCATTAAAAATAAAGATCATAGGAAGAAATAAAGGAAGGAAGGAAGGAAGGAAGGAAGGAAGGAAGGAAGGAAGGAAGGAAGGAAGGAAGGAAGGAAGGAAGGAAGGAAGGAAGGAAGGAAGGAAGGAAGGAAGGAAGGAAGGAAGGAAGGAAGGAAGGAAGGAAGGAGACATTAAGAGCAGACAGAGAAAGCAAACTTAAAGGAAAGAAGCTGGCATATATTTGGCCCCTTCAGCCATAAAAAGTCAAGATGTAGAAGATGTTTTATTCTCAAAGAAGCTGGAGTAGTGCTCATCCACTCTGGTGTTGAGTTCTTTGCCCTCTCTGAGACTTCCTCAGCAAATTACAGCCACTATCTATGTCACTGTCTGAGCCTGAAGGGAGGATGAATAGTCTTACACATCACTGAAATTGTAAACTGTTCAGAGCAGAAGCTAAAACTTACTATGCAGTTGTACATTGCATACTCCCAGAGGCTGGCAGTACAGTTTCTAGGAATATACAGCTACAGAAATGCATCACTGTTACTTCTGTGATATTCCCCCTTCACTTCTCCTGTTTTGAGGTGTGTTCCTTGGTCTCTTCATCTCCATTGTCCCCCTCTCATCAACTCTTGCAGGTGCTCGAGTGAACATTGCACTGGAACAGGTTGCCCAGGGAAGTGGTGGCACCACCATTCCTGGGGGTGTTCAAGGAAAGCTCAGTGCCAAATCTGCCAATGGCAGATTTCTAGCACCTTTGGTGAGACCACTGAGAGTTTATCCAGACAAAATTTCTCAGTGGTTTTCATTAACTGCCCTAAAGGGGCACGAGAGGAAATAATGCATAGGAGCCGATGTACTGATTAGCTGACATGCTACCCTTACTCAGAGTGTACCGAGGAAGAAACAAAACCAAATCAAGTGACAGTTGCTAGTAAGATTTTATGGGGATGGAAATGAGCTGCACTCACTCCTAGTGGAAGTCCCAGGACTCACAGTAAGGCACAAAGGGCTCCCTTCCTTTGAACGCACACAGGAGCAAGGCGATGCTTCTTTGCAGTCATATGACCTCCGAGTCAGATAAATGTACAGATAAGGAGACAGTTCTGGTTTTTAAAGGGCCAGAGCAAAACCCAGGATATGCCAGGCATTCTGGAGGAATGGCAGCTCTGTGGGTCCATTAGGTCACAGCACCAGCGTGCCTGGCACCGGGAACGGCAGCACAACCCTTACATTGCTACCTTCAAGCAAATAAGCAATTGCCAGCTCTCAAAGAGAAAATAAATAAACCTAAACAAATTGTGTTTATTTTAAGACTACAGTTCAAAAACCAGGGGTTCATTTCCGATGACATTCCTTCCATTGAGTTCAGCAGGCATTAGATCAGGCCTTCAGATGTTTGAAACCGTGATTTCTGCCGATACCTCAGTGAGCAACCTCCTTTCATGGGTTTCCTTCTGCTGATGCCATTTTATCCATCTGTGTGGTCTGAAGCTCAGTGTGCTGTGCTGCTGCAATCAGAGGAGATCCAAGGATTCCCCAAATGCTTTCCCTTGAGGGTACTTGGCATGAGACTTTTCCAGGGAAAAAAAGAACCTTTGAACTCTATTTGGTTGTATGCCTTCAGAGACAAGCACACAGCAAGTAGGATTCAGAGTTCAGGCTGGGAAAGACATCCCTGCCCAGTTCACTACAATTTCTCAAACATGCACACCCACACCTCAGGCTGCGGGCTGCTCAGTTATACTGACAGGTTATTTTTTTCTGAAAGAAATCCCGTGGCAAGAAACTTATATGATATGGATTGACAGCACAATGGATTTTATCATTTATCCACTGGCAAATTGAAAAGAAAAAGAAGACAATGCCAGTTTGTTTCAAGGGATTTGCTCCTGGAAAGCAATGTGAAACTACAGGATCTCTCTGAAACTGCAGTTAATAGTGAATAATGTGGAGCAAAGAGAAACAGGGCTCCAGGATATCCGAAATTTTCCAGTGGTTGCACTACTGACTGCAGCAGGATTTGGAAAGATTTCTTCCCCAGGGATCCCACTTTTCATGCCAGGTCTCCATTCCACATCCCCTTTTTCAGCTAGATCCTGACAGGCTGGGAGACACAGTAATCCCCAGAGCAAAATGGAGACCAGCCCCAGATTTTACTGATCACCTCGATTGTTCACTTAATCTAAACCAGGGGGAACCACTTCTTAAACAGAGATGTGTGCAGTAGTTATTAGGAAAGCATGCACTGTGGGCACTATTTGTATTTTGATGCTATCAGGCATTGACACGCTGGGAAGAGGGACTTCAACAAAAAAAATTATAGATACACTATGACCAAGATTTTTAGAAGCAGGTAACAGTGCCAAGTGCTTCATTTTCTGATATGAAACCACAGCTGAAATTATGAACCAAATTAAGGGACCTAACTTTCAGAAAGGACCAGGCATCCTATCACCAAATTGTTCCATGGGCTCATGGTGGCAGTATGGAAAATCGTTAGCTACTGCTGACAATTTCCACCATCACATCTACAGAAGACTTTCTAACCAAAAGATTGTTTCAGTAAGATCATCTTCCCTCCCAGACTGAAGGGAGTTGCTCATTTTTCCTACAGGTGTACTAAGGTCACAGCGCTAAACTACTATGTCAACACAAAAAGCAGTTTTGCATGTTGTTGCTTTCTGTGTTGTGGTATGATCTGTTTTATGTGCACGCTTGCAGCCCCAGGTAAGAGGGTTCTGGTATGGTATTTCAGGGAGAGTTTTCCTCATAATTTCTAGGACTACTGAATAAAAGGTTGCAGACACAAAGGTGAAATTCTGTTCTGGGTAACTCTATGCTTATAACAGGGAAGTTCCACTGAAACCATGGCATTGGGCTATGTTTAGCTGCTGAACAAAGAGTAAAATTTAAGAGAGAGAGTTGAACAGGATTCAAAGGTTGTAAAAACAGAATGAAAACTTTTCATTTGCAAGTTTTCCTCCCATTCTAGTGTCTGCTTTTTTATTGCTAGACACTACCTTGAGGCTACAAGGAATCTCATACAGCTGTCATTGTATCTTTGTAGGTTGGCCAACACATGACAAGCTTATTAAGTGATGTGAGCAGAGTGCTATTGCTTGTGACTGGACCTCTCATCAGCCCAGACTCCCATCCTGTGACTCACCAGTACTTCTTTCCCTTAGGAGTGAGCCTAAAAGGAAATTCACATCACAGTTAACTCTTGTTAGCTTTCTACAGTGTATCTCATCCCACTGACAACCATGCATAAACTGAGCACATTTTTGTAAGAGAATACATTTATTACAGCACCACCTCCACACTGCATTATCAGACATGCTGATGCTGGGTGGAAGAGTGGCCCAACATAGGATGATCGACACATAAAGCAAGACTGAAGCTGTTCTTTATGGAGCACCCTGGCTACACCCCATCCTGCTTTCAGCATTTCAGTCTGTTATACAAGTAAAGGTGTGGATGTTTTGTGGGCAGGAAGACAGCAGTTTCTGGGAAAACAAATGCCTTCTTTGCTTGCTGAAGAGACTTTGCTCAACACAAAAACAGACCTGATGCAACAGCTACCAGCTGCTTAAGAGAGTGGGGATGGGATCAGCTCCAGTCGTGCCTACCACTAAATGACCATGCGTGGGTAGGTGCCTGGCTCTTTGCTGGCCTGTAGGTAAAGGTCTTCAAATACAGATACTCTTACAGCCACATCAGATTTTATTGTAATCAAATGAGGATACAGTCTGGGGATTTGGGATGTATTTTTTTGCTCTGACAGGGCCACCAGGACAGTCACTGAAGAGGTAGTGGTAGAGGTGTGCTGTGGTTGGCAACACAAGAAACTCAAGCATTGTTTTGCAGGATGTGCCTAAACCTCAGCTGCCCTCCACTTCAACTTAGCATATCTCCAAGCCAGCAATTAACACATCCAAGGATTTCACATTGAGGAAAGGGGAAAACCCAGACTTTGCCATAAATTCATATGGAAGAAAAAGCAAGCAAATACAACATGGAAAAATGAGGTAAACAACCCCCTTGTACCCCTCTTTCTTTTGTTAAGCTGTTTCCCAGGATGCAGTGCTAAACATTTCCTTCAGAAAATCTATGAAAATAACTTTTTTTGTACTGGTTCAAGGCAGATTCTCACGTCCATTCTCCTTCATTTAAGGCCAGATGAACAACAGCACTCCTCTGCTTTATTTAGTGGTGAGTCTTCATTTATATGATGCTGCATACCTTTTTCATGAATCTCTGCCTGTTTTCTCTAACACAGTCAGCCTGCTCTCGTTGCAATTTCTTCAAGACTCGTCCATTTCCCTGATCAGTCTTCCCTCTCTGAATGTATCTCTGGCTTTCCAATTTCTGCATCAAGTGCAATGTTTGTGTCCTCAGCTCCACAACAATTCTCACTTCTCCTCTTCTCTCTCTCTCTTTCCTTCTCTCTACTATTCTCATGCTATGCAATTGCTATTGCAAATGGCTGCTCCCCAGCCTCTTTGTTCACCCTTTTACATCACAGTCATCTTTTATCCATGCTGCCTCTTATACCCCAAACATCTTTCCAGATCCTGCTTGTTAGGCATTTTCCCTAAGTCAACTAAGACCAGACAGGGGGGCAGTTAATATTAGGATATTTACTGAAGCCACGTAAAGAAATTTGGTATGCATTTTTCCGTGAGGTTCCTTCAGCAGTGGGGCATCCAAAACCTTTGCACAGTTTTGGAAAATCTCTGGGAATCTGCTTGCTCTTTACAGGGGATGCACAGGTGAGCATTCATCAGGCTTTCATATGGAATCAGGTCAGTGGAGAGGCAGCTGCAGACTATTGTGGTGGAGGGTGGTAACAAGGTGCAAGTCCCAGACCACCAGCTATTTTGCCCAAAGCCTCCTCCAGACATGGCACCACACCAGGAAGAGGTTAGCATAGCCATAAAGACACCAGCCTTATTTGAGATCATGTTACCAACTCCAGGTTTAATTTATCCATCATCAGCAGCATGCTGATGTTCTTACAGTGAGTAAGTCCTACCATAAATGGTGAAGTCTTTTCTAAGCAATTAGATGGAATAAGGTATTTTTACTAGGATTTTCTGTGAAAGACAGATGCTAAGCATTATTCTCAAAACCCACAACAGATAAGTAATTTGTAGTTTTCTCACTAAGTTACTTGAATTACTTCTCTTTCTAAAGTAGCTACTTCTTTCTAAGTAGCTATTTAATTTCTTATTTTCTCCATTTACAGGAAAGCGATGAGTTGCTTTGAAAAATGTCACCAAGAGCATCCAAAAATGTAAACAGTGGAACATAGTTGATGACAGTATCTACACAGTCCTGCTGAAGTGTCTAAAAACAAGAAACCAAAGAGACGGTGAACCCTGCAAAGCTCTCTCCCACTCATGAGTAATCCCACTGATTCTAGTAAAACATCTCACATGAAGAAACGTAAGCATGTTACCTGTTTCACTGTGCTTGCTTTGTGATTTTATCGATGGAAGTTCAAACTCAGCCCTTGCAGATTTAATTCAAGTTCAATTCTTGACACTGTTTTGTGTTATTATTTATCCAGCTTGATCTGGTTCTCTCTTTTATTTTCAGCCAAATGGGAATTTGCTGATGCAGTGATTGAGAAAATGTACAGTGGTGGCACATGTCAATGTAAAGGACGGACTGGGGCTCTGACTGGAATTTGCTCCCCAATAAATGAGAAAGGGAAAAATGGAAAAGTCAACAAGGTGGGGAGGTGATTGTGTTAACAAGTGTGCATCACCTCTAATAAGGCACTGCTGTGTCTGGCATGAGGGAGTAGCACACCCCTGGCACTCACTAGTTCTTGCATGAGGTTTAGGGACATGTAGGATAGATCTGAATTGATGCTGGCCTGCAATATTTGCAGGAAAGTTCAAAATGATCTGAAGTTTTATGCAAGCTTCTATGTGCAAACTACTTTAGGTGCTTACTGGATATTTGAGGCCTTTCCTTTTCCCAACCTTTCCTGGAATGTTCCCACTTTTTGTCTTCCCTTTACCCCACTGTCCACAACCATTTAACTCATTCCAATCCACCAGCAAAAGACTGGTGAAATGCTCTCCAAACTCAGTTATGACAATAAATTATTGGAAAAAGAATAAAATAACTCCTGTATCCAGGGGGAAAAAAGACCAGAAGTTGTGGAGTGATAGTGGTCAGGTTCTGCATTATCAGAGTTGCTGTAACAGAGCACTCTGTAGCAGCACTGATGTAGCATTTTTGGTATAGCTGCAAAACAGGAAGACCAGAAGGAAACAGTTCATTTAGGTCACTCCTTTTTTTTTTTTTTTTTTGAAATGAAAAACTAAAGCATCTTCTTTTGAAACTGTTGGAGTGAAATATTTGTTTTTTTAAAAATGTTTCCATGTTCCCCTCTGCCATGTTAACTGACAGCCTCAAATAACAGCCAGATCCAGTTCCTCTTAAAACAGCATTCATTTTCTCCTCCACGTTTGTTTTAGTTGTCATTTGTATATCTGTTACTTACACTTTATTTATACTGTTTTGGGAGGGCACCACAAAGCACAGCTCCCTGATAATGGCAAGCAAGTGCTTCTCTGTAACCTATGCTCTGCTATCCTGTGATGATCTTGCAGGGCTGCCTGGTCCATGCCATTGCCAGCCTCTCAGCACTAACTCAGCAAGTGGTTCAGACTCATGTATTTTAATGCTGCCATTCATTAGCATTCACCTTGACATATGGCGTGGGTTTAGGTCAGCAACGAGTAGTGTTTTTCCTTTAGAAAGGATGAAAACTTCAGCTCTTTTTCTGGCACTGTTGGGCAGAGGAATACATATGCAGGTGCTGGAAGCCCAAAGCCTTCATTTTGGCTTCCAGAAAAAGTAGGAAGCAAGTAAGAATATTAAGGAGGGAAAATACAAATTATATATTGAGCAAAGTGTACAGGCAGCTTCAAACCTGCTCTCCATTTCTTCTCTGCAACTTCTGTGCGAAAACACTTGGCATGCAAAGGTGTGTCAGGGAGAACCTGGGCTGTGTTTCTTTGGGGTATATCGGGGGTGTGTTAGAGTGCCACTGGAGTTTGGGTAAAATATTAGGCTTAGAAGATTTGAAGTTTTCTCTGGCTTCAAGATTTTTGGCACCCTCGTTGGCTGCTGGTGAGCAAAGGCTGCAAGCATTTGCTTTGCTTTAATCTTGCTCTCTCCTGTTGATGGGACGAGGACATGTAAAGGAATGGCATCTCCTGGTATTTTCCTGCCCCAGGTCACACCAGCCCATGCAGCAATTGTCTGTCCCTACCCGTGTTTAACCCAAACATGCTGTGCCCAAGGCTGGCCAGGCACATGGTGTATTTCATACTGTGATATCCAGGCTTTGATGTGAGGGAGCTGAGCCACAGAGTGCACCTAACATGCAGGTTATGCCCCAGGGTCCACCATGTCCTGATGCAGTGAGATGTGTGGTGTTTTTCTGGAAGATCCTGAGGGACAAAAATGACTCTAAATGGAAAGGAGGATAAAAACTGAGAGGCTGCTATCACTGGAGGGAAGGAAGCCTTTGTTTCCTACAGACGATCATTTGTAGGGCAGTTGGAGAGACCACAGGCCTCCCTGTATTGTTGTGTCAAGCCTCAAACTGTAAACCTGACCTTACAACACCTCTTGAGAGCGGACGAAATAATCCCTAAATCATTCTGGTTTGGGCCATTCAGTAGCTTGTGGGATTCTGCAGCCTGCAAAGTAGCTGGCCTCTGGGGTGTACCTTGGTGGGGTCAGTGGCTACTATGCTCTGCAAGGGAAAAAAGGCAGTTTATATGTAGACTGAAAAATCTAGGCTCTAAGAAGTTCCCCTGAGTTATTTTTTCATTCCTACCACTGAAACTTTAAGTGTTTGCCCTAAAAAAAAAAAAAAAAAAAAAAAAAAAAAAAAAAAAAAGGGAGAGATAGAGAGAGAGAAATGTTTGTTTCATAGTCGGTTATTTTTTTGAGATTTTGTCATTTTCCAAATTCTGGCAACCTTACGAGCTTACGAGTCTCCAAATGGGATCTGCTGACTGAGCGTAAGATTCTAGCACACATACATATCCAGCATCAAGGCCTGTTTACTGGAGGTAATTGTCCAGCCAACAACCCCAGCCAAGGGGCCATGCTCTGCAGCAGCAACGTAGAAAACAGATTTCTTAGTGTCCCTGAATCTCTGTCTCCTACCCCCTACACCAAATTAAACAAATTTGGTTTGGCAAATTTGACTGCTGGCACAATTTGATCTTTCCATCATCCTGTGGTGGCTTGTTAATTTGTTTCATGATGTGTCAGCTTTTAGATCTAAGACTGATATTACTCCCTGAAGGTTAACCATTATCTTGCATCTTATTCATTAGAAAGCAAAGGATGTCTAAGTACCAGTGACATGAGTTTTCTAACAGCCTCAGTTTACAGTAACTGCAGGACAGCTTTAAAAAAAAATAAATAATTGAGACTGGCATTAATGATGGCACAGCTTACATGGCAACCTTTGGATGCACTCCTTGGGGCATGGATTGTGAAATGATCCAGTTTATTCCTTTCCTCTGAGCAATGCCAGCTATGCTAGTGGTAAATTTTGACACAGATGAATTGTAGGGCTGTAGGAACAGCTGATGTGTACCCAGCAGAAAATGGCACTGTGGTGCATTCAACGTCAACAGCAACATGTCGGTGGCTCGTGCTGGTGGGATTCATGGCTTCTCTGGAGGGCATATCATTGGCCTGGGAGAAGTGCCATACATCCTCGTGCCTGGGTGTAGCACAGACTTGCATAGCACAGTCCGTTTCTTGAAAATCCAAGGTGGTTAAAGCTTAATAAAGCATATTCCTGCATACTGTTTGCAGCTGACTTCTGGCAGAGCAGAGCAGAGACCGGAGTGGCAGGCTGCATTTCGAAACACTCAGTCTTTTCCCTTGCATCATCTGCCCTAGCAATGAGATGACAAAACCAGCCCAACTGTTGCTTCTCACATAGCATAGCTATGTCCTGGCCTTCACGGCAGATGACGGGGGTGAAGGCATTAGCATCGCTGGCATTCGCGGTGCGCTGACACGCCGTGCTCTGCCCACAGCAACGCGGATGGACATGGCACATGCTCTGCCTGCCTGGACGTCAGCCCTGGCCCTGGCAGCAATCCTGCCCCTCTATTACTAGAAGAGGAGAAATAAAAAGCATTTTAAAACCTCTCCTCTTCCCTGCTGGGCTCCCTCTGCCAGTGTGGCCCGGCCTGGCCCAGCGGGCCAGCACAGCCCCCGAGCTCCCCGTGGGCACTGGGGCACTTGGGCCCACGTTTCCCCCTCCCAGATGAGCTCTGGGCACAGCCAGCACAAGGTTTTACCTTCAGTAGTTGCTCGCTGAGGTATTTATGTCATAGTGGAGTGAGGCTTATCCCCCTAGACCTGCTAAAAATTGGTCACAGTCAGAAAAACAAACAAACAAACAAACAAACAAACAAAAGGACGTGTTTAGGTCACTAGCTTAGTTGGAGTTCAAGCAGGAGTTTAAGCTGGGCTCACTGTGAGGCAGAAAAGTGCCCCAGCCTTCCTGTGCTTGCTGTCCAGAACTGCTCCTTTTGCATAGTGAGAAGACTCCACTTCAGCAAATTTTTCTTTTTGAGGAAAACCTTCCTCACATGCACCCACAGCTCCCCCCCCAACTATGAAGGAAGCCAGGGCGTAGGCTGCAGTTGCACTAGAAATGTAGGCAGTAAAGCAGTGTCAGGAATTTGACTTCCAAAGTTGCAATAAGCAGAAAGAAAAAAAAATGCACGAAGCGCCTACTTTTGTCGAGGTATTCCTGCTCTGGGCTGCAGGTGCAACCACAGAGCCCTGTGGCAGTTCTGGGTGTGATCTGCATGGACGGTGTTTGCGTGCTGGGGGCTTTGCTCCTCGCGGGAGGCGGTGTGTGTTATTACGTGTTTGTGCTCCACCTATCAGCATTTCTGCTAATATTGCAAAGGCTTCTCACTTTTTTTCACCATGGTGGTCACAGAGCAGGCAGGGAAAGCGTCGTTCTGCATCAGCCTTGCTTTGGGTGCAGACCTTTTTCTGGCAAAGGTTGAGCAGGTCTCAGCCTACTGAAGCTGAGTGGCCTGGGCTTTGCGCCCAGATGCCAATGAGTTGCTGCCCTCTGGTCAGAGGAGAGGAAAAGGAGGCAGAAAGTGGCACAGCAGTCATTTCTCTTTGCTGTAGGAAGTGATTTTCCTCCCACACCTTTGTGCTGTTGCAGCCAGAGCCAGAGCTGCCAATTGGATATAAAGTGAGGACCTTTCCCTTTTTTGTTTGTTTGTTTGTTTTTTTTCTGGGGAGGGAGAAGTAAAGGGAAGAATTTTGGACAATATAGATGCACTGCCACCTCAGAGATGTTGTGCTGCATCCTGAGGATTTTACTCAGTTTTGCTCATGGGTAGGGATCCTTCTGACAGGAAGGCTCATTGTGCTAGATAGGGACTACTGGATTTAACCTTATGGGAGAATTCACAAAGCTTTCGTGTGGGCTCACAGAGACTAGTGTCCTTCAAGAGCTCCCTCAGAAGATGCCACCATACAGGTTCAAAATAATGTTGCTGTGGGTTTTTGTTTGTTTGTTTGTTCATTTTTGTTTGTTTGTTTTCTCTTTCCCAAGTGTTTCTTTTTCTTTCTTTTTCCTTTCTTCTTTCTTTCTTTCTTCCTTTCATTATTTCTTCCATTCTTTCTTTCATTTTAGTTTATTTTTTTCCATTATTTTTCTTCCTTTTTTCCTTTCCTACTTTTCCTTCCTCTTTGTTCTTTCTTTTTTTCTTTCTCTCTCTCTCTCTCTTTGTCTTTCTTCCTTTCTTTCTTCCTTTCTTCCTTTCCTTTTGGTTTCTTTCTATCTCTCTCTCTTTGTTTCTTTCTTCCTTTCTTTTTTTTCTTTCTCTTTCTTTCCTTCTGTCTTTTTCTTCCTTTCTCTCTCTCTTTCTCTCTGTCTTTCTCTCTCTCTCTCTCTTTTTTCTTTCTCCCTTTCTTTCTCTTTCTTTCTCTCACCTCTCTGCAGTGTACTTTCCCCAGCCAGTGGTCTTCCCTACAGCTGATTCCTAACGTTGTACAGGATGACTTACACATCCTGCCCTAACAGCCAACTAATACCCGGGTTTGAATTACTATTGAATAAGCAGCAATGAAATCCCTATCAAAATAATCAGTAGTTCCAAAAACCACAAACAACAAAACAAGCGGCGTTGCACTAGCTCAGCAAGCCCGCCTGCAGCACCGGGGCCGGTGAGTCATTTCTCTTTTCCCTCCCTCAGCAACCTCCATGGCTGCCTCGCGCAGCCCCGGGGAGGGCAGGTGGAGTGGGTAGGGCATGACTTCAGAAAGTTAAAAAAAAAAAAAAAAAAAAAGAAAGTAAGTCGACATCACTCAGGTCACGTGACACAGAGGGACCAATGGAGGCAGGTTATGGAAAGGGGAACAGTTAAATTTGTAATTTTGGTTGTGTGAAACACTTCTTTGGGCCTCATAAACAACCACAGAACCACAAGTTGGGTACAGAGGCAGTCACACAAGAGCGGGTCCGGGATATTGGTCAGCAGGCAGGGCGAATCGTTTTGACTGCAAACCACAGAGTTTCGTAGAGTGGTAAGCATCATCAACCACAACCGATCCGCTATTTTTTTTTTTCTTTTTAAGAAACAATTTTGGAGTTCTTTTAGCAAAAGAACTTTATAATCCGCTTCGGGTTGCTCCAGAGGCAGCGGAGTGCAGAGAGTGATGGCTGGGCAGAGGGTGGTAACAATGACCATTCTTCATTTCTCGCTTCCCAAGGTAGAAGAAATCATATACTCCTTCACTGTAAAGAGAGAGTGACTTTTAAAGAGGAAACAATGGCTTCAAACAGCATATTTGAGTCACTTCCTTCTTACCAGCACTTCTTGAGAGGTAAGTGCCATTCAGACTTTCTAAATATACTTTTCACTATCCCATACTTAAGAAAATGCATGTTTGGAGAGTATCTGGGGACATTCTTGTAGTACACATTTTTTCCCACTTTGGTCTTCTTTGAGGCATTCTTGTTCAAGCTAATATCTGAGCTTGTAGGAATACCACCTCATTACTTATCAGTCCGTTAAAGAGATTATAACAAGGGCTCATTTAAGCTGTTCAAAGGGGCACTGCATGCTTGTGAATTTTCTCTTCATAAATCAAAGTGTGTTAGAGTAGCTTACATGAGTTACTGCAGATACAATAGCAGTAGCACAAGCCCCTTTTGATTCTTTTTGGCAGAATTATGACTTTTTGAGCCACTGCCATGAAAAATGACAGCCAGCCGCATACGACACCCATTACAGGCTGCATCCCAGCAAGCGAGCAGCAGGCTCATGCCTGCAGCCAGCAGAGCGTGATGCTGTCTCACTTATGCTGCGCTGTCAGCCTGGGTGAAGGCATGCTTACCGGGGGAGAAGTCAGGGAAGCTCAGAAGCCTGCTTAAACCTAGCTGCAACTCACGTGGCTCAGGAGAAGGAGCGGCGTGGGTAAACTCAAGAGTTGCTGTTGATGCCATGAGGGTCCTGGATGAGTGCGAATTGTTGGGAGAAGCCACCCTTAGGGAAATGAATTAGTCCTGGCAGGGCTGAGGAGGGAATTGGACTGCAGCACCCGGCAATGTGTCCCGTTGAACAGTGACCAAGTGTGCTCGGAGGCTCGCTCAGAGATTCTCACAACCCCCCGTGGAGCTGATGCTTTAGTCATGGGTTATTCATACAAGTAAGCCAGGGACTGGCGCGAGAAACTTGCCTGCTTCCTCGCAATTACCTTCCCAAATAGCTCATGATACAGCTGAACTTTTCCCCTTCCACATACACCCTCTGAGCATCCGAGCCCCTTCTGCAGCACCGTGCCCGGCCGGATGACAGCGCGCACAGCCAGGCACAGATCGCTCATCAGACTTGGCCGGCGCACTGCAAGACGGCAGCGCTGTGTAGCTCTTTATAGCTGCAGACTACAGTTTCCCGGCCTCGCTGGCGGTGTCAGTGTGAGTCATGCGTTATTCATATTAATACTCGAGCCAGGAATGCGGAAGGCTCGTCCCAGCTGCTGTGTCACAGCCGGCAGCCGCTCGGCGAGCCCCGCGCCGCTCCTGCCAACCGGTGACTGCTGAGGGCAGGGTGCCGAACCACCCGCCGTCCCTCCTCGCCTTCTTTTCTTCTTTTTGTCCCCATCACCACCACCCCGCTTTGCAAGCTTTTTCTGCATCTGGCTTTCCTGACGCCAGCAGAGAGCTGAATCGCAGCGAACTGCGCGAGTCAGGCAGGCGCGCAGCATCTCCCAGCCAGCACAGGGGAGATGCCGGAGGTTTGGCAAGAGGCGGCTGACTCCAGTACTAACGTTTCCCCGGCACCGCTACCAAGCAAAGGAAGCAATACTGCTAGAATAACAAGAAGGATCTTCCTGCATTTCGTCAGCTTTTATTTTATTTTTTTATTATTATTATTTTTTTAGCTGACCCAACTCTTTGCTGTTTAATCTGTAGCGCAGGAAGGCTTGTTGAGGAAATTCTGTCCTTCTGATAAAATAACAAACAGTGAGCCTCCCGGGGCAGTGCTTGCAGCATGCCAGGGCACAGCCAGCTGGCGGGACGGGCTGAGGACAGCAGGAGCCATGCTGCAGGCAGGAGCCCAGAGGGCTGGGGAGCGGCTGCTTGAGGACCAAGGGCTGATCCTCCTTGTCCAGGCAAGGTGGAGGTTCATTAAGGCTGCTTAATCCAGTGAGTGGTTTCACTCAGCGCTTCTCTATGGGTATTATTATCCTCTTTAATACTGTTTGTATTATTATTGTTAGTGTTGTAGTACCAGTAATTTGTACTCCTTCATGGGCTATGTCCCCACTGCATTGGGTACCTTAAGGAATCCAGTGCTGGCAAGCCTGATACACATCCTGATACATATCTAGCACAAGCAAGATGAAACTGCAGCTGCATAGCACTAGAAGAGTTTGGGCAAGGGCACTTTGGTTGAGTTATAAAGCAAATGCCACATCGTTGCGAAACATTATTGCATTTAAACGTGGAAGCCCGCAACGGTTTTCCAGCTGCTTCTTTCTTGTTCCCGTCTTTGCTCAGAAATGAACTTAGAGCAGTTTCAAAACCCTGGACATAAGAAAAGTAATGCTTGGGCCTTGGAGCAAGAAAAATAATCATCCCCAGGGTGGATTGTTCTCACCCATATTTCTCAACAGTGTTTACATAGACTGGCCATTAGAAATGTCCAAAAATGTCTCTTCTTATTTTTTCCCGCCAAAATTTATTGCACTTTCTCTCTTAACTGAAATTATGAGTTAAAGGGAAAAATAACAAGTTGGTTTCTGCCATGGATTTCACTTTATCAGTCCATGCAGTTCTCTGAGAAGGAAATCCATAACTCTTTTTTAGCATGATACTATGTGAAAATTGGGAAAAAAGAGGGGAGTGGGGAAGCAGAACAATTGTTCCAGCCCCTGTGAGCAGTGACAGACGTAGAAAGCCTGACATATTAATTGAATGTGGTACACCACAAAGGATATGGCCCTTTTTCTATCACACCACACCAGGTCCTCGCTTCTGCCACTAGGTAAAGAAATGAGGATTGTACTGAAACCTCCAGCAGTGCGCTCCGCCTGCTGAATGCATTCAAATGCTTACTGGCTCTGCTTCTAATGACGGCCTCATTTTCCTAATGGCCTCTTTCAGTTTATGGCCCAGGCTGCCTGTCAGGAGCATAAAATAAGAGCCTTTGTAAGTGTGTAGTTGCAGTGCATCCCTTTCTCAAATACGGGATTGTATCAGAAAGGCTGTAGTTTCAACTGTTCCTCTAGCAAGGTTTGAAGGACAAGGATGAATTTGCTGCCCCCATTTAATGGTGGATGCATGTTCGTGTGTACGGGCTGGGTCACAGCACTGGTATCTTGGAGGACCAAAACAAGGCCCACTGGAGAGCCTTCTGTTAAAGTGTGCATATGTAGTTTTTAAAAGTGGCCTAGATAATTACATGATACTACCCCACCCCATAACATCTTTATTTTTATGAGTGGGTGTTAGGCTATCATGTAAGGTTTCCTTACAATTTTGCCTGCAAAGGAAGACAGCACAACTAGTCTTTTCATAAAAGCATAGGGTTTTAATGGGGCTCTAAATAGCATGAAGCATAATATTTTCCAGGAGGGCACTTTTTCCTCATTTTCCCTTTTGCTGCAAGGTCTAATTATTTCAATATACAAAGAAGGTTACTCCTGGTTTTTCCTTTGTTGTATTTTTTGTTAATTAATCAAGGCAGTGAAACCTTGTGGTGCAACATTTTGTTGGTTTCTTATCAAATGAAAATAAACTCCAGCAGAGCACTTTTACAACATGGAAAATCATACTGCACATACCTTCTTCTTAGTTATAATGCGCTGGCAGTGCCCAGCCACTCTGGGTATCCTCCTTTGCAAATGCTAAAGAAAAACATCACTAGAAGCTCCTCCTGCTCACGAAGGGCTTCCATGCCTGGTCCTGTAGCCAGCTATATCCAAGAGTAGAGTTTCTTATTGCAAGTTGATGGCAACTTGTCTCCTGCCAGTGGCCCAATGTTTGTTCAGCAGGGTGCACAGCCCCGTGCTGAAATCAGGGCAAGCGTTCACCTCCATGCTGAGCGTTTCCAGCAGTAGCTCTTGTGTGGTCATGGCAGGGCATCAAGCGCTGCAGAAAGCACCTGCTGCTGGCACAGCCTCTTCCTGCAGGTCGCTGCATATGACATGGGTAGAAGTAATCACACACTGGGAGCAGCTCTGAAAAAAGCATGTTTCTCTGGGAGATGCATGGTACCCAGCACTGATGTGTATTTGGAAAGGCTTTTCATTCCCTCACTCGGTAAAAGAAAACACTCTTTTCACAATGGCATAGGCTGTGTTGTCACTGTGTAGTGAGGAAATTTTTCCAGCACTTTTTTTTTTTTGCAGGCTGCCTGAGCTTTTACAAAGAGTTAATTTGTGTCAGCGTTATAAAATGCTAACTGCGTCTTGCAAATAGGAAATTGAACTAAAGCTCATAAAAACCTTGGCTTACTGGAAGAAAAAACTTGCACAATGTCTGATCTGCACAGCCTTCTTTCTGTTTGAGACTTGATTCACTTAAAAGCCTTGAGAAAAGTTGAGAGACCTGAACACAGGAATTCCTTTGTAGCAAGGGGTGGGGTGAAGTATCTGACAGAGATGAATATATTGCTTTGGTAAGATCAAGAGACTTTCTCCGAGGCCAGTGTTTAACCAGTCACACTCAGTGTAGTGATGTACTGTGATGACAGTCTCAGAGAGGGCTTAGGGTTAGGGCAGGTGTGCAGATACCCAGGATTGGCTTGGTTTTATGCCATTAACAAGAGTGCTGCATGGCAGCTCTACCTTTGCACTGTATTTTAAGCCTGAGAGCCAAGCTTCAGCTCTGAGGTAGCTCTCTGATGGGAAATAAAAGTCTCTTCCCTACACTGCCAGTGCATGCAATATGAATAGAAAATAAACTGCTTTTTTTATTTATTTATTTATTTTTTTTTCATGTCTAGAAGATAACCATAGCTGAATTTGACTGCTAAGGCATGACCCCAAAGAACAGTCTGCTTATCTTTAAGTGCATGTGAAGGCCAGTGATATTGGCAAGTTGATGGAAGTAATTCATGAATTCCTGAAGAATTTTACTTCTAAAGTAAAGCAGGATGAATATTTGCCTCATTCTAGAGGGGAGAGGCCCCAGCTAAACAAAGTCAAATAAATCGCTCTTCTTGGATTTAGAAATGGGCATACTTGCTTTAAAAAGCTAAGAGGAACAATCCTAAGGAAACAGTGAAAGCATTTCCTGCTAAAATACAACATTTTTTTCCACCAACAGGAGACACACACCCTACTGTGTGACCCGGCCACATGCAGCAGGGACCTGCTGGTCCCAGCAGTGACATCTCCAAAGAGGCTGCCCAGAAGTCTGGGCAGAGGTGTTGGGGCCAGGTCCTCTTGTGAGGCTGGGGAACACAGAGTTGAGATGCAGAGTAGGTGAAATGCCACTTGCAGGAAAAAGATCGTGTGGGCTGGTGCTCTGCAGAAGTTGCCAGCTACAGTGCCTCCACAAGGAATATTTTGAGGTTGCTCTGCAACAAGAAAGGGAAGCCCGTATTCCTCCCACGCACATGGGGCAAGGGTTTGTACGTTGAAGGCTGCCGCGGTGGAGGAGGAAGACTGCCCATGTAGCTATCGAGACATCTGTCAGAGGCATGGGCTGCTTGTGTTGACGGGTAGGAAAGATATGGCACCATGCGATGGGAGAGCTCAGGAAAGTCCTCCAGCCCTCGCAGGGGCTGATACTGACAGATTTTCTGTGCTTCCACACATTGCAATGTGCAAATATGCCTTTGCTCTGTTGTTTTTTTTTTTTTTTTTTTTTTTTCCCTTTTTTTAAGTTTTGATTTATTTACTTGTGTTTTATATTTGTTTGGGTTTTCATAAAACAACTCTAACAGACAGTCAGCTCATCCTTCATTCCTTCTCATCTCCTCCTCCTTCCTTCTTTCTCTGTGTTTAGTCAATGAAGCAGAGTACAGTAGAAATAGTTTTAAACAGTGGGTGATTACAAGCAAGAGCTTGTTGCTGTGAAACACCGTTGAAACACAAAATTTATTGAAACCCAGAGTCCACAGAACAGCTCAATCTGAATACAGATAGCAGTTTCTTGATATGCACCAGCCAGGAAAAGAAGATACATGTACTTTGGAAGGTTTTAAGTTCTCCCTCCGTCTCTCACTGCTGTGTTTCAGAGCACAAACCAGTCTCTGCTAAAGCTTGAAAAGAAAGCTTCCCGTGTAAGCAGGTCTGTTGTCTGCAAAATGAATTGTGGCTGCCTCCAAGACATCTGTTAGCAGCCATGGGGTAGGTGAGTCACTGGTCTGAGAGAGGGACAAGAAAACATTACATTACCTTCATTACCTCTTCTGTCATCTTACGAGAATGGCTCATATTTGTATAAACTTGAGTCAGCTTCCCAAATCGTAGATGAATAGTATGGATATCTCCTCCCTGAAGTGTCCAGACAATTGAAACAGGAAAAATGGAAAGGGCACAGAAGGGATGGCTGTGAAAGCAGAGCGGCAGAGAGTGCCAGTAGTTGCTACCTGGTAGAGTTTCCAATTTATCCTTAATGCTGTCCGCAGGGCTCACCACTTCTGCTTGCAAGTGAAACTCTGTGAAATTGGGTAGTTTCACTTCACAAAGATCTGTGAGAACATTTTCTCTGCCTTTGATCTGTCTGGGTTTTTCAGCCTGCGCTTTTTGTTTTGAGTTTCTGATTCCAGTGAACACAAAAGCAGCCCAAGTCAGGGGCTTGGGGCTTTTTCTTTTGCCTTCTGAGTATTTGCTCTTGCACTGTGCTTTCTGTTGTTTGGTTTCACATTGGAGCCATGATTTTGAGATGTGTTTGGGAGGTGCCCTAAGGTAGGGTTTTGGCTGTGAGTTGAAAGGCTGACCTCTCGTACAAATCTCTCCATGAATGCGGCGTGAGGGGACTTGCAACCCAGCGGGTTGAGTGTGATTTGTTATAGGCATTTCACTCATCTCTTCTGAGGGCAAGCCTTGCAATCCTTGTCAAACCAGCAACCTCGGAAGGCACTGACCCAGCCCTTGAAGTGCATTTTTTGGTCTTTAGAAGAGAAAGATGACCATCTGTGAAACAGTTGAATGTTGGGGGCAAAGGAGCGCGGAGCACACCCGAGCATCTGTTTCCTTTGTGACAAATGCCCTGCATGTCCCCAGCTCTGCCTACAGCTCCCATAAGTGCCCTTTTGAGCTGGCTTGATGGCATACACCTGCGCCATGCAGGCCAGACACATGACTTGCAGGCTCTGGGGCATTCACAGAAGACTTGAACAAGCGCCGAAGGATGCTGAGCTCAGTAAGCATTGCTAAAGCATCCTGCATGGTCCCCACTTTTGGCAAACGCACACACTGTGAGGATGCCGAGCAGCTGGAGCAGGGCACCTCAGCCTTTGCAGTGGGCAGACAAGCTTCCTTGCCCGTCAGCGCTCGGGTCTCTATTTATATGTGCTGCGGTATCAAAGGGTAGTGGAAGGCAAGCTGGCACAGTGAGATGAAAGCTCTCATCTGTCTCGCGCGGGTAACACAGACAGATGCAATCGCGCGGGCGCAAGGCACCACCAGCCAAGCCCTCGGAGATGCCGGTGTGCACGGAGCCAAGCGGGGGTGGCAGGCATGCCTCCGTTTTTCACTACTGTTATTATACACGAGGGGCTGGTTCAAGCCGACGCTGCTTTACACCCACATGCCTCCAGCCGTGCTTCTCCTTTTCTCTGTAGGCACAGCCAGGAGCTGAAAGCATGCCCCAGAGCCAGCAGTGCTTGGGGTAATGTCCTGCCTCCACCCAGGCTGTGACAAAACGGCCACTGACTGCAGTGGGGCTGAGCCTGTCCCTTAGAGCAAAGACACATCTGAAGTCATGAATGAGTCTGCAATGAAATGCAGCTTTAAGATGCAAGTGTAGTTCGTGTGACTCCAGTTAGCAGAACCGTAACTGAGAATGAAAGCGTTTGCCTCTCTTACCTTGGAAATATCGGTGTGGAACAATTGTTTGTGGCCTATTACGCATGGTTGTGGAAGCAGCTCTGTCAGCTGAGAGGTTTTCTTTTCTGGCTGGTGGTTTGCACGTACCTCATACATCAAGGGTGTAAGAGAGATGGGCGAGGTGTGCTCCCTCACCAAGCAGTGAGGAGCGCCTCTGAGAGAAGCACTCTTTATCATGTGCCATCTCCTGGTCTCTTCTAGAAGGGCAGAGAAGGACAGGACTTACATGAGCGCAACCACAGCTTGGGAAAGCAAACCTGAAGGCACTTTCCAGGTAGGAGGCAGTGAGGAGGAGAAGGTCTCACCTGCCTGGTCAGTCTCCACGTGGTAAGGCTACCACAGGGGCTGCTGAAGGTGCCGGTGTTGCACACTATCAGAGCAGGGCACTGATAGAAGAGTGCACGCTGCACCCAGTTAGTAGGAAGAGCAATTTATTTTACAGTACAGTTACTAGATAATATCAGACTTCTGTAAAACTGTTTTTCAGGACCTATATGTAAATGAGCTTGGGGTTTTGCATAGGCTGGGTGTAACAGAATTCATAGCTGGAAGATACACTCAAGACTTCGTTAACCCCATTTGCACAGGAGTCAGTGAATCAGTTGCTGCAGTACAGGATAGCTTAACTGCTTGTCTGTATTACACATTCTCCATTTTGCTTTGCAAAGAAATTGAGTTCCTCTTTGCCCACCACATCTCTGCTGCAGATGTCCAGTCACACGGGGTCCTCCAACAAGATGGTAGCCCTGCGAGGTGCCAGACCCATGTCCTCCAGACCACAGGTGCTCTGTGTGCTCCTACAGCCACCCTCTCCCTGTTTTGTCACTTGCTTTTCTAAATTAAACAGGCTGTTTCGACTGCAATGTTGCACTACTGTGGAAACCAATGAATGGCTTTCCTAGGTGAAAGAAAAAAGTGACCGGGTAAACTTCTTAAGCTCAAAAGTGCTGAAATAAACCACTCATGCTTTTTTTTTTTTTTTTTAATATTGTTGTTTTTTATTTTTCTTCTACTAGGGAATGCAATACTGGAAAAATGGTCTTTTTTTTTTCTGTCTTTTTTTTTTTTTTTAATAGTTTCCTAAACAGTCCAAACAATTTCAATAATTACTTTTAAAGAGTGGCATTATTTTTTATTGATATTTTCCAGTGCATCTATTTTACACAATGCAGCAGAAATGCTCCAGTAGCCCCAAAGAGCTAATTTCCCATATCACATAGGAATAAGCTTTGCCAGCAGCAACAGTTTATACTTAAATAGGTCCCTTCCCATTTGGGAGAGCATCCTGCTCTAGCCAGACACATACCAACATGAAGCAGGATTTACGGCTCCCCTGTGGGGTGGAGTTATGTTGTTAGACAGACATCTATATGAGGAAGGGTGATTTAGGTTCATGTTTTACTGGGGAAAGCAAAGAAAGACAGTAAACAGTTTTTCAACACCATTTTCATCCGCAGTTTATGAGTTATCCTCTCCTCATCAGACAGTCTGTCAATACTCTTTGCTAATTTCTTCAGCAAATCCTTCCAAGCCTCTGTTCATGAACAGTGCCTCCTATCCCCCCATGTCCCCAGGAGCAACTCCTTGCTGCAGTCACGCAGCTTCTGATGGGGCAACACATAGACCAGCTGGGTAGGTTTTTCCCAGTACAAGACTTAAACTAGTGAGGGATCATTCCTGCCCAAAACTGCAGCCTGCTCTGAAGGTCCAACTTGTGGACACAGGGGTACTTGTAAAACAACATACAAAACGTGATTCATCAGGAAATGGTTGCCAGAATCCAGCTCATTTTCAGAGAAAATCTTTTCACCCTTCCCTTAGTTCTTTTCTGCCTGGCGTCCTTCGTGTGTTCAGGACTCAGCCCCTCTTGTTGCAAGGCCTTGCTGGATTATTATTTTTTTCCTGCGGGAAATGCAGGCAGCATTAAGGCAACCCTTGTCTGAAACTGCTGTTCAAAGAGGGATTGAAATCAGATTTAGGAAAATATCCTATATAAAAACATTAGCTGTCCTATTTTAGGAGATAATTAGCTGTAGCAAAGTTTCCCTCACTTATTTTTACTTGGTGAGAAAACAAACTACCTTGTCATTGAGGTTTTTATGAAATGCTGCTGTTTGCAACATTTGCCATGAACAAATTAACCCAAACATTTCTACTGCATGACTTACTTTGCTAACTGTGCTACTAGCTTTCTTTTTGGAAGCTGGAGACCAAAATGCCTTCAGTTATCATACAGCGAAAGAGAAAAAATACTGAATCTCATGCTTCATTTCCAAGGAGTATGGACAAAAAAATAAATAAAAATAAGTATAAAAACTCTGCCAAGCATTTCTTAACAGAAGCCACCACAGAAAGGAGGGCAAGAAAGTCAGGAACAGAGCAGGAATGGGAAGAAGTATTTTGTTGTGTGGCAGAAGCAGCGCGCCTCCTTTAGTCCTTATACCAGCAAAGCTGCTTTTACTCAGCAAACCTCTGGGATTTAGGGCAATTTCCATTGGGAACTGCGTTCTCCAGCATGACTAGGGCATACTGCAATCGGTTGTAGCTGATGTGATGAGATTTTGGGGGATCAGTGGGTGACAGAGACGGCAGCCCCAGCTGCTGACATCGGAGACCCAGGTGCTGAGCACTGCCTTTGCTAGCCAGCCACAGCCAGAATAATGTGACATCGGTCACTCCCACAGTCCGTGCTCTGAGAACAATCCACGGCATTTGTTCATTTTTTAAGAAGCTCAGCGTTTGAACTAAGTCCCCCGTTGTTCATGCAGTCATCCTACCTGCTTATTAAATCATTGACCTTTTCTTCACTGGTAGCTTCCTGCTTTGGTAAGAACTAGGTGGATACAGGTGGCCAAAAGCAGCCGTGCTTCTGCGCCTCACACCTGGCACAGGCTCCCTTTGATCATCCTGTCTGCAGACTCAGCCCTTTCCAGCTGATACAGAAGGTCAGAAAGGGATCGTGCAAAGATAGAAGGTGGGCTTGGGGCATGAGAGAGAGAAGAAATATAGGAAGAAGAGGATTCCAGAAGGATTTCTGGAGTAGTTTCTTAGCCTCTTATATTTTCATGTTTAGAAGATACTAATAAATGTGAAACTTGATAGGCAGCTTGTGTCAGGATTCTGATGCAAGCAATACCGTGACAGGGAAAAAGTGATGAGGATATTAAGTTAAAAGACTGGCTCAAGTACTACAGATTATACCTGCAGGATTTCTTTTTTCTTTCATCTTTTTCCTTCATCTTACTGCAGCATTACATTTAAGTGTGCCTTACAATAGATAAAAAACTCTAATCATGCTGCTAATACAGCCCTTTTTTAGTGTTGTTACTTGGATGACAACTGGAATTGGAGCATACTGAGCACTGTCTCAAGCCACAGCAGATGTTGGTGACGTGATCAGTGACATCATAAATGTTCTTATCGTTTCACTATTGGATTTCTGGGGAAGCATTTAGGATAGGGATGGACTGAGATCTGCCTCAAATGCCATGGGCAACTACGCTGCATGTTTTAACTCTCTTAAACCCAAATGCTCTCATGTTAATGTTCCCCACAACGAGTGTAATGTGGTAAAAAGCTCTCGTGGCTGTGGAAGAGTGGTGGGAAATTCTCCGGAGAATTTATTGTGTTCTTTCCAGGTCAAGCAGTGCATCACTGGGAAGTTTCAAAAAGCTGTTTGGGGTTGTTTAATTAAAAGTGGGCAAAACCACTGAAAATCTGCTCCATGGAAATGTTGGGTTTATGGTAAAATTTCAGATGGAAGAAGCCTGCTTTCTAAATTCAAGGAAAGTTTATTTAGGTGCATTAAAAAAGCCAAGACATGCTGTCCTAGGCAGAACTGGTGAAGACTGGTTTCCTACAGACGTGGGTCTTGTGGCTGCATTCTCTAACATCTGATAAGGCTTTAATCTGATCAAAGGTTTTTCTCTTCTTGAGGAATCTCTAAAATCTCTCTTAGGTGGATGCTGGTGTACCCTTCAGCTGGGAGCACCAAGAGCGCTCTGCTGCTGCTGTGTTTCATGGAAGCTGTAGGAATTTAAGACCACTTTTGCTCTATCAAATGTAGTTGACGTTGGCCCACAAACCAGGAAAGCTAGCAGAAGCACAGAGAGAAGAGAAAGCTATCACATAAGCTCTGTCTCCACAGACAGGCAGGCTGATAAAAGGGCTTTGCAGTTCAGTTTGGCACGTGCTGGGCTACAGAGATACACACGGTAATCAAATGCAGCCATCTTCAGAAACTGCTTAAACCTCTCTGGGAAGAGCGTGATCCTCATTTTCATGGACGAATAACCAGGGAAGCATGGTCATATCAGAGACTTGGGGGAGAGGAGTGGAAGCAGAACCTCGGGTTTTTTGACTTAGCGTTCTGAGCCAGACTCTGCACAAAATGATCTCTTGTTCACTTTGAATCTTAAATTTGGTCCAGTCGATGCTTTCATTGGAAAGTTACCTTAGCATTGTGTTCATTCTCTCAGGGCCCAGACATTGTACATCTCCAACCACAACTGGGCCATCCAGCTCAAGTAGCAAACCATGAAGAAAATCCAGGAAAAATGTTTTCCAATGACTTCTGAGCAGCAGGCTAACTTGGACACATTACGAGCTGTTTGTGGGCAGTTTGGGAACAGGAAAAGAAGTAAGATTAGCTGACAAACTGTTTGTGACACAACATTTGTTCAGCTCATTAGAATCTCAACTCCAGGAAAAGCGGCGTGCTTGGGTTTTCTTCAGCCTGGCTTAGCACCCCCTTGGCACTGAGCGATGCTCTGTGCCTCCTGTGCCTGCAGAACAGCAGGGATGACTGTAGGCAGGGAGAGCAGGAGCAGGGTACAGCTCAGCCCTACCAGCCCAGCTGGAAACATCACTGCTTGGAGACTCCCCAGGAATCTTCTGGAGTCCAGGAAAGCTGGAGGTTGCTGTCCTGGGATGGGAAAATGTGCAAAGAAATTCTGCAACAATTTAGTGTTTTGTTTTTTTTGTTTGTTTGTTTGTTTTTTTTTTTTTTTTTTCAGAAAGTGTTTCAAAAGGAAAGCTTTTTTTTATTATTTTTTTCTTTTTTTCTGAAAGTTTCATTCTAGAGCTGTATTTTTTTCTTCTGCTTTCTCTTGTGTTGATCTGCCCCAGCACTGGGCAGTGCTCGTAGAGCTTTCAGGTTGGAGAGCCCCTGTGCTGCCGTTGGCATGGGCTCCACCTCTGCTGCCAGAGAGGCTCACACTCAGCCAGGCAATTATCAGAGCAGGGTTAGAGAACGTTTTGCTTTTCCTGTATCTAACTTCTGAGTAGAAACCCAGGCTTGCTGGTACCTTGCTTTCTTGCAGAGACAACAGGCTTCTCCACAGGACAGCCTAAGCAGACTTGAAAAACCGGAGGTGTTTCCTGAGGAGCCCGAGCAGCAAAGAGTGCTGCAGGGTTTTTGATGTTGCTGGGGGAAAATGGGCAGTGGGAGCTGCCCAGCAGTGGTACTAGGAGCCCTGGCTCTGCCACAGGCTCAGGTGATGCTGTCCATGAGGACAGTCACTCCTCTGGTAGCATCTCCCTTAGACTGGTCCCATCTGTGAGGGGGGACAGCACAGAAAAGAACCCGTGGTGTCCCCATCCCTGCGGCCACCATGTGATGGGATACCAGGCTGCTGTGCAGATCAGAGAGGAGGCAAGCAGCTTGGATGTGCCTAAATGTTTCACAGGGATTTCCTTAATAACTTATTTTTTGGTGGAATAAGAAAAAAGTGGGCAAGATGGAAGCTCAGCCTTTCCTCTCCATCATGGCCAAGCCTGTACCGCACACTTCTTGTTTTGCTCATCATCGGGGGGCTGCAGGAAGGAGATAGGTCTGTCCCTGTCCCCCCCGTGCCCTGCCAGGGTGCACCTGAGCCCTCTCTCCCAGGGGACAGAGCGGGGCCGCCCCTCGCCCCCAAGTTACGGGGAAGCTGTCAGCCGAAATGGAGGCATCCTGTTTGTCGAAAAACAAGCGACGGTTGCAGGAGGGTTGCGAGAGCGAGCAAACCGCAGCCCCTGCGCGGGGCTGATAACAGCCTGCACTGCGCTTGCAGCAGTTCCGTCCCTGCCGGGGGGGCCGCAAGGGGGAGAAGAAAAAAAAAAAAAAAGAAAAAGACAAAAAAACGAGTGTCACTGCCACTTTCCTGTTTCGCGCTTTTTGGCCCTGCCGTTTCTTGCTGTTCGGTTCTGGAACATTTTTTCAGTTGCTCTCTCTTTTTTCCCCTCGCTGTGAACAGCACAAGGGGCTGCCCCATCCGAGGGGGCACAGCGGGCCGGTGGCTCTCAGTGCAGGCTTGCACTCTGGCAATGCCCACATGTGGCTTTCTCACCATGGCCGGCTCTGGTGGGAACCTTTTTGTGGTGGCGAAGTGGGTGCAAATGTCTGAGGTTTCTGCGTGCAGCACCGGGAGCCCCGATGTTGTGCATGGCTGCGTACGTGGTGCTGCTCGCGCCTGCATGGCTCAGCCTGTGTCTGGCTTTCAAGGTGCAAGCTCATGGTTGCACGGGCTGCAAAGGTGCTGGGCATGTGCCCCTCCGTCTGCAGGCAGCTGGGGCGTTCCCTGTGGGGCTTTCCATGGTTTAAGTGTACTCAGATATGGACGCCTCAGATTAAGGATCAGCCATGCGCTAACATACATCAATTTCAGTTCTTTATCCCTGACCAATGCGCTCAAGCTAGCAGAAAAGGAGTTTTCTTTCTTTAACCAGAACTGGTGTTTTTCTCAAGTTTTGCATAAAATTCATGAATATTATTGGAGTGCTCTTTCTACCCCAAAATATCTCAGGACATGCTAGTTTAAAACCACTAGACCAGCGCTCTTATCAGCATCAGTCACATAATCCCCCCCTCCTTTTTTTTTTTTTTCATTTGCTACAAGATGGGCTTGCCTAATTTTCAGGAAAAAAAAAAAAAAAAGTCGTTTGGAAAATTGCCTCAATAAAATATCAATGCACATTGTTCTTAAAAAAAAAAAAAAAAAAAAAAAAAAAGAATAATATGAATAATATGAATTCTTAAAAAAAGAATAATAATATGCCCACAAAATGTGGGCAGCACATTAATTTCAAATGCAGCCCAAACCACTAACTTTTGAATTTCACAGTTTTCCCTGTGACTTCACCCTTTTTGTTTTCGCTCCCGCACTTCACTGCTGAGCCTTGCTGTGCTGGGAGCTGTATGAATGTATGGGAGAGTGCCCCGGGGGATTTACAAGCAAGAAACCAAATGGAAAAAAGGTGAAGGGCACAGCACATGGCTTTGCTGTACCAGCGCTGTTGAAACTTTGCTTGTGAGAAGCGTGAAATGAAATGAAAAGATAAAAACGGTTTCAGCAAGAGCTAACGTCAGTCGCAGCAGCATGCAGAGGAAGTTGGAGAGCCCTCTGACAGGCGATGCTGTCTGCAGTCACCTCTCGCTCCCCGCTATTACTCCCCACCCATGCTTTTACTTCTCTCCAGCTGCAGCAGAAATGTTCCTGTGTCTCTTTGTTTCCATCCCTGCTGCAGCCCATCTCACCTCAGCCCAAACACGGGGATCCTCCCAGCTCATGCACTTCCTCTCTGATCCTTCACAGTGCCAGATCCCTGCCAGAGCCCCACTCCCGTTGGGGACACCCCATCCTGTCCAGCTCCGAGGCCATCCCCTGCCCATGCCCACCCTGTTATCCCACCGTGGAGGTGCCATGGCCAGTGCTGCCCATGGGTTGTGTCCCCTCTCACTCCCCTTGGGCACGTTTCCCAGTTGTGTACCCCCATCTCCCCTGTGCCCTAGTTCTGGGAATGCTTGTGATTTTTCTTCACCTTGTAAGTGTGAAACCCCCACAGATTCTTCCCCCACACCTCAGACTCCAAACTTTGTTGATAACCATGTGCTAGCAAGCTTTGAAACTGGGATCTTCAGGGAAATGAAGGTGAGCCACCACTGGTGGGTTTTGAGGTAGCCTGCACATCCCACTCCCTCAGCAGCTGTGGCTCTCAGGGCTTTGGGGCTTCCTGTGGCACCCTCAGCACAGCAAGCTGTGATGAGGAAATGGAGCTGAGGCTTGAGAGTGCCTGCTGCTGTGTCAGACCTAATGACTTGATCTTATTTACTGCTTTGGTCCATTTTTTGAGTGATAGAAAATCAAGGAAATTTATTTCCCCACATTATTTATTGGTAAATTATAGAAATATAGGTGACCTTCTGTATTTAGTAAACCATCTGCATTAGTTTCTCTTGAAAAAAAAAGTATTGTTTTAGAGTACAAAAGTTTATTTGCTTTTTCCAAGTTTCCTTTCTTTGCCAGAGGACATACCTGGAGATCAGGGCAAGCAGTGAGCAGCCTGCTAAGCTGTTGGTGCCAATTATCAAAAGTTGCTAAGAAGGGCTCCTCTAGCTGTCATGGCACCTTTCCTGGGCTTACTTCCTTTGCCTTTGAATATGAAATCAGGAGAGAAAGCACGTTGGTAGCTCACCACTCCCAGCCCTGTCTCTCCCCAACCCATGCACCCAAAAAGCCCCATGGGGACCTGCACCTGGCTGCTCAGAGCATGCCAAACCCCCATCCGTCCCAGGCTATGGCACTGCTATAGTATAATAAATGATGGTATCTTTCTTGCTTGCTTTCTGGCACAAAAATTGGCTTTTTGGTGCATGGCTTGTTGGAGCCTCTCATGTCATCTCAGAGATAAAGAGCGGAGAAGACAAGCTTCCATGTTATCCAGTCAAAGCTTTTACTGAGGTAGAAGTTAAAAGCCCTTAACTTAGTGTACTCATTTCAATCAGTTCTGAATGGTGAATAGGGATGCTTTTCATCCCTTCCCCTAGGTCATTCACTAGGAGAACGTATGGTTAGGGATTTTTCCAGAGCATTCAGCAAGTTTCTCTTCTTTTCATCTAGGTTGCCTAGTTCCTGTAGACTATTATGAGTGTGTGTGTTAGCAGCATGCAATATACAGGTGCAGCATGCAATATGCACAACTGCGTGCATGATGTGTACATTTAGGCATGCCCATGCATTACGTGTATGCACACTGTGCTTTACCTCCTTTACACCCTAAATAATACCTCTCCTGTGTTTGACACCCTCTGAGTGCTTGCAGGATGTGCTCACCGTGCCACGTCTGCATTGCTCATCCACACACTAGCTCTCTCGGCTGTCCTCAGAAGCCAGCTCCTCTCCAGCTGCCTCTTCATCTCTGTCTGGAGTGGGTGGCAGTGTCCCCTCCCTGAGGGTGTGAGGAGGTACAGGGGGGCACAGCACAGAGCTGCTGGTGGGGAGGGGAGGGAAGGTCTGGGAGGAGGCCAGACAGGCCAGGGAGGTTGTCCTCCTGGCAGTGCCATTGCTGTCCCCCTGCTGGGCTGATGCTCTCACAAAACCCCGAGTACTCTAATGTGCTTCTTCCCTTTGCCCCTTCATTTCCATTTGCACCTACCCTCCAAAAATCAGAGCAGGCAATATAATCACGTTATTCTGAAGTCAGAGCCTAGGAGGGGAGCAAGACTCCTCGTTGAGCTAGGTGCTGCATAACAGCAGATGAAAGAAAGCATCCCTGCCTCACACAGCTTCTGGGTTAGAAGAGAAAACAAAAACCAGCCCATAGACAACAAATGGATGTGCAGGCAGGTGGGGCAGGCTGCCAGCTCAGTCAGTGCCCTGGCGCAGCAGCGGTTGGTGCCAAGCTTTTGTGGGTACCACAGCAAAGGAGGACTCGGAGCAGGGAGTGGGACAGCACCGCAGGTGTGCAGGGAAGGAGGGAGGGTAGAGATGTTTGCTTGGAAGCCTGGTAAACAGTTGGGTAACAGCAGGGGCAGGACAGGCTGAGCCCTTTGATGCTAGAAGGCAGGCAACGAGCCGTTTCTGCATGGGGATCAGAGGCACGGCGCCATGTGCCAGGTGCTGCAGAGTTAGCGAGGTAAAGCAAGTGATTCTTTCCACATTTTCACTCTGGTGCCAGGGCAATCCTTGGTCTTTCCTGCAGCAATGAAGTGACCAGGCTGCCTGTGGGTACTGCTAATAGCCACTGGCTTTTCCCTGGGGCCTGGTGCAGGATGATACATTTGGTGTGCCATGAGTCAGTACCTGGTACTTCTGCCCTCCCCTAAAGCAGCCCGCTGGTGTCTTTATCTCTTGCTAGCATCAGTTCAGTTTGCTTTTGTTCACCCTCTCTATCAGTGGAGGAGGCTGCTCCTTAGAAGGCAACCGTAGTCGGCGGCTTTGACTTCATGGTGCTGTGATTAGCTTTGATTTCATCTGGTAATTACCAGAAGTGTGAATGCAATGCTGCTTGCCCCAATGAGTTTCATAGAAAGTGAAGCTGCAAAAAGCATTAGGTTTTCTCTTGTGGGAAGGCAAAAGCCACGTACACCACTAATTCCACCACAATCATTCCTTGGTTGCTGACGATAGGCAGAGTGGAGGTATATGGGGCACTCTGCTAGGCCGCAGATAGCGCTTGCTGACCTCATTTCTTCCAACAGTATTTCAGATTTATTTTGTCTTAGGCCCAACACGTCTTTTTTTTTTTGCATCTGACAGAACAACAAAGAATTGCAGTGGTGCCACCCCTCACCTCCCAAAACCAGTAGCTGTGCAGGAGGCTGGGCTAGAGAACTGGTGGTGCATGAGAAAGGCTCATGCCTGTGCTTGTGTATGGGACTTCCCTGAATGGAGCATGTTTTATTATTTTATTTTATTTTATTTTATTTTATTTTATTTTATTTTATTTATTTTATTTTATTTTATCTTCTTTCTAGAAATCATTTCTTCACATAAATTCAGTAACAGAGCTAGGTTAGGATAAAATAGTGGCAGTTCTTAAAACACTATAGTTCAACCAAAGCCCTCTGTAAGCAGGGGGCAGCTATCTCTGGTTTTGGCCAAGGTGTGCTGTTTGGACAGCAGTTTTGTTTCATGTAGAAGTATTGTCCTAAAAGGGTTCCTGGATCTAACCAAACTCCTGCACTCCAAGGGGTGTGTTCAGCTTCAGGAGTTCAAGTTGGCAAGTTCAGATCAGAGCTTCCAGTTTAAGCTGGAGGGAAAAAACTCACAGCTGTTGTTTGATATTTCTGGTGCCCAATAGAAAAATTGCCTGGGCATCAACTGTGAACTTCTATCAGCAGGTTTTCAAACAGACCATAGGGTGGTTCGTTGTCTATTCCCTTGCATCTAATTTGCAACACAAATGGCTTTCCCCTGATAAGGGTTTTCCACTCAGACAACCACAAAAGCCATTATTTGTTAACTTGAGCTACTGTCAAAAATAGGTCTGCTCCCTTCCAGGACTAGCTAAAGGATAGATGCCAGTATTAAACACATGTGTAATGTGTTGCTGTCTCAGAGCTAGAGCATGTATTTTAAAGAGTACGTGCAATGCAAGTGCCTGGATTCTGTGAATTATGGTGAAACAGCCTCCAGAAGGCTCACTGATGTGCAAGGCAGGGAGCACCCAGAGCTGCACTTTGCTTCATGCTGCACTGCAGGCGAGTGCCGCAGGTGCCTGGGTGGCTCTGCAAAGGGGATCTCATGATTCACCCTCCTGCTGGCACAGTTTGCCTTAAGGGAAAGATCCCTGGAGGTGTTGTGCCCTGGAATAATTGATCTAATGGCATCTCCTGAGTAAGAGAACGTCTCTCCTGTTGTATGGGGGGAAACTGCCAGGGAGCGGCCTCATTTGCCTTAGGGACAGGTGTGTTGGCTTTGTTGGGAGGTGCTGGTACGAGCTCCCTTCTTCTGTGCACTCACTCCCAAGCAAAATGGTGCAGCTGGTACAGGGGAGGGTCAAATGTTTATAGGCAGAGACAGGCATAAAAGAAGTAAAGACGGATGGCTGTAAAACTAAATGCTCCTATTCCTATTTTAGAGCAAGCAAACAAGAAATCTCTCCGACCTTTATGAAGAGGTTTTCCTATTATGCTGAATTAGCTATCTTTTCTTATCGGTATGAAATAATTCTTTCCCTAATGCAAACAATATGCTTGGTATAAGAACAACAAATAGCTGTGAAGCTCACACTGGAGAGAGTTTTGGAGGATCAGCAATACTGATGTGACTCCTCCACTTATGAATTTGCCCCTGCCTCTTCAGGTCAAGTCTTCAAATTCAGCTCTTCAGATTCTGCGTCTAGAGCAGACAAAAAAGTTATAAAACCAGAGCTATAAAAAGGCATGTGGTAGTGGCTGGATGAGGTAGCTTGGGCAAAGCTGCTCCCTTGGGAAGAGGGAGAGCAGAAGGAAGTAAAACCACAAAGAAAATCAGAGGGGGCTTTGTAGGGGCGAGAAGAAACCACAGAGGGTAGGAGGCAAGAGGAGCACAGTTTTAGGGGAAAAGGGATAACAGCAGAAGAGGGGAAGCAGAAATGGAAAAAGTGGGGAGAAGAAGAGGGGGGAAGCAGCTGTAGAAGGACCCTGGGACTGGCAGGGATTGGAGGCACACCTTTCCTCTCAGCATCTCCAGCACAAAAATTCCCTTCAGGGCTTTTGCTGCTTTGAAGTGGGAAGCCTGAAAGAGCGGGTTTGCCTGCTCCTGGCTGCGAGGGAAAGGGTCCTCCTGCAAGTTTCCTCCTACCGCATCTCTTCAGCTACACAGAAAGTTTGTTCTTTTCTGTGAATACAGGATTCTTAGTGAGCTTTCAGTATACAAGTCCTGAGGTAAGGGTTTTGCATGCTTGTACTGACAGGAGACTAGTTCCCAGTGTTCTACCACTCCAATGCCACAACGTCCTAGCCAGTACAAAAAATGGCATCCTATATTCATCAGAGCTGAGCTACTGCTTTCAGTCCATTTCCCTTGGCTCCAGGCAGCAGAAATGAAGCAGTGTCCCTTATTTTGCTATAGCCCCCTTTGAATACAATGGCTCCTGTCAAAACCAACTGTTGTGCCGGCACAGATATGAAGATGTTTTTGCTCAGTCCTCAAGGGAATTGACAGTACAGTGTCATGGAATGTATTCAGAGTGAAAATCTGTTATTTCTCAACTGCATTCCAGAAAACAAAACTGGTATATAATTTTTAATGAAATATGAATACATACAGTAGAGAATATTTACTTAAGTAGTACAAAAAAAAAAAAAAAAGCCCCAATTCAGAGCTTGTGCATGGCCCCCTTAATCCAGTAGCACCTGCCAAAGGACATCCAATAACCTACTCTTTAGCTGCATGATGCACACAAAGGCAGTTCTCCAAGCGAGACTCATGTTACAGGCCAGCTGCTCTTTAGGATCGTTAGGCTTCTGAAGGGAAAAGGGTCCAGATCTCTTGTGTGGCTTTCAAAAGAGTTTATTTAAGAGTCAGGAAAAAAAATATATATATATATCTATGTTAAGTGGAAAAGAAGGGATAATTTGTAAGCAAGCTGAGAAGAATGACTGGACTAGACTTTGATTTTATGCACCTTGATCATTGGTATTAGTAAGGAGTTTTAAATATTAGTTAGTATTAGTTAGTATTAGTTAGTTAGTACTTTGTGTAGTCTCTGATTAAAGATGCCAGAGCCTCATAATGTGGAAAAATAGCCAAACAGGGTCCCACCTAAAATCCAGCTGGTTCCATATTGCTTCCTACAGAAAGGCAACCCACAGGTACTTAAGGAAAACATGAGAAACACAGCAAACATGATATGCTTTCCCTGACCTTGATAGTTTTTTGTTTTGTTTTGTTTTTGGTTTTGTTTGTTTGTTTGTTTGTTTTCCTGCCAAAAACTTGCATAATGGCTTTCAAAACTTTTGACACACGCAGCTGACTGTGACTTAAATGATGCATTGTATGAAAAACATAAACCCCTGAAATAGGTGGTGCTAAGGATTTACATAGCTGGTAGGATTTCTTCAGCTCAATCTGTCCTCTATGACTTTTCTTAAGGAACTTCTGGTTTTATTTCTGAAATAAATTGATGAGTTCTTGAACAGATGTGTCCTCTTTGGAGATATGAACATATAATGAAATTTCACGTCAGGCAATTAAAAAAGTATTCCATTTGTTTAGTAGAAAAGCCTCCTTTCTTGAGCCCAGCTCCTTAGAAATGGTAGCTGCATAGGAAATGGTGGCTTCAAGGATCCCAAACACTCTCTAGCTTCAAATAAATGTACAACTGTTTGACTTCTGTGAAAAAAAAAATAACGCTAAAAATATCCTAAATATATTTATTCATTTTTCATTATATGTCATGAATTGAGTGTTGTTGTTGTTGTTTGTTTGTTTGTTTGTTTGTTTGTTTTTTAAAGACTAGCCAAAAGACTAGTCAATGTCTTGGGGGGGGGGGGGGTCTTTTAACTTTCTGTGGAATTTTATGTAACAATTTTTCATCCACTTAATTCCTCCACACACCCACACAAAATCCAGTGATTGGAGCTTGCCAGCTCTTCTTTTTCCCTCTCTCTCTCTTTTTTTTTTTTTTTTTTTTTTTTCCCTCGGACTTTACACTGAAGAATTTTAGAAAGCTATGGTCCTAGAGACAGAGATGCAGGTCTGCTTTAATTAATCTGTACCTTCTCAAAGTTTTGGGAATTTTAGCAAACTGACAAGATACTTTAAAAAAAAAAAAAAAAAAAAAAAAAAGGAGAAAAGAATTAAGAGTTCATTCAGTTTCTTACACTCAACAGAAGGGGGAAAACTGGAGGGAGAAAGTAAAACTTTAAGATATAAATTGCTTTTTTAATCTAGTGTTGAGGGTGCCCAGATGTTCTCTTTCAACATATTTCAGATGTTTTGTGAAACTTTTCTCTATTTTTGACCACTTGTAATCCCCTGAAAATCAGTATGTACTTTAGTAAAAGGATACACCCAATTTAAACCACTTGAAGTATGTTTAAGAAAAAAAAAAAAAAAATCTGATCTACCGATTACACTAAAGAGAAGGGGGGAAAATTTCAGGGAGAGATTACTAAAAAATCCCAAAGATGGTTTGCCTGAGGTTAGAAGCAAATGAATCGCAGTATATGTTCTCCCTGAGGTTTTTAGTTGAGGCACCATCTCAAGCTGTAATCCCCATCACTGAGCACCTTGCAACTTTAAAAGAAATTATAATACTGGTAGGGTCGATATAACAGCAGCAATATATTCTGTAGAAAACATCGAGAAAGATGGATTGATTTCTATTTGCATTAATAGCTTGAATATAAATATTAATTTGAACTTCAAAAGTTAGCACAGTAAATACCAAAGGGAGCAACAGAATCATTTGGCTGAGAAACAGGTTTCTTTAAATATTTTATTTGTTGTAACACTTCATGGTAAACACCTTTATGTTTATTTCACAGGCCAGTGCTTAAACATGAATAATCGTGGCTTTCATACCTTGGTCTTCCTTTAGGGTAGAGAGCTCAGGTGCCAGGTATGGTGAATAACTTCACGTTTCGTGGTGTGAAGCCAAAGGGGTTTTGTTGTGCTGCTTGTTGGGTAGCAGTGCCGTGTTGGTGTGGGACCCAGCAGCCCAAAAATTATCCCCATGCTTTCCCCCTACTGCTTGGAGCATGGTGCCACCCCAGCAGGGGTCACGTCCTGCTGCGGACAGTGGTTTCATGAGCAGGGATGTGTGGATGATCTCTCACTCATGCCTCAACCCTAGTGTTTGTCCTTTGGGTTTCTGGCCATCTGGTCAAAAAAGGTTCGCACCAGGTAACTGCACATCCATGGAGGCAGATGAGAAAAATTTTCCTTCACTCTTCACAGCAAACTTAACTGAGGAAACAAACTGGACATTTTCAAAGGATTGAAAATGAGGGAGCATTTTTCCTCTTGTAGATCAAGTTTCCAGTTGATGCTCTTCTACGTTCTTCAGGGCAAACAGTAAAACCGCTGATAATTGCCTGTTATTCAATGCACACACGACCAACTTTCCCTCTGAGAGTTGTGCATCTGCCTCTCAATTACCATCATCAGATTTATATTTTTTTGGACCAGTGGCTCTTTTTATGTACGTGTCTGTTTGATGTCCTAAGACAGTGAAACTTCATCTTGCTCCCTAAGCCTACCCTGTTCGTAACCATTAATTATCATGCCATAATCACTAGAGCCTGCTCATTTGGCTCAACAGCATGTGCTCGCTTGCTATTTAGAGTATGCACTAATTATGTTATTACTTCATGAAGGATGGGTATTGGGGTAGATGGAGCCTGTGCTGGGTCTCCAAGGGGATGCTCAGGAGAAGGCATGGTCCAGGGGGAGCAGGGATGCAAAGGCTGCGGTACGCACCACTGGTTGTGGACACTGGGTCTGCAGCCAAGGAGCTCGAGCAGAGGCGTAGTGGGGGTGAATGATGGGGCAGGGGAATAAACACCTGCTTATTTCCTTGCAAGGGGTTTCACTCCTTTCCCCTCGACTCTGTGGAGATGGGAGCTGATGAGCTCGGGAGTCTGTCCCCTGTGCAGCTGGGAAGTGTTGGAAAGGGCTGTAGGTCTCACCGTGCTGGTAAACCTGAGTGAGATGGACAGACAGCGAGTGGCAGGCGGGGACCCGCCACCTCCTGTTGCACTGAAGGGGAAGTGAAACAGAGGGGATAACTGCCTTCTGCAAAGTCATACAGGAAGTTCATGCGAATCAGAGAGTTAAAGCTGAGCTGCACGATGAGAGCTCTCTGAAAAACATTGAAAGTGGTCAAAACCAACTCTTCTTTTAAATTCCACTTCGGGTTGCACCAAACTGTAACAAAATTCCAAGTATTTTATGTATAATTTAATGTCATATTATATTTCTTTCCATCAAAGTAGAAGAAAAAAATCTCAAGCTTGAGTGAGACCTTCACCTAGATCCCAAACTTTCCTCCCTGTCTTAAGTAGCACCAAGTGTTAGCAGGACCCAGGTACTATTGTCAGAGGAGGACGTGATGGGGGTCTGTCCCCTGGAGGCCAGGGCAGCAGACTCACCCAGGAAATGCTTTTTGCAAGCCCCAGCAAAAGCCCTGACTCAAGGGCTGGATGACTCCCACCCGGTCAGTTATTAAGTGTACAGCTCAGAATTTCACACTTGTGTTTTTGTTTGGTTTTCCAATGAGCAGCCGAGGTGTGGGCTGCAGTTTGCACAGGCAAGGTTAGCCAGAAAAAAAAAAAAAAAAAAAAAAAAAGGAAAAAAAAAAAAGGAAAAAAAAAAAAAAAAAGAGTCATTGGGAATTATCAGGAGGCTTCAGCTGCTCTGTTTTTAAAAGCCCAGAGTGGATGTTTTCCTCTTGGCCTCGTCATGTTTTCATAGCCGCTTGGAAACTCAGCACCAGCATCATCTGCAGTGAGCCAACCTCCACTGCTGCCAGGGCAGGATAGTTTCCTACTCTGCCTTCTTGATCGTTTTGTCCTGTGTAGTTTTAAATGACTCAAGCTATGGTGCTTCCTACCACTTCCCCTGGGAGACAAGTTTGCAGTCTAAATAGGCTATATGGTAGCAAATTTTCCTCCTATTCAGCTTAATTTTTTTCCCTTCGTTTTCATCCCTTAATGCCTATTCCAGACAGAGGTGATGTTGTTGGAGCAGGGGGAAGCAGCCAGAAGAGCTGGCAGAATTCATACCGGCACCCCTTGGTGATGGAAAATGTGACTGCTTTTCGTAATACAGGTGCATTGCTTGGGTGCAAAGAAAGGTCCTGGGCTGCTCCTGGGTACTGAGGGCTGTGACCGTGTGCTGGCAAGTCAGAAAAAGCCAAACCCCCCTGTTACCCTCTCCAGCATCGTTGTAAGAGAGCAGCAGGGAGCAAAGCCAGGGCTTTTCCCTACCACAGTCTTATATCCTCTCCTTCCAGCGGTTTATTTTCCTTCAGTCAGGCAAGGGGAAGCAACTTCAGGCCTGCAGTGTGCATTGGCCTCCTGCTTTTAATTGCCTTCCTACTGCGAAAAGAGTTTCTCATTCCTCACCCTTTCAATTACAGCATCACCCCATCCTCTGCTCTCCCAAGCACATCACCTCATGCCTTCCCCAAACTCTGCTTTCTGCTACAGTCATATAAAAAAGTTACTCCAGGTCACTGGTGCAGGTTTCTAAAATATTTTAGCCTGGGGGAGGTGAAAGGAAAGGTTTCTCTTCCTTCATTTCTGTACTTGGCAGATTTCTTGTTTAAAAAAAGAGACAGAGAGAGAGAGAGAGAAGCTGCCTGAACCGAAAGGGAGGGGGTTGCTGCTCAGAGGTGGTTCTAAAAACGGTACTTTTAAAGCAGGTTTCCTGCAAGTTGTGTGCTCTGTACAGAAAGTGTGTTGATGTGGTGCAAGTGCGTTGTTGGTACTGGATGGAAACGATCTCAATCAATGGCTTTGCTGCTCAGGAGCTGTGCAAGCTTTCTCACAGTCAGCAGTTAATTTAATATTGTATGCAATTTATTAGCATTTATATGCATATATTATACTAACATACTGCTATTATAAAACAAGAAAAGCAGCTACCCCTCGCCCCCATCTTAAGTTAGACCCTCAGGCCTGGCTTTTCAGTGCTGGTTATGAAACAAAGTCCAGCAGCCTTGGGACTGGATGGGAGAACTGCAAAGCCCCTGTGGCCCTGAGCCCCCTCGCCCCGAGGAGGCCAGGACTGCCAGGGAAGCTTCACCCTCCAGACCCTAAAGCTGATGGGTTTTCTGGGTGAACAAGCCACTAGGTCAGCAAATGGGCTTTTCTTATTATACCTTGCTAATTTTTGCTAGCGTGAGTCTGTAGACTGAGGAGGGCACGAAGCATGATAAACCTTTCTGCCTTTGCATCTATGAGGTCCTGGTAGCTGGTGAGAATCTCAGTGCAAAGCCCACACTGGGACTGACAGTAAAATCAGGGTTTTAACTTTGGACATCTTCAGCTGGAGGGGAATATCCACTTTCAAGAACATGATGTTGTGGAAATTGTCTTAGGTAGAAAGGGAAGGATGAAAACTACGAAGTTACATCCAACTAATTCAGCTGTATTCAAGGGAGAGTGTGGGTCATGGGGAAGGAGAGCAACCTGCTAAAGCAAAACCATGCTGTTCAAGCTGCTTTATGAACGGGAGGCTGGGCAATGACATGTTTCTTGTACTGAAGTGAGTTTGCTGTGTTGTCTGGTCTGGTCTCGGGACGGATTTACACAGCCCAAAGTGCTGAGGTTGTGCAGTAGCTGTGCTCCAGGAGGTGTTGCTTGTGGTGAGGCAGGACGTCTGAGCATGATGTCAGGACACAGCTGCACAGCATATTTGCGGACACGTGTACCCCCAAAATGCCCACAGGTATCCCGCAACTGGTGTGAAGAGCAGCTTTGCCTGTCAGAAGTGAGACATGGGATAAATAACCATGTTATCTCTATGTCCAGTAAGTAACCAAGTGGATGTTTGTTGTAACATGTGAGGATTTATTTTATTTTGTTCCTTTTTTTTTTTTTTTTTTTTTTTCTCAGATGTGCAGACTAATTAAATTACTCAGAGAGGGGAAAAAATCAGTTTGATCTGACTTCAATTTGACTGAAGTCTGGAACTAAAAATGTGGTGCTTTGAAAGACAGAATAAGCAGTTTCCTGAGTCATAAATTGAGTCACACAGACCCCTAATGGTGTTTCCAGGACTGCAGACAAGCTGTTGCTCTTAAGACAAAAAGTAAAACCTTTAAAAATAAACTAGCATTTGTGGCAGATTTCCAGGGAGATTTGTAATGTCCTGTGAGAGTCACTTCAAACGTACGGCCCCAGCCCCGGCGAGCCCCTGTCTTTACATGGAGAGAGTGAAGGGAAAGTTCTGGCCATGTGCAGGAATGGGAGCTACAGAACGGCAGCAGCTTTGCGTCCGGGGAAGCCCAACAGCAGAGCATGTTACACTAAGCCTGCAGAGAGCTTAAAAATAAGGATGTTGTTCCCTGAGAGGGTGGTGGAATTTGCTGTGCTGCAGACACACAAACCCTTGCACAGTTGCTTGTGCACACAGTAATACAGCCGGGCTGAGCAGCCCTGCATGTTACTCTGGCTCACACTCCTGCAAGCTTCCCAGCAATGGACAGGAGGTGATTGCTGCTTGTCTGTCCAGCAGCTATTCCCAAATAAACAGACGGACCACACTGGACGAGGAGGAGAAGCCATAGCAGCTCCTGTGTGTGAGCAGCGTAAGGCACCTGAGCCACATCCAGCGAGTGTTTCAGCAGTGCCTGAGTGCCACGGGCTGCCTGCTGGATCAGGGGGCACCTCTGTGGAAGGAGCAGGCTGCTTTGTACCCCCATTGTGAATCTGCTCGCTGGCCTGCATGTCCTTTGGTGTCTCCTCTTACCTCTGACGCCAGTCCTTGCGAAAGGAAACGCGCTGTGGGGAGTGCAGAGTGGGAGACTTGTTTGTCTTCCCTCTTTTATGGATGAACAGAGGATCTCAGTCTCCACAGCTATCAGTGAGTCACCCTTCACAAGCAATAAATTCACACAGCCACAAGAATGCTGCTTTATATTAATGCTTTGGTGCCATTGTTGACGATTTCTTACTGCAACCTGTGCCAACACCACAAACATTCATACTAACATGGGAGCTTCCAAGCCAGCTGATGGAAAATATTTAAGATAACAAGGAGAAAGAAAATGCCAGAACAAGCCCAGAGGCTCCATCTCTAATTAAAAATAAAATAATAAAAAAAAATAAAAATAATAATAAAAATAATAATAAAAAAATAGATCAACTATCTCACACCTCTGATTTATCTACATTTTCTGAAGCAGATTTGGTCTCTGCTCTTAGCTGTAACTTCTTGATGGTCATTGTCAGTAAAATCCAAGAGGAAAGCTGTGGGAGGGAGCATCTCCACAGTGTGGAAATAACCCACCACCTCATCTGATTTCAGGTACATCCCATGCGTTTTCCTTGAGATTATGGTAAGGATTCAGTCTCTAGAGGAAGCTGCAAAGCAGCAACTTGAAATATTGTCCTCTAGTGGGTGTCCCATGATGCAAGGGGAAGTTGGAGTCTTGCAACCTGTTCCCAAGCAAGAACAGCTCTAGAAGTGTTAAGAAAGCTTTATCTACACCATGGTGTGCACTACTGGGTGTCCAGGCCAGAGTCCTTTCTGATCCCTCTGTTGCCCTTTGACCACCACCCTCTGCCCCCCCGCCTTTTAGTCCACAGTGATTACCCAGCCGCTCTGGTCTGATTATGCACACATCTCTTACAGTACCTACGGTGTCAGAGTATCAGGTGTCAAGTGCAGCTTGCCTTGGTTTTGTGCCTGGAAATAGAAATCCCAACCATACTGTAAGGGGTTTCATTTTACTTCCTTGAATACAGTACACCACTCTTTGGCAAGAGAGAACACACTTAGAGAAGAATAGACTATACACACGGATGTGGACCTGTCATAAAATTCATTTTAGTTTCCAGTTGAAATTACCCCTGCTAAAAAGATCTCATTACCATGCCGTCTGACAGCATAAAGCCCAACAGAAGAAAAAGGCCACCACTGTGAGGCTGGGGGATGGAAGAAGAGGGTAGATAAACCCGGATTTGTGTTTGTTCTATTTTCACCAAACTTTTCCCAGCTGATGCTGAAAATCACATCTGCTGTATGGCCTGGGGTGTGAAAAATGGTCATGCTGCTGGCATCTTTCTTACAGGCTTGGGCATACGTATATGCCTGGCCTTACCTGGTGCCATATACCTAGCTTAACTAAAGGACTTGGGAATGGACCTTTTGCAGCTTTCACTTGAAATGGGAAGGTTTGGGGAAAAAAGGCCTGAAATTGGTATCAGCCTCCAGGAAGTCCTGCGGTGGCTGCGGTAGATGAGGACAGGACTGGAGACCTGTGTCACCCTTGCGGCCTTAATCAGCCACAAGTCTGTTTATTAAGAGCTGGCTCATGGATGAAGGAGGTGGTGCAGCAGCTCCAGCCCTGGGGCCGTGCGTGGTGGCCTCCTGCCCTCTGGTGTGCAGCACAAGGAAAGGGTACGGGCAGCCCCTGGGCTCGGGGAGAAGCTGCCACCAGCAGGTCGTGGGGTGCCCCATGAGATGCTCCTATCCCATATCGGGCCACACTGGCTCCTGCCCAAAAGTGGAAGTTTCTCCAGGTGGCCCTAATGGCTGCCTGACCATAGCATGTGTACATGGCAGAAACCCCTCGTTCAGAAAACCCCAAAACAAGGAGTGGCAGCAGCATGCAATGACCCAGATGAGCTAGCTGGCATCTAAAACCCAAGTTCGCAAAGGCCTTCAGGAAACTGTCCCAATGATTTTTTGGATTTGCAGTTGTATTTATGAGTCAGTCCCTAAATGCATGTTTAAGTAAGTGCAGCCACTTAAGGTATTTCAAGATGAACTTGTCAGTTCCTCTGTTTCTGTGTGGGACACACACTCCTGGCTTTATAGTTACTCTCTGAAATGCTCCTCGTGCTTTCAAGAGGAATATAAGCTTTTGCGTCTGTACTTTTCCAAGGCTCTAAGACTATTTAGGACAGAAACATTGTCCAAAGCAAAGCTGAGAAGGATTTCCTGAACATCTTAGATTCTTTCCATACATGTAAAAAAAAAAAAAAAAAAAAAAAAGGAAGGTTGGATTTTTTTCTCAGGTATGTCAACATACCAAATTAGGCAATTAGGCCCTCCATTATTTCCATGTCCATCCATCCATGTGCCACAAATAGGATGTGCCTAAAGTTCAGCATCCACCAGTTCCCCCCTGAGTTGGCTGTAAGGCTTTGGGTGCAGATAATGGCAGGTTTGTGACCCTGTCACTTGCAAGAAAAGTTTTCATGTATATTCCTAGTGTTGGTGATGTCATGCAGCAGCACTTTTTCACAAGGTTGTTTTTTTTCTTCTTTTTTTCAAGAAAAAGAAACGGATGAGTCATTTCTTACAGGCAGCTTTTTCCCTTCTTGTTCACTCATCATCAAAGTGCAAATCATGGCTTAACTATGTGCAATTGCAAATTGGTTTGGCATAGTTGTGTCTAGATCTACTGAGTTTCCCACTTGTGGGAGTCTCCCATTACTCTTTCTCCTCTCTGACTCACTTGCATGTGTACCAGTGATTTCACTACCAGCTGTCTCACTGCTCCAAAAGGTCTAAAATGGGATCTATGTATATATTCCCTGAATTAGATATAGATCTCTGCCATTTTGGCATTGTGCATATAACCTAGGATACACCTCAGCCCATTGACATTTCACTCTTTTTAATATTAAACTTGGGTGCACTGACTGCTTTTGCAGACTGGAAAAATAATTAGGACACATTTCCAAAGAAGTGTGTGGAGCATTAGCCACGCAGTTCCCATTGACTCTAATGGAAGTTCATATCTAAAGCCTTGTGCAATTGCTTTGGAAGTTTTAGGGGAATTTATTACATTGCCTACTGGTTGAGAAGTTATGTTATTGGTTTAGTGGTAGCTGTAATCACTGTAATGAAGTTAAGCCATAGGAAAAGAAGGTCAGAAAACAAATGTCCTCTAGTCATTACACTAACACTGTTAGATCAGTTTGTACAGCTGCTGAAACAAACAAACAAAAACAACAATAACAAAAATCCCTTGCATGTATGATAGGATAATAACTATTTCAGATTTAGGTCAGTCCTGCACGTCTGGAAGTTGTGCTCCAGATCAGCAGGCCAGAAGATTGCAAGTTCCAAAAATGCACAGGGAAAGGTGACTGTTGATCTGAGACACTTATAAAAAAACAAACGAGATGTATGGGGATGAGGCTCATCTCACCTAACTATCTACAAGTCAGGCATCCAGCTCAAGTTAGTCTGTTCTCTCTTCTCTAGTTCATGGGGGCAGAGGAGGGGAGAGAGGCACCTCCATATAGGGTTTGTTCCCAGCACAAGATAAGTCTCTAAGATAAGTAGGTTGAATCACCCTCTGGCAGTGCCTTTCTAACCTCCAGTGACTATAAAGGGAGCATAGTTTAGACTGGCTTAGACAAGACAAAGCTAAAATTAGGTGAGATGAATCCCACCCTAAGCTTTGCACCCAGACAAATTGCTCTACAACAGCATGGCAGGGGAATCTGAGATTGTAGGTTGGGAGTGCTGACTGTTTAGTTTCCATACACTGCCGTCCCTGGGCTACCATCTTGCTCTCGGAGTTTTGCCCTGCCCCATAGAGGTCATGAGAGTCCACTGACTTTCCTAAATTTGATTCAAGTCTATGATGCTCTTCAGTAAGTTATATAGGTAATTGTTCTTTCTGCTGCGAAAGCTGTGATATGCTAGAAAATGGGATTTAAATAGGATGATCACAAGGATTTTTACCAGCGTTTTCCCCTGGCTTTTAAAAAAAGGAAAAGTTTGGCAAAGACACAATACCCTTGAAGATTGGTCCACCTTCTTTCTCTCTCATCTTATCTACCTCTTCTACCCTGCAGGCAAAATGCATGGGATTCCAGAGGCTGACAGTTCCTCCTTAGTTCTAGGAAAGTAGTTAATTATCTAAATCACTCCATAATTGACTCACTTCCACTACTACTTCAGAAAGAAGCCATAGCAAGGAGGTAGAGTTGGAGTACTAAGATCCAAGGAGCATAACTAGGCGGTGAAAACTTGCCAGTTCCTATCAATGTTCTTCCAGGAAAGCTATCTCTGTCCACTGCTTGGCTTTCTGACTTTTGTCCCCTCATTACTGGCAACTATCTTTTGGATTTATGCCTTTTGAACTGCTGAATTGCTGTCAGTATGCAACTTTGGTTGCGCTTTGGACAGTGTGTTTTTAAAAACAAGAAAGTGATGCTGGAAATGTCTCTCTTTCAGTGCCAGCACTCCTAGAAAGCATCTTGTCTGGGCACTTTATTCCTCTGCTTCCACAGAGCTGCTGCCATCCACAGGAGCATCACTAGTAAATGATGAGTGAGCTGTCAGCATTTTTGTCATCTGTGTTTCACAAAATGCTTATCTGACATGAAAATAATTCTCAAGCTTCCAGAACTGGTCTGTAGCTTCTGTAATGTAGGGATTTCACGTGAGCTCCCCAGAACTTCCCATGTGGGCAGAGCCGGATCTGCCAGCAGAACAGTCTGTGTCTTTGGGTTTGGCACCTCCGCTTGAAACCCTAGCAAAAGCTCCCCATCCAGAGTTGTGCAAACAGCAAAAAAAATAGGAAGATCGACTTAGTAATGTCAGCTTAGTGCAGTAGGCTCATTTGCATGGTTAGAAAACCATTTCTCTGCACTTCCTATTGTTGAAATGTTGCAGAACAAAACAAAAGTTTCATTGCATGATGGAAATGGTAAGATTTTTTTTTTAGATCAAAGGAAGTTTAAAACTATCTATAAGATGTCAGCATTTCTAGCAATGAAGTATATAAACAACAAATCAAAAAGTAATATTACCAGAATCATCATAAACACAGTGCTATCACTTTCAATAGGCTACTATTAGGAAACCGTAAAAAGAAGGAATGGATTTACTATCAATTGATCAATGTACTGTAAAAATGCCTAGCCAGTTAGGAATATCTATGTAATTACCTGTGGTGGACTGCAGCAATAGCCACACCACTCTGGAAACTCTGTATTTTCACCACACAATTTTTTAAACAGTTCCCATAGTTGACTGGTGGCCATTCTTTTCATTTTGACATTATAATAGGAAGACATATAGCTCAAACTCACATTTCTTTAGATGTCCACATTGAGATTATTGCAGTAGCCATTTGAGGAATCAGCCATTTTTTACAAAGTACAGTCTGAAATTACCATGTTTACTCCAGTAATGTAAGTATGAGCTACCTCCTAGGTATCTAGCTGTCTAGTTGTTTTATTTATTTTCTTATCCTGTAGTAGCTTTAGCCCTTTTCCCCCCATGTCAATCCTATTTGCAAAGGAGATACCAGCTGTGTAACTAAGGAATGAATTTACACTGCATGTTGAAAGTGAAACAAGCTGCCTTGTCCTGATGTCCATTGAGAGTATCCAGAACAAGAAATTAGTCAGAAACAACTTGTGCACTCTAAGATCACATTCTGATTTCACTGAAGTTCTTGTACAAAGTCTGAGACATGTTTAAAGAAAGCCAGCGGCAGAGGCTTATGAAGATAATCGCTGAGTTATCTGAAAACTTTTGGTGCTTTCCATTTACTCTTGCATTTTGCGATATGATCTCATAAACCAGACTCAAAATGCACTTCCATTAGCACAGGCTCATTAGCAGGGTGACTACAGTGTATATATATCAATAGCCTTCTGGCTACCAGGGAGACCGACCAACCAGTTGTGCCTGTCTATAGAAAACAGAAGATTTTTTGTGGCCAGCCATTTCTTTTGAAGGAAAGAAAGAAGTCTGAGTCATCTGGATTTCCTTGATCAGTCCATCTCAGTGAGTAGTACAGGGTGAATTTTGTAAAGCTTATGGATTTCATACTCAAAACATTCTGAGCTAAAGAATTACTTTAGACTCCAGATGTTTTGAATTTTCTTTGTATTTATAAAAATAAAAAAATCCTTTTGTGCTTAATGAGAGTAGATAAAGCTTTCTTAACACTTCTGAAAATGATTAAAAGGTTTTTGGATGCACCTTCCTTTGTACAGGAAATTAGTGGCATTTACTTAGCTTTTCCTCAGATACACCAGAACAACATTTTGGCTGAAGCTCCACTTGCTTTCCAGGTCAAGCAGAAGGGGCTTGCCGTGTTGTTAGGAGTTAGATCCATCTCCCTTAGCTGCAACCTTTTTCCCTACATGATATCCAGCAGTTAGAGAGAGGTGGATTGCTCAGTGTAACTGCTTCCTGAATTAAATGCTGGCAGGAGAAGGTTTCCAGCTAAGGGTTCCTGTCTGACAGCTGCTGGACGCCCTGATTTATAAGTTAGCCTGCCTGCTTTGCCTGCCTTGCCATGAGCAGAGGAGTACTTAGGGACAGCAGCATGCGCGGGATGGAAAGATTTAGCTTTTCGTTGGGCTTCTTTCTGGATACCTCTGATCAACATTTTAATGCAGATTTACAGGTTGGGAAAGGACTCTGCATGAGGTTCTGATGGCGGGTAAGAAGAGTGATGCACAGGCAGCTTCTTTTCTCAGAAGGACCTCTTTGTCCACAGTGTGTCACCTGCTAAGGATTGTCCTTGCTGAGCATGACTGAGCTGACCTTGCTCACTGTGCAAAGGTGTGACACCTTTCCTTCTTCCTGAACCCAGCAGGGAGGACTGCAGCCGGGGGCCTTGAGGGGGTTTCTGCCAGGAGTAGAGGCTGATGTGGGAGACAGATATTTGTTTGCTGTAATCCTGTTTGTTCACAAACACCATGCAAAACCTTTCCCTGAATGCAGCGAGAATCAAACAGACGATGGTTTCTTTGATGGTGGCTCCAAGCTTCTCTGAGCCCCACTGGTGCTGAAAGATCTTGTGTTGTTCTTTTTTCTTTGCAGCACGGAGTTATTTCTCCATCTCCTATAGTCCCTCCTCTGTTGGCTCTGGGCTCCTCTTAGTTCAGCCCTAAAGGAACACAACGCCGTCTTTGCATTTATCCTGAACAAAAGGTTACTCCCAGGCTCTCTGGGATACACAGTTCTCAACAGAGGGGTTGCAGAGCTCTGCTGAGGCCTGTCGCTGCACAGCCCCACATTGGCTCTTCCTTGCTTGGGGAACTAGAGGATGATGTTAACAGGGCCCATGACTGTGTATCCCACTGAGAGAAGGGGCTGAGAGTGCCCCTTGACTCTTCCTGGGTTCGTGTCCAACCAGCCCCAAACCAGGGCAGAGGAACAGGAGTCTGTCCGCGTGACCAGGAGTCTGGTCACGTAGATGCTAATCTTCATTGTGCAAAAAAAGCAAATAATTTTACAAACTTGTAAAGAGAATTTCTTCAGCAGCAGCATCTTTTTTGTTTTCACTAAATGGAGTTACTTGCTGGCAATTATTACAGACCGGAATAGCTGGAGACTGTAGAGTTGTATTTGCATTTTTGTTCGAGTGCCTGCACATGTACTGCACACAGTGTTCCTTGCGAGGCAGTCATTTATTGTCCAAAAAGCTTTGCTTTCCACATCCAAGTACTGGAGCAGGAACCTCACAGAGTGACCTGGCTTTGGAGAACAGAAACTGAATGGTCGTGCTGATGCAGTTACACTTCATTATTATTAAATTATTACATTAAGCAAGCAAACCCCAAACTTTCTGTAAAGTGGTTGTTTTTCTGCTCTTCTCCATTGTATGTCCTTAAGACTGCATGCCAGCCAGACCGAAATCTGGCCCGAGCTCAGGACCAGAAAGTGGCCTCAGTGGTCCCTGAAGGCTATTCCCCTCTCACAGCTCTGGAAGTGGCTTTCCCATCCAGCATCTCCCTGTGCTGCTCCAGGAGCTGCTGAGATCCTTTACAAACCTGGGCAGGTACTGGGCACAGATCTCACTGAAGCTCTACTCAAAACCCTGGTTTCTAAAGCAAAACACCTAACTAGAGTCCTACCTACTCGTTCTCTTGGAAAGAGTAAAAAAGTCTCCTAAAGACTGTGGTTGTGATTTTTCTTTTTGCTAGCATGGAAAAAGCAGTGCAATCTCTGTCAAGTAGCACTTAGTGGTGGAAGCTGGTGTCAGTTTTAGAGGAAGCAAGAAAAGACACAGAAAGAAAGTCTTCAGCTTGGTATCACATAACGGCTTCTTCCATGGGTGCTGATACAGGCTGAAGGCTAGCAGGATACTGACAAACCAGAAAGCAAACATCCTAAGTGTGGTGGGCAGATTAAATCAAGATCAAAATTCTGGCAAAATTCATGGTTTTATAAGCAAAATGGAGCAGTGGCTGCAGCATGTGTCTGAATGCAAGCACTCCTTGCTCGGGGTTGGTTTAGTTTTGATTTGTTTGGAGGGCGGGAGCCAGCAGAAAATTTCAGCTTGCTGTTAAAAGACACATTCTCAGCTGAACTGGGTCCCCCAATCTTTTCTAGAGTCATCTCTTTCGAAGAAATAGCATGGGGATTCCCTCCTCTGGTGTGGGAGTTTCCAAAGGTAATCCCCCCTCTCTGGTCATCAGCCGGCGGCGGTGCACCAGCCAGGCTGGAAGCCTGGGCTCGGTCTTTTTTTGGAAGGCGTCAGCCCCTAACCTGAGCTTCCACATTCAGGGATAAATATTTATATTGACCTGTATCCAAAGCACATTCCTGGGACATCAAATCAGTGCCTCCCGGTTTACGGGCCTGACAAAGTGCGGCATTTACAACCCCCCGAGCGAAACAGAGAGGGTTTGTGGCACGGGGGTGTCGCGTGGGAGGTGTCACCTCACGGACCTCGCTGAGGTCGTGGTGGGATGGCTGAGAGCAGGGGTGCTTGGCATCAGCTGCCAGCACTCGTGTCCAGAGGGGGTACCCTCAGCAAGGCGGGCTGAGTGGGCACGTGTTGTTTCACGGCGCCACGGGGCAGGCTGAGCTCACAGCTGCCTCGAGCGTTTTGGAAAACCCCTGGTAGCAATTGAAATGCCTGCCCTGGGCAGCTTGACCTCAAAGCCTGTGAACTAGATGGCAGCAATTTCAACCTCCACTTTTTCTCCCCCTCCCTTCTCTCTGCAGCCCCTGCGTGCCTGAGGTTTAGCAGCAGCTTTAGATGAGGGCTGCTTTCCCTGTTGCTGTTTTGGGGCTTTTATTTCCCTCTGGGAGCCCCCAGGAACTTGCAGGGGCACGAGCACAGCCACAAGGCAGGCTGGGCTGGCTTCGGTGGGCTCTTCAGGCGGCAGTGCACCCCACACAGACCCAGCCGGGCCTTGTCCCACCTCCCTGGGAAAAAATAGAATAAAAAGAGATGAGGTACAATGCAGCCAGCCTGGGGGCTGTGCACACACCAAAGTTCAGCATCTACTACCAGCTGTGAGAGCCATCTCTGCAGGCTGGGGGCAGGAGGAGAAAAAGGTCCCTGCACCCATGATACAGCTGCCGAGGTATTCGGGCACACCATGGTTTTCCTGTCTCCCTGATGCCGGCTGTAATAAGCCAGTGCTTGCTTTCAGATCTCTCGCTCTGTATGTGGTGCCCAGAGGAGGCTTTGCATGGACCAGAGCGGACTTCTGCACAGAGCTTGCTTGTACTTACAAGCCAGCAGAGCAAATAAACTATGTTGGTACAAAGCTACGCCTGTAAATTTTTCCTCTCTTTAGGCTTTTTCTTCTCATTCTACATTTTTTTCCTTCTCCTTTCTATGAATGCATTGTGGCTGGCTTGCAGCAAGCTGTCTCTGTAGCCAGGCCTTTTCAACCTGAAATCTGAGGCTCTGCGTGAGCTACCAGCTGGTAGTCAACATCATTTCAAGGCACACACTTTGAGCAGAAAAGGCTCCTCAGTGGCGTAGAATTATGTGTTTCCTTCCCTGCTTATCAGGGTAGTTTTGTGCTGTGCACCTTGGCCTCGTGCCATAGGAGGTGAGGAATCAAAGACACTCACTGCTGTCCCCTGTTTAAATGTCGTGCCAGTAGGCTGCCCCAGGACAAGCAAAAGAAGCAAAACCTCCCCTTCATCACAGCCCCCTCCCCACCCTCCCTGCTGCACACGTGAGCCCGATGATGGTTAAGAGCTTTTAAGTCAGATGCCAGATAAAAAGCAGAGTGAGCGGCAGCACCCGTGCTGGGGGAGCCTGTGCACACTCGTAATGGTGTCAGCACTTGCTGTCGGAGCACTGCAAGTGTGCCAGAGCCGTGCCTGTGCTCCCTTAGAGTTCTTCCAAAAGCATCTCCCCCACCTCCCCGAGGCTGGTGCCCTGCCAGCGGGTCCCCAGGCTGGCTCCTGGAGGCTCAGGGCTGCAGGTGCTCGTTCGGCTGGCATGGTTCTCTCCTCACCTAGCTCTCCAAATCGCCTCCAGAGGGTAGATGATGTCTGGTCTGAATAAATACGCAGGAGGGGCTGAGTTTCCTGCCCCCTTCTCTCCCTCCTAGCACATCTGCGCCGGAAGAAACCTAATTTAAGCCCTGTGTCTGTGGCACAAACAAAACGGGAGCTCCAAACCCTCAGAAAGAGCAGACTAACTGAGCAATGTCAGAGGCGAATTTCACACGTTTCCCCTTAAAATTCTTGTTCTTCCTTGTGGTTTGAGATCTCGCTGCATTTGACGAGGGGGGGAGCAACGATGAAAATGAAATGACTTTTACTTTGTAGGCTGGAGCAGCCTCTGAATGGGAATTGTGTGCAGCTTGAGGTCCTGCCATTTTGGACATGTTTATTCATTGAGCAATCGCTAGGATCGCTCCAGCCCATATATTCATCAAATGAGCTTGCTGTGGTTTGAAGTGGGTTTATCTCAATCTGCAGAGTGTGTGGCAGTACACTGGTGACTCATAAAGGCTCAGTCCTGCAAAAGCACATGTTTAAGCACATGTTTAACTTTCAGCACGTTATTATATCTCACAAAAGTCAACGGGACAACTCACTCTCTCAGAGTCAGGCTTGTTCCCAAGCTCTGCTCAGGGCTGGAGTCAGAGAGCCCAGCACCTCACAGGAGTGAGACCATAATGATTTTCTTTTCTTGCCTGCGTAAGTAACATTCCTGAAAACATGCTCTAAAGGATCAAGTTCGGCTACTGTTGAATAGCACATATTCACAGATAGTCTGGTTTTAATCAATTAGTGGATGACTTTGAGCAAATAAGATCCCCCTTCCTATAACTCAATTTCCCATGTGTAAAGTAGAGATAATGATGCTTGCCTTGTTTGCAGAATACTTAAAGATTTACTGAGAATTCACTCTATAAGAGAAAGGATCTGTATTTGGCTCTGAATAAATCAATATTAGCACACTCTCACAGCAGCAAATACAGAGTCAGAGCTAGGAAGGTAATTTTTATTTTTATGTGGTTGCTGTCTCTTAGCTGTAGGCAAACCAGCTTTTCATGGGAAGACTGAAAAGTGACAGGCTGAAGTTTTGCAGTGCAACTTTTAACAAGAACTGCAGCCCTAGGGGAACAGGTTCTCAATCTCCCTATGTACATACATGCTAAGGCTGTTACAAGGTGCCTAAGCAGTAAAATTTAGTCTTGTTGTAAAAGAGCAACATTTATGCTTGTGATTATCAAGCCTGAAGTTTATCACAAACCTTTTCCATGGAGAGTAAAAATTGTAAAGGATAGAGCATCCCTGCTGCTCCTGGAAGCTGTGCTTCTGTGCTTAATCGTGTGCCTCTGCTATTAAATCTTGACTTCCTTGTGACTGGGAGAGTTTGAACATGTTTTCCACCTTCACCTGAACAAGGCAGAATGAAATTGTTCCCTATATTAGCTACTAGGGTGGGAATACATTGACTTGTCCTAGCTGAGAATCTAGCTCTTACCTTTAATTGTAAAATCATGGGGTATAAAGGAAAAGGAAAAGCCACCTATGAAGTGTATTTTGAAAATGGTGTTGAAAGGATGACATTGCTACTGTGTAGTCTAGCGAGTAGGCAGTCAATATTTTCCAGCAAAATTCACATTTGCATCTTTACAATGACACCCACATTCTTTTGTTTACCCTCTTGGCTACATTTAATCCGAAAGTTTCTGAAATACTCACGTTTCACTCTCAATTTTTTGTCTTCATTTATTAGCATATGGATAATTCTTGGTTTCCATCCCTGCAGATATGTTGGTTGACTCTTAAACCTGTAAGTCCAGTTTCTGTATTTTCCGTATCTTTGTGTTTTCTTTTCAGTGGGGATTTTGTCTGCCATGTAAAACAAAGTGATTATTCCATCCAAATCTTTGGAAAATTCTGTTCTTTGGCATAGTGTTGTGTTGTCTGATACTTTTTTAATAAAAATAAAAAAGAAAAAAGAAAAAAAGTTTTAAGTTTCTGGAAGGGAAACCCTTCCTTTGCGGAGATTTAAGTTTCCATCAGTCATGAGAAAAACTGTTCCCTCTGGAATATTAGAGGTAAGCTTGGAAGACAACGTTAAACAGAAATAAAATTCCAGATTGCTTCATTTTGAATTTCAGCCCTTTCTCTTTGGAGGGGTTATTGTTTCAAAAAAACACCTTTTTTTTTTTTTTTTAATTTTCTTGGCCTTTTCAAGTTTAGTGCATTGAATGTAATAGCCAAGAGTTTTGGATATGCAGCAGACAGGAGAAATGTACAGCATCTGTCAATAGACAAACATACATGTGTGTGTTATATAGAACATAAAACTTTGTGTTGTGCTGCTATAAAAGCAAAGCAATCTTGAGATGTTGCAGCACTGATTTTCCCTCTCAGTTATTTTACTTTGACCAAAAGAGGGTTGGGAATTCTTGCAGAAAGTTGTTCCATAGATAGCTTGTGAGATATATTTAGAAAAGTTTCATGCAAGTTCTCTGCAACTTTCATAATTTGGATAAGCCTATCTTCTCCCCACGGTATCTGAACTCTGCTCTTGTGTCCGTAATGTGCAGTTCAGGCATATGCTATTTCGTTCAGATTTCTTTTCAATGATTCTGCAAATTACATTCTGATCTTTCTTAAGACTAGCCTTAATTCCCTTGATCCTTGAGCTGTAGGCAAAAGTCTCTGTTCTGGTAAGCTGGCAGTGATGTGTGGCTATCAGTGACTACGCCTTGTCCAATTCAATAAAAGCTGAATCTTGCATTCTTCTTACATGGCCTGACAGGGTTACGAGTTACTTTTGGGGATGGGTGTCTCTAAATAAATATTTCCTAATGCCACCAGGGTCTCAGTTCCACTGCACATGGACACCTGGTGCCATTTGAGATGCCCTGGGGTTTTCCAGTTGGCCTCCAGTTGCTGTTTGGCATGGCTCCCCCAGTGGTGTGGGTCCCCAGTGGGTCCTGAAGGATGTTTGCTGTCACCATGTGGACATGCTGGACTCCTTGAGGCCTCTCAAAGGGCACCAGGCACCTACCGGGGTTATCTGAATCCACTCCTAGTAGTCCAGTACAGTTATCTGCTATCAGCCAGACTTCATAGAGATACGGGATTCAAAGAAAGAGCTGCCCTCAAGCAGAGGAACATCTCCATGGTAAGTCACCCCAGAATGGGCTTTGTGGCATAGCAAAATGCCAGCCATCCTCACTTCTTCAGGTATCGTGGGACATTTCATGCTGTTTCAGACCAGCTTTGCTCTCTGCAGCTCTAAAGTCACTGCAAAGTATCAAACAGCATAGAAAGAGCACTGTACGGCTTCCTTTATGGAATTGATTCCTAAATATTTGCTTTGGAAGAAAATAGCCTGGTTGTTTAGTAAAAATGAAAATGTAATTTACTTCTCCTTTGATCAAGCTGAAGTCAGTCACATGACAGGAGTGCTGCTAACACACGCTGTGTAACTGCTTTTGTCTATTCCCACTAGGCAGGCAGAGATTGCTTTCAGTAGCGAGGCATCCCAGCGCTTGGGCGTGGTACAGAGGAGGGTTCAAGTAATGAGCAAGCTCTCATTTCTCTCAGAAGACCTGGCAGAAGGCCCCGTCTGTTCTTTAATTACATTTCAACAGCTGTTTTTTATATATTTGTGTTTCCTTATTCAAACGTGGCTTATGAAGAAAAAAAAATAGCAAATGATGAGCATGCTTTTAACCAAGAAACACAAAACTCTGCAACACAAGAAGCTGTCATGGACTAGCCAAAATCTTTCCAAGAAAAATTATTTCCTTCCCAGACCCACGTCAGTGTTGATGCCACTATGGATGTGGTAGAAACTAAACAGAGCAGGTTGGGATCAAAGAGCTGTAATCCATATTGACTTGCAAGGAATCAGACGTTGTTAGTTATCAGTCTGTCATACTGACAGTGAGGTAATAGCCCAGCGTGATGTTACCCACGGGGTGAATGGAGAGGAACAGCTCTCCAGGACATTCAAGGGGCTTTCGTCCTTAGATATCACCTCCTGGATCTCAGCTGTAGAGCAGTTCTTGGTTTCAGGGGAGTGAGCTGCAATGCTGTCATACGTGCATGCCCACACCTTCCCCCAGACATCTGCTTCCAGCTCAGCAAGGCCATGGTGGGGCAGGGAGCTATAGCTGTGAACACCTCTCCTCTCAGGGGCATCCCTCTGTCCCAGCCACCACAGCCCATGTGCTATGTCCCCACGAGGCTGATGCCAGGCAAGCTGCCAAGAGGTGTTAAGGACCCTCCAGAAGATTTCTTCAGGATTGGTCACTGGGAGACCAAACTTCTCCTCGTTAGTTTGGTAAGGTGAGTGAAAGGGGAAGTTTCCCTGCTGTGATGTGATGATAGTCTTTGCTCCACTGACGGGAAAACCGGAAGAGTTCATGCAAAGCCCAGTGTGCAGAGGCAGACTTTTTCATTACTGAAAAGGGAAAGAAAGGTTCACCTTCCTTGGGCAGACTCAGACTCAAAAGAGCAGGACTGCTCTGCTTTGCTGATGCACGACAGGTTGCCTTGTTCTGTACGTCACATCTGTCTTGTCCCTTCTTCACTGCCCAAAGTTGTAAAAATGGGCATGTAGGGATGACACAAGGTTCATCTTGTCTCCAGGAGGTTCATCTTGTCTCCAGCTCTGGTCAGAAGCATATGCGTAAGAGAGGTGTGTAAGCCTTGGCACTCATGGCCTTTCACAGCTTCTAGCTGTCAGCAGTGTAGGGATTTCCTGGTCTGGAAAGTGCATGTAGACTGTTGTGCTTAGTTGACAGTAAGACATGTTCTTTGTGAATATGTTTAAACCCCCATGAATTAATTTATAATTTGGCTTCTACAGCATCCTGTGGCATAAGTTCCACAATTTAATTATAAGCTGTGTGAAAAAGTCCTTCCTGAGCTCATTACAGAAATGCTACCTGATATTTTTTGTTGTTCTTGTGCTGTGAGAAATAGTGAATAGTTGATGCCCTCACCTCCTTCACCCTATTTATGATTTTAGAGATCTCTTTCATACTTTTACTTCCAACATATAGAGCATCTTTTCTGGTCACTGAGAAGAGGACAAAATAGAATACAAAGTTCTCTGGAACATGTCTGGAATAGTTAAAGCAAGGTGCTGTACATATCTACTTGTGTATATAATCTGTGCAAAGGGAATTTACAAAATTGAGAAGGCTCAGTTATCTTAGTTAAAAAGCAAAGAAACAATATGTTTAGACTCCACTGAGACTATGTAGGCAAAATAGGAGGACATAAAGTCCTATTCTCTGTTTCCAAAAAGGCTAGCTGTGGAACAAGTTTAGGACCAAGATGGCCAAGTTTGGACTAGATGTTTCCTACTGAGGAATGTGGTGGATAATAATACAGTCCATTAGAAGTGGCTTCCAGCCCAAAGGGAATAATAAATGCAAGAATATGGTTGTCTCCTGAAAACAAAGCTAGTACTACGCTCAGAAACATAGTTGTTAATGAAATGCATCAAAACTAAAAATAACTTAGAAACAAATGTGCCAAAGTGTCAGAATCAGCTGGTGAAAAATAAGTACTGGCATTAAAATCAAGTGCATTTCTTGTGGGAGGTAAGTGAGTAACTCCATCTTCAGAAAAGCCTAATATAAAACCTCTCCGAAACATTTGCCTCTGTTTTTGTTTAAAGGGATACGCTTAAGCACAGTTAACTTACAGTTCTTTGCTTTTGTTTGCACAAGTGAAAGCAACATATGTTATTTTATGAACTGCCAGACATCACGGCAGAGGAACGAGCTCTACCCCCACGGTGCAGAATGGAAGGGGCTCCAGTGCTTACCAGTAATACCCAAAGCACTACCGAAAGGAGATGAAGAAGAGGACACACACCTTTCAAGGCATCTCCTGTCTTATCCAGTGCACGAATGCTACTGTGCCCTTAAAATGCCCAGACCCTGAAATGCCACAGCCTAGATAAAGGTGAAGATGCAGGCAAGGTATCACAGTGCTATAGCTGTGTTTTGTCCTGAGTGTTTTTGGATTAATTTCGATAACAGATTGTTAGTCCCTGGAAAAAAAAAAAAAAAAAAAAAAAAAAGAAAAAAAAATCCAAATATCCAGAGTAGATTTGGATCTGAACATTGTAAACTGCTCGTTCAAAATAACTGTAATGGATTGCTTTTGCTAACTTAGCATGACACCAACCTTTGGACTTTCTTTCAGTTCTCATTCCTTTTTAGCTTATTTGTGGAAACTTATAATTAGATTTTTCTTTTCCTTCTTCTCCCCCCACCCCAGCTGATAAAGTGCCATAAATCCTGGACATCATCCATGAGTGCAGTCATTTATGAATTTTGCTATTTTTTGCACATTGCACCATATGTAAGACAAACTAACTTAGAGGCACAGTTTCTTATTCCTGGCATGCAGGAGAGTCACTGAGAGATATCATATGGTCTCCTGGCAAAAGTACAAAGTGGCTCTTGTTGTTTGATCTACTGTCTTAAACTTAAATGCAAAATCTGATAATTGGGTCAGGCAGGAGAAGAACCTTACTAATAAAGCTCTTTTCATTTCCTTTTCCTATATTTCCTCTTTTCATCTTTTCTTTCTCTCTTTCTTGGTTGGTCCAAGGAGCTGGAATCAGCTGTTAGCAAAAGGGCTAGAAGCAGAGCTCGGCTTATGGAATTGCATCTTCTCCTCAAAATCCCTCTCTGCCTGTCATCCTTCAGCATAAGCTGCTCTCCGACTTCCCTGCCAGTGGATTTGCTTACGCTCCTGGACTTGCTGTGAATGTTTTCTTAGAAATGTCTCGGTCTTTACAAAACTGGAATCACTGAATGCGTAGTAAGCATTCTCCACAATCATCCCCTCTTGAAAAACAAAAATGGTGTAGGAATCTCTTTTTCTTCTAGGAGTCTCTTCTTATGCTGTTTGTAACAAAGACAGAGGCTTGTACTCCCAAGGATACACAAGCTAAAAGGACCATGAGCTTTCTTTGCAAGCCAAACGTCTCCATAATACAAGAAGCTGAGACCTGAGCACTCACTCAGCTGAGTGGTTTTTTAAGCAGTAATAGAGAGCTTTTGTTCTCTGCTAGGAACAGCACAGCAAGAACATTTCATGGTTGGTTTCATGGGTGGAATTAGATACTCCATGGTTGCCCACGTAATGGGATTGGCTACATTTCCCTCCATGATTTTGCCTAAATTTCATCAAAAAATATGAAATCTCCATTTTGAAATTAGCCGCCAGCGCATTTTAGAAAAGCCCTCGGGATTCTGCAGCAACCAAACGTCCGCTGCCCCCGCCTCTGCAGCAAGCTGCCTGCCAGCACGGGAGGTGTCTGCCTGCAGCTTTGTCTGCTGGGTGGCCGCTGCTCCAGACCCATCAGCCTGACGTGATTGCCACAAAAGGGCTTTAAAGTCACACAGGAGAAAGTTGCAGGAGCCGGCGATTGTTGGCCAGCAGTGACTGAGTAAGTGTTTTAATTGATCACTGAGCCCCAGCTGTAGCATGTTTAGCACACAGGCTGAGAGCTATGGAAATGATCAGTTTTACACGATTACTTTTAGTATAATATGGATTGTCATTCTACTTACTGTGCTCTTAGACCTGTGACTTTCCTCCCCATCTCACCTCCAGGAGTCTTGGGAGTTCTTTTGAGTGCAGAAGACATATTTGACAGTTTGGTGAAAAACAAAGTAGGTATTTTTCTCCTCAGATGTTGAATGCAAACACAGAAGCTCCCCAGCTGTGACCAGGAAAAATGCTCCAAAAGATGTTTCTCTCTATCCGGTTGGATAGAGCAGACAAGTTTTTGTGGGTGTAGCTGTGCCAGTGCCCAAAACTGCATCTTGGCTGGTGAATTTATGGGAGCAATTGTTCAACTGGACTCCTTACAAACCAAATTGCCTTGGTGGATAAGAATTCCCAAATAACTCCTTGCTCGGGACAGAAACTTAGCTTAAAAATAATGACAACAATAACAACAACAAACAACCTTTAGAAAACACATACTAAATAATGTGTATTGGAAGAGTATTTTTAGCAAAGATCAGCTGTACTACATTTTCACTGCACATTCCAAGTTGAGCCTTAAATTCTGCATCTTGATCTGTGGAAGGGACACTGGAGCAGCTGGGCAATTTCATAAAAGAAAACATCAGAGCCAGCAAATGTAGAATACTTGAGTAGAAAATAAAATTAAAAAGCTGTAAGGCTCCCTCAAGATATGTACTGAAAACGGAGTTCAGGAAGAACACGGGGTTTTGCGACTGTTAAATAGGAAGGTAGAATAATAATGTAGGGACTATGGGGTAATTTTTTTAATTGTTCCCAAAACACTTTTTTTCTTGCCTTTCTCACTTTTAGAAAATTGGACAAACTCATGCAGTGAGGAGATAAGAACACAAGCAAGGACTGTCAGCAGGGCTTCTGGGTTATTTGTACTTTTGGCAGATATAAGTGTGCATTTCCTTGTCCATTCTGTGTGATGACTTAGGCCTTTTGTGGGTTTGATATTTGGTCAAAGGACCAGCTCACAGTGCCAATTTTCCCCATGTATCAGCATGAAGGCCACTGTGTTGAAGCACTGTCAAGCCTCAGCATTGCGCACTAGGGAATGTGGAAAGGGCAGTTGAGTGTCATGACATCTCTGAATGTCTTTATTGGCTCCCATTTTGCATCCTAACTTCATTCTGCTCCTACTTTGATTGCCAGAAGTTACTTCACGTCACATCTGTAAAGGAATGTACAATCTTGATGATGAGTTGAGCATATACTACCAATAACTAACAACTACCCTGTGGTGTGCCTTTTCAGTCATTTTACAAACTAAAGACCTCCAAGTAAGTCACTGCTAGAGCTGGATGAACTCCTAAGGGCAGCAGAAGATGCTGGTGTTGCTCTACAAATCTCTGCACCCTTGTCTTTGACAAGTATATTGTTGTCTGTCATTTGGGGCTAATTGCACTGTTACTGACCTCAAGCAGGGAGATGAAGTGGTGGAAAGGAGCCTCAAACCACCTTGGGAGCAGTGCCCAGGATTTTACATTCCCATGACAGCCTGGGAAACTTTGGAAGCTTTGCACATCCACCCCAAGCCATAGAGAAGCACAGATGTCTCGCATGTAAGAGGGTCTATTGGTCTTGATTTTGGGGTTACCCAAGAGCTACTGTATTGCTAACTCTAGTGTCTGGCACCTCATGGAAGCAGACAGCTCACAGACAACCCTCAAGGTTTTGGTGGCAATGCAGAGGATCAGAAGTGGTGGAACCCAGGGAGGCCTGACCACGAGGCAGGTGCAGCATGGGGCTTTGCAGCTCAAGGGAGCCTTCGGGGGTGCCATGGGCAGGACAGTGGCTTCCATCTTGGTTACACTGACATCCATCGCCCAAGCCCACAGTCTCGTTGAGACCAAAAGTCCCCTGGCGGTGCTCCAGAAGGGCAGCACTGTCGTGACTCCTTCCAACCACAGCGGTCAGCTGTGCTGCAACCACTGCACCGGTGGCTTTGGGCAGAGGAGGAAAGAGAGACAATAACAATTCTTGGCTGTGCAAAGCCCGCCAGAAATTGCATGGCTTCAATTATAACCGGCTTGTTTCGTTCGGTTTGTTTTTGTATCTTTTATTTTTTTTATTATTATTATTATTGCTATTATTATTCCAGATTCACTGGTTCAGTGTTTAATTCTACCCAGAACTTCCTTTGTCTGTTCCTTCTTGCAGACTTGCTGAAGACTGTCCAAACTTTTCACTTGCATGTGTTTACTAGTTGACTTCAAAAAAAAACAACTTTTACTTGAAAGGGCAGATGCAGTAACAGTGTTGTTTTAGTTCAAAAATAAATGTGAACAAAACTACTCCTGACAGTTAACAAATATGAAATACACTTGACTTCTAGGCTATTAAACAAGAGCAGCAAAATGTTCCCAGCAGTTGCTTAATGCAATTACTTGATTAGAGAAAGGCATTTCATTTCCTAACCGCTACAAGAATAAGCAATATAGCTGTCAATAATTTTGCAGCAAGGTCTGAGGGCTGGTGGTCAGCCTTAGACCACATCTTTGCATGGTCATTAGTGCATATCCATCAATGCACCCAGCACAGCCTTAAGATTCTTGAGGGATTTCAGCAGTATGCGAATGACCTTTTCCTTCATCAGTTTCCAGGATGTTTTCCATTACTGAATATGTAGCACATCATAATGTTTTACATCAATCCTCCATTTAAGTCATATCATGTTATTTTGAGACAGCGTACAATCCTGGCTGCCTTTTGCATTCAGGGGGTGATGTGTAAGTGGGGTGGCTCCCCATCTGAAAGCACTGTCAATGAGCTGCAAGACCTCCAAATGCTTATACAAAGTATGTACTCTAACAGGAAAAAGAGGGATTTGTCTTTCTGTGAGTAGGGTTGCAGCAAGGGCCTAAGGGAGAGGTGATGGTCAATCAGATGGTGTGCTCAGCACCTGTGGCAATGTTGACCCACTTCCAAATTGCTTAAAATGTTCCAAGGGCAAAACTGATTTGATCCCAAAAAGACAGCTTTCATCCCCTGTAATGTTTGCTGGTGATCAAGGGTGAGTCCTCATTGGTATTTTAATGTGATCAGGATTGCATGTCTGAAGGGCATCTCTCTGTCATCCCCCACCATGCTCTGGTGCATATCATGGTGCGTCTCATTGAGCATGGGCTGTGTCCCTTTCTGCTGAAGCACAACTGAGGAGCAGGTTCCAAGGGGGTCAGATAACCTCAAGTCTAGCCTCAAGTGAGTACTCTGAAACACAAGTGGTGTGTTTGTCGGGCCTACAGCACCACTGGTTTCTGTCTGCAGACCTACTGCTACTGCCCAGCCTGACTTGCTACTGCCAGCACAGACAGAGCATTATACCTCCCAGGTTAAAGAGCTACTGGAGCAGTGTGTATAAATGGGACACAGTAAAAATGTTCATCATTTTTGTTTCAGTCACAACATGTGCAGCCCAACCCAGCATTAAAGCTAGGTGCTGGTAGCCCCACAGTGGGAGGCGTAAAGAGCCAAAGACCATATGCCTACAAAACTATACATGTGTGAAATCACTGATGTCTCTTTCCCTTGCCTAGAAGGCATCTTTGTAGGTGGCTGTGGGGTGGTGGGGCTGAGTAGTCCCAAGTCAGAACAGAAAAATGCAGGAGCATTTTTGTTTCCATAAAAGATGGAATAGTTTCCCTCATTCATCAGTCTTACTTAAGTCATATTTATAAATACATTCTGTCTGTGTTACTAAAGGAGACATCTTGACCATGTGTTCAAAATTATAAGTGTGAACTCATAGTGTTCTGTTGTACATAAATATTGTCTGCCACGCTGTCATTCCTCAGCTTTATATTGACGCCTTTAAACTCATTTATGGTATAAATTAATAATGCTTCCTCTTAAGGGGGCTAGTTCCTGGGCTGAGTGATACACCATGCATAGATTTATTGAGAGGATGAGGCAGGATTAAAGGCAGGGTTTTTTCTCATCCCCTCTCAAGGTCCAGGTCACACGATGCAGGAGGAAACAGCCAGACCTGCTGTGAACTCTCCACCTCACTTAACTGTAGCACCACTGAAGGCATTCATCCCAACAGGTGAATGTCTTATGAATTTGGGGGTTACCTTCCATGTCAGAAAAAAAAAAAAAAAGCCAACAGGAGAGAATACATTGAATACATCGTGGCAAAATAAAAAAAAAAAAAAAATAAAAAATATTAGTGTAAGGTAGTGAAAAATATTTTAGTTTGACCTGAATGTAAAAGTTTCAGTTTGGGTTTGGTTTACCAGTCTTTTATGACTTTTTTTTTTCTTTTCTTTTTTTTTTTTTAATGTAGACATGTCTTCAGACATACAAACAAACACAAATTATCAAAATAAAGAGTCAAAGTATTCATTTTAAGAATACCTTAGTGACATTTAAAAAATCCCATTTAGAAAATGTCAAAATGAAATTAACCACTTCAAAACAATTTCCCCATTTTTCTGGACTGAATCTGTAAGCAAATTTTATTCAAATTCATGAATTAGTGTTCATTCCCCTGATATACCATCTTTCACTGGAAAAAAATCATCTTCAGCTCCGTTCAGAGTTTTTCCATGATTTGAGAATTGGGGGTGTTTCCTTCTTTTTCTGCATCCTGCTGCACACAGACACCGAGAAGACCAACTTTCTTCCCCTGGGAGCAACTTCGTTACCTCTCTAAGGTATTACGATTTGGAGTGAACTCTCCTTTAGAAATAATGGTGGCTACTTGTAAAGTTGGATATTTCTTGGCCAAGCCGAAGCACACAGCTTAGCTTAGCTTTTGCTGAAAATTGGGAAGTTTTCAGTGGTAGGACTACTGAACACATTTTAGGGAGATATGAAAGGCATCCATGCAGAGTTTATCACGAACACCCTTCCTAGCACACTCATAGGACTGTTTGCATGCAGAGGGAGCCAGTGTCCATCAGCACTGCTGCAGCTGGCGTCCCTGCCCTGCTCTTCATCCTCCTGCCTTGTTCTTACCAGGAACTGAATTACTACACGTTGGGTCTGGTGTGACATGAGGGAATTACAGCACCTCTGTCTGCATTCAGTGTGCTGACTGAGCGGGTGCTGGCAGGCGTGGGTGGCTTTCTGCAACCATGAGACGTGGAAAGGCAAAACCACCTCTGCCCCCGATCAGCCTCTGGTGTGGCCCAGTGCGCGCACCCGCTGCCTTACCACACACCAGAGCTGCTTTCTGATTTTACTTCAAAAGGAATTTGAGCACATGCATTGCCACAGTTGGGGAAAAACAATTCAAAAGCACTTTCCTTGATGTGTTATTCATTCTCCTACTTGGTGTATCAAGGGCAAAATTTTCTCTTCTTTCTGATCCTGAGCACAGATCAAAAGGAAAGTAGGTCCCACATTTGCCGTTTGCCTTTTAGGGATCCAGCCTTTATATGCATACACACAACAGTAATGCTTGCAGCCTGTAGCTGAGAAAACTTCTGTTTGCAGTAGTTAGCAAACAGGTTAACGCAGCACTAGTTTCTCTGGAAAAGTGATGCCTGTGATTGCAGCCCTGGCTGTGAAATGATGCTGTACTGCTGAGATGGACAGTGGTCTTTGTGTTTCTGACTCCAGAGTCAGATGTGGTGGTAGCAAAGTGTCTGTTTTTTTATTCATCCAGTTCCTGGGCCTGCAAGTAATTTACTGGCATGAGTAATTTCTCTGAGTTTGCTTTCATACATAAGTTTTTATAATATCAAACCCATATCTTGCATTCTTTGTTGAGTGCAACACTTCATATGAAACCAGTGGGGAGCTCAGGCTTGTACAGTATTTCTTTTTTCATAATCTTTCTAGAAATTTTGCAGTGTTATCAGAGGCTTCAGTTTCTCTTTTTCTGTCTTTCTTTTCATGTATATATATGTGTGTGTGTGCTTGCATACATAGAAGTAATGTGTGTTTGTCTGAGTTTGTGTGCACAAACCAGCTAGGTGCAATGTTGTCTATTTTTCATTTGAAATTATGGAACACAAGTGCCACAAAGAGTTTTATATCATGTAAGAGGAAGCCGTACCGTAGGAGATTGAATTCCATGTTGCTGTATCTCACATACTTTATCAGCTACTCCCATTGCAGATACGAGATGTGACTGTGAGGAGAGATGCTTCATTTCCATTTCACATACCTGGATATTGCACATTGCAACAGCACAGTGACAGTGCATTAAAATTGCAAGGTGGAAAAGTATTCCTTTTGTGAACAGAAACTACTTTTAGATTTTTTTAAGAGGTTCTTCAAAGTAAACATCCTCTCCATTTCTGAATGTGGAAATCTTTTGGCCAGCGCTCCTGGGCATCATGACGTCCTCCCCATCCCTGGTCCTGTGCAGGGGCCCTGCGGCAGACTTCCCTCCAGCCTGGCGCGGCAGCTCCCCACCCCAAAAAGCAAGCAGTGAGATGCTTTTGAAGTGCTGAAGCCCAGCCCATTTCAATTTTGGAGGCTTTTCATCTCTGCCTTTCAACCGCGGGGCGCGTGGGTGTATCTCCAAACACAAACAGCGGGGCTGCCCACGCAGCCCCGCCAGCCGGGGAGCCGGACGGAGTCCCCAGCTCCCTGTGTCCCTCCAGGGGTTCATTTTCCCTCGTGCTGTGTGATGTCTGACTGGGAGAGGAGGAGAAAAAAATCAAAAAGAAAGCGACAGTCTGAAACTGCTGTAAATATACAGGGTGGTTGCCTTTTGGGGAGGCGGAAGGAAAAAAAAAAAAAAGAAAGATGTCATCCCTTTGGGTAGTAGCCTTAAGCAGACCAAACGGCTGGAGGAAGAGTAGGGGGGAGAGGGGAGAGAGAGCAAACTAGAAGCCTCACATGAGGAAATGCAATTGGATGTCAGAGTGAGGGCTTTGATGTCGGTGGAGGAGATTAAATGTCCACATAAAGGATTGGACTCGGGTGGTCTGTGCTGTTTCCTCTCACATGCACCGCCGTGTGACAATTGCTTTTCAAACATTAGAAATTTACCACATTCTAAAGCAGGACTTAAAGAAAGGAGAAAGAAAAAAAAAAAAAAAAAAAGACATCAAAGAGAGGTTTGAGCGCGGTGCACTGGGTGCATCACATAGCCCTGGGCTTCCAGCGATGGGGCGATGCTGCCCGTGCTGCCATCAGAGTGGAAATATGGCCGGGCTGCCAGGCACTGCCGAGGCCCCTCACAGTGATGTGTCCTGAAAGGCAAGGTCTCAAGCAGTGAATTATTCCTCCCAGATCCCCAGCCTGCACTCCTGAAATGACAGGGGAGCTCGCAGGAACCAGAGCAGTCGGCGTGTAGCCTTGTGCACCCATGTTCTCCTCCTCGGCACAACAACGCTTTGCAGAGCTGTGGTTAAGGGCTCCCCTCATTTTAAGCATCTTCTAAGTCATATTGCTTCAGTGAAACCTTAGCATATTGTTAATTTTCACTTTTAAGTGCTCTGCTAGGTTTCGGCCAGAGCCCCCGCCAGTTTCTCTGAAGTCTTGAGATGTGAACCACAGTAAGGGAGGATTTATTAGACTATTATCATCATTATTCCTGAGTGTAGATAGTTAGGAACATTAACTTTGTAGACAGAAGCAACAAAAAGTCCTTGCTTCCTAAGGTTCAGCAAAATATACAGAAACATGCAGAGTGGGTAGTGCAAATGCCTTCCCCCTCTGGTGTCATTCCTGTCAGGGATAGCTTCAAACATGATTTGTGCCAAAGCGGGTGTAAGCAGGGAAAGTCTGATTGATTTTAATGAGCATTGGACCATGCATAAAAATCAGGAAGAATGTACCACAAGTGACAAACGGCACTGCCATGCTCCTAAATGGGACTCTGTGGGATGAAATCTTTTGCCAGTGAAGTTAAAGTTTGGATGTGTAGTAATTTGGCTACTGTGGTTTCATGCATTTTCTACTGCAGTCAGCTTTTTTATTCTGCTCTGATTATAGGTGCATTTGCAATTTTTAAAGACTTGGGTAGAGGGTTTCTTTTTTTTGCATTGAATAATTACAGAATATTTACTGTTGTTCCCTCAGACATTTTTGACTCAAGTCAATTACTCTGTTATTTTTTTCTTCTGCACCAATTTTCTGTAATCTGTAATTTTCTGTAAAGATCAGTAAACTTAACGCTTACTTACATATATTTTGATAGAGACAAAAAGAGGAAGCATTTCCGTTTGGGAAAGTAATGTCATAAAAATCTGGTTGGTTTTCTATGCCAGAAAAAAATAATAAAAAAAAAAATCCTACAGATTAAACTCAACTCTGGAATCCAGCCAGATTTTATCAGAAAAATGTATATACGCTAGGCATGCCACATGCACAGCTTTTAAAGTGAATATCCTGAAGTTGTGCCAGAAAAAAATTTGCATTGATACATATGCACCTCTTCATCAGGTTAATGAACTCATTTGAAAAGATAACTCGTAATATAATCCTACTGTATTTTCTGTGCAATAATGATTATGGTTAGTGAGCTTTCACACCCTGCGCAGACCCTACCTTTAGTCTACGTTAGACCATAAGTCTTCAGTCCTGAGGAGTTTATGCCTTTATGGTAAAAGCAGCACGGACAAGTGAATGGAGTGTGGTTACAGTGGTAATTAGTTAACATTTTTGTCACACTTAGAAGGAAAGCTTTCAAATCTCCCTAACAATAACACAAGGAGTGAAGGTTTGCTCATACTTGCAAGTAAAATATCTGAGTTTATTTGATGTATAAACTCTAAAGCCTTTCTCTCTCTCTCTCTGGTATCTTGAGAATGGGTAAGATAATTGTATTGCGTGGTTCAAAATACCATACATAAATCAAAGGATTTAGCATAGTTTTGTAGGACACAGAGACAGTCTTAGCTTACTAAGCTTAAGTTACTGCATATGTTTTTCATTAAAGAATCCAATCCCTGATCTTCATAAAAAAACACCAAAAAATCATTGTCTATAACAAAACATCAAACAATAAAATTATCATTAGCTTTCTAGACCATTACGAAATGAGAATCCCTACATTAATCTTACTGTTATTTGGTTTTAGTAAAGTGACCTTCAAAAAGAGTTTGGGTGAATAAAGCACTGAAGCATTTGCAGTGGAGCAGACAGCCTGACATTTAAGAGAATTCTCTAGTTTTACTGTAATCAACATAGCATCACACATGCAGAAGCAATGATTTTAAAAGTAAGTCTGGGAGATAAAAAGGTCTGTTGCTCAGGGGAAAGAGCTTGAAAATATTTACAAAAACATCCAGACCGTAGCGGAAAACACATCAGATCGACTTAAGACAGTAAAGTCACCAAATGAAAGCATATTGGCAAAAATGGCTTGTGAAGAGCAAACAGGCAGAGGCACATCGGCTTTGAGGCTGCTCTGAGAATAAAAATAATACCTTTATAAGCCACCTGCAAGAGCCGGACTCTGAGATTTTTCCCAAGCGGCATGTTTCAAACACAAAAGGCAGCTGCATCTGGCTGAAGAAGCTGCAGGACAGGGAGCGAGGAATAATGGATCCAGAGGCAAAAGGGTGAAAAAGCATGTGGGGCGAGGATGCCCTGTACCCCAGGACCCCCCTGCACATCTCCAGGCAGGGTGCATTGACGCCGCTGAACTTAGTGCAAACAACTTCCACTCGGCGGCCCTCAGCTCTATTTCTAACCTGGTTATTTATTGCTTCTGATTATTTTTAGTTACTAATGGATATATACAATAAAATGCAGTACTTATGGTGTTTAGATATCTTTAATGCAGAACACATTTAACAAGGACATTCAAGGACAGGCGAATACTTAGCACATGGCAGACCACATGTTATTTTTTCCTTTCATCTGAAGGATTTGGAGCCTAAGCTAGAGTGGGCTCCACTATTGTTAATTACATCCCAGATCATTAAAGTCCCCGTGTCCACTGGGCAGTCCCAACTCATCAGCTTCCTCCGTTTGCCCTGGGCACATCCAGGTGCTGTAGCCCTAGAGCAATCTGCCAGGGCATCGTTCTCCAGGGGGCTTCCAGCCCTACCTTCAAGGTCCCTCACTGGGATTTTACATTTCATCCTTTCACCTAAGCCATGCAAAGGCTGCCCTTGTGGAAGCATCCTCCAGGCTAGAAGTGTGGCGTGAGATTTCACGAGTGCCTCAGCACAGGTCTGGAATAAACACTGAATTTGCACAGGGCTCGTAGGGGTCCTGCCTTCAGCCATCTCTGCAGCACAGGGAGCTGCTCCAGGCAACCTTGGATGTCCCTGCAGGTTGCTGGGCACTTTATTTATTCCTGCCCAGGTTAAAAGCCACCTCAGATGTGGTTGCAGTTATTCAGTGGGTGAAATTGCACTTCGAAACTCCCTGTGATCAGAAACGCTCAACAGAATTCCTTGGAATGAAAAGAGCTACGTAAAGGAGAATTAGTATTGTGTATACTGCTAAAATAGGGGGCAGAGGAACTTTAAATTTGCAGAGGCGAATAACGAGGTATAGAAAATACAACCTGTATTGACCCATGTTTTTTTCTTTTGAATGCATGTCCAGGACATAAAGCAATTACAAACTTGCCAACAAATATACAATTTGCATATGGAAAGAAGCAAAGCTGAACAAAATATGCAAGAATTTACAGCAGTGTTTTAGAGCCAATATTATTATAAGATGCAGCTTCAGAGAAATACAGTTCAGGGCTGTCAGCATTTTGAAATTTAATTCATTAATTTGGGAAGGAAGATGGACATGTAAAGCTTAATTCCAGGTTAGCTCACACTGTGAAGGAATCGCTTACTTTTTTCTCCGTTCAACAGAAATCTTCTGGATCCAAACTGAAATATGAGTGCAAAATAGATTATTGGCTCAATTCTCCCATACAGACAAGTAAGAATAATTTTCCAAACAGAAATTTAATCCTAAATAATTTAATAATATAATCTAATTGCTTAGTTATTAGACAGAACATGAACCAAATTCAGCCCTGGTATGTACAAACTTGCCTTGATTGGAATTCTACCGACTTGCTAAAAGGGCTGGGTTTGGCTGCACTTTATTTTCCCCAATCATAATATTAAAAGTTGGTGTTCAGTTAATGTGGAAAGCTGCACCAAACCAGTGGGAAACAAATTCCTGATTTTTGTCTTGTTCTCCGGGCATAAAAAGAGGTGAGAATCATGCTATGCTTAATCTTTTCAAAAACGTCTCCTAGTTCAAAAACGGGACTCAAAGAGCCTTTCACATCTGCAGTGTGGGCAAATCCTACCTCGCTTCATATGCTCAAGAAGTGTTTATTTTCAGAAGTGCCTTAGCTTTTTTGGTTTCTATGGGCTAATCCTATAAGGCATGCTAACACGCTGAATGTCTGCTGGAAAGTGCACAGCGTTTGACCTCTGTAGAGGTCTCAGAGACTTCTGGGGTAACTGGCATCATGCCGGCGGCTCTTTGCTGTCCCAGTCGTCCAGGTAAACAAAGAAAAAGATATTGATTTGTGCTGCCAAAACATATGAAATCTCCCCGGCCATGTGAATAAGGAAACCAGTGCCTTAATCTTCCACTTAAATTCAAGAAATTGTTCAGCCTTAGGGGCAGTGGGTGCTGGGGTTTTTGCACCCATTTAGCCAAATAAAATTAAAAGAGCATCCCAAACAAAAGAATATGAAAGAGGAGAGAAACCTTAAGTTTAGACTTAAGTTTACTTTAAATTTAGACTTTTTGAGTATGGCAAACTGCAAACATTGCAAAGAAAAATATACACTGGCTCACACCACTGGGAGGCCGCTGGCTTGGATGGTGGGAACTGGTCCTTTATCTGCCCTCTGAAACTTCCCTTGTGCTTTGCTGTTTCCCATCTTCCATTGGTGTCCACTGCAGACATAATATTTAAATCCAATTTATTGTCTCTTTTAAAGTTTGAAATACAAAGAGGAGGGGAAGCAGGAGGAGAGAGGAAACCATATGTCAAGAGAAGTGAATCAAAGTGAAAGTGGTGTGTGTGCACGCATCGGAGGGGGCTAAATTTGGCCTGCTGTTTTCTATTTTGACTATTGGAAAATTTTGGTGAGATGTGGGCTTGGTGCGACATCTGTTTGGCTTTGGGGAGTGTGTGCGTGTCCGTGTGCGTGTGCGCGTGTGTGGCAGGGACTGATGTCTTTCTTTGTGCGAAGCTGCACAGTATCACATGGGGATATAAAATGTGAACTCCCACTTAGAAAATTCACGAAGAGCCCGCTGCGCGGTATTTCGTCTCTCTTCATGCTGGTGAGTTTAGCTCATAGGGCACATACACAGCAAGTCTTTTTCACCATCGATATAGTGCTTAGGAAAGCTTTACTCCAGTGATGTTCCCTGAACCAAATGTTTGAACCAAACTGGAATGTTTCTAATGTTCATTGAGGCTCTGAGAATGCATCATGACTAGCACTTATGGATGCTGTTGCAGCAAATATTGCACATGTGGCTTCCTAACCTGGTCTGCTGCTTGCCTAAAGCCAGCAACAGGCATGAGTAGAGCCAGCTCACAACTCGCAGCTTCGGTCAGCCCTGGAAATCAGGCCACACATTTTCACTTTTCTCTCCTCATCACTAGAAAGGAGACAGACACCCCGGGGTTGGGCTGCTGTTGTTTTTTTTAATACTTTCTCCATATCAGCAGTCCCAATATTTGTTTATAAAATAAGGGGGGGAGGGAGAGAGCAACAAATCTATTTCAACAGAATTTATAGTATGTTGTGTATGGCTCTACTGAAAACAGAGCCTGATACTTCAAGGGTAATCAAGTGCCTGCAAACCAGCTCTTCCACCACTGCTGGCAATAATTAGCCATTCAGACTACACTAAAAGCTGCCTGAAGGCGGAGAGACATTTCTAGTTTGGGGAGATGTTTTTTTTTAAAAAAAAAAAAAAAAAAATCTGCCAATATTACTTGCTGCTCTTTTTCTTAAATTTCATCCCATTTTCTGTGGTGTCTCCAAACAACCTGGAAGTTTGTGCTGCCCAAAGAGCAACATACAGTGTTTGTCAGCTTTTAGGCACTAAAGCATTTGACATTAGTGTAGTTTCTATTTTTGTGTAAAATCCCAAACATCTGTTCCACAGGAGAGGGGTTTGCTACCAAGCACTACTGTTAGATTTCTCGCCAACAAGTTTCATTGCTTCATGTGGTTTGTGTTTTGTTCTTTAAACAGTTAATTATGTTTTATTCTTTCTTCCATAAAAGCTAAATTTAGCCAAGATCTTCTCTAATCTGAAACATTTTATGGAAATGACAGTGTTGTTAAAAAAAGCATTCTGGGTAGAGATTACAAATGTATAAAATAAGTGAGCACAGTGTCCTTTATATCATATCTCTGTTCACCACCCTATCTTTGATGAATACGGGCAAAGGCTGCAATAAACAGAGATCAAGTAGCCTGCTGTATGTACACATGTGTACACTGGGATGCTCGCACACGCCAGTGGACGTGCACTCCCCACACACACATGCACCCGGCGGTTTATACACTGCTGTCAGCAGCCAGCCCCTGATTCACCGAGCTAAAAGAGGGGGGTCAAAACCCAGCTGGTGGGATTTATAAGAAAGTTTCACAGTGTTTTAGAACAGCAGGGCTGGAAGAGACCTCAAGAGGTCACTCCATCCATTCCATGTCCCTAGAAAGAACAGCCTCACTTATATCACTGCTGGGGAGTGTTTTTGCAACTAATCCACAGAGACATCCAGCACAGGAGATTGTGCCTCCGATCCCTGCTGCAGTAGGGGTTTGCTGCAGCCTTGCATACTTTGCGTGCCTCCCAGTAGCTGCCAGGCACGGGGCTGTGCTGGTGGCACAGGAACCATCAGTCCGAGGCATCCTGAACGTGCACGGCACCTCTCGCATGCCAGAGGATCGCCCATGGGAGGCAGGAGCTTTGCTGTTCTTGCAAATGGCTTCAGGATTTCAGCCAAAATATACATATTTACCATAGTGACACAAAATACAGGCACAAACTCATAAACTATTGCCAAGAGTGCTGGCAGTCTTACTTATCTGGCCCTCAGCCTTTATCAAACTGAAAGATAAAGTCTGTTTACAAGAAAACTGCTGAGAAATCAGACTCTAAAGAGTGTGCTTGAAGTGGCGTACCAGCTTCTCCAAACATTCAGCATCTGTATCTTAAGCTGACTCCTACATGTTCCACATTTTATATGTTTTTGTTTTTCCCTGTCTGTGTGGATACAATTTAATGCCCTCGTCATCTCTAGGATGACAAAACGGGCAGCAACCACTTTTGGCAAGTGAGGTGTGGGTCCTTTGACTTCAGCCCTATATATGTGACGATTCCTTCTTCCTACACTACTCGTAATTGAACTGCTGCCGTGTCAGGCAGACCACACAGTGCTGTATTCTACAGGCAGATACTCTTATTATGAAGCTTTTCATACTGACCTCCAGCAATATGGAAATGGGGAGTATTTATGTGGAAAAACATGGGAAGCTCCCTGCTCTTTAGAACCTGAAACTGCTGCTGTTGCTTGTGCATCCTCTATTTCAAGGGCTTGTGCCCAGGTGGACCTCAGCTGAGGCCACCACCATCGTCATTTGCTGAGATGGTGGTATTTCCCCGTATTTCCACAGAAACTGGCACGGCAAAAGAAAGCACTACAGCCCCTGCTAGAATTGCGTCACCTTATCTGCTGCTGTGACTCGACAGGCCATGCCACCACTGCAGGGAGGGAGCCCAAATAATTTGCATGGCACTGAGACAGACTGTGCTCATCTGCCAGGCACTGCGAGCCATCGTGTGCCAGAGGGAGTGTGGGCACCACAAAAATGCAGCAGGCAAAAAACGGTGTTTGGGTGTTATGTTGAGCCCTTGCCCCTGCTGGGTTTTGCACAAGTATTCCCATCGAGTTTATGAGGAGAGGAAGGAACTGAAGAAAAGAGAGTTAAGTTTCCTTGGAGCACATGAGGAACTGAGCCCAACCCAAACAGGGAGCCTTGCAGTCACCCAGGGGTATTTTGTGAGGCTGCAGCACAGGTCATGCATTTCTGGGGCTGTGAAATTCCACAAAGAGCAGTGCCACTGTTGGTCTACTCAGTGATCTTAGTGGTGTGGATTTTTTTAATACCATTATTATCACATTGACAAGAAATACACTCTGTGCACTTGTAGCCTGCACACTTCTTTTTCTTTTTGCTTTCACATTTCACTGGTTCTTCAGGGCTTCAGCAGCTTTAGCCATCCACCTTCAGCTCTGTGGCCTTCAGCCATCACTTAGACTTTTCTGAAGGGCCCCAAGATTTCAAGAGCAGGGACTTTTAGTGCAGGGAATTACCTTCAGCCTTCCACAGCAGGCACTCTTTATATGCCTGTAAAAGAGGTAACCACTGCAGTGCCAGCTGCCCAGGGAAGAGTTGCCCTTCATGATGTGCACCAGCTTCTGAGCAGGAGCTGTACTGTCTGTGTCAAGGCATGCAGGGAGGGGAGAGGGGCCAGAAGCAGAAAAATGCTTCGTCTGATCTGTGCATAATTTTTGCCCTGTTTGGTTACACGTGTAGCAACTGGAGACAGCATCCAGGGACAGAATTTGAGTCCATGGTGTCCTTGACACTAGAGTGTGTCCTCCTGTTTGCTTCTGTGTGACTGTCCTCCAGCAGCAGCATTGATATCACCTTGTTCCATTACTTGGGATGGGTACTAGTATGATGCTGGGTGGCTGTGGATATTTTACTATGCCATGCTTCATGGTTATGGAGGCAGTTAAGCAATTTGACATTTGTATTTCTCATGTCCAGGAATCATGTTTTCCCTGCATCCTTTCTACATGTATGCAATACATATTTGTGTCTGGGTTTGATCTTATATTTACAATGAACATGTGAAATTACACGAGAAAAATGGCTATAAATGCTGTGGATATGCACATCAGCACCCTTTGTTTTTTCCAGAAGTACAATATCCCTCTGTCCTTCCTCTTGTTACTGTTTTGCATGTGCTTGTGAACTCCAGTCCCTTGTCTTCCTGGGAATTCTCTAACACATCCGTCTGATTTTTTGTTCAGCATTATCGAGCTTCAGCCTCAGGAATACCTGTCACTTCCTGGCTCTAATTTTGTTTGGGCTATAAAATAGACCACCCAATTGGAGAAGGAAATATTGCTATCGCCACACTAATTCTTAAATGATTATTTTTTTTCAGTACTTCGGCTCCACTGGCAAGGAGCCAAATGTGTGGTAGAGCACAAACCACTAAGATCTGCACAAAGACCACCAAGTACACCCTTGTACGGGCAGCCCATCCGCAACATGCAAACACGAAGCAGGCTGCATCACCTGCAACACGCAGTTGCTTGTTGCTGGAATTCAGCAGCCTGCTTTGGAAAATTCTGCACTGGGCCACTCGTCTTTCACTCAGTGCTAAGGTATCTAACACTGTGTTGCACTCATACAGCAGATTTCCATGTAAAGTTGGCATTAATTGATTCTTCCAACGTGCTTTAAACTTTTCCTGTCCATTTCTTCAAGTCGCCTTTTGTTGCCCTGCTCTGCCCTGCTTTTATCTGTCATCACAAAGTTGTCGGCTGCCCACGCTGCAGATAAGCTCACCATAGTTTGCAACTGCTGTCCTGGGGCTGGGCTCTGCAAATCCTTTTTTACACAAAGCTGTTGGTTGACAGCATCCCTCCAGCTTCATATGGGGGCCTCCGAGACCCCTTGCTCCAAGACCCAGTGCCTCCCATTCCTGGTACTGGCAACACAAGCGAAGGCACAATACTCCTGGCTGCTGTCACCTGGTCTGATTCAGGGCAAATCCGTGTGGCCCAAGATGGTGGTTTGCATCAACTAACCCCAGGAAACATTTCAGTGCAATTCTTAAGGCAGTCGAGAGTGTAGGACACCTCTGGGGGAAAAGGTCTTCCCACACTTCTGCAAAGACATGCCATTTCCCCTGAAATGAAATTCCCGGTGAAATATTTCATAACATAAAAATAAGTATGAAGTGCTACACATACCTACCTACTGTTTTTAAAGTCAAGCCACAGAAAATACACAAAGAATTTTCTTTCCTTGAGAAATAAGGAAACACAATGTCAAGGCTTAAAAATTCAAATTATTTTCAAAATATTTTAAAATAAAATTGGCTTAAACAGATCCTTTTGCCATTAAAAGATTGAATTTGATAAATCAGCTGATGGTAAAAATGTTGCACCGAAAAACCCACAACGGACTTCTGTACAGATCATCTTCCCCACTGTATCCACCAGAAGTTAGTAACTTTAGCCTGTCACTGAATCATGTGATGGAAGATCACCAATATATAATAATAAATTCTGTAAAAGAAGCCACATTGAAAACTGGATAAATTAAAATATGAATATGTTGAATAAGTGCTGGCTGTTACCTTAAATCTGACATTGTTAGGCAAATTTCCCGTGTTTCTATAATCTCTTCACCTTCCATTTTATAGCATATTGTGCTCAAAAATCTGTGGATAGATTTCCACTTTTCCATTCCTTTAAAAAAATAATAATAAAATAAAATATTGCTGCTCTAGTCTCTAAAGTCTAAAGCAAGGAATATACAGTTTTTTCCCAATAAAAGAGTGACATAATAGAAAAGCATACAGTCTTTTGCTACATGTGCTGATCTTGAGTAAAAACCTTTCTGTGTGTCCTTCTATGAGTTTTGTCTTTGAAATAATAAACAAAGGTAAAGTCTTCAAAGACGCTTGGTTTTCACTCTGGCTTTCACTTAGGCTGGCAAGGAAGCCCTTCTCTTTGTACCGTTTCTTCCAGATTTGTGTTTTTAATTTAAGAGGAGGTGAGAAAGTGGCACTCTGAAAGCATGGGACCAGTGGTGCCCAGCACCCCTGTTCTGGCTGCCAGGAGCAGTGTGCCAGCACGTATGAAATCGGGTGTTTCAGAAAGGTGAATTGCTTCAAGGTAGAATGACTGGAGCTGTTGTGCCAGTGCTAGCTATATAAAAGAAAAGAAAATTGTCAAAAACTTCAGGAAATGCTCTGCTCTGAGTTGACTCAAAGCAAATCTTTAAGACTGTTGGCAAACTGCTTTGAAAAATTATTCTAGAACCAAGCAAAACCTTTAAGATCAAAGGTTTCAGCTGCCAAGGCTTTTAGAACAATTTCAAAATAAGATTAAAAGTGAAGTGTTATTTTGGGTACAAATATTTGATTAAAAAAATCCATCTGTATATTTTTCACTTTCTTGAGCTAAATCAGTCAAATAATATGCATAAATTGGTGAAATACCGTTCCAACCTAAATCTGCATTGTTGTAGTGGGCAAAAAAAATTTGGCCTTAACATTTTATGCAGCCCTATCAAGAAGGATTTCTTTAGTCTGTTTTCCTTTACTTATCCGTCTAGCCTATAATATGTTGCCTATTTTTCCCAGTCTTTCTTCCCAGTAAGTATTAGTGTGGGCGATAATAATACGGTGTAATCAATGGGGCCCAAGCAGCACTAGCAAGCGAGAGGAGGAACGCCATTTAACAAGGGATCGTACATCTGACACTGCCATCCGAGTGGCTGCTCTCACGTCCTCTCAGTTGTTGTGTCAGAAAATCAATCCGTGACTTCAGCAAAACCTTGACGCTTTCTCCCGTCCACAGAGGGGACCGTTAATAATTCACGACCGCTCTCCTTTCTCAAAACTCATTAATTCTGAACTGAAATACCCCACAAAATGCTCATTACTGAATCCACCGTGGTTCTCGTATCGCTCTTTTTCTAAAGTTAAAGTAAGCTGGAACAGGTATTTTTTACGACAAAATCTCAGAAAAGCATTGGTAAATAATTCTGAGTGCTGAGATCATTTCGCAGCGTGGGACTTTGTTCTATGCCTTGTGTGCAGAATTAAGTCAGCTCATACTCTAATCACATAAACAGGATGGTCTTGGTAAAGTTAATTTCCTGTAGTGGCTTCTAGATTTTGCGACAAGGCTGAGTGGGTATCAGCAGTGTTCTCATATTCTCGACACACAAAAGATAAAAATGGAAGGTTTTCTTGAGGTAAATAGGGATATAAATAGCTGTAGGAGGGTTTGTGCACCAGAAAGCTTCTTGGTTTTCTCCAGCTTTTACAGCCGATAAATAAAAAAACCTCCTACTTCTCCCCGCAAATATTTTAACATACCATAACCATAAAATACCTATAAAAAGAAAATGATTGGAGAAGGAACTGCTTGTTCCTGAACTTGTTTTTCTGTGCTGTTTTGAAGCAAGGGACAGGAGGATTAAAAAGACTCCTTCAGAACAGAAGCAAAAGAGTGTTCAACACGTGAGGCATTCTGGAACATATAAAAGTTAGGGGTTTGACCTTCTGAGTTATCCGTGATGGGATTACCTATATCAAAGCAGAGATCAGAAGCAAGTAAGCTCATATCCTCTATAATGAATGAAAATATCTCCAGGAGTGCCCCCCACGCACTGTCTACCCAGGTCAGAGTTTTCGAGCCTAAGTAATTAAACAGAAAATTTTTAAATCTGCGATCATGGAACATAATAAATGCTCCTAAGTTCTTCAGATATTTTCATTAAAGTCAGTAAGAGCTGTACTTCTTTTATTTAGTTATCTGACAGTTTGTCTCTTTGGAACATTTTGACCACAGTAATTTATTTAACCTGCTGTTGCCACCCAGCCCTGGAGTTTATCAGAACTGGTGACTTACTCTAAAGATAAAAAGCTGCATAAGCCACCGGTAATCTCAAGACACAGGTTCTGTCTTTTTGCCTTCTGGCTTCAGACTCATCCGTATATATGTCTGTAGTGCTCATGGGTTTACAAACAGGGCAGGCAGCTTATTGTGGGGTCAGGAGATGCTCCAGTGACCTCTCTCAGTTCAGCTGTACCTGGGTGCTTCTGCAGGCTCCGTTCTTCCAGCAGCTCGGTGCGTGCTATTGTCTCCAGCTGACAGAAACTGTGTTTTCATACCTGCCGGATGTTCTAAATTTAAATACTATCAGTCTACTGTAAATAACAGCTGAAATACTTTACTCTGACAGCATTGGAGGCAGCATATGGATTCAAGTTTTAGACAACACTGCATGTAAAATGCCTTTCCCTTTATAGCAGAATATATTTAGAGTCTTTTAAGCTCAGCTCCTGAAGTGAGTATGATGCATCTAGTCATCTAGCCCAATCAACAGCAGAATCACAACTTCATGTCAGTGCAATACATTGTTAACTGATATGTCAGAAAATCAATTAATTACTTTTAAGTAGCAGTTAAGAGTATCCACACAATACTGCCATGTGAATTATTAAAGAAAGCTGGGTTGAGTTTTCTCCACAATTGAAACCCTGTCTTAGAAGAAAGTGCAAAATGCTGCTTCTGCCCTGAAGCCTAATCAACGTTATTGGGTAAGCAACAGGAACCAAAAGAGTGGTGGAAGGCATGGAGCTGGAAGAGTGCTGCCTCCCAAAGCACAGGCACCGGCAGTCTGGGATGGCTATGGCTGTTACAATAAACTCTCCCTTCCATGGAGGTACAGCAACCTCCAGATGGGAATAATGGCACAGGCATGGCTCTGACAGGTTAGCGAGCAGAGCAGTGCGAGAAGGGCAGAAAGGACTTTCTGTCTCCTTCTGCAGCTTCACCAAGGGACCTGCTCAGGCTTTGTGCATCCCCTGTCACTGCCTGTTATAGATTTTCGCCTGGGACTCTCCCCTGGCATGCTGAAGGGAAACATAGCCTTAGCGGGACATCATCATGAAGCTTTCTGCTTTCTTCATGCCTTGGTCTGTTGGAGATGCTACATGGGTGAATAAATCAGTGGAGGTGGAGAGGTGACTACGAGGGGGGATTTAGCTTGGGGTTATGATTTTCTCTCTTGTGTTGGGAAAGCTTCACAGAGCTGGGTCTGGTGGGCTCAAGTAGGCCTAGTTGGTGTGAGCACACTGGAAGGTGCCCACCACTGCCACCACCAGTGAGGCAGGGATGGCTGCCTTTGCCTGTGAAGGATGCTCCTCACTCCTCCTCCTCCTGCCAGGAGCTGTAGAAAGAATTGGAGCAGGGGCAAGGAGCAAACCCATGCTCATCCCAGGTTTTCTGGGGTCTGTCCTCTCCATAACCACAGCCAGGGAGCTGCTTTACCAGAGAGGAGGATGCAGCAATGTGTCCATAGTGCTGTGGTGCCACCACTATGCAAGTGCCCCAAGCACACAGAGGGCTTGGGCTCTGTCATTGTAGCAGCACCTGCAGCACAGACACCATGGTTTGCAGCCCTAACTTTAACCTGGTCACCAAGTCTCTACCAGCACCTGAGGCCAGACCAATTCCTACATGGACACCTGGGAAAGATTTCCTCTGAAAGCTAATGAGATGTGGTGTCTCTGTGGTGCTGTTTTTCCCTTCTCCACCTGCCCCATGGCAATTCTGGTTTTGCAGGATTCAGTCACAAAGGTCCTGGGTTTGGCGATTTCCAGGCAGCTGGCTGGTGTTGGAGAAGTCTATCAACCACCTTTTGCATTCCTGGCCTGTATTTGTCAAGACAATATGACATTGTTCCTTTGGCTCCTCTGATCGTGTCTGTCCTTCTATCTAGGGTAAGAAATGCTAGGTAATTTTACACATACATACTTTTTTTTTTCTCTCTCTCCCTTTTTTTTTTTTTTTTTTTTTTTTTCAAAAATATCCATTCATCAAAACTAAGACTTTTCACAAAACTCTGTTTACTGGTTTTCACCAGAAAACATCCCTCAGCTCCCGGGGCAGGATGTCTGGTCAAACCAGAGGCCAACAGATCTGCCAGCCTGCTAGCTGTGATTTTATTTGGCATGTTAGCAATTCAGGTGTACTGTGGCACACATGCCTTGTATTGTTTCCAGTCCCGTGTTTCAAACCAGGTTAGTTAACTGTTAGAGTCCATGGGCTGGTTTCTCCCTTCATAAAATGCCAGGGACAGGAGGGGGACTGAGCATTGGTTCTGCAGTGCTTCTGGCTGGGAGAGCCTCTCTTAATGAATTTCAGTTTTGTCTAAAGTATGTGGGTGGGTGGCTTGGGGTGGGGAGTTAATGGACAGTCTCACCTCTTCTCCCTGACGAGGTAATTACAGCCTGGGGTAGCTCCTAGCAGAGGAGAGGGATGGAAACTGCTGGTCGGTGCAGATGCAGCTCCAGCAGATGTAGCAACGCAGAGGACCGGGCTCAGAGGGTGGACAGCGAGTTGGCATTTGGCTGTGGCACCAACCCACCAGCTGGGCCTGCCAGGTCACCCCAAAGCTCCCTCTCCTGGCCAGCACCTACCAGAGAGCCTGAGCATCCCTGAGCCTGCAGCAGAGCTCAGCACGGGGATGCAGAAAAACCCCAGGTGCTGTGTAGGGCATGCCCTGCTGCTGCTGTCTGAGGTGTCGTGGTGCTCAGTGCTGGGGCAGATCCCCATGGCTCTGCCCCTGACCACTGGTTCTAGCAGGACACCAGCAAATGTGTTCCCAGGTTGAAAAGGCCTGCCTTTTTCTAAGAGCACCCAGTTCCCAGCTCTGAGATGATGACGGAAGGATGGCTCGTGTCAAAAAGGAAAAAAAAAAAAAAAAAAAAAAAGATTAACATGTTTTTTTGATAGCTTTCAAATGTCTGTTAGGCAGCTCCAAAGCAAATGAAATCTTAGCTGTTGTTCCAAATGTCTCACTGGGTTTGGTTTCAATGCGGACCACATCCAGCTTCAGCATGGTGAAAGAGCACATAAATATTATCCCTATCCAGAGTATTTTTATCCAGTGTATTTTTCAGAGAAATCCACTGTGTCCATGAGTTTGGCAATCCCCTCAGAGACATGGGCAAAACTGTGACATCCCTCTTCCAGGAAAACAACCTGCTTCAGAAGGGGGTTGCTAACTACCCTGCAAAGAGGATGTCATGCTTCAAAGTGAGTTAAAGATGATGTGGAGTGTTGAAAACAGGACGTGTGCTCCATCCTGTTTCATTCTTACTTGCCTCGCCTCTTTTTTTTTTTTTTTTTTTTTTTTGTGTTACACATTTTAAAATGTGCCAGTCATTTAGCCATTTAGCTCAGTTCAGAGAACCCTAAAAATATTTCTGTTCATAAAATGAAACTCTCGGTGCTTATTGGGTAATCTCTCTGCACAGTCCGAAAGAGACTGACAGAGGTTAGATCTTAAGATGAGAACTTAATGTCGTGCCTCTTTCCCAGCGTGGCTTTTTGTATAACTCAGGCCACAGAATCCCATCATTTCTGTAGGGTTATCCTCATGTTTCTAAAGTGTTGCAAGATGCATGAAGAGATCAAGGAACCTACTCATTTCACATCATTCCTGTCTTGCCTAGCAACTGAAGTAAAGGTGCTCTTGTTAACATGAAGCTGGTTTGCACAGGTGTCCTGCAGTGGGGAGGGATGTTAAGAACAATATATAAGAAGAAAAAATAAAAAATAAATGCTTTCTTTTGGGAAAACCTCCTTTTGTTAACAGGGCTATTTTTACAATCAAAGTTTTGGAAAGCTCTATGGCTAATGTTTCTCATTCTGAAAACAGAAGCTGTTCATGCCCATCACTTCTCATATCACCTGCTAATGGGACGCTGTCAAAAGCTGCAGTGTTCCCGTCTACTTCCATTTTATTTCAGGCTGATGTTTACTTTATAAGGTTTCGTTGTATGTTTACTCTATGATGTTTCCTTTATAAACTTTGTAAGCTCCCCAAGGGCTAATCTTAAAATTCGTGCAATGCCCCAGCTGACTTCCAGATGAGCCAAGCACCAGTAGTCTCACTGGAAGCCCATGAAGTTTGTAGATCTTTAGCACCTCCAGAAATACAGGTGTCCATTTTTTAAGCAAATGCCTTGCCAAAAATTGCATCTTCTTTAATAAGCATAGGGTCAGACCTTACCACGGAAGCAATGTTTACTGTATTTAAGTGAAACTGAAGAATACCTCTTCTCTTGGCTCTCATACCCTCTTCTCTGTCCCCTACCACTTCAGGCTAACCCTCTGGCATACAGCTGAGGAGCGCTCAGTCAGACAGGGAATGTAGTTGATGCAATAAAAAAAAAAATAGCTGGGTTTTCATTTGCATCTTCATTAGGCCATCTTTGCACTGTTGCACACACACACACTGTGAGTGAAAAGCAGTCCCCTGTAAGGACTGCTGACTGCCAGCTTTACCTAGAATTCCAAAATAACCAAATTAAATAAGAGGTAAGGAAAGTCTTTCACGGTCTCCTCACTTCTCTGTCAGCCAAGGAATTGTATTAAGAAAGAAAAGTATGAAACCCAAATCCATCCCAGATCTTTGGTTTAGTTTTCCCTGGAGATCCATCCATTCTGATGTTAACATGTATGGATCTCACACAGCCCCACCATTTCTTATCTTTATGTAAATATCTACAAGATGCTCATGCTCTGATAGATGGCCAAAAAGCAATAGGAAAAGGAAGGTGAAAACTGATAACAAAAAGCCATGAGAGAGCAAGGAACTAAAGGTCTGTAGTTTCAAAATCTCAAATCTAGAGCTGTATGGAGGGCTGGAAAGAAGGAACCTCTTTGCTGTAGTTAGCATCTGAAGATAGCAGCTAGCGGGGGTGCTTTATCTGGCCCCTCACAGAGGGGCTACTGCACCTCTGCTGAGCCACTGTCTGCAAAGCCCAGGAAACATCTTGCTGTGCTGTTGATGAAACATTTGCCCGAGGTCTCTGATAGTCCTCCTGCGGCGGTTGAATAATGTCATAACCCAGGGTTGTGCAACAGTTGCTGGAGTGGAAGAGATTGTACTGTTTCATTTCAGGGCACAGGGTTTTTTGTGGGGTGTTTTTGTGTGTGTGTGTGTTTTTCTTCTCTTTCCATTATTGTCCTTGGGAAAATGAGTATGTTTTTTAATGGGGGTCTCTCTTTGCTCCTGTAGTGCTAAGACAAAGTTTAAAAGACAGGAAAATAACATGATAATTCTCCTTTTCCCATTCAGTACAAGAATGATGGACAAACAGCTCCAAACACTTTTTGGATTAAGCTTTCCCAGAATCACATTCTACTTCGTTTTCCATTTTATACCAGCTGTGTTGCAAGTTTTTTTGTGATCCCAGGGAATTAGAACCTGCTCTCGCAGACGTATGGGTTTGGCCATCCCTGGAATAGCTTAAGCACACGCATAATTTTCCTCTTAGGCAATGTTATATGTGTTGAAGTGTTTGTAGGGCCTATAGGTTTGTGGCCATGTGCTGACAAGTGAGAATATAATATTTAAAACCTTAACAGTGGCTTCCACTTGAAAATGTGAAATTTGGCCAGCAGCAAATCCCTAGTAAATCTCACAGCCTTTTGTCTCTGCATGCATCCCCTGATTTCATTAGAAACATCCCATCTTGGAATCTGGAAAATACAAAAAGCATCACACCAGCAGCTATACATCTAGGCAACATTTCTTATTGTCCACGTAGGTACAACTGACACTACTTGATTTTTTTCTTCTTATCACTGGCTGTGAGAACCTCTGCATTTTCCAGGAAGAGAAATAGATTACAAAAGTTGAAATAAAAACATAAAGGAAAAACATTTGGTATCTTAGCTGACTCTTTCCTCCTTTAATGGAAAAAATAGGGAGGGGGTGACCATGTGAGCCACTAAAGGATGTTAAAGCACTGCAGTACATGAGATGGTTGGTAAATCTGCACTGCACACTAGGATCTGCTTGTCTGCCAGCTGCCTTTTGCTCTCTCTCAGCAACTGCAGCATTTTGGCATGCTCTGAAAAACAACTGGACTAAACTTTGGAGTCTAGTGTAACAATTTTGAGAATCTCTCTACCTGTCTATCCATCCATTTCTTCATTCATCCATACACCTATTAATCTCTTCAAGAGCACTCTATGAAATTGCTGAATTTCACGCTTGGTGACAAATGTGACAGGCTCTTAAGGAGCATATAGCAACTCATACACTTCTAGGAAGGATTATTTCCTCTTAAACGCTAGAAGACTGAGATGCATATCACTTTGCCTACGTACGAAATTTCAAGCTTTACAGATACTGACTCATGCTTACTGATTTATCAGTGCATAGTGGTTGACTCTTGTTACCATTTCTCATACGTGTTCCCATCCCAGGGATGTCAGTGCAATTATTTCCATGTGCAGGGGGAAAGAGAGCTTAAACTGCCTGGTATATTTACTGAAAAAAAAATCTCTTTGTAATCAGGGATGTTCCCATGATACCACTGTCTGGTGCTAATGACTGTAAAATATCGTGAGCAGGAGAATTCTGCAGAAAGAGTCAGTACCAATGTCATTACTCTATTTGCTGGTTGTAGACCCTCGTACATCTGAAGCAGGACCTCAGCTGAAACAACAGGAGAGCAGTCCACTGCACGATACCAACCTGGTTTCTAACAGCAAAGCTCTGAACTTAAATCTTCATCCGCTTCCACTCTAATTGGGCAGAGAAAAATCATCTGAGAAGCTAAATGAAAATTACTAGCCTATAAATGCCTGAGGCAAAAAAAGAGAGAGAGGAGGGAGAGAGAAAGATGGGAAGTCTCATGTGAGTTTGGTTAGTGGGGGGAAAAAAAACCCACGTACTAAGTATGGCTGCTTGTCATTTTTCAATTTGCTCATGTTAAATAATGATCTCTAGGGCAGAGAAGGAGTGGAGTGAAAAGGAAGAGCTCTCCCCTCATCTTGTTTAGTTTGTGCTCATCTTTTGGAGTGTCTGCCCACTGCAAGGCTATCATATAAACTTGATCATGAACCACGGGCAGTTTGGTTTGTCTTCTCCTCTCTCCTGGACCATGTACCTGATGAGGAAAAACAGAGCAGCCCCTGGCTTTTTTGGTAAAGACTTATTTATCTTCCTTTTCAAAAGTTTTTTTCCTTTTATTAATGCAATAAAAATCTTCAATGTAAAGTAATAGAAAGTATTTGGTGGAAAAAGCTTTTAAGGCAAAATAGTTTCTGTTGGAGTAAAATAAGGAAATCTTTGGCTGTGTGCATGTGTGTGTATTAACTTCCATGAGACAGCTGAATACCTACAGGAGCTTTCACTGGTCTGTTAAATATGTTGCAAGCCTCTTTAACTGAATCAGTTTCTTCAGAGGAAATGCTTCAAAACAGTTTCCACTTGAAATGCTTGGGATGGGGGTGCCACGGGGACAGGCGGGCATCCTGCTGCTGAGCACGGGGGTGCAAGGGGATGGCTGTCAGATGGCACCTACTGCTCTGTGCTTTGCAGCCCTGCAGAAGCAAAGTGATCGTGGAGGACAAGGTAGCATAAAGAGATGACAGATATCTTGAGTCTTGGGGTTATTTGTGGATTTGTACAAACAAAAGGCTTGACCTATACGCTAGATGCTTTTCTAATCCCTCAAAGATGGCAATGAAGTAAAAATGCTCCCATTAGAATTTCAGAGTTAACTTTTTATCACAAGGATATTTTGTATAAAATTATACAAATTTTAATAAAACTTTGCCTGGTTGTATAAACCCTGCTATTGTCCATTATGCTGTGCCTCCGCTGAGAATGAGAATGAGATGCTGCCCTTTCAGCATCATCGACACCTTTTGCACAAGCAGTGTGCCAGAGAAAAAGCCATTATACCTCTTTTTAAATACGTGATGTATTGCCAAGTTTGTTCCTTTTCCATAATCCTGGACTAGCTCTATTCTTAGCTACTTGCTTTCTGCTAAATATGTATTGAAGTAAACAAATTGGTATTGGAGTATGAAAGGGTTGTATAGCAAGCTGATAATTATTGTTATGGCTTTGATTTTAAAAGCTCTGATGAAGAGGAAAGGCCAGAATGGAAGTTGGGAATGAGGGAAGGAAGTTACATTATTTTCCATTCGCTCTCAAAGATTCCCTTGCTTTTCCTATCTCACTCTAAATTTTAGGAAGCCTGGTGGCACCTTCCTCAGGGGGCTGCTGCCAGCATTCACTGTCGTAAAGTCTCAGTTTGCACCAAGGCAAGAGAACAGATTTTCTTCTTATGTATAGTCTGTGAACCCCTTGAACTCTGAATTCCATTCATCCTAAATCGGTGTCAGCTTGAGAGGATTACACTTTGTTTCTGTTGCAGAGTATTTCGGAAGAAGACACTGAGTCATTTTGCCATATACCTAAGTGCTGGATAAAGCCCAGCCCTGGGGCTTTGCCACCAGAGCATTTAGGCATGATGTGCCATTCCCTGCTTTGCTTCTGCAAAGCATCACACTTAGTGAAAGCTCTGGGAAAGCCTGGCACACTGCTGCAGGCTCTGTGAAGCTTTTCAAAAACAGCCAAAAGAATGCGACATCATTTTACTGACCTGTCCACAGTACTACAGCCCATACCTAGAAAAACATCTTCATATCTGGGGGATACCTTCTGCTTGGTAAGGTAGGGGAATTCTTTGTGGTGGCTATCTTTATGGTAGCATCTGAGAAATTAGCATCTCATTCTTTCATAAATTGCCTCTTACTTACTCCATCCTCTTGGACTGAGAGAAAAATGTTAGGACACAGCATCGTAAGTCATGGTTGGTGTTTGTGCACTGTGTAACAGCAATACATGTAGAAAGCTCTAATAAAATGGTCAAGTTATAAATATTTGCTGTATTTTAGACTGTTTTTAACAGATACACATAGCTCTCACTCCTCCAGACACCGGAGAAAACTCTCTTTTCGTGCTATAGGTAAAACAGAGTGTGAAATGAATATCATGGTAGTTGGTCTGCATAGTGCATAAACCAAATGAGCAACTACATTTACGTAGTATTGTCCTGTGTATACCTGATTTAATGGTGATAACTCACACCTAGAAAGCATCTAAGAATGGTTTGTGTTGGCTAAGAAAGGCTTAAACATATTGCTGCATCTGTCTGTTACCTAAGAAAGCTAAAGTTAATACATTTACAGTCCCTAATTTCATAATAGTACAGATGAACTGAAGGAAAAAGAGATTAAAATACCATGTTGTCTTTAAAATGAACTTGCCGATTATAGACAGCATATTGTGACACTAGGTATCATGGGCAACATCTGTAACTGGAAAGCAGTAAAGGAATGTCATCATAAGCTAATCTTGCTAAGCTTTGCTCACTCTACAGCAGCTTTCCTTTTAGAAGAGTTGTGTATGGCAGCTGGTGTTCAGGGAGCCATTTATTATGACTTGCTGCCTTGGAAAGAATATTTCATGCTCTCGTGTGTTCTGTAAGGTATATTTCAGGGCAGATTTGCAAAGAGACTGAAGTTAAAGGCCTGGAAGTATAGCTTTTCTTCTCACCTACCTTGGCACAAACCAAGGCCTCACAGCTAGAGCTGTAAGCAGAGGCCCAGGCCCAGGGCCAGGCCCAGCCCAGGGAGGATTTTGCCACCTGATGTACTCCTGCACCCCACCGGATGGCTGTGGCAGATTTCTTGGTGTCTCAGCAGGGTGATTTCGGCTGCTCCCTCCCTCTCCCTGCAGCACATGCTGCTGTCTTGCAGATCTCATCTCGGGCAGATGAGCGCAGAGGCTTTGATATGAAGTTGCACCTTATTATGACCCGAGGGAGATCTGCGGTTGAGATCAAAGGTGGTAGATGACATACCTGGTAAATTAAAAATGCTTAAGAAAAAAACCACCCAAGAGGAGCAGAGATGATTTCCATTAAAACAAAGTACCACTTTTGTAGCAATTATTTACATGTGTTTTAAGTCCAATTCCTGCAGGTGAGAGGTGCCAGACTGACAGTCCGGGACGTATTACCTCTTCCCTCAGCAGGAGCAGCAGTGCCCATACATCCAGGTCCACCCCATAGTAGGACAGCCTGATGCTGGCCATGGACATGCTCTTTCCACCACACAGCACCCTGCAGGCCTCCTTCCTCGTGCTCACTGTCCATGTCCCACAAAAGGTGCCTGGGTGTAGCTAAGCCTTGGTGAAATATCTGGCACTGGGAATGGGATGGGGTCTGCCCAGCATGAACTGGTGCAGGTCCATGTGAGCAGAGGTCTGTCAGACCTTGTAACAGTCCACCCCTAGTACTGCTGCATTAGGGCATCTGGACCTGCTCTAGGTGATCCGTGGTGCTTTCAGGGTAGGCTTGGGGCCATCTGAATATCCCGAAATTGTTGTGGGAAAGGGCAAAATTTCAGAACTGGAAATAGCCTGTCTTGAACATGAGTGTGTTGAGATGTCCTCATTTAGCAAGGACTCACAGCCAGAGAAGATTCCTGCAAGCTTTTTTATCACCCTAAGAGTCTCCTAAAGCAATCAAATTGTGGAAGGGTTGTGTAAAGCAGTTTGGTGGGTTTAAGCTGTAACCATAGCACCAAAACAAAGTGGCACTGAAAAAGATACAAAAAAGAATGAAACAATTTGGAAAATATTCTCGTAATTAAACTAACAAAAATAAAACTTAGGTAAAATTGACATATTGTGAAGACAATCATAAAGAATAAACCCGCTGAGTGATTTTGATGCCTTTGGCTCGGGGGAGGACACTCTTTGAATTCAGCCTGCAGACCTCCTACATCCCCTGCTCATGCCACTCTGGGCTTTGCCATGTTAGGTGTTAGAGCAGGGCAGCTTATCTAGGCACACTTGTCATTTACAGACCCCAGAGCAACCCAATATACACAGAAAGAGCCCAAGGCAGAGTTATTTCATCCAATATACACAGGTGTCACTGCCAGCCAGTCAGCAAAGGTGCTGCTCTGCCAATGTTTAGCCAGATGAGCTGAGCATCAGGACCTTTCCCTACAGGGCCATGGCAGTTCAGTATGGGCCCGCACGAACACGCCTGAGCCCAGACCTGCACAGTGCGGGCGGAGGCAGTCGCAGGTGGGATGGTAATCAGGGAAGAAACAATTTAGGAGATTAGCTTGCGGCTTCATCTGCGGCTGTGAGAGGGCATTAGCGGTGCTGCGCGTGGTTAACAGTGCCTAGGTGTTTTGGATGGGCTTTTCTTCCTCCAACCCCAGTTCGATCAAGTGGTGCTGTGGTGAGAGTCCCAGGCATGATTCCCCCCTAAGCGAAAGCCTTTTCTGTGTGCTCATGGCAGGTTTGGGAAGGGCTAAGTATGAAGTGTGCTGGTCACTGGAGAGCAGGCTGGTGGGGAATAGCCCTGCTGCTGGCTGAGGGCACTTGCGTGGCCTCCTGCAGCTGAGACCAGCCCTACGGGCTGAGATGGACACTGGCAGAAGCCTGGTTTCAGGTGAGGAGCAGCTTCTAGACACAGAGACAAGCATAAGGTGACAGCAAAATAGTTCCACTTCACTGTGCTGTGGTGTTGCGGTGTTTAAAAGAACAGACTGGGTGCAAGACTAAAAGGCAGTTTTTCCCTCACCTTAGTCTCATTAAGCCTCAGCTCCAGCTGTAACAGCATCTCGCTGTGCCCCTCTGCAGTCTCCCTGGGAAGTGATTTTAGTCCTCTGTCGATGCCAGGTCATTGGGTAGCTATTGCAAATGCTCTGCAAACTCACTGCATGGAGCACTACCCTGTGGGCAAGCAATGAATAAGCTACCAACATTTTCCCCACCATCCTTGAAGAGCTCTAGGAAGAAGGGGAAACAGACAGAGAGAGAGACAAGCTGTCCTGACCCTTAAAAACGGAAACAGGAGGAACAGAGAAGTCTTTCCTTCACTGAATGTCTTCGCCAGTAATACCACCCGCTGATACAAGTGCTGCAGTGTTGTAGTGGGAATAATGTCATTATTTTCTTCTTGACTGCATGTTCCACAATTCTAGCCTGTCACAGTTTCTAAACAGTGAAAGTAGTGCAGGAATAAGAAAAAGGAAGCAGTTAGTATCCTTATTTCTAGTTTTTAACTCCAGTCCACAGTGTTGCAAGACCACAGCCTTCCTTCTGGCAAGCCTGGGAGGAGGGAGCCTCCTTTGGAAGCTGTCTTTCTTCCTATCCACTACGTGTCAGGAGTAACTTTTCCCGAGGATGGGAGTGTGTAACCCTGTACTGTGTCTCCACCTCTGCTTGACCTGAACAACCAATCCCTTATTTAGAGGGAATGAGGAAGGACATTCGGGGATTTAAAAGCTTTTTTTCTGTCTTAATTTCACTGTTTCAAATTTGGGCCAAAGTTAGTAGCAAATTAGGCTTTTGTACAAAGTTTTGATAACTCTTATTCATTTGCTGAAAAACAATATTTATGTCACAGATTTGCCCTGGAGCTGACTTCTTTACTGGCAGAGCAGGAGCCTCCCAGTAATGAGCTCATGGATAATGTCCCACAGCTTCTCTGCTCAGTGGCAAAGCACTCTGGGGGTGCGTAGGGAAGAAGCTTTACCCCCAAAATATACCAAGGATTTCAGTCCCCTGCTTATGACCCTATAGGAACTTTGGCAGCCATTTATAATTCATACTTACTTTTGACTGAAGATGAAGCAAACCAACCCTAAGCAAGGCAAACCCATGCCAAGTTATTTGGAGCAGATGCAGCATGCATGCTACCACTACATTTTGCCTATTAGCACCATACATATAGTGCAATTTTTATTTTTTAATTTTCCTGGATTGAGTACACTCAGCAGCCTGATTCTCCCTCTGGTCAGTCACCACTAATTGCAGGAAGAAAGTCTGGGGTGCGGGAGGGGAACCTTTAACTGCACCGTTCAGCTCCTAGCATCAGTCAAAGCACCACCGGGGCTGCTCCGATGTGAGTGGAGCTTTCTGGAGCACCACGGGCTATTCTGACAGCCAAGCAGCAGTGCTGCTGCAGCTCCTGCTCTGCGGCATGCCCTCACCCTTGGAGGGGCAGGAACAGGGAATAAAGCAGGTTAGGTTAATTCTGTGCCATCAGTGGAGTCCTCCTCATGCCCTTATGTCCAGGAGAGTTGGAGTTACTGCTCCTTTTAACTGTCCTGCAACAAAAGAGAGCTGCTTTTTTTTTTTTTTTTTTTTTTATATATTTTATTTTATTTTACTTCTTTATTTTTCCATTTGCTGGTACAAGGCATCTGTAGTGTTCCTACCAGAGCAGAAGATCAAAAGCCCAAATGTTACAATTAGTGCTGGAGGTTGTTATGATGTGAACCTGAGTATATAAAATGCCACAGAAAATACTAGGTGTGGGTGATGTTATCTGCATTAATCTCGGCATGTAATGAGCATAGTATAATGGCACACAATGTGTATTTTTTAAGTCTCCAAACCAGCGAGTACTTATACCAGATGGCAGCTTTTCAACAATTTCCATTCCCTTCTCCACCCCATACTCCCAAGTATTTCAAGTAATTGGCTTCTCCTCTAGGGATTAGCCACAGTAGAATCGTATTAAATGACTAATTTTCCTCACTTAGCCTTTTCCCCCCTCCTTTTAATTTTGAGCTGTGCAGAGAAAGAAATCATCCAAACGCTCTGAGTATTTGTTTGTGTCTGTTTTTAGAAGCCCTCCAGAATGGCCTCAAAATCATTTGGGCTTTTAGGTCAGGCAGTACATCCCTGCGCTTCTTGGCTTCACTTCTACTATTTCTTAAACTTTCCCCTTCAAGGTGCTTGTCAAGCTCTGACTTGAAAAGTTCAAGTGATGTTGATTCTGCAGCTTCCCTGGGAGCGTATTCTCCTGCCTATTTGATCTTATGATCAACGTTGCCCCTGCTCTTAAAACTGAACTCGTTTTACTTCAGTTGGCATCTGTTACTTCTTGTCTTATCATTTTTAACTAATGAAAACAGTTCCTCCCCTTCCTCTTTATAGTTGTCTTTCATGTACTTGTAAACCGCAGTCATGCTGTCCCCTTGGCTTCCCTTTTGCCCCAAATTATATGTATGTATTTAATTCCTTTAATCTTTCCTTATAGGTAGTTCCTTCCAGACCTTTAATCACTGCAGTTGCCCTTCTCTGTAATCTCTCTCGTTCACTGATATATAGCCAATAACACCGTGGCCAGGACTAAACCCGTTGCTCTCCCTGGGATTCGAGTGCTGGGAAAATAAGCCTGCTTGCTCCCTCGGCTCTAGATGCGACCCTGCGCCGCCAGGGAGCTTCTCCCTTTTACCGTGTGCCATTGCACTGAGTAACCAACTTGCATTTTGGGGAAAAATCCTACACTAGGATGCATCCTAATGGCACAGTCATGCACTTCACATGCCCACTCCACCAGCACGGGGAGGCAAGCCACTGGAAGGTATTTTTGCAGTGGCAACTTTAACCCAGTCTCCACTCCTACTCACAAGCTTGCCCACAGCAGCATCGACACAAGCAGCTGCTGCATGACTTCATGGTGATTATTAATCTCCCCTTTGAGGAAATAGGAAATGGGGAAGAAAGTTGTGATGGAGAAGAGTCCCCAAGGTGGTGGCACAGGCAAGGTGCTATGGCAGCCCCGTAGTTGTGCCCCCCGTGTTGCTGTGCGTTGAGATCGTGTCCGTGCTGGTCCTTCTGGGGCTGTGCCCAGAGCTCCCGAGCTCTGAGCTCCTCCTTTGGCTGTTGCTTTAACTCATTCCTTCACCCAGCGGAGCCCTCAGAGGACCTGCAGCCACCTGCAGGCCTGCAATGCTGGGATAAATGCTGGGTGAAAAGCATTCATAGTTAGCCTCCCCCGAAGGTTGTTCTTCTCCAGGTGCATCCCGCTCCCTGCCCATTGCCACCACCAGCTGATGGTTGGACTCAAGAGAGACGCAGTGCTCTGGTTTGCACTTTCTGGATGGTCAGGGAGGTGAAATGGTGAAAGGAAGCTCCCTTCTTATGTCAGTCCGTGCCGTGTCTCTGGTAACGTGCCTACTATTCAGGCAAATCATTTCCCACATCCTCAGAGTGGGAGTTACGTCCACCCGCTGAAGTATTTTGAGTGACCAGACCATGGATGGCTTTTCTCTATTTGAAAACTTGGGAACTTTTTCAGTGTTCAAGTTGGGTCACAAGTAATCTGATGACCAGGCTACAGGTATCAAATGAAAACGTGGTGTTTCATCGTTCATCACAACCCCTCTGCTAGGTATAATCCGAGCTGCAGCCAGTTTTCCCTCTTCCAGAGAGAATAACCTTGGATCTGTTAACAGAGATCAAAAAACCCTGCAGGGTTTAGGCACTCCCCCCTCCCTGAAACGGAGCAAAGTTAGACTCCACACACCTGTGTAGTCCTGGCCCACTGAGCCAAATTCCCTGGCATCACACCGGCCATCTCACGTCTCGTTCTCGGTGGCATCATACCTGAGCCTCACGCACTGGAATGAAACATTCGCATTTCACTGCGCGAGAGATCACTGCAGGAAACAAGGAGCACCTTACCTTTTTACTTGCAGGCAGCTGCTTTCCTCTGTCCAATGTTTAATTACTGGAATAATGAATTACCGGAATAATGAAACATTATTCCAGTACCAAAATAATTTAATATATCACTACAGCAATTGTTTCCCTGTCAGTCACTGGAATTACCCGTGATGGTAACTGTTATGCTATAAATACTTGCAGGGGCAACTCAGAAGCCTAATCCCACAGATTTCATTTCCAAGCATTAACCCCCTGATTCACCACCAGCAGAAGCAAGGCACTCTCACATCACTATAAGTATCTTCAGGAGGGCCTAAATACTTATATTAAATTCATTCAGGCGCAAGCGGTAGGAGCTGACCCACAGAATAATGCCATGTTAAGCCCAGATGTTAAGCCCGGTGCGTGCCCGATTGCATTCCCTGACGAGATTTCTGTTGCATGCGGCAGGAAGGTTGCTAAGAATGAGGTTGGGCATGTTTCTAAGTGTTGGCAAGATCAGGGTCTGCAGCCAGTTCTTTCAGTTTGCGCTCACGTTGTGTGTATGCCAGCTCCGTTACGGTCTGCATTTTTTCTCCTCTAACAAAACGTCCTGCTGCCTTCCTCGTTCAAGTTTTCTCTCGCCCTGCACAAATTCAAACCATTTCAAACAAGTGTCCACTTCTGCCTGTTTGGCCAGGGAGTGTTTGCATGTGCGGTGTGCTTGGGCTCTAATTCTCCCCTTGCAATTTAAGCTGTTTAAAATTCATCCCTAAATTGTTGCTCCCTCTCTCTTATTTCCGACGCTTTTGCTTTAACTGTGTTATGTAAAAAGCTCGGTGCTTTGTGGTCTAGTAATCCCGTACGACAGAGGCAATGCATGGTAGATAGAGATTCAGTTGTGGTTTGTTTACGGCCGTAATAAATTGATGTCAAAATACAAACGTGAGCAGTGCTGTAAGTGAATGGGTAAAGGTGTAATACCAGTTGTGATTCCTGCTTCAAAGGGATTCTTGCACAAAGGACTGACTGTCCGAGCACAAGTCTTGGCACTGGGGATGCCGAAAAGTCTTAGCATGTGAGAAGAAATACCGACTTTAAATACCCTGCCTCATTTCCTTACTTTGCCTAATGACGGGTATCCCTGCGAGCTGCTTCATTCATTAATTCCCATTCTTCCAGTGACTGCTCAAGATACAGTAAGGGAGTAGCAAATCCCTGCGAGAGCTCCTCTCTTTGTCATGCAAAAATAAAATTATAAGGAAGATGACAGGCTGCATTAGATTAAAAAATAAATAAATAGACACCTCCCCCCACCTGTCGTAAGTGTTAACGGCTATGTAAAACAGACAGCTCGATCTGTATTGAAATATCCTCACCACCGTATTTTCCCTTCCTGCCCTCTCTTACTTAACTCCTTAGCTTACCTTGGTAAAAGCGTGGTTCTGTGCAGTTAAATAACAATACAGTCACCTTCAGCCAAGATTAACGTCCCTCACCTCAGCCCTGGTAAGGCTGCTAAATTAATAATAATAAAAAAATAAAAAATAAAAATAATAATAATGAAAAAGTAAACTAAGTTACAGAAAAGTGTAAGCATGAAATATTTTCTCCAACTTCTGTTAAGTTCTGGCATTTTGTATTTTTCTGACCATCCACGTGTGTAATAGAACGGCTTTATTTTGTATATATCTAAAGGAGCTCAGATTGAGAAAGGATGCAAAGCACTGATTGGAATTTATAGTTCATATATTGATTAATTTAAATAGAAAATACTCCCTAGCTCTTGACTAAAACAGGAGAAGCAGAGCAGAAAGAAAGAAAAGGGAAAAGGGAAAGAGAAAAAGTAAAATAGAAAAGGGAAATAGAAAGGGAAAAGGCAAAGGGGAAGGGAAATAAAAGGAGAAGGAAAAAGGAAAAGAGAAATAAAAGGGAAAAGAAAGCGGGAATAGAAAAAGGAAAAGAAAATAAGAAAAAGAAAACCCAAACACTATACGCATCTTTTAGCGTTTTAGGCGATGTATATGGCTATGTGCACATCACCGAAATAGCTCTTCTTATCTCTGTAATGCCCGTAAAAAGTTACCAGCCCCTAATACACCCCAGATGGCTTCCAAACGGCAGTTTCCACCAGCCATTCGCCCGTCCGATTTAATTTTTTCCTCCCACCGGCAGAAAACATCCCCGCAGCGACTTAAACCCGGGGGTAAATTTCCACCGAGCGAGCGCTCGGCGGGGCGCAACTGGTGGCGGGGAGTGAAGACGGAGTTAAAAAATATATAATAAGAAGGACGATAATGATAAGAATAATCACGGCGACGCACAGGCGTGACACGGGGGGCTTCCCCCAGCCGTGCCGCTCCGAGCCGTGCCGAGCCGGGCGGAGCCGTCCCGCAGCCCCGGTCCCCGCTGCGGGCGGCGGAGCGCCCAGGGCAGGCGGCGGGCCCCCTCTGCCGGCCCCGCGCCGGAGCTGCAGCGGGTGCGGGTACCGAGCCCTCCTCGTCCCGGGGGAACCCCAAACCCCCCTTCCCGGGGGATATCGGAACTCCAGCGCACAAAATCGTCATAATAAATGAGTAAATCACGGTAATAATGATTAAAAAAAATAATAATTTAAAAAAAAAAAAAGGCAGCCACGCCATCACTCCGGTGTAACGCACCGGGACGGCGGGGTAGGATGAGGGTCTCCGGGGGTCTATGGGGACCCGGAGCTTGGGGGCGCGCTCGGGGGCGCGCTCCGGCCGGGCGCTGCCCGCACAGTAGCGGCGGCGGCGGCGGCGGCGGGCGCGCCAATTCCGGGAGCCCCTGGCCCGCGGCCGCGCCCTGGCTGCCGGCGGGGAGGGCGCTGATTGGCCGCCGCGCCGCCCGTATGCAAAGCAGCCGCGGGGATGACATTCCTCCGCGCGCCGCCCGCCGCGCGCCTCCTCCATTCATCCCGGCGGCGCGCGCCGGAGCCGAGCGGAGCCGAGCGGAGCCGAACCGGGCCGAGCCGGGCCGAGCCGAGCCGAGCCGAGCCGAGCCGGGAGCCGGGCGCCGGGCTGACCGCGGGGGGCAAAGGGCGGCAGCGAGCCGAGGGGTGCCGGCGCCGTGGGAAGCTTTGCGAAGACCCCGCTGTGGAAATGTGCTTTATCCCGAGCCGTCGTCTGGGCTGGAGGCTGTGACTTGTGACCCTGCCTGGGAACTTTCTCGTTTTGTTGGCTTTTATTATTTTTTTTTTCCTTTTTATTTTTTTTTTTTTCCCCCAGTTGCTTCCTCCCCGCCTGGGGGTTAGCGGCGCTGCCCCCGCACCCGCTCCCCGGGGTGCTTGCTTTTTTTTTTTTTTTTTGCCATCGGGTGTTTTTTGGCTGCCGCCGCTTGGCCGGGTGCGGGGGCTCTGCCCGCAGCCAGCCCCCATCCACCCCGCTGGGGAGGCGAGCCATGCTTCCCAGAGCAGGCTTCCACCTGCTGCGGTTAAAGGCTTGGTGAGCAGCCGGCTCCTGCGGCCGGATTAGAGGAAGGCTGCCTCAGATACCGAAAAAAAAAAAAAATAATAATAATACTAATACTAATTGGCAATGACTTTCGAAGTTGTTGCAGGCTGTTGGTTTGTCTGCTGAGGGGAACGTGAGTGAGAGAGAGAGAGCGCTGTTGCACACACAAAACCGCAGGGAGAACCCACAATTTAACCAACATCCCCAAACCCAACTTCTCAGATGTGGACCTCTCAGCCTCAGCGCTCGTGAGCGGCTGCGACCTTTCCTTGCGTTCATGGCAGGCGTTACACCAAAGACAAGTGCACAGAGAGAGAGCTGAAGCTTGAATGCCATGCACTGAGCTTTTTCTTTTTCTTTTTTTATTATTATTTTTTTAAAACTTTTTTTTTTTTTTTTTTTTTCCGCGAGAATTATTGAGAGGTCATGCCATGAGCGCTCGCAAACCAAACTACTGAGGCCGATTTCCAAGGCTGCTTTAAAACCAAAACCCTGCAGAGAACGTGAATGGATTCCCGGCGTGGTTAAATCCTCCGCAGATGATACTGTAAATGTTTGATGAAGCGCGGTGTACGTGGTGTGTGTGTGCCTGCGTGGGTATGTCTGTGCGGTGCCAGCCGGCTGACCTTTGAGCACAAAGCCCGAGACCGACCCCGCGTTTCGCTGCTCGTAAGAGCGACTTTCGCCTCCGCAAGACGCTGATGTGCTCCGCTTCCCCCCGGGACTGTAGAGGAGCCACCTGGAAGAAAGCGCTAGGCAGCTGCCTCCCCGGGAAGCCCGGCTTTCTCCTGCTCCCGGCTTTCACCCCACTCGCGTAGCTTTTGCTGGGGAGCCCTCCCGGAGCGGGCCCTGCGGGAACTTTTGGCCACGCCAAAGCCCTCAATGCCCGGGCGCGGCGGGGCGGCCCCGCACCGAAGACCCCTTCTCTTACTGGATTAACGCCACCTCTGCCGCGGCACCGGGAAGCCAAGAGTTAAGTCTCGGCGTGCTCGCTGCCGCTGCCGCAGCCGCGTTCGGCAAAGAGGAGAGAGAGAGGAAAAAAAAAAAAAAAAATTAAACTTTGGGGACTGGCGTAGAACCGAGTTTCCCCCGGGTGCTCAGCCCGTATCCGTTTATGTTGGTCCCCAGAGAGCGGCTCGCCGAAGAGTTACGCTCGCTTGGCTGCTTGGTAAGAACTCTGTGGAGGTCCCTCACTCAACAGGCTTGTTGTGATGCGTATCCCCGTAGATACCAGCACCAGCCGCCGCTTCACGCCGCCCTCCACCACGCTGAGCCCGGGGAAGATGAGCGAGCCGCTGCCGCTGCCCGGCGCCGAGCACAGCGGCGCCCTGGCGGGGAAGCTGCGCAGCGCCGACCGCAGCATGGTGGAGGTCCTGGCGGATCACCCCGGGGAGCTGGTGCGCACCGACAGCCCCAACTTCCTCTGCTCCGTGCTGCCCACCCACTGGCGCTGCAACAAGACGCTGCCCATCGCCTTCAAGGTACGTCCTGCCGCCCGCCCGGCAGCGCGATCCCGCGGGGCACGGGGCGGCCGGGGGAGGGATGGGACCCACGCGGGGGGGAGACGGGACTCGCGGGACCCACGGGGGGGACGGGACACACGGGGGAGGACGGGACACACGAGGGGGGACAGCCCTGAGCCTCCCTCCCTTCGCCCGCCGCAGCCACCCGCGGAGCGGAGCGGGTGCGGGCGGGACGGGCGGGCACCCCCCGGCCGCTGCCTCTCTCCCGTAACTCTGAAAAAATTTAAAAAAATTAAAATTAAATATATATATGTATATATAAATGTCCAAACCCTAAAAGTTTGGCCGCCCAGGGGAGCAGATCCAGGCGCTGCCCGTGGCGGGCGGCCCGGATCTCCGGGCAGCAGCCCCCGGTGGCTGCGGAGAACATTAAAATAATAATTATAACAAATACATTTTTTAAATTATTGTTACTATTTGGGATGGTTTGAGTAGTAAATCTCGGGGCCTACCCTCCGTTGCCTTCTGCGGCCGCTTCGTTGCACATCCCTCCCTCCCCCGGCCTGCTTTCCCGTTACCCGGCTTCAGGCTAAATTCACCCCCTCCCCTTGCTCGTTTTTTTTTTTTTTTTTTCCTTTTTTTTTTTTTTTTTTTTTTTTCTCCCCACTTCGGCCTATCTCTGGCTGAATGCGCTGCCCTTCGTGCTACCGCTGTAGCCGTGCATCCGAGCCGGGGAAGAAACAAGGTAATTGTCCCCTCGCCACCCCGTTCTCCCAGGCGGGAGCCCCGAAAGCCCCGGGCTGGAGTTGGGACGGGTGATGGGGAATCGTCGGCTTTGTGCTTCCTGCTCCCGTCGCTGCTGCACCCCAGCGCCTCGGCACGGCTTTGCTGAAGGAGGGCAGCCCCCGGTCTTTCATTTTTTGGGGGAGGAGGAAAGGGAGAGAAGGCAATCGGCCCGGCTCCCGAGATTTTGGGAAGCGCTGCATTAGGGAAAAGTCGTGCCGTGTCCGGAGAGCCTTCTGGTTCCCGCGGAGATAAGTCTGGGGGAAGGCAGGCACTCATCGGCAGGGCCAGTTCCTAAATTCCCGCGTTCCTATTAATTACTGCCCTGTCACCCACGCAGCGGGCGAGCGCTGCTAATTGCTCGGGAAGCTCTCCTCCTGGAAGGCACAGCCGCTGCCTGCGAAACCGGGGCGAAACCCCGCTCCTCCAGCCCCGTCCCCGCATGTGCCCGCTCCGGAGGGTCCCCCGCTGCCGGGGTGGTCTGCCACGCGTGGCCGTGGCTGGGGGACACGGGACACGGGACGGCCACCGCCCGACCGCAGCCTCAGGTCCTGCGGAGAAGGCGAGAGCGAGCGCAGAGATGCGACCGCGGAGAGAAAACCCCAAAAACGGGAGGGTGTCCCCGTAGGGCCGGCTGAAGGGGACTGCGAGGAGCTCCCGACCCCACAACCGCTCCCCTAAAGCGGGACCCCCCCTTGCTGCCGGCGTTGGGAAAGTCGCGACTCTGATCGCGAGGCGAATCGAATCGTAAGAGGGTTTGGATCGTGCCGAAACTAAGCGAGTCCACTCGCTCCCGGGCTGCCAATGTCTTCTTCTCACCTGACACCAAAATAAAAAAGAAAGAAAAAGGGGAAAAAAGCGCTGAGCTTTATTAAGTGTTTGCTCACAGCTATTGCATCGATATGAAGAGGGAGACAGAGAGTTTCCTCTTCGCTTTTCCTTACCAAAAATCACTAGTTCTATTCGATCTGTAGGATCAGAGTATTATTCCCGACCAAAACAGTCATTCCCGTGCATTACTTTTTTTCTAAAATATAGCACGATTCTGGGAAAACTTAAAGGAAAATGCATAACTCTAATAAATTGCCGTACAGATTAATTCTCCAAGTGCTTCTTGGAAATAATCTAAATCTTAATTTAAAAGGCCAATTTTGTTTGATTGATGCACCAGCAGCAAGTAATTCAGATAGCTGTCATTGGTGCAACTTCCCACTTCTCTGGAAATCCGTATTTTTAAGAGTGCAACAAGGTACTAGATAATGCCAGTCACCAAGTCCCAACTTACCTATTTGGTCTTTTTTCCAATGTAAATGTTTGTATTTCTGTTTCTATTGTTTGTGACTTTTAACTCTAGTTTCTTTTCCGCACTCTGCATTTTTTTAGCATTTGTTTCTAATATTTTCTTCGCGTTTCTTATCGACAAGGTTGCCTTCAGTGTAATTTGAAAATGGTGGTTTTAAATATTTGTTCAGTAAGAGACAACTGACCCTGGTTTCGTGAAGGTTTTTTCATCCCTAAAAATGCTAGCAGGTATTTCCTTAAGTGAGCAGGCACGCATTTGCATCAGAGGGAGGCGAGGGTAATGCCCAGGTTTTCCCCTTTCTCTTTCTTCTGTCTTTAATATATGTGCCTGAATTAAGGTTTTCTGATAACTTCCTATGAACCGGGAAAGTGCATCAGGTTCACGGCGGCTGATCTTGTGAGACAGCGTGCCTCGTTACACAATGTTGTGGAAGGAGAAAACATTAGATCAAACATTTCGAGAGGGGACTATTTTATGCGAAGATCAGGAGAACTGGAGAAGCTGAACGCTGAGCACAAAACAGGCCACAGGAATGGCTTACAGCACGCAGAGGAGAACAAGAAACAAAACTGTGAGCTGCAGAGGAATGGGAAAGAGGAAGCTGAAATATATACGTAAAGAGGGAATTTTGACACAGTGATTTTAACTTCGTATGTGGAAGTGAAAATAAGGGTTATAGGTGACAAATGACACTGAAATGACACTGAAGCCCCTGCAAAGGAGAGAGTCTGAAATATCAGAGGCTGGGGACCCCTGTCTTATTGGGGAAAATAGTTATTACTGGGAAATAAGCATCAGAGACAGATTAAGTAAAGGGGCTGCTGATCATGTCTGGAAAACTAATAGCAATCAGACCAGGCTGTGACAAGTTGGAACCAATTATAACTGCATGGACGTAAGCTAGAAAATGCTAAGAGGAAGGAAAAATATCAAGCAGCAACTCAGAGGACCTGGTGCAGGACTACTTCCTCTTAGAATATGTAAAAGAGGAAATAAAAACAAGCTAGAGCTTTTTTTTCCTCTTTTTTTTTCTTTCTTTTTTTTTTTTCTTTTTTTTTTTCTTTTTGGTAATAGTGGTGCTGAGATCACTACTGCACTACTGTAGACTTAACTGGGGGAACTTCTTAGCAAGAGCAGCAGGTTCTAAGAAAAACTATGACAGAGGACCCGATTCAAGCACTTACTTTTGCCAGAGCAAATCAAGAGACGCACCAGACATCCATTCAATGCAGAGCAATAGCCAGGTAAAACTGTGTTGAGAATTCAGTCCTGCTCAATAAGATAAGATAAAATTAAATTTGTATTAGTTTTACCAGTGTGAATGATGCAGATACAAGCCAGACTGATTAATGTTAGAAATCCATACATCTCCCAGAGCATCATGTCAAAAATGCAGTGAATCCTGGGTTCCTGAATATTTGTTTGATAGATGCTAGTGGTAAGGAGCTACAATGCAAGCCTTTAAAATGAGGTGAAAGCTGCTGAGCTGCTGCAGGTTTCATTAGTTCAGACTGCAATTTCCATCCACCAGGCTACAGGTGAATTCTTAGGTCAATGATATGCTTTCATGCTTCCAAATGAAAAAAAAAAATGTTTAGTGAGTTGCAATTAAACATTTGGTTGAGGCCTGTTTCTTCATGCACTTATTCTGAATTTATGTATTCAGATAGGTGGGATGAGCCGAGAGAGAACTGGCACAACTGTGGGGAATTTGACCCTCAGTGTCCGTGAGATGATTGCCTTGGTTTTGTTTTCTCTTGAATTTTGCATTTACATGACTTTGCTGTAGCTTAAAAGTAGTGCCACTGATGTAAAGCAGATCAAAATCAGTTCCTGTTACTTGAATTTGTTTATTGCCAATTACAGAAGTATATTTTGGAAAGTTGATTTCATGTATTTTTCATGCCGGGGTGCACGGAGTGTATTTTGGGCACGCGTCAATGTAAAAATGTGGCCGTAACTCTGCAAGGTAGTAATGGAAGTGATTTCAGTTTTCCCCAAATGGCTTTTAGTCCCCATTTATTTCTGTTGTTGCTGCTCTTTCCTATTTTATCACATTAATTGTTGGCGTTCTGTGCCTGAAAATAAATGTCGCATGAGGAAGCTGAGGATCCTGCGCTTTGATTCCACAGGTGGTGGCCCTGGGAGACGTGCCTGATGGGACGCTGGTGACGGTAATGGCTGGAAATGATGAAAACTACTCCGCAGAACTCAGAAATGCAACAGCTGCCATGAAAAACCAAGTAGCAAGGTTCAACGACCTCAGATTTGTGGGTAGAAGTGGAAGAGGTAGGTATTTGTTCACAGCTGCAGTTCAATCATCTTTACCAGCTATGTCAAGTTCTGGTTACGCAGAGAGAATTTGAACGTGGGGTATGTAGAGTTTTCGGCAGTAGGGAGATCTGATTTAGGCCAATTCCAAAGGTACAGAGCCAGCTGTGTGTTTTTCTTGTTGTCTTCTAGCCCGTCGTCCATGTTATTTCAATTTTTATACAGTAAAATCTCATTTAAAAAAAAAAACAACACGGTCAGTGAGCCTCGTTTTGACTACAGAATTCTCCGTGCCACTTTAGAACAGCACAATATTACACATGTTGAAGTTTAAATAACACATTTTCAATTTAAAATAGGAATTCTCAGCTTGTCTAGAGAACTGTGACTGTCTCAGGGCTCACAGGCACACTCTGCAAAACCCGGTCTCTGCAACAGCATGAGTCAACCTAAAATTACAAATAATTCCCACATAGATCTAATGTTTTTTTTCAGGCTTCGTCACAATGTGATGAAGGGATAGGGCACTTTTTCTGACCTTCCTTTCTCTGGAATAGCCATAGAGCCTTATACAGTAGGCATTTAATGTACTACTACTGCAAGGTGCATAGGATGGGGTAGGTAGGACAGAGCAGAGCCAAATAGATGAGCTTAATGTCAGACTTCCTGCATCTCTGTGATAACCAGGAATTACTGGTACAAATAGAAAGGCATTATGAGTCTGAGTAACAAGAGCCAAAGCTGACTTAGACTGTAACTATATGTAAATGTTGTTAGAAAGCTGCAAATAGTGTCTCGCATGTGTGTTTCACGTATCGTGTGTGTGAACGGGCGTGCAAAGCGTGATCCAAAATCCTGTAACATCAACAGAAGGACCCTTTGTAGTAATGTTGCTCTTTGGCTCAAGCCCATAATCTTGAAAACCATAAATTCCAAGCAATTGTGTTTACGTTTCTGTTACAAGATTATTTGAAGCACTCCTCCTGCACTACTGCCCTTGCTCCTGTGAGCGGAGAGCCTTTGCGTGGCCAGAGTGGTTAAAGCAAACCTACTGAAACCGGTGAGATGCTGCTTGGAAAAAGCACACAGAAACAATTGGCCTCTCTGGTTTAAGGTCAAGATTGAAAAACTGTCACGTCTTCCATGTGACTTCATGTGGTATTTACTTATGTGTTTTCCTTTTGTCTAGTTCGTATCTTCAAGTAAAATCGGAACATAACATCACGGTGTTCCAAAGACAACATTGTTGTTTCAGGACAATTCAGTGCTGTAACATTCACAAATCAAAGCGATAGTATCTACGGCACCTAAATAGGTTTCTTTATTCTGCCTTTTGGAGCTATTTGGGAGCTGCTGTCTCTCATGACCAGATTGAATACCCTGGGGTAGGCTGACCCTTCCTCAGCACCTTCCGCTCCCATGTAGTCACTCTTTGAGCATCTGGCCCATGTCCTGGTGCGTGGTGGCATGTGTGGCTCTTACAAACATGCACCGACTTACAGCAAACACACTTCAGGAGCATTGCAAAGGTGACCCACTTCTGCTCTCTTTCTCAAAACCTTTTACTCCCAGTGGCGGATGGGTCAGGCTTTAGGCTGAGGAAGTCATTCTGATTATACGCAACAGCTTCTACTTGCCTTTGAAGTCAAATGCATTTGAGGATATTCTTCCAGTGTAAATGCAGCCTGCAATTTTGGAAGAATATGGCGCTGTGAAAACACGGATGCAAGCAGCAAATACATTTTAAGTATAAAATACCCATCCAATCCCTCAGTATCCAGCAGCATTTTTAACTGAGGATACAGAGGGAGATGTCTTTCAAATTGTGTTGTTTGGGCTGTCTTCAAAATGTACTTGGTGGAAAACACCCGCAGCTGAGAACGTAGCTTCGTAATGCTAGCAAAGAATAATAATAGGGTAATGCAGAGAAAATTATATCCATTTACTGAAAACATGAGAGATGCTGTAATGTCTAAAAGTATCAGTCATTAAACGTGTTCATTTGTTATATTAAAGGTTCCACCTTTTCAGTAAATGGAATTTGCATTATGATTCAGAGATGACTGTTTAGAAGATTCAAATGAATAGCTGGCAAAGTGGCTGAGAAGCTAATAAAAACAAACCTGTAGTTCAGTTCCTGGCCACGGCAGCGAAGCTAGGAATCACAACAGTGAACTGTGGGATTTTCAAGGTCAAAATTCAACGGCGGAGGGAGGGAAGGAGGGGGGGAGAACAGTGGCTATTCATGCAGAAGGGCTTTGCGGGGAGCCTCGCTCAGCCCCTCGCCGGCCGGCACTCAGCCACGGACACATGTGCGTGTGGACATAGATGTCCTGTGCTGTGTGGTGCTCTGGTGCTCGGGATCATCTCAACAGCAGTGATTTGGGAGCACTGCATGCTGTTAGTCAGTCTCGGAGGTCAAATCTCCCAAGCCCCATTGGCCGCCCATCTTTGGAGCCAGTGACTAATGTATGCCTGTGTTTACTCCTCTAACAGGGGATTGTTTTCCAAAGGTGTGGATTGTTTGCATTTGGTACATGATTTCTGGGGTGCTGTTCTGTTGAATTTGTATAAAGCCTGAAGCAGAAGGTGGCTGCTTCAAAGGGCATTGCTTCCTTTGATACTTTGCTAGAGGAAAATTAACCGAAACTTTGTTTGCTGTGTAATATTTGAGTTTGAATAAGTTCAGTTGCCACCAGTGATAGTGTGATGCCAGGAATATTATATGAATAGCGACTGAAAGTTCACGTCGGTTGCAGTCATAGTGGACATTATTTGTGTACCTTGGGTGATTTAAAATCACTGCTGGAGAATAAGGAATGGCTTTGCTGAGTGACAGTCCCGGTCCGTGCCTCACTTTTCTTCCCTACACGTTGGCTGCTGCTCGGCTGTAAACAGCCCCATTAAAAGCCTTGCGGAACTGTCGGCAAGCCACTTCCCTCTCTCTTTTAAAAGAGCAGAAAATTGTCATCTTGATAAATGGTTTAAATCTTTTTTCTGTGAGCTTTAAATGAGCAAGGTCTAGCAAGACAGCCTGATGGTTGTTTCAAATGCCCTTGCATAAGGCTATTGTCCCCATCCCCATCCTAGTACATAAGTGGCTGTCCTCTCACCGTAAGAGTTACAACAATTTACTCCATTCAGAGGTCTGATCCTGTACATCTGTCAAAGCACGCACATGAACCAAATATTGGCTGCAACATAAAGAACTGATCAGCATTTCAGTGCTTATTTCATATTTACCAGCAAGAAGTGACCCTGTGCTGCTCTGGCTGTGCCTAGAGTTCAGAATTAAAAATAAAAATAAAATAAAAAAAAGCACTTTATTTTCTTGACACCAGGACTGGGAGCTGAGAATATCACAGGTCTCCCGAAACAGCGAGATGTTGTATAAAAGCAATTTGGCTGGCTTTCCTGAACAAAACAGATTTACATTGGAATTGGCTGGGGCCCAGAATTACTATTCCTCACCCTAGTTTGAGAATGCTACTGGGAAAACCTGCCTGTCTGGCTTGTAAGCCCGAGTAAGTAATTTCTGAAAGAAAAATGTAGTTTAAAACTTCAGCCAATCTCAGACCCTCTTGCATGATTACATGGTTAAAAAAAAAAAATCTTTATTTTTCTCCCTCCATTCATAAAAGTTTCAAACTTCAAAATGCTGCTAATGCAGAGTACCCTGTTTTCTAAATGTATAATGAACCAGTTTAGGTTACTATGATGAAATAAATCCGATGCAAAAAGCCTGACGTCATGGAAGTTCATTGGATAAAATTAAAAATAAATAGTTATTTTGGAGAGGGCAAGCTTCGTGGCTCAGTAAGCATTACATATTTTCCTCATGGAATCATTAATCCTAGTAACTATCTTCTTTGTAGAACGTAACATTAAAAAAAAAAAAAAAATAACAACAACAAATAAACATGTTTTCCAGATGAAAATAATTATTAATAGGTTATCGTAACAGTAGCTAATGGGGAAGTGTCTTGGCTTGCTGCAGAAAATCTCAATCTAAAGCTGAAATCCGTAGCTGCAGCTTCACATGCAGCTAGCTTTCCAGAAGGCCTTTTTAAATACTGAGTTTTAGAAAGGGCTGAACATTAACCCCATATATATATATTTTCTACCTGCTATCATAATTAGGCATATGTGAAGAAATTTAACGATATTTTTTTAATTTCTTCGGAGCCTAGGAAGTACCCCTTTTTCACAGGAGTAACTGGTTGGAGAGTACGAGAGGGAGATTACGAAGCATAACCATAAGTTTCTGCCTCCAGAACTCTTCCTTCTGGATATAATTTTGGGGAAGAAAAATCAGTTTAAGCTGGAATCTCAGAAATACTTAAAACACAAAAATTGCTGGCTGGATCCTGAGTCCAATTATTTTTATTGGTCTTCTGAAGTCAGAATTTTGCTCCTTCTGTGTAGCTTCAGCCTGTGGTTGTGTTATTTAGGCACTTTGTTAAAAAATGTTTTATTTTTACTTGAGCGCATTCAAAATTATAAAAGTATGTGCAAAACAGAGGAGGATGCTCTTCAGCAGGGTCGTAAAATCAGTATTAAGCAGCCACTCGGGTCTGGGTCCAAACCATTGGAATGCTTCAGGGGACGTGGTATCAGATACTGGAGTAACAACTCGCCACGCTTGCCAGACGAGACAAAAATAGAAGAAACACAGCAGAAATCATCAAAGCTGAAAAAGGGTCAGTTGGTAGAGCTGAAAAACAACTGCTTAGTGATACTTCAGGCCGACGGGTGTGCAGTGATAGCGGATGTGCTGGCGGGAGGTGGTTTGTTGCTCTGGCTGGATGTTTGGGGTAGAAATCGATTTGATTACAAGTGGGTTTGTATCACAGGGCTCCTCTCTGTCAACCCATCGGACCTGAACAGAGAATTTTTCTCTAAAAGACAGAGGCTGGAAGCGCTCATTTAGTTTTTGAGTGACTTAGGGTTGCTTGGATGTGTCGTTAATTTTGTCAGGTCGCCGTGCAGGCGTCCAGTGAGAGGACTGCTGACGGGTTGGTGCCTATAGCGAGTCAGACAGCACGGGTCGCTGTGCAATTAATTAGCAAACACAGCCCTTTAAGCAGGACTGCTGTCCTGGTGCAAGCCTTTGGCAGAGGCTTTGCTGGTCGGAGGAGGAGGCGGGGGAGACGGCTCGCGTGTTGCGGGCGTCCAGCCCGAGTCGTCTTCGGTGCAGTCCCGGTACGTGCAGCCGCTTTTCTATGAATTGCTGATTGTGTAAGAAAGTATATGATACAGCTCAGCGAGGGTGTCTGGACTGAAAACATCATGTGGTCTGCGAGGCTGAGCATGACTGGGGCTATCTTTGCCAGCTCACAAACACTCTGCTGGGTTACTTAGAATTTGGTCTGGGCGAAAGAAGTCTCAATCAGAAAGCGTCAACAGGAGAAAAATAATGGCAGAGTGATTTTGAGAACTTCCTGTCTCCGGGAGCATTACTGCTGTAAACAGTGACCATGCCAAGTGCTGAACCACTGCCCTCATTCCAATAACAATAAATCTATTTTTTGGTTGTGCAGAGCTGTGCTTGTACATTTTTTAAACTCAGGGTAACGATGAGGATGAGGCAGACACTATCCTCTGAGCATTTTCTTGTTTTCTGCAATGATAAAAGAAGTTGGGCTTACCAGGATACTGCCTCTGGAAGACAAAGTACCTCTCTAGATGAAGAGGTTACACAGTTTCAAGTGATATGTTTGCCCTTCAAATTTTGATCTATTTATTTTTTTAATTCTTTTTATTTTGTTTTGGTTTGTATTTTAGTGTGCTTTCTTCAGTAGAGACATTTGAGTTCTAGTAAAAAAAAAAATATTTATTTTTGTGTGTAGGTATGTGTGTATATACCTACATTACAACCCAAATAAGAGCTTGTGTTTTGTGCTCAAAATGAAATTATTCTGAGATATTAATTAGGAGCTGGGCTTTAGGGCTGGCTAGTGAACTTCAGATGACTGTTCTATGGCAAGCATTTCTTGTCAGCTCGCTCAGCCTTAGCAGAAGTGAGGATGCTGCAAATCAGTGGCTTACAAGTACTGTCAGGAGAGCCTTCCTTTTCCAGCAGTCATGTGCATAAACCCTCGTCAGCCTGAATCAGTCTCTGTACCCTTCCAAAAATCATTTAGCAACAGAAAACAAAAACAAAAAACACGACAAAACACTTTTTCTTTTACCTTGAAGCTGACTCCACACCTCTTTCACTCCCATCCTGCTTCTCCCTTGTTTTCCCATCACACTGTTTCATCACCACTTTCTCAGCTTCTTCAAACTGACCCCATTCCCTATCTCTGTGTCTGCATCCACCTCCATCTCTTGATCCCTGTCCTCTGCCAATGCTCCTCCTGCCTCTCTTCTTTGAGACAGTCACTGAAAACCCCTCGCAGGGACCAGGCTGCATCCAGCAGCACCGAAGCCCCAAGCTGCTACTGTTTATATCACATTGGTGCCTGTGGGTGAGGCACGGGTTGGGATTCATGTACCAGCCTCTACAACTGGAGCTGGGTTTGGCCTCCAGCGTGGTGCTAGGATGGAGGAATTAAATTCCTTCCACCCTCCTCCCGCGGGGAGCTACCTCCCATGCTGTGCAGGCATGGCAGGGTGGAGAGGGCCGAGAGGAGAGGCGAGGAGGAGAGCAGCAGCTGTCCCGAAGGCTTGATGCCATAAGAGCTCTTTAGCAGGGCGGTGCTTGGAGCAGTGCGTATGCACAACATCAGTTCCCTGAAGTTTAGGGAGGAACTGAAGGAAACGGTTTGGCAAGGCCACAGAGTTTCCACAGGCTAGACTTTATGTACCACGGCTCCGACAAAGCCATGTCCATATCTGAGGCCTCAGAGGCCGTCCTGCTCTTGGAAGTCATCTCTAGTAGAGTTTGGCAGGTCCCAGGCTCGTAATGGCAGTGTTATCTCCCCCTTGCTGACGGCATGGATATCCATCAAGTGACCCCGGACTTCTGCCGAGCTCTGAAATCAATGCGCATTGCATTAGTGTAATGACAGCACGGAGGAGTCCTTCCTCCAAGAAAATGAGCTGAGAGTAAACAGTCCCCATGTGCACTCCCACGCTCAGCTAGCTACTGACGAAGCGACTTGTCAGGCCGCCTTTCGGCCTTCACCTGCTCTAGGACACTGCAGGCAGAAGTCCCTCCTGCTATAGCAGCAGTGATGATGATTGCCTGCTATATCCAGAGCAGCACGTTGCTCTTCCAGACATCACACACCTTCCTTGTTCCCTGTGCCCAGTGCTCTGCCTGCAGCTGCACCAGCGGGCCGTCATCTTCATGGCTCTGTAGGGCAAGGAGTGTGTTTCGTCGCAGCTCCAGCGGCGTGCCAGAGCAGGAAGGTGTGCCAGAATCAGCCATTACACTGAGGTTTCCCTGCTCTCAGGCCTGACCGTGCTGAGTTGCTCCTCCCTGGGGGCTGAGCTCGTGGCCGTGGTGCATTGGGTTGGACAGCAGAGGAAGCACCCTCAGATAGCCAGCCACTGCTTCTGCTGCCGGGCTCCAGCTGGATGGGGGCTCAGAGGGGAGTAATTTAGGGCTTAAGCACTTAAATCAAACCCGAATCCCACTTCAGGCAGCTAAATCCTCTTGTGAATCTGGGCCTTAACCTTTTCATGTCTGCCTCATCACCTGTAAAGTGTGGGTGATAATTTCTACCTCAAAAAGCTTATTAATGGCTTGAAACTATAGCTGGGTTAAGGACTATTATTAGGCTTAAGGATCCCAAGGCATTCTCTGTGAGAAGGTGGTAGGTGGTTTTGCAGTTAAGTCATCTCATTTTGAACTGTCCTGTACATTTTGTGTCCCTGGTGCTCTTTTTTTTTATTATTTTATTTTATTTTTTTTATTTTTTTTTATTTCCCTGAACTATTAGCAGTGACACGGTGCTGAAAGATGGTGGCTTTGTTCCACCCGAGAGCTGGATGCACTTCTGGAGGCTGTGACTTCTGAACACTTGTTCACGTATACCCCAGTCTCTGATGTATAGAAGAACTGTGTTTTAAAAATTTTAAAGCCCTGATATGTAGTAAACCACAGCTTGAAAGCAGAGGTTCATTTTTGGGGGTGGCCAGTTCATACGGAGTGTCTGAAAATTCATATGGAGTGTCTGAAAGTTATCTTTGGGGAAAAAATAGCTCCACTTTAATTTCACCCTCCATAATCTGTGCTCAAACAGCTCAGGTCTTAAAAATATCGTAACAAGAAGCACTACATTTTACAACTCAAACTGCAGTCTCTCTGTGTTGACACTCTGGTGCAGAAGCCAGGCAACCCGTAGCATCTCATTCTTCCTGTGCTGTAATTATTGTCTCCACCCAAGTTCATAAGAATTTTATAGTGGTTACTGCAGCAACTCCACTTATAGTTAGAGGCTGCTTGACTTTTCCATTAAAAGGTCTTCCCTCCGCTTCCCCCCACAACCCAGCGTTTTAATGCTTTAATCCATTTTGCAAACTTGATCTGCAGGCTTTCAGTCTAAGAAGGCATCACACCCCCAAAATTCAGTTAAAACAGGTCACTCAGGTTGTCTTTCAGAACAGGATGGAAAAACACTTTTTTTTCTATTATTTGGTCAGACACTGTTGTGTCGGACTCTGGTGCCCATGCTCACACACATGCATATACCCAGCACCTCCATCTCAAAGCCTAAATGCTGGTGCGTACATTGAACATAAACCTAAGCATGCTAAAGTACAAACAATGTTCCTGCTGGCCGAATTCCTGCCACAGCTTGAAGCAGAATTCTCTCTTCAGAAGTTAGGCAACATGTCAATATAGGGGGGATTCTTCATGGTGGTTTTGTGTATTTGTGGAGTGTTGACATTGCTATACAAAAGCGACTAATGTCTAAGCTACTACTGGATGTCATCCGAAGCTGACTGCTGCAGGATACCCTCTATTCAGAGACCTCCTTCCTGCGACCCAGATCCCAAATCACTTGACTGTCTCATCTCTTCAGATAGTTCATTTGTGCCCTCTCCCATAAACTCAGAGATGTCCTCCTACCTGCTTTCTGCTGCAGCTCCCTTCCTGATAAACATCCATGACCATTTAGTATCTAAACCTGCTATCTCCTGCTACTGAAGCAACACCATTTTGTCTCTAAACAGAATAATTTTTATTATTATTATTATTTTTTGTGGCACATCTACTGAAGCACATTTACAGCATTTATATGACGGAAAAATAACATGAGGTAATAACCTGAGGGAGGGAACTTGAGGGAATCAGATTGAGACTGGAGACTAGTATGTAACATTTTAGACATCAATGCAAGTTCCTGAAGCAGAGAAGTGCCACCAGGTGCCTTGCAAGCTGACAGTGGAGCAGCAGCAGCAGTGGCTGCACTTTTACACACATTGCCGGACTGTCGACGAAGGGATTAGCGCGGAGGCCCCTGCGAGGCTGGAGGAGGCGGTGGCCGGTATCATCATGACAGCACATGGGACTGGGAAGTGAAACCCATCATCAGCACAGAAGTGAAACTGCCTGCACACAAGCTCATCAAATTAAAATGTAAACAGCTGGCCAAAAAAAAAAAAAAAAGAGAGAGAGAAAAAAAAGGGGGGGGACAGTTTTAATGAGCTAAGTCCTCTCTTGCAGCTCTTGAGAGCGTGAACGATCCTGTTTGTGCAAGGGAGAACCACTCTTCTGAGAGTTTCAGATCAAGTGCTAACTGTGTTATTTGCTACAGTAATGGGTAAAAAGTAGCACTCAGGCAAAGATGTGGTTTTTGAACTGAGGGTGACACATTTCTGGGGTGCTGGGGGCTAGCATTTTTTGTTTAGTCCAGCTAGAAGGCATTCTCTTTTTTTTTTTTTTTTTTTCCTGAGGAAAGGGATCGATAGTCAGTACCTCTTTAGGAGATCAAAGTGTAGGGGAAAATCAACTTTAGGATCTGCTACCTTCAGGGGCCCGAGTCAGCCTTATTTTAACAGCTGTGAAGTTACACTGAGCACAGAGCACAGAACCAGCTTCTGCATTGGTTTGCTTAAATATTTCATGTCAACAGCATGCGGGCATGGGGTTATGTTTTTAACTTAAGAAGTAAGAAGATTGTTGGGGACAGTCTTCAGAAAGGTGTTAAGGACTGTCCTTATCACCCAGATAACGCTTTTAAGGTAAATTTAGATGTTAGAACCTGCTTAGGTTGGCAGTGCCTCTATTAACGTTGCTCGATTTCAGTTACGTAATTTTGGTTGCTTAACATGGTTCCTGTGTTGCCCTAGGTTAAATGTCGTGCATATGTTTCACCAGCATAATGCCTTGAAATGATTTCACCTCAGATACAACCTTTCTCCAGCCTTCCAGCGCAGGGAAGTCGTGGTGAATAAAGGGTATGGAGAATGTGTGAGGAGAAGAGAATGAGGTGCACGTCTTGCCTAAGCACTCGGTTGTGCTGCAGGGAACTGGGAGGGAGGCAAAAGGGCAGCAGTGTGCCTGCTGTGCCCCACAGCAGTGGGGATGCTCTGCTCAGCTTTAGGGAGCTGCTTGTGGCTTTTCCAGAACTTTCTGCACAGCAAATGAAGTAGCTTATGGCAGGGGCCAGGGATACAGCAGGGCTGCTTTTGGACATTTGCATGAAAACTTGGCCCCATGTAAATCCAGAACAAAACACCTATTGGTTTATTTAATGGGACTGAGTTTTCATTCGGGGTAAGTGAATGCTGTGTAAACACAGATATAAGAACTTCCTGGAGTAAGCCACTTGAGAAAAACTTTCAAAAGTGTACCTTCATGCTGACCCAATCTGGTTTGGCAGGAGACAGGTGGGTATATTTCCCAAATCTTGAAGTTTCCATGTACACCCACGGAACATCCCTATAAGTACGCAAAGAGATCAGTTGCCCTGCAGCTGATTTGCTTGCACAGCTCTTGCATTTCTTTGTGCAGTGACCCTGATTTGCTGACATCTCCCCATGTGGTTATTTATCCATTTGGTCCGTTGTTCTGTGGTGGTCAGAGTTTGCAAACAATTTACGGTGCAGTAGTGGATGAGGTTGATAACAGCTTTTTTCTTATATTTAAATTAGGTGGCATCTGTGGTACTGATGGTAAACAAATTATGTTATTTTTGATGCCGCTTACTTCAACTGCAACTCTTTTCTGATGAAATAGCCATCGGGCCAAGCACAACAGGCAAAGCTGCATGCTCACCATGTGAAACTGTAACTGCCAACAGGACAAAATAGTTATCACCCAATGATAAGAGTAGTTGTGCAAGGTTTTTTTTCTTTTTGCAATTGGAAATATAATCTGAAGAACTACAAAAACATTTCACTCATATCATGAGCAACAGTCAACTAATGAAGTGTCAACTTATGTTGGCCTGTCTCACCCTATTGATTACCTTTGGTTTATTCAGCTAACAAAGTATAATGTGGCTTACGTGATAAAAATGGCAAAATTTGGACCCAGTGAATAACAATCAACAGCTGAGAATGAATATGTGTGCATGTATTGCATCCTGCCAAAGGATACAGTCAGATATGTTATTAAAATGCAGTAGGTATCTTTGATTTGGCAGATACCCAGGAAGATGTTGTGAGAAAATGTAAAGATGTATAAAACTGATCATTTAGCATGGTTTAATAAAAGTAAGTACATAAGCATTAAAAAGTAGAAGCTGGATAAAAGAATAGTATCATAATAATTCTTACTAGAATCTGGAAGGCTCTCACTAATATCATAGAAATGTCTGTAATATAATTTGTATTGCATTTTTATATTACATTTCATATTTTGCCATCCATACCTTCTATCCTTGTCAGCACAGACATTCTTGTCTCTTTTCCCTTTTTCTTCTTTTTATCTAATATTTTACTGTAATGATTTAAAACAAAACACAACACAACAAAACAAAAAACTCTAATGACACATCTAAGATCAGCAGAAAAAAATCCCCAAAGAAAAATATAGTAAATGTGATCACAGCATCTGATGGCATCCCTTTCTTTCTCCCCACCATGTGGGCAGACTTCCGAAGCTTTAGCTCCATTTTCATTCTGTCCTCATTTGGCTGACCCTTCTTCAGTGGAATCAGTGGATCTTTTTGCCTAAGAAAGAGATGGAATAAAGTGAAAGGATAAGTTTGAGGGGTGGTTTGTCTTCCCTAAAGTGTGTCTGTTCTCATTCCCCCTTACATCTGCCCGTGCCGCCACCTATATTTTAAGCATGCCTTCCCACCCCCAGATCCATCTGGCCATGACACGGCTCAGGGATGACTAAAGCAGCACGCAGGAGCTTCATGTGACCGTGTTGTCACTTGAGATTCATTTTCCCCCTTGGTTCCTCTCGGACCTTCCCAGGGGCCGCAGTTTACAAGCCTATTGCTCCCTCTAGAGCCCTTCAGCCCCGTGCTGGGTTGTTCTGGGAGACCACTGACATAAATCCCTCATCTTGCCGGGCATGAGCTCATGACTCTCTCTGCTTCCAGACTCGGTCAGATGGGATGCAGCTGAATATTGCCAAGCAGAGCACGGGTACAACACCTTCAGATGCTCAGGAACCGGAGGCTGATCCTTCTCGTTTGCTGGCCCAGAAACAGCCTTGCTGGGCAGGCACTGGCAGACGTTATGCTTTGTACTTCCTCTTAAGTTCTTACAGCTTTGCATGGCATCCAGGGATCTCGCAAGCAATCCTGTAAAGTCAGGAGCTGGGGACAACTGACTTTAGCTTTCAAATCAGCAGTAACTCTCCAGGGCACTGTTGGTAAGCTAGTCTCTAACAAACCCTTTGGCAGTCTCTGGGTATCGTTTCAAAAGTCAGTATTGCATTTTGGCCAGAAACGCTACTGTTTCCATTATTTTTTTTCTGAAAGGGTACTGACATTAATGCTCCTGCAAAATAAATGTTACCAGGCAATTTTTCCTACCCTAGTTATGTGGGAATACTTGATGGAAGCAGTGAGTCCTGTGCTCTACCCATAAACATACGACAGCATGTCTGATGTCAGTGGGGAGGGTTTCCAAAGGCAGTACTCCATCCCACATCTGGAGAATTTAATCTTTGTGCTCATCAGGTGCTCTGTGCCTGACATTAGGAGCTACCAGGGATGGCTGCAGATAGCAGCACTCTCTGAAAGGACTGCTGGACCCCAGAGAGGCACAGCTTGGCATGGGCAACACCCTTCAGCCCTTCCACCATCAGCACAGACTCCCATGATGATACTGTGGTGACTGGCTTAAACATGTCGAGGAGCACATCATAGACCCAAAGTAAAAGTCTCAGATTTTGATGTTAGTCAATGAAGGGCTACATGCTGGCTTGCTGTCACCACTGGGCCATAAACAAATTGTCATCATGACTGTTTGAAGCATCTGAACCAGGCCAGCATTTCAGAAGGTCCTCCTGGGGTATGTGATCCCTCTTTATAGTCACTAGAGAGCTCAGTCCTTCACTTAGGCTGTCTGACCCAGCTTTGGAGGCTCCCACTCCTTCCTGAGCTGAGCAGGGATGCACAGTGCTCAGCATAGGTCTTCTGCCCTTAGTTAGGAGGTCCAGTTACTTAGAAATCAGAAATCATCACATCTGCTATATCCTCCAGTGCTAGGGAGTCTGAATATGGCCTGCAGTGACTAATCTGGTATTATATCCACCAGTGTAGTCTGCTACGTGTTTTATATCTATCAGTGTGTGTGTGCTGGTGTATAGGTGTATTATACAAGCATATGCTGAAAATAAAAATTTATCTTGTATCTTGGCTGTATCATAATACATAAAAGCAAGGAGGGGAAGTTTATTGTCATGCTGTCATCCCAAAGCAGGTACACCCATAAAACATATATTTCACTAACAATACCTCCAATCTAAACCTGCCTTTGTCAACCAGGCATATAAATGATGAATAATGTAGAAGCTATGAATAAAAATGATAAAACCACTTAATAAAACTAAATGTAAATGAAACAGAACAACCAGAGAAAAGCACAGCCAGAATTATTGGTAAGCAGCAATGAGTGACATGTAGGTTTATGGTTATATAGCCCTGTGGTTAACCAGTATGTGGTTAATGAATAGTCTTCTGTCAACAAGAAGTAAGCTACGTATCTTCCTGCTTTTGCCAGCTTGTATCACAGACTTATACTGGTTCTGAGATCTCTGTTTTGTAGAAGATCTTGAAAGTAACTTTGCTCCCCTCTTCTTCTTTATTCTGGTCTTGTAGACTGATAATGTGGCCACGTTGTCCTTACAGTTCATCAGTCTAATGACTTTTTTTCCTGCATTTGTTTCTATCTCAAAACTCTTCTAAAGGCCTTCTATAGAAAAAAATATACTGTATTCTAGCAAAACAGCAGAATTACCTAATGCATCAGCTGTTGTCAAAAAATAAACTGGAAGCAAGATGGAAGTACTGCAGATTAGTAAAGGGAATAATGCATATTTTCAAAGTCTCTCAGTCTTGGAGATCTAAGTGTTGCATCTGCAACAGGGAAACTATTTTTTATATTTTTAAAAGAAAAAAGAACCACCGGTGCCTCTCTGATATTTGTTAAGTCTAATGCTATGGGTGTTAAAATTTGTTGGAAGAAAGCTTATTGAGCTTTATGGTTAATGCCTCATAGAAAGATCTGGTGTGATGGTGGAAAAAATAAAAAAGCTTTATCATATAACTTGGTATTAAAAAATGTCAGGAACACCATGATCCTTGGTCAAGGTAGGTGTAGGACACTAGAGTTGGGGTCCAAAGGCCCTGAGACAGTGATCTAAAATTACTTATGCTTCACTTGGAATTCTTTTCATCTCAGCGACTGCTTTCTAGTAAGAATGTGGAGGTGAAAAGATAGCGGCCTGGGATCTGGGAGGTTTGTATTTCAGCTTGTCGTGGTTCCGCTCGAGTGGGCAGCCGAGCTCCACCACAGCCGCTCTCTCACTCCCCCTCCTCAAAGAGGAATGGGGAGAAAATATGTGAAAAGGGCTCAAGGATTGAGATAAGGACGAGAAAATCACGCAATAATTATTGTAACGGGCAAAACAGACTCGGCATAAGGAGATAGTAAGATTTATTGCCTATTACTAACAAGCGAGAGAAGTGAGAAAACAAAGGAAAAAAAAACCAAAAGCACCTTCCCCCCCCATCCACCCTTTTCCACCTCCTCCCCCCGAGCGGCGCAGGGGAACGGGGAATGGGGGTTATGGTCAGTCTACAGCACTTCTTCTCTGCCGCTCCTTCTCGGTCACTCTCGTCCCCTGTGCTGTGGGGTCCCACCCACGGGATGCAGTCCTTGATGAACTGATCCGGCGTGGGCTTCCCACAGGCAGCAGCTCTTCCAGAACTGCTCCAGATATGGGTCCGTACCACGGGGTCCATCCCTCAGGAGAAAACTGCTCCAACCTGGCTCCCCTACGGGCAGCAGCTCCTGCCAGATCACCTGCTCCTGCGTGGTCTCCTCTCCACGGGCTACAGGTCCGGCCCGGAATCTGCTCCGGCAGGGGTCTTCCACAGGCGGCAGCCTCCGTCGGTGCAGGGCCACCTGCTCCACCGTGGTCTCCTCCACGGGCTGCAGCGTGGAACCCTGCTCCACCGTGGTACTCCACGGGCTGCAGGGGGACATCCTGCTTCACCATGGTCCTCACCACAGGCCGCAGGGGACTTCTGCTCCGGCGCCTGGAGCACCTCTCCCCCTCCTTCTACACTGACCTTGGTGCAAGGCTGTTCTCCCACTCCCTTGACTCTCCCGGCTGCTGTGTGGCGCAGCGTTTTTTCCCTGTCTTAAATATGCTCTCACAGAGGCGCAAAACAACATCGCTTATTGGCTCGGATCTGGAAAACAATGGGGCCCTTCCCAAACATGGGGCAGCTTCTAGATCTTTCTCACAGAAACCACCCCTATGGCTCCCTGCTACCAAAACCTTGTCACGTAAACCCACTACACAGCTTCTGTTTTCTCAGGGCTGTGATTCAGGATTATTGTCGGATTTAGCTGCAGCAGCCAAAGTGGTTAGCATCACTGGCCGCAGGCTTCCTGTGAGATCTTGGCCAAGACACTTTATCTGCCCACAGTTCCTCATCTGTAAAGTGGGGAGAATACCTCTCTAATTCACAGGGATGCGATGAAGACAGCTTCCAGTAACAGCTATGTGTGTGCAGTGCGCTCACTGTGCTGTTGATGCAGACCATTAGCACCACACTAGGAATCGCATTAAGAGAAGTATTGAATTGCAAGTAAATGTACACAGGGAGGGGGAGAATATTGCTGCTAGAGACAGGCATTTATACTTGTATTTACATTTATATTTATATTTATTTATATAGATAAACCAAGCAAACTATAGGAGTGGGAGGTCTTAGGAGGGAAGAAACTCCTCCTTCAGGAGGGCTGGAGCCAAGCGATGGAATGAGCAGGCAGAGCTGTATGGGAAGGGCACAGCATGTGCCCAAAGGAGAAGGACCTCAATGTTCTTACAATGGTTCCTGGTTATCTAACTTGAGGTGATGGCCCTTGATGTCTCTGACTGATAATGAAGATTTCTGCCAGTGTCTGAGTCCTCTGTGATGCTGAGATAACGATGCTAAACCTGCTGACAGCCAATGTTTTTATTGCTGCCCAGGCCAAAGTCGTAATGAATACATACATGAGGTCTTATCAAGGATAAAGAAAGTTACTTCTGTTACTGAGGAAATGCCTAAAGTAATGCTGGCATTGGCCAAAAGTGAATCCAGAGGTAGCAGGATTTGAATACATCACAGTCACAAGGGGATACAAAGCCATCCAGCCTCCCCAGCAGCCATCCAAATGAGCACTTTTCAGAACTCTGAGCTGTGGCATGCACACAACAGTTTTGAAAAGGCCTTCACAGTTTTCTTACTGAATAATAGAGAAACTGAGCATAATGCTCCGCTATGTCTTCATAAAATGTTTTAATTCTCTGCGGACAGGCAGCGGGGATTTTTTATTTTTTCCATTCCCTTGTTTCTTGGCATTGCAGTAGCAGATTATTTTTAAAGGGTTCGTAATATGGAATTGATCTAATGCTAGCTTCAACACCAAAGCATGGGATTTTACGATCCGCCCAGGGGACCTGAGCACCCAGTTCTCTTTAATTTTAACAAGCACTGTTGATCAGATTCCCGTGGCAGTTTTGGAAGAGTCAGCCACAATTTTCAAGCTTCTCTGAACTAACAGCCTTCAGAAAGTACAGACAATGCACCAGTAGTCAAGTAGATCAGATAAACTGCAACAGTTAGGGGTAACCACCTTATTTTACAAACAAAATGTAGATCATTTACATATAAATTAATATATTTTTTTTCAAATGCTTTGAGCAGTTGCCACAGAGGGAATGCATCCGGCATCAGACAGTGGTGAGGTTATACACCACACTGTCTGTGCTCATACCTGTCCTTAGATATGGACAGATGAAGTGTTTTGGTGCCATTTGGAGTGTTCTGGTGCTATTGGAAAGGACAAATGCACCTTTTCTTGATGTATGTTCAATAACCTTTTTTCCTGTTGCAGGGAAAAGCTTCACGCTGACCATCACAGTTTTCACGAACCCTCCGCAAGTAGCCACGTACCACAGAGCCATCAAGATAACGGTGGATGGACCTCGAGAACCCAGAAGTAAGTGAAATAACAACAACATTTGCAAAAGGTGATGTTGATGGTTTAGTACAGGGGTTCCTCACCAGCCACATGAGATGCAGCAACCTCCAGTGCATGGGGAGCGGTGGATGTGCCTCAAGCCAAAGTTGTCCCATGAATGGTTTTAATTATGTCTTCCTGAAGCCTTATTTTTCATGGGTGCCCAGCTGATCCAGAGTATGAATTGCATTGCATTTATGAAGTATCTACCCAGGGATGACTTGGATCATACCCAAAAGCTGACAAAAGGGATGCTGGTAAAAGGTGGTCAGTGTATACCCTATGCATCATTTCTTGCTAGCCTCGCCTTTCAGATGTTAAGAGGGTTTTAAAGCATTGGAAACCAATATGTCATTGATCCAAATTTTCAAGCTCAGCCACCCTGCAAAAATAAATAAATGTCTGGGAGAGGACACCTGGTTGCTGCATGGTAGAGTTCACTGTGCCTCACTCCACGGTATGACTTGGGAAAACAGTAATTGCTGAGAGTAGTGCTTCCAACAAGCAAATGCAATTACCCTGCTGGGATACCCATTCTCACAGACAGGCAATCTTTCCTATATATTTTTTTCTTTTTTAAGAATAAATTATAAGGAGAAGATGAATGATTTGGTATCTTCAGGGAATTGCCCACACCTTTCACACATGCAGTTGTTTTTGTGAGGTTGGAGGGAAGGTTGCTTTGTTTGGGATGGAAGTGGGGTGAGGGTGGAACAGACAGGCAGATGTAAATGCTCCTGCAGCACATGCTCTGCCTGTTACCAGAGGCAATCCTTAACCTCAGTCACTAGCCTGAGTGTGGAATTTTCATATTTTTATCGAAATGCCCTGATGCAAATTGAGGTTTGTGGTTAGTTTTTCACTCCTCCTGCACACTTGGCAGAAGTTCTGGCTGTTGCTTAAGTGGAGTCGTCCCGGGAGAAGAGAGCAGTAAGATTCAAACACCCACTAGAGAATGAGACTTACGGCTCTGGGCTACTTAACTGAGTGGTGGAAAAAAATAATGATTTGAAACTTGAGTTAAAATAGCTTAGAAAACTCCTATCTTTCATGTACATTTTCTTCCTGAGCCTTCATTCGTCTGAGGTGTGTTGTGATACTGCATATATTTAATGGAAGATTCTGTCCTATATTTTTTGGATTTGAGGCCAGACTTTAAAACAAATATTGCTGTCAGGGCAAGGCTTCTTACTTAGTTTGCATTTGTTTTTCTGAAAACTGTGGTTGGATTGTCCCTGAAAAAATATCCCCGGTGAACAAGGCAGCTGTGCACATAAAATAGATATTTGTATATGCAAGCTACTGATTTGTGTATGCAATTACCTGGGCATGTTCATAGTTTGCACACAACAAATAAGCATTAGTTGTTTGAATATGAGTCTGCTAGATTAGTAAGAACCAAAACCATCCTGCAGGCATACCTACTGTTTTAAATCAATTTTTCAGTTGCTGTAGTAGTTAATATTTAATAAGATTCTACATTTTAAAAAGGAAGTAGAAATATAATACATTCTGAAGCAACACATGTATCTTCCTGACTCAAATGCATGTAAAAGCTTCCTTGTAAATGATTTCACTTTGTCGCGGGCAAGTCAGAGGTATAAAGGAGCTCCACAGTCGGGGAGGCTTTATGTGTCGTGAGCAGCGGTCAGCCCCCCCTTGGCAGGAATGCACAGCTCCTTTTATCACTAAATCACTCTTGAGGCAAGGTAGAAGGGATTATGCTCCTTTCACTTGTAAGGGGGCTGCAAGGTCCTTCAGCCTGACTTCCCACCAGGGGTTTCTGAACTGCAGCGGCTGTTGCAGTCAGTCTGGACCCTGCTGTCCTCCTGGTACATCTGACTGAAATACTGGGTGGCTTGGAGAAATATAGCACAAGCTGCGAAGGAAGGAAGAAGTAGTTCCCAGTGCTTTCCCTATTCCTTGTTCCTCACGTGTTTGGAACAACCCTTACTACAGCTCAGTTTTCCCAGCTAGCACCACGTCACCAGTTTCTAGTAACTAAACTCAGAATCCATTCTCTCCAAGTAATCCTTGTTGCTCTGAGGCAGTTCTGCCTGTTTTGGGCTATATATTTCTTTTTATGCCCTCACTCAATGTGTGCATCCTGTTCTGCACTGACCCGATTAGATCAAGGTGCATTTGTAGCCTGTACAAAAAGTGATTGCATGGCATAGATTGCTACCTGTACAAACTCACATGTAAGGTATGTGGTTGGACATAGCAGCACATGCATGCTATGTCCTGAAGAGCTTTGAAATGATATCAGCCTTCTTGCTTGCATTCAGGCAGGAATCAAAATAAAAGCTGCTAGATTAGAGGAGGGTTTCTAGCTTCAGTGATCAATATTTGGGAACTTCTGTGCCTGGAGATCCATGACTCACTCTCTCTCCTGAGCTGAAGAAACTGCAGAAATACTGAGCTGGGTTTTCTAAGATGTCCTGATTCAAAAGAAATCTGAGGAAGGTAGCAGTGGGAACAAAATTAGATACTGCTTTCCTGCAGACCTCTGGAAAAAAAAGCATACTTAATTCTGAAACCAACTCCAGCAACTTATTTTTAATTCATTTACTTTTTTTTGTTGTTGTTGTTCGTAACAGTTGCAAATAGACTGAATTCTAGTGAGTGCCTATGTTGCCTGCAAAAAATATTGGAAGTTAAGGTGCCATTTTTGAGAGGGGAAGCAATCTGAGACAGAGCTCAGAACTTCGTACCGGGACAATTTTTAGTGACTCTGACAGGTTGTAAAAATACTTAAAACAAAACCAAACACCTTTAGACAGATTAACATAAGAAATAACAGAAACTCTTTCTTTTGTCTTCAGAGAATGATAGATTAGGAGCAGTTTCTGAGCCCTCACCAAATTAGATGCCATTCTAATTCTAATGGTTCTAAAACCAGGGGTTTTAAATGAAAAGGACAACTTCTTCAGCTATGCATGCTTGGGGAAAAGATCTTCAAAAAGTAATGCCATTTGCGGAAAGTAGAAAAATACTCAAATCAAAGGCTCCAAAACCAAGGACTTTTTGGCTCACTGTGATGTGTGGAGATGTCACAATATGTGACGATAGCATGGTGTGTGTCATCACATGTGTGCACCTTCCCTTTCTGCACAAAGGCCTGACTGTCCAGGTTTTCAGACTATAAATTCTTGCATTGTACATTTGGTCACAGTGTACAAAGTATGGCCAATTCTTTGCCCAACAGCCTATTTGCATATGTAACTACCAGATTTGCATTTACAACTTTGATAATTACTTGCGTGCATTATTTACACCATTGTCTTTTTTTTTTGCCATTGAATTTCTGACTGTGCCTATCCAGATGATACTTCTCATCAAATTGTCATGGTATGTAGAGAGAGCCAAGGTACTTATGAATCTGGCTCTTCCTCCACTGCATTCATTATGTATTTTTAAAATCTCTTTTGAACATTCTCCGGCTTTACTGAAGTGCTTCTTTTCTTTTTTTTTTTTTTTTTTTTTATTTTTTATTTTATGAAAAGAAATGATACTGCACTGTCAGTGAGAAGGGCAAGATGACCTAACCCATCATTTTCTTCTCCAACTTCTATGATTCTATGATTCATAAAGCAATTTATGTTTTTATGAGCTAAGTCCATGGGGGAAATCATTAGCAGTAACCAGATCAAGAGTAGTGCTCCTGATGAAAATACTTTTGGTTGGGAAACTTGGTAGAAATAGTATGACTCTTAAATTAAATATTTCCCTTAGGCCATTTGACCTACTGTGCACGTCTGCTCAAAAATTAGGTTTTTCTTCTTTTGACTGCTTCTTTCTGTTTTTCTCATTGAATTGTTTTAACCTACATAACTCTGAAAAAATCACTAATGGACCAGGTGCCTGAAAACTTTGCAGAATGAAAAGGCTGCATAGATTTTGCCCTGGTGGCCCTGAGCTGTCCAGGGTTAAGCTGTGCATTAAATGTTATTATCCCGTATTGGATATGTGGTTTTCCCAAAAACATTTTTGGCATCCTTGTATCAAAGGGCATGATGCTGCAAAACAGAGCGAGAGAGAGTGAATAATTTTGCTGAGCAGGGTTGGAGAAGATGCTTTAAGAGCTGCTGGCCCAAGAAGTGCCTTTCCAGGGACAAAGGTTGGCTTTTGCCTCACAACAGAGTTAGCCACGAGGTGCACATGTGTGGTCAACCACAGTTGAGGGCACCTTCAGACCTTGGTCTGAAGTGATCCCTGCTTGCTCGTGAAGTTCCTGGAGAAACCCTTGACTTGTAGCTACATGGAAGGAATGCCTTCACCTTCAGCCTCTCCTGCAAGGAAAAGCCAAACAGTTCACCAATCCCATCATCTTGATAACCTGAAATAACATGAAATGCCTTAATTTCTTGCTTGCTTTCTGCTGCAAGTACCTCCATCTGCTGGAAACTGAGACTAACATATACCAAAGAACAGTTTAGAAATCATGAGAACATGAATCATCGTGGCATTGGAATAGACCCACCGTATAAATTTCAGAGAAGGCTTACCAGATCCTTCCACTCACCTGGAGATGTACAGTGCTTCAAAGCTACTTAAAAGTAGAAAATGTGTAGAGGGAAAACTGTCACTTTCAAGTTCAGTGTCTGTATAACATGTCCCTGTACTGAAATGCGAGCGTGGCTGGGACTCTCTGCCTTCACTAACACTAGCTGCATGCCACACACTCCACAGCGCACTGCCCTCTGAGGATAAGAACCCAAATGTGCAAATCACTTTTTAAAAATCTTGGCTAAGACACTCACCCCCAAGAGGTTCCAATCTAAATAAATCTTGTGCAGACAAAAGAAAGGGATGGGCTGCAAGCAGAGCCGGTGGCGGAGCAGTGCTGTTTCTCTGCGTGTATTTGTAGCCTTGCATCCCATTGTCTCATTGACACTGCCTGGCGAGTGGGTGGACGGGTGCTTAAATTATGAGCATGCTCTGGAGACGGTTGTAGTCAGCTTGTGCAATGGTAACGTGCAAGCCTACAGCAGCTGCGTGAAGTTACAAAACATCTCTAGCCCGAATTCGAGCAGTGTGACTTAGTGCATCGCTGTCTCTAAATGGTTTCATCTGCTGTTGGTTGCCTTTGCATGCTTATGTGTGCATCTCTACAGAGCAACACATCCAGAGCAAGACCATCAAATATCATAGGACCATTGTATAGCACAGGATCATCTGACTTTAGATGTTTAAACAGTGGGCTACACAACAGAACCCACTGCTCCTAAAAACAGTGTTGTTTGTTCTCCATAAGATATGCAAAGGATTACGAAACATGCGAATGCTCAGCATTCTCTGGTGATGGGGGCATCCTTTTTGTCCTACTCAATATTTCCCTTCTGGTTTTAATACCAATATCCTTGAGGTTTTGTGGTGTAAACACTTCCTTTCAACCTGGAAAAGATGGTTTGGGATTTTTTCTCTGGCATTTCTTAGCCTCTCTGCTGAATCAGTGAGGAGAATTGATGTTGGGTGACATGGGTAGGGAATTGGTCATTTCAGCTTAATGAAACTGCCAAAATACAAAATCTTGTGTCAAGCATTGCTATAGAGGTTGCTTTTCTGGGAGTGTGACAGCTCATATATATTTGCTTGCCTATTTATTGAGCTGTTTCTTTTAAAGGTAGATAGAAATGTTGACAGTACAAGCTCCTTCCTCACATTTAGCGGGTAAAGAGAGGAAATCAGAGTTGTTGTAGAGTAGGCTAGGAATGGCAATACAACTAGCCTGGTCCTCTAGAAATTATTTCAGTTCCTTGTTTGAGTCACTTAATCCCACACAGCTCTTTTTCTTTCCTTCTTGAATTACAGTGATTTTAAGTTGAGAAGAGGTTTGTAGGTTGGTGTTTTGTTTGTTTGTTTGTTCGTTTTTCATTTCTTTCACTTTTTTCATCTTTGTCAATTGAATTTTTGCATTGAATGTTCGTTATTTTATTGCCTAGTGATTGAGTGTCTACAAAGACTACGGTGAGTATTTTGAAGTGTTTACCTATGTTTGCGTGATGGATTTTCAAATATAGCCAGTCTTGGTCTAGCTCTGCTGAAATCAGTGGGAAAGTCCTCTGTAGCTGCGACAAAAGCAGAATTAGGTGATTGCATATTACTTAGGAAAATGCTTCCAAAGCAGCCAGTAGGTCTGACGTTCATCACAGGGTTGTGACTATCTGCTGGCCTCCACTGAAGACCCTAGCTCACTGACATGCCAATTTTCTTTCTGGTGAAGTGGGTTGGTGGTGCTTTAAGCCAGAGAATTGTGAGTCTGGTCCTGCATCCATCCCGTTGTCTTCTGCAAGGGTGGGCTTTCAACGGCAGACACAAAATGCCAGCAAATGAAAGCTTTGCAGCAGCTGCTGGGGCCTTGCATGAGCTGGGGAACGGTGGACTTCTGGTTGAAACCTGCTGGGGTTTCGAGGGTGTCACATAACCCCTGCCCTTCCTAGAAGGAGGTTAGCCAGCCAAGTGGTGCTGTTGGATCATCTGTTGGCAACCCCACTGCCCCATCCAGGGCTCGCCACCAAATGCCTGCTGCGCTGCCAGCAGCAGAGGAGGTGTCATTCAGGGGTGCATGGGAGGGCAGCAGGACGTGAATGCAGGCCACCTCTGCGGCCTGATCCCTTCCACCCTTCCTTCAGCAGGATGCCACATGGAGGGAGGTCTCCTCCTCAGGCTCCCATGGGAGAGAGGGGAGGGAAAATGCGGGATGTGCCTCTGGGAACTGCAGCTTCCACCCCATGCAGGAGTGGTCAGGCACTCATGTTTGCCAAGCAAGCTTCTGGCAGGCAGTACAGAGCCTTTCTGAGGCCTCCATTTTTGAGAAGTCGCCTTATTTAGGGATTTAACAAAACAAGCACCTAAGAGAAAGGCGGGGTCAATCCGTGTGGCATTTCCACCCGTGCTGCAGTCCCTCCTCACTTTGCCTGCCCTGGGTTATCTGAAGGTGCAGCAGTCCCTGTAAGCCTGTGTGAAAGAAAACACGTCAGGTTTTTGCTTCATCCTCTGTCACCCATTGTAATGAATGCAAAAAGGGCTTTTGCTCTGGATCTCAGTTTGTGCCCTTGTTTTTTGCTTGTCTTTTGCAATTGGGAATCTTAATGAGTAAATGCATTATCTGGTAATGTTGTTGATGAATCTTGGTCAGACTGTCCGAACATCAGTGCTGCATGGGTCATTGCAAAGCAGGAGGGAAAGAATTGCTTGGGAGAGGCCACGTCCACTGATTTCTGAATTGTAAGAGAAAGAGATGTCTCTAGTATTACAGCACATTCTGCTTGTTAATATCCAAAACATATCCTAAGGAAAGGGAAGTATGGAAATATCATCTCCCTTGCCTTCTTTAATTGTGGAGCAGATAAGGAACAGCCTGTGAAAATGGGAGGAGACACGAAACCAGCCACAAATGAAAAGTTCATACTTTTTTTTTTTTTTTTTTTTTCCTAAATAGCATCAGACCTTTGTTCTTCCCTGGCAGAGTGCTGTCGTTTGAGCCTATTAAGCAAAATGCACCAGGCCATCTTCTGCAGGCTGACCAGCTAAGAGGAGTCAGGCTGTGTCATAACCCCAGCACATAAAGCTGCAGAAAAAAATTTAGGCGACCGTGTTGATTTAATTATTAAGGATTCTGTTTGTCTGAGTCTGTCTGCCTCTCCTACCTACACCCTGCATTATGGGCTGTTCTTCATTACCTGCTCTACCTATCTTCGCAATCTAGCCACAAACAGTTTTGGTTGACCACACCACTTCCCTCTTGAAAGTTAATACTGTTTGACTCATTCTGCACTGCAAACACCAAGCCAAAGAAAACAAGCCAAAGAATAACCTGCTTGTATGCAGTTTGGAAACTTCTCAGAGGCCCTGCTTTCAAAATGCTATACAGTAGCTTACTATATCTCCCTGCAGCTGCAAAGAAAATGAGGAAAGCAAAAAAAAAAAATGGTTCAAGAACCTAAAATAAAGACTAGGCAGAACTGCGTGAAATTTATGAGCTTTCAGTGAACTGCAGTCCTGTGTAGGCACAATGGAGCGTTAGTACAGAGGAAGGACTGCTTAGTAACCTACAGATAAAAATATTCAACCTCATTTCTTTAGAAAAGCAGGTATTTTCAGCTATTGTGTGAAAACACCAGTCACCAGCCAAAAAAGCAAAGGTCTTCAGTTCAAGGGAAGCACATAGCCGGGATACATGGTTTTTTTTTTTTGGACAGGAGCAAAGTTTTTCACAAGTCCTTGTGCAGTCAATATCCATGGAGGGTAAATTTAGTTTTGTGTTGACAGACTCCCCTGGTTTATGTAAACAGTGAGCCATGGGACTTGAGCATGGGACTTGACCACTGCAAGGAAAGCAAATGCTAGCATCCCTGCTTTGCACACCCCTGGTTGAGAGGGTGGGGGTACAGATTCATCCCACGTAAGTCTGTAATGTAATCAAGGTGCCTGAATTTGGAGCCTCATCCCCTGCATTCAGTGAAGGGACAACCATCTCCAAACAGCAATCAGTCCTTGCAGTCTGTGGCTTCTGTTTCTGCAGCTTTTTCTTTGGACAGAGGTCTCTTTTTGTGCCTATGTTTTTCTTGGTTGCTGGCTTAGTTGTTGGTTGGCTGGTTGTGCCTCATTCTGCACCTCCTCTCTCATCCATATCTTCAACTATTATGTCTCAGCCCATGTCTGGAGGGTATTCTTATGGCGGTTTGTACATGTGGGAAGATGCAAACTATAAAGAAACAAAAGAGGCTTTTGGCAATGTGCTGCTTAAGTTGGGAGTCATTCAAACTTTGTCAAGGAGTCAGGATTTTTGGAGCATATACATCAACATGGGGGAAAGGGAAAAGAAGGCAAAGGGTATAATTTTGAAGACTAATTTAACTTCCATGAACAACTTCTTCCCTCAAAACTCCTAACACTCAGTTCCCTTACTTTTACTTCACTGAGGTGACCTAATTCCTGAGATGAACCCACAGAATAATTGCATTTTAACAACAAAAATCGAGGGCACCTATATGTCAGGATCATCATGGCAGGGTGGATACATGGCAAGAAAAGTAATTGTGGGGTTTTGTTGTTTTTTGTTGTTGTTGTTCAGATTTAAGAAGAAGCATGTTTGTGTATTGCTACTTGTTAGTACAGCACGAGCTGTACCAGCAGAGCTGGAGGGGAGAAAGCATCTTTCCTGTCTTGCAGCAATTTCCAAGACTGCTTTTACTGGCTGTTGTAACTCAGGATGAGTGAGAGACTTTTCAAGTGTTTGTCAGGAGCAGAGAGGTCCAGCCAGGAGCAGTCCATAGTCTTGCCCGTAGTCGTGCACTCAGAGTGCCTGGCTGGAGGGAGGACCAGGTTTTGCCTTTTTTTTTTTTTTGGAGGGGTGCTCTCTTCAGCCCACCACTCCTGTTCTCAAAATGTGGGCTCTCTCGCTGCAGCTGGAGAATGAAATATGGATAGAAATGGGGGGAGATGTGCTCCCATCCTATAGTTAGGGCTCTCATATGGAAAATAGGAAACTGAAGTTCGTTTTCTATTGCAGATCAGGCAAGATGGACTTGATTCTGACTCTCCCATCCAGGGGAAGGACTCCTTCTTGTTAGAAATTTGTAGCTTGCTCTATCCATAGTATCCATTTGTGAGTCGGGTGTTTTTTAAATGTTGTTTTTAAAAAGAAGCCGTAAGAAAAACAATATCACTGGGAGTATTTAACTACTGTTAAAAAATGTAGGAAAAAATGTACCCCAGCTGCTCAGCAGGAGCTGCCAGCGTGTGTGTCACTACTGTGCAGCGAGTGTGGGGTGAGGAACCCGAACGGAGCTGCCATCAGCTGCCTCGCATTTCCCACGGGCAAGGGTCTGCACCGGGGGAGCTACTGGAGAGCAGCAAAGGTGCCGCGTGAATCCTGGTGTGCCTTCTTGGCAGCACTGGACACTTGTTTAACATACAGCCAAATTGGATTATCAAGTGGAAAAATTAAATGCTGAGCAAAGGATCACACCTGAAACGTCTAGTATGTCTGCAGTTACTCAGAGCAACAAACAGATTTTCCATAAAGGCACGGAAATCCCGACGTTTGCCAGGGAGCTGATAGAAGAAGCGCAGCTGGAAACATTTCCTGGTGTCAGTCCGTCTGTATTTGGCATTACACAGCGCTGGCGTTATTTGGTGTTCAGCTTTTGAAGGGCATCTGGATGTCAGGCTGTGCGTTGTGCCGGGGAATGGTGCATGTGCATCATGTCCAGTCTCATTCATGTGTTTCCCAGTACCTCGAGCCTAAGGTTAGGTTGGGTCCGATGACCAACACTGATTCTGGCGGTAATTACAGACACAACACAGAAATGTTTAGCATAATATCCTGTCTGCCATGCTCTTCCTACTGTCTGGAAATAAGGCTTTCCTTGCACAGTACTTAGAAAAACAGCCAAAAAATATAATTGCTGATGAATCTATTCGAAGGTCTGACTGCCATCACCATTATTTCTCCTCACTGCAGCAATATTTTTAACTGAGGAGAAGGAAAACATCCTACAGTGTGTCTAGTTCCTTTTTTAGGAACATTTTACACTGTATTTTTAACACTGTACAAGAGGTTGGTGTGTTCCAGTGCTGTCCTGCAATGATCTCTGTAATGCCCAAATGTGGTATAAGTCCCTTCCAAACCATGGAGGCTAGGGAGGAAACCACTTTTTAGGCTGGTTTCACTTTCAAGCATCACTTTCTAGAACCCCATGGGCTGCCATATAACTGGTTAGTGCATACACCTCTGCAGGATCAAGTCAGGTCTGCTTTAAAACACAGTAAATGGTGTTATATTAGTTGCTGCTCCTGTAGAGATAGCAAATAAGGGAAAAAGACTAAATAATTTTCACTGGGACATTTGGGGCATAGAAAAATATTATGGCACTATTTCCATTGTTAACAAAAAAATGTGTGTTTTTTTTTAACAAGCAAGACGGATGATTTTCAAGCATTTGCAGTACTCAGTTTTGTAGTAATATAGAAGTCCTATACTTTAATTCAGTTTTGTTTGAAAGATTATATTATTTTTTGCACTAAAAAGCATGTGCTCCCTTCCTACAATAATGTGAAAGAGCAGATTTTCTTCTCCTTCCTCACTACGTACAAAATAATTGGATTTATTTTAACGCTGTGGTACTAAACAATGTTTACCACTTTATTAGCTAGACACAGTGAAACATGGCTTATTTACTACCCAGCCAGAGCTGGAACCAAACCAAAGCCCTGCACACAAACAGCCCTGAAAACTGGAGATGCTTGGATCAAGTTCCAAAATGGTTCCAAAATGGCAAGATTTCTTTAAACCAAAGCATTGGGTCTGGTCAGTCGCTCCCCATTTTGGCAAAGCCTGAACGGATACGACATTTTCCCCTTGGATAAACCACTTTTTGGGTTGCACAGTTTGTGAAATCCACTGTTTCTGTCCTCGGAAAAAGGGATGCAGAGGAGAGAGAGGGAGGCATTCTGCTCACTTTGGGGACAAAGGACTCTGCTTAAATAAGCTCCCCTTGTGCTATCCATACACACAAGTACAATCTGCTGATTTGGGGCAGGAAACCTGTGCATTATATACATGAAAACTTGAGGCTTCTCTGCCTGGGTGTGTCTCCGGCCCCAGGTCTGTACCCTTGGGTTCCTCCAAACTGTGAGGTTTGTGCATGAATGGGAGCAAGTGACAGAAGAGTGTGCACGTTTCATCAAAACTGGAAAGAAAAGAAAAAAAGTGCATCAATTCACTACAGCAGTCTCCTACTGAGCGTACACAGGAATTTCGGTAGCTTCGTCGGGCAGAATGGGAGCACCGAGGGCCTCACACCTTTCCTGGATGCGCACAGGATGGGGGCTGCCAAGACACGTCGTTCTGGTGGCTTCCGCATCCAGGGCTCCGAGCTGGTGGCCGCCATCCAAGCTGAGTGCTCCACAGCCTCTTGAAGTCTATAAAACTGCGTTTCCCTCCCATTAAGAGGGAAAACACTTTCATGTCATGTTGCTGTAAAAGTATCAGAAAAGCTAATGTTTTCTCTACACTCCTCATTTAATATTCTGTGTAAAAAAGTCTGCCTGACCTCAGTATTTGAAAGGGATAAGGAAAAAAGTCCAGAAACTCCCAGCCCCTTTGGTTTAGCCAAAGGGTTTATTACCATATTTATTCTATGGAAAACCTCCAACTCTGCAACCCCAGGGAAGAGGGAGTACAAGCACAGGAGGCAAAGATGCCACCCCCTCTTGTGGCAACTCTTCCCCCTCACCCTGCCTGGTGCTGGGAGTATTGGCATTGAGGTGCATGGCTTTCCTGTCTGCCACTCTTACTCAATGTTCCTCACACTACTCTTCAGAGATGGGAAAGGGGCTGGGAAATTGCCTAGCAGGAAAAGATCTGGGGGTGCTGGTCAATAGCCAGCTGAACATGAGCCAGCAGTGTGCCCAGGTGGCCAAGAAGGCCAATGTCATCCTGGCCTGTATCAGGAATAGTGAGGCCAGCAGGACCAGGGAAGTGATTGTCCCCTTGTATGCAGCACCAATGAGGCCGCACCTTGAGTACTGTGTTCAGTTTTGGGGCCCTCACTACAGGAAGGGCATTGAGGTGCTCAAGTGAGTGCAGAGAGTAGCAACAAAGCTGGTGAAGGGACTAGAAAACAGGACTTACAAGGGGCAACTGAGGGAATTGGGGTTGTTTAGTTTGGAGAGAAGGAGGCTGAGGGGAGACCTCATCACTGTCTACAACTACCTGAAAGATGGTTGCAGCAAGGGGGGTATTAGTCTCCTTTCACAGGTGACAAGTGTTAGGACGTGAGGAAATGGCACCAAGTTGCACCTGGGGAGGTTTAGATTGGATATTGGTAAGGATTTCTTCTGGAGGAGGGTGGTCAAGCATTGGAACGGGCTGCCCAGGGAAGTGGTGGAATCCCCACCCCAGGAAGTATTTAAGAGATGTCTGAAAGCGGTGCTTAGAGACATGGTTTAGTGGTGGACTTGGTAGTGTTAAGTGATGGTTGGACTTGGTGATCTTAAGGATCTTTTCCAACCTTCATGAGTCTGTGGTTCTGTGAAGACTGGTGATGCGGGCACAGTGCTGTGCTGGGAGGCAGGCGTCTGCCACAGGTTCACTGTCTGACCACAGGCAGGTCACCTCATTTCTCTGTGATTCAGTTTTCCACCTGTAAAATGGGGATAATAATAGTCCTGTGCTTTACAGGGGTGAGCCGAGGACAACTTGCCTGCTCTTTAAGCAAAATGTTTAGAGGATAACTTCAAAGTAAAGCTAATAAATGCAAAAATACAAGTCACCCTAGCAATGTTCTGCCTGTGCGTTTATAGTGGCTTGGGAAAACCATTTGTATTTGTTATATTTTTCTGACAGAGTTCTTCAATTTCCTACCACAAAAACAGGTTCAGTGCTGCTACCTGCAGCAGCCGGCAGGGGAGATAAGGTTGGATAGGTCTTCTGATTGGTGATGGGGAGTGGAAAGTGACTTTTGGAGCTACAAGCTGAGGGAGGAATCCTCTGACAATGCCCAAAACTGACAGAATCTGGGGCAGGCGCTTTGCTTGGTGGACGGGTGATGTAGAGACATGTGGTGGTAGGCCTGGGAGCAGTGTGCCCTGTGGAGGCCTTGGGAGGACGCTGCGTCTTTGGCTCATTTGTTAATTCAGGAACAAATGTAGTGCCTGGACGAGCTTCAGAGGGGAACGTTAATTGTTGCCTCGCTGGCCTGAGCACAGCCCTTAGCGCAGGAACTGCTTACCCCAGGGTCGTGGGATAGCTTGGGGCCAGGCCGGGCCGCCGCAGCACAGGGTGCCGTGAGGGCAGCGCCTGGCCGGCAGAGGAGAAAGCAGGGTATAGGGAGGTCAAACTGCTGGCTTGGAAGCAGAAAATGGCTGACGTGAATTTGAAATGAGGAATAAATTACACTGGGGGTATGGATTTGGAAAGATCTGAGTCTTGGCTCCGCAAGCCCTTGGTGCAGCCCGCTGAAGCTTAAACTAATCCAAATGTATGAGGTATTTTACACATCTTGTATGACTCCGCGTGTTCACGTTCAAGGCCGGTGTCAGGAGCCTGAGGCTTGGGGCAGTGTCCAGCTTTGCACAGCTGACAAACGAAGCGTTTGCTCTTGACCCACCAGAATGTCAGATAAAAGTCTTTTTCATCTTTCCCCCTCGCCTTCCTTTTTTTTTTTTTTTTTTTTTTTTTTTTTTCTGGAAGCCCTAATGGGTCTCTTTAACGATGAAACCGCTACTATATAATATGTCTTTTTATATTTTAATTTTTTTTTCCCCTCTTGGGATAATTTATAGCACAGTGTGGAATCTGAGACAGTTCAAGCTGTGCCAAAGGGCCTGGCAACAGGAAGAAATGCCGAGCCACTGCGATTTGGAACCATAATACAAGTTATAAAATTTAATTTTAGAAATGCAGCTACTGGGAACTGCTTTTAAATGTACATTTTCCCCTTAGTGTATAAAATGGTCCTGTGTCTTGATTAAGCTGTTAGGGTGGCATGAAAGAGCACACTGTAGAGTAAGGGACATACAGACCTTTTCAGAGATCGCTTGTTGCTTATTCACCGATATGCAGAATTGGAAGCTGGGTGTATATAAATGTTTAAACATTAAATACTCTGAGGACATGTGGATTATTCTGGGGAGTTTTGTGCCAGTCTGTTTCACTGCTGCAGCCACGAGCTCACAGAGGACTTGCCACAGGAGCAGCATTGGCCACCTCCTGGCGCGGAGGGTGGAGAGATGTCAAAGGCAACTTTTTGTGGAAAGACAATGAAAATCAGGAGCGGACAGGCAGAAAACTGTGGTATTTGGCAGAAACCATGGATAATGCCATCTTTAAGTAGAACTAAATTTGGCCTCTGGGCTAGACAGTAGAGATGTGTTCAAGTGAGGGTAACAGTGCCCTTTCTTGTAGGAAAAAAGTAGAAGCGACAAAGATTCGCAAGGCAGCTGATTTCTGGAGACAAATGCAAAGTGCGGAATTGGGACTGGGGGAAACGGAGAGATGAGACATCCTTAGTGTATGTTCTATACTCAGTCTTTGAGGTTATTGAGCAACATGGCATTTTGTGACAAGGCTATACATAGGATCCCAGAGCAGAGAGCACTCACAGGCAGCAGTTAGAAATGCATTACCTTATTCCTTGCATATTGCTCATTGCTGCTAGCTAAAGTTTATCCTGAAACCAGTCCTGCTCATGAGAAGACAAGGTGTCTGCCCTTCCAGCTGAACCTGTCTGTGCCCCGATGCTGCGCTGCCTTCCAGCTCCTTCCCTGTTCCCCCATCCTCCAAGGGCTGCCCTGGGGCATGCGGGCCCCCATAGCTTGCACATGGCCGAAGCTAACTCCTCTGTGCATTGGCCTGCACTGTAATGTCAGCACCAGCTTTCCTAGAGTTGGATGTCTGGTGGGACCTCATGTTTTGGAAACTCCACTAAGGGAGACTTCATGACCCGCCAGCTGCAATTCTGCCAGCTTCTGGTGTTTCTTGCCTATTTCTGTCTATAAAACCATTGCTAAAGGATCCAAAAATGGGATTTGTTTGGGTTTACTATTTTATAGCCCCCTAGTACTTGTCTAATTATGGCACTTCACAACAGTCTGAGATTGAATTTCTGATGAGTTACTCCAATGCAGGTTTAGCACAGCGGCCACCACAATTTTCTTCCTTTTATTCGTCCCAACAGATCTTACTCCTTCCAAAAATGCTTCCTCTCCCATTATGAGGTGCAATAGGAAGGTGCACTACACTTTTCAGTGAACCCGTTTTTTCAGAGTAGGCCATCTTGGGCTGCCCCGTGATATGGTTTCAATGCATGACTTGTTTGTGTCTCCTGATTTTGCAGAGAGCTGGGTTCAGTTTAATTGCAGATAGCTGCTAGCTGGATAGGTACTTTGCCAGTGGATGAGGGTTTTCTTTTTTTTTTTTTTTAAAAAAAAAAAAAGTCAACAGACCTCATGTATCAGTGAGATTTTCTGATCTTTTTCCCCCCCCTCCCACAATAGGACATCGTCAGAAACTAGATGAGCAGACAAAGCCCGGGAGCTTGTCCTTTTCAGAGCGCCTGAGTGAACTGGAGCAGTTGCGTCGTACGGCCATGAGGGTCAGCCCACACCACCCAGCCCCCACACCCAACCCACGAGCCTCCTTGAACCACACCACTGCTTTTAACCCTCAGCCTCAGAGTCAGATTCAGGGTAAGTACCCAAAATCCTACCCCTGCTCGCCCAGCGCCTGCCTGGCCTTGCTGAGAGCTATGGGGCTCGGAGGCATTCCCCCCTTGCCCCTGCCTCTCTTTTTGGCTGTCCTGAGATCCATGGAGGCCTTGCAAGTCTGTTTTCTTGCAAAGGTGCATTATCATAGGCCTTTTCATATGTGTAGGTGTATTTCCTGATGGGTAGTTATCAATTAATTGTGTGCTTGAATGAGAGAGAATTATGTCAATGCCTTGCTTTGACCTTTGCCAGAGAGACAGTTGCAAAGAGAATTTTACAAAGTGCTTTGTCCCCTGCAGAGGACCTCTTAGAGACAAGATCTAAATGTGGGCAGGATGGTTTGAACATATTTCTGGGGCTGGTGGTTATCCGTTGGGTTGTATTTGAACAAAAACCTGCCAAACAGTGACTCTGGAGTCCGATTTCCTCTGAGATGCAGGCTTTGATGATGCCAGTGAAACCAAGCAATTCAGTTTGAAACCTTATCTGCCACTACTGGAGTTGAGTCTATCACTAGTAAGATCAAATCTGCTACTGAAATCTGCTGGAACTTCGTAAGCAGAGAATCAGGTCGCTACGTAATGATAGCTGATAACACACTTTGCACAATGTATATCAAGGTGCAGGTTTGTAGTGAGATGCCTCCGAAGCGAGGGTGCAATATGGTACTTGTAGTGAGAGCTGTTCCCAGTGGAGTTTCCTTCTGCTCTTGTAATTGAGGTTCTCTGCTGGTGCTCTGGGGGAAGAAGGTTACCATCAATTCCTGCAATAAGTTCTTTTTTCAACATTTATTTTTTAAAGCCAGGGTTACTCTTTGTTGCATACAGAAATGGTTATCACTTGCAGAATGCAATGCTTGCTGCATCTTTTTATTCCCAGGACCAGGGAGGTCTTTGGCCCAGTGACATCTACTGTAAACCTTCTGTTGACTTCACTGAATGCAGAACCAGGCAGTTTTGAGAAGCACGGGAAATAAACCAACTCATTGCCACATATTATATTCTAAAAAGAGGCAGGGAAAAAGCAAATAAGCAAACAGAAAGGTTGAAGGACCACACAGTGTCCTTTCCTGGGTCTCATCCTGCACCTCACCAGCCTCCCTTGGTTTTCTGATCTGCAGAGCAGACCACGTTGGGATTCCCCTCTGTGCAGCTCAGCTCCTGCAAAAGCAAATGCCCATGCTGTTGCGGCTGCTCAGCAGCCTGCAGCTCTGTGGGTGGAGGTATCGGTCGCAGACGTGCATTCCTCAGCTTCTCGGGAACACTATATGCTTAGCAGAGTATCGGGTTCAGCCCCGTGTATCCCCCTTCCCTTGTTCCACATGGAGGTCCCTTGCTGGGACGGCTTCACGCCTGTCTGGGGGCTCAGCTGCTCTCTTCAGTAATATATTTAGTGTATTGCTCTGCTTTGCTCTTCACAAACACGGTTTTAATGTGTTTCACCTGTGAATGTAGCTTGGAAGGCGGTACCAGTTGAATTGCTGGTGTTTCCTCATCGATACCCTCCTCAAAGCTTCCCCTGAGTTCCCCTTTGCTTCTGCCTCCCCAGTTTGCACGTTATCCTAAGACCCTCCTGAGCAACTTGCTGAGGCTGCAGCCTCTACCAGTGAAATAACCCTAAACCCGAAGCCTCTTTGATGTTGACTCCCTCTGCTGCAGGCACCTTTTGGCTTGTAGGGCTTGCCTTCGTCCCACTGTTGCAGCAAGGCAAAAGGGCTGCAGTGGCAAGGAGCTACAGCACCATCGCGTTTTGTTCAGTGTTCAAAGTAGGGCTGGCTTTTGGGCTGGTCTCATGGGAGATCTCTAGGGAGTACGGGTGTTTTCATGCCTTTTATTTTTACTCAACAGCATCATGTTTCAGAAGGCAGGCCCCCAAAATGAAATGCTTCTGACCCTTTCCACCCTGTTGCCATACCGGCATGTACTTCTTCACGTCCTGAAACACATTTATTAAACTCTCACTGAAGAGAGTAGGGGGGCTTTTTATATGGGCGTAAGACACAAAAAGCCCATACATTGCTAACTTCTCAGCAGCAGCATTGCGCCGTGCTTTAACTCACACTGGTATGAATCACAGGCTACTCCTCTGCTCATCCAAGTCCAATTATCTTTTTTTTAAAAAAAACAAAACTAACTCAAAATAGACATCTCAGACTAGTTCTTGGATTTAAAGGGGCAGGTTGCCATGCCACTAAACCACTGTTTATTTGTTGAGGTTTTCATCTATAAAAGGATTGAGGTTAATTTTAACTTCCTATTTTACCAAGTCTTGAATTTGAGCATAAAGCTGCTTGTGTCATGGATACAAGTCCAAGCAAGTTAAGAGACCATAAATTGCTATAATCGAGTTTTATGCTTCTTTCGTATCACAAAAAGCGAGCAAGTACACCTGTTCATTTAAAAGATCTAACCATAACCAATTCACAGACAAAAGGGGAACCGAAGGGGAGAGAAGGCTTCCACCACATCACACATGTTTTAACTTGAAAGATTACTTTGTGCAAGTACCAAGCGTATCGTGTCAAAGGATTTGACCTGTGCTCGCAGAGTAAGGAAATTCAGTTAGAGCTCAAGCGCCAGCTAACACTTCATCCTTAACTTACCCCTTCCTTTGCAGAGAGGAAAAGAAAATAGAGCTATGTGAGCTGTGCTGGGTTGTTATTTATGAAAGTTTAGGTAAAACCCTCGACGAGCATTGAAATTTATATGTGCCATAAATGTAAATCTCTCTCTGTATATATTACGGTTGAGTTTCTTCTAATACCAGTCTAAACCAGACAGTAAATACATAATTACTGGTTTTATAGTGGTTAGTGTTAACCAGCGTAGGTAGATCCATAATTCAAGAGTTTTAAAAATATGATTTTATACGGCTCCTTTATAGTATGATTTATTAAGGGTCAATAGAAATATTTTAAAGGTGTAAGTCATCAGCCTGAGAAGGTATTCTTTTTGAGGCAGTAACATTGAGCTAACAAATAACATAAGTTAGGGCATCAGGAATATCATCCAAAAATGTGTACAATTAAATTATTTCAATTTCAATCCTTTTTTTTTTTTTTTTTTTTCAAATTAGCCCAAGAATGCTTCCAACTAATGATTTATTAATTACCCATAGGTTAGAAAAATTAATAAAATAAAGTAATTTTTCCTGTCTGGGGAAAACAAACAATCATTGTAATCACTTTAAGCTGCATGCTTCTGTTTCTGTTTACGCTTTTATAGCCTTAAAAATATTTGAGCTTGCCTGCTCACTTTTTTTTTTTTTTTTTTTTTTTTTTTAATTTTGTAATCTCATATGCTAAGTTTCAGCTGGGACCATGCTTTTATGACCAAGTCTTAAATCCCTGGAAACAAGAGTCTGTAATAAAATTGCTGACAGATCTTCAACCAAAGCAGAGAACTAGCACCAACAGCAAAGTAACAGAGATCATGGCGAGATCAGCTCTTTGAATTAGCAAGAAACATAAAGACAGAGAGATTATTCTGTTACAAGCCAGCCTTTTGTCTTCCTCCAGGTGCAGTGTGCTTTGTTGAGGAGACATTTCAAGGTCCTTGCTATCGTAATCTCTCTCCACCAAAACCAGCCAGAGTTTATCAGGGTTCCCATGAACCAGGGAAACGCAGCAGTGGAGTCAAGGGCAGTGTTTAAGCGTGGGGAATTAAGATGGCTTTGTTCTTGCCATAACTGCATCCTGCCCTAACTTTTAATATTTCCACTTTTGAATCGGCTTAGCCGGCCATAGGTTAATAGAGCCAGAAGTGCGTGCAGGGCAGCCCTTCCCAGAGGCTGGCAGCAGGCACAGGGCTGTGGCTGTGCCTCCATCTTTCATTGCTGCAAAACGCAGTTTTGGGGAGCTTTGGAGAATCCTAGCTGGTGTGCGCACCGCTCCCTGCCAGGACAGATAAACAGGCTCCCAGACTCACAGCCCTTCCCCTCATGCGTTGCCACCTACATTTTCACGTTCTCTCAGGCCGCGTCTGCCTCTCCCTGTCATTCCCTCGGCACACGTATCATCATGTTCCCACTTGATTCACCACCTGACCTCTCCATCCCAAAATACAGCACGTCAAACAGGTGCCGCCGGAGCTCAGCACGTTGCCTATCAGCAGCTCTCCCACCTTCCTCGACCAGCAGGGTAGCGTTGGGTGGCCACTGGCAGCCCTCATGTCATTGCCAAGCCGCGTGGCCAGGGATGCAATGCTCCGGTGCTTTTTCCTGGATGTGCAGAGCTCGCCTCCCCAGCCCCACATGCACTGGGAGCGGGCAGCCAACATGCTGGGAGCATGTAGGGTCAAGGCAGGAGGGACACCATGAGAAGGAGAGGTGCTGTGGGCTCAGAACTTGATTGCCACAGCCACCGGGAGGTCGCAGGAGGTTTGCCGAACGAGTGGTGTTTTCACAAAATATTTTGCTAAGCCGATCTGTTTAGCTGGAATATTTCCAGCTGGCTCTGTCAAAAAGGAGATTTTTATAGAGAGAAATATCTTTCTACTGACGGTACAATACATTTCTTTGATTCGCATATATGTCTCAGCAGATAATACTTTAATATTGCCATGAATAACCTCAGCAGTTTTTCTTTTTAAAGGGTACGGTGTCATCAGTAGCAGACTCACCCTGCTATTTACTTGTTGTGTCATAAAGCAGCCCGCGTACGAAGAGATGCGCACGCTGCTGTGTGAACCAGATTAGCTTACTCAAAGCAATTCCTCTCTCGTTCAGCCCAACAGAACTCTGCTTCTCGTTTTGCTCTGAAACTAACACCCTGGGTACCTATATCTTAGAGAACATTCAGGAGGCTGTAGTACATACAGAATGTACTCTACGTAATAGAAAAAGTGGATTGTAAATATCAGTGTGTCAAAGATACACGCCATAGGTGTGTAATATAACTAAATAACCTTCAGCTTCACCGCATCCATTCTTTCTTGGCTCCAGCTCTTTGCGTTGCTTTTTACTTTGCCAGTTCACCCCATGTGGAAATCAGCTCCTTGCAGCGAGATGCGTGGCTTTCATTTGATTTGCAAGGTTCTTAAAACCAGTTGGGTCCTCTCCAAATTTTAATTTTGACAGGGATAAAATTTTGTTGCCGTGACGCGTTACCTCTGCCAAGCCTTTGCTTGTCTGCAGGGCTGGTTCTTTGTGACATAAGAGAGGGGTTGTTATAGCCAGAAGCAGCCCAGAAATGAGAGCGGTCCTGAGGAACTCCCTCCATTCGGGGTTAGAAACATTTATTCCACTATCTCTTCCTCATCGCCTTCTCACCTGACAGAAGCAGGCCACCAGTTTTGCCATTTTGAGATACCATAGGTGGGTACTGTATTCAGAGCAAGATAGAGAGTTAAAAAAAAAAAAATCTCAGCTGAGGTTTGGATAAAGCCATGATCATGTAGTGTTCAAAAAAATTAACTCAAATTGCACTAGGTGCAAAGGGGGTTGTTAGTGTGACAAGAGGAACGGAGACCTTACTTTAAGAAGAGATTAGCAGAACCAGGTTAAGTCAGGGCACCAAAACAAAGGCTGAGAGGGAAGGTAATTGCAGTCAATAAACACAGCAGAGAAGCTCAACACCAAGGAGGGAGAAGCACCATTGGCATCAAAGGACAACGCTGGCTTGGGAGCAAGTGGTTATTCTGTAAACTAGTCATCAATGAATTTAGTCTGGAAATTGGAAGATGGTTCCCACGTATCAGCGTGGCCCTGGCAGCCTTCCAGGGGGGTGATTAGAGACAGAAACATGTAATTTAAGATGGATCTTGCTATGTTATGTAAGCGCACAATATAGGATGTGGCTGGGCTGCTCTACCCCAGAGATGCTTTCCGGGCCCATATTTTGTTCCTTTTGATCAGTTCCCTGCACCTGTGGCTTCACCGAGGCCAAATGAGAAACTTTTCCTTCTCCAGGACAGGCAGTGGGAAGCTCAGGGATGTTCTCAACACTTTGCTCTGTCAGATCTCAGTGCTGAGACGAAGTCTTTGCCTGCAGACTCCCAGTGCATTCCTGGCTCCCACCTCCTTTGCCAGGTCTCCAGTGCTTCCCAGGACAGATCTCAGCCAGGTCCCCAGCAACAGCACCACCAGCAATACCTCCGTTTCACACCATGTGCAGGTAGTTGGGGCTGCAAACCTCATGACTGGTCTGCTGAGGAGAAGACTTTCCCAGTTCAGAGTTGCAGGAAGCCATCCAGCCACGAGGTTTCATCCTCTCCAGCCACAGCTCACAGTCTGGTCCCAACCGGGGCAGAGCAAGGTGAGGAAGCAAGCTCCTCGGCGCCTGCCCCGGGGGCACCAGCCTTGTCCAAGAGCCCTGCCAGCCTCCTTGCAGGCAGCTCTCGAAAAGAAAGGGCTTGAAACTGCTCAGCTTTTTCATCAACTTAACGCCCTAATGGAAAGAGTTATGTAATGGTGTTTAATCCAGAAGATTTCCAAGTGTCGATATATTTAAAAGATACCAATCTTCATATTCCAATTGCCTGGCACTTCCTGAGATTAAAAAAGCACTAGATAAGGCAGCAAATATGTTCTCAGTCCCCAAGCAACATCTCCACTTACACAAATTTTCCTTCTGTTGTTTTTGTTGTTTGTTTTTGTTTATTTGCTTATTTTTTTCTGTCCTCAATATGGAGCATCCTGGAGGACAACTTTAACTAAAGAGAGGGAAACCTTGGTTTCAAAGCAGAAGGAAAGGAGCTTAGACTTTGTCAAAGTCATTCTGCATACCATTTGGCAAGCTATTTGGAACTTGATGTTTCAAAAAGTTTTTAGAAAAACTTATCAAAATATTTTTGGTAATGGCCAAGTATCTTGGCCCCCAAGAAATTAGTGACAACTACAGAGATGCCTTTGGAAATGCCTCTAGCTCTCTGGCTGAATATTTTGGGCACTGATAAAATTTGGCAGCTTGTGCCCAACTAGTTTTATTTTTCATTAATCAGTCCATGTCTTTTACCACATGAGAACAATGTCAAGCTGATGGATACTGCTAAGAGAAACAGAGCCTGCAGGTAGGAACAAGTATCCCTGTTTCAGCTTTTAACTTGCACAGCGGTTCTCTCTGTTTTGCTTTGGTCTGCCATTCCCAAATCAGTAAGGCAAACCCCACACTCCGTTATGTCTCTGCAGAAGCAGAGGCACCCTTTGACTCAGTGCAGGACTCCTGTAGGTGCGTTGATGTTTCCAGCCCAAGGCAAGTGCTCTCAGTAGCCACCGTGATGGTCAGAGACAAGAGTGAATTCCTCGGGCTCGCTTCTTGCTTATTTGGCTCTTGGATGGCACAGCAGTGCTGGAGGCACCTTTCCGAGGTCTTGCCTTCCCGTTTGGGGCTGCAGAGAAGGCTGAACATCTCTCAGGAGCACAGCTTTCACACAGCCCCCCCTGTACCTCCACGATGTTCCATATCTGCTGTTGAGATTAGCCGTGTTTCTGGGCTCTCCTGCCTTTCCATGGGAACACCTTATCCTGGTTCACTGCCTTTCTTGCCCAGCACCAAATCCCACCTGTTGCATTGGCGTGCTGAAGTCATCTAAAGCAAATATCCCTGCCTGCCCCAGAGGCAGGTGCTCCCAGTGTCGTGAACCTTGGAGGGTAGCAAGTGGCCGTGCACTTGTTAGCATTTTAGCATTTGAGCTACTCTTTGCTTTTGGGGTTATTCCTGACTGGCCCTTGAAGCATATTCTTGGCCTTTGAATAGCCCAATTGTGATGAAGATTAAAAGCTCTGATTGCAAAACTCTGGTAAATAAAATCTCTCTTAGTTCTTTACTGACAAATCCAGTTTCTTTCCATAGCATTCTCTGCTTTAATCCCCTCTTGGCAGAACATGACATGTTTTGATACCAGAGCTCAAATTACCTCCCATGGTAAATAAAACAAACAAAAAATAAATAAGAACTCCTTACCCTAAAAACAAACACCCACTGAAAACAGCTTATTATTCAGCTGATGCTGCCCATGTGCCAGGAGATACTGCTTTGATTTTGTAATTGAATGTATTATTTTCCCTCAAATACTGAATTGAGCCTTTCCAAACCTGAACCGCTGGGGGGTTAGAGCAGAGCCATCTAGAAAACAAAGAAGGAAAAATACAAGGAGAATAACACACGGGTTAGTCCCTAAGCCCAGGCAGACCTGAATCCACCAGACCTTCTCATTTTTCTCCTCCAAACTCTGCCTCAGCTCAATGGGTCTGTGCGCAGATCTCCCATGTGTTGTGGTGTAGATCTCTGCCGTCTTCACCCTTGGGCTTTTTTCCATGGGGCAGGGGGCTTCCTTCAGAGCCCCAAGTGCAGGCATGCCCTTGCCTTTTCCACTGATGGTCCCATGTGTGTAGAGGGTTCACAGAGCTCCCCTTGCATGAATGAGTACATGGTACACCATTAGTAAACTTACTTATATGTGTTCCCTATGTGTTCAGTATATCGTGACCACTATAAAAGGAGATTGCTTGCATGCAAAGAACAGTGTGCTTGGATGTGCTCTGTAAAACAGAGGAAACACACTATATAGGCAAACAGATGATTGTCTCCGTCTGAGCATTTTCATTCTATATATACATCTCTTCACTTAAAAGCATAGAAAAACAAAGGCATGGGAAATAGATCCATTAAAAAATTGTGGTTTCGCTCTGAAGGTCAGCTCGATTTCTGACAGTAAATGCCTAGGTCTGTTTCAGAGGTTTACTCCGTTTATCTATACTGAGCAAGATAATCAGTTCAAGATTGGTGGTTCTGAGAGCTTCCAGGTTTTGGTGCTCAACCCCAGGCACTTTCAGGGAGCCTGGATTTCTGCAAAAAGGGATGCTTTCAGTGTCTTTGATTAGGTACCCAAAAATGGAACAGGATCACCAGGCTGGCTTTATAATCTAAACCGTTGTGGTTTACATCCTTTGCATTTTTAAATAATTACAATTACCAGAGCTTTTAGGAATGACTTGGCCGGTTCAGGTTCTTATTTCCTGAGGATCAAGTTCAGGTGATCATTACTAATGAAACATAGTGCAGCCAAAAATCATTCTCATAGCAAAAATTTACATAATCCCTGCTTCATTCATTGATAAGTTTTCAGTATTCAGAGAGGTTGCTGTAGACTGCTGTGTTCTGTGAAATGTAGAAAAGACAACATTTTGTCAGAAATGTTTGTTTTATTACTGTAGTGCTGATTTAGAGCTAGCTGAACTAGCATGGTGTTTATGATGATTTGAGTTATCACTGCATACAGTTACTGAAGCTCATTTAATTTTAAAAATCCCAACTCCAAATGATAATCCTCATTCTGCAGGAGAGCACGTGAATAACTGCTCAAACAAACAGTCTCTTTGATATCCTTGAGACCTATATATACATGAGCAATTTTACATGCAAAACCATTTGCAAATTCAGACTTAGTATTAATTACCTGATGGGGGAAGGTATCAACTAGAGAACAGCTCTGCTCTGCCATACCTTACAAAAGTGAACACTTGTATTAACTTGAAAAAGAACCACACAAAAGGGACTGAGACATTTCAAATGAGTGCAAACCAAGGTTTGCCAGCTGATGCTCTCCTAGGTACAACTGGATTGCTAGCAGATTGCCACTGCTTTGCAAACACCGTTTTGAAACCCCCTCTTTTCAGCTTTTAAACACATACCTGGGCATTTGTGCCAGGCTCTTGTGGCAGTGGCACTCCCCAGCCACCACCTTGCAAGCCCTCTCCCATTGCCCAGGTAAGCCCTGCAGATGGATGTGGCAGGGGACCAGCCTGGGACCTGCAGCTGTGCCAGGGTCAGGAGTCAGCCCTGGCCCCAGGAAGCCTCTGCCAGCCTTCACTTGGCAAGGGGCCATGTTGGGAAATGCAGGAGCTGAGTGAGATCCCACAGGACACAGGAATTAGAGCCACCTGGGAGCAAGGTTAGCAGCCATCCCCATGGGTCACCCACCTCCATCCCCAGATCTGCTACAAAAACGGGGGCAACTGGAACCAAGCAAGGGCAGAGGAGGCTGCTGCAACAAAACAGCCACTAGTCAGGGACTTGGTGCTCAGACCTGAAAGCCTACCGAGAGCACGCATTTCGTGTGCTGCACACTGCTCTCCTCATACGGTGTGGGACACCAGGGCAGGCTCCACCGTGAGGAGCACAGGGGGAAACCAGGCAGAGCAGAGCTTGCCAGCAGCCTCAGGCACACCAACAAGGCAAGGTCTGTCATGGGTCACCCCAGCATGACCGAGGTGGCGGGGTGGGTGTGGGATCAGTCCTGCATGTGGCTGAGCCACCACCTGCACCCGCGCTGCCTGCCCATGCCCTCACCGGGTGAGTAACCCAGCCAGACATAGCTCATGGACCGCTGGGGTGAAGCAGGTGAGAGAAGTGAAGGCGGAGAGGAGAGAGTGCAAAAACAGGTTTTCCTGGAAAAGTGAAGGAAACACATTCTTAAAAAAAAAAAAAAAAAAAAAAAAAAAAAAAAAAACAGGAAAAAAGAAAAAAGGGGGAAAAAAAAAAGAAAGAAAAGAAAGAAAGAAAAACAGCTGTGCTAATTCTTGTGCTTGTTCAATCATGTTCAGAGCTGAACTCCCAAGGAAGGAGAATGGTTTTGTTTCTTGAGGGTGGTGCACACTGAAAGCGTGTCCATGTGATTTCTGTATTTGTACATTAAACATTTCCCCAAGATGTAATTCCTTCCCTCCTGCACTTGGAATAAAGCGACTTTACAAGAAGTCCTGCCTCCAAACAGCAAGCAAAGGAGGGCTGTTGGGGCAAGATAGGGCAAATGTAAATGTGTCTGAGCTAGCTGCTCCACCCAGCCTCTCATCTTTATATGAAAAAAAAAAAAAAAAATGTTTCCAATAACTGAAACAGGCAAGGTCTGATCCGCACAGACGGTCTGCAGGCATCTGCCCAAGAAGCTGACGGTTGGCTGGTACATCCTCATCTGATTTATGTTGTGTGTGTGTTAAGCCTTAAATTGTTGAGTCTCTGGCTGGCTGCAGTGGTATTACTGGATGGTTGGTGTATGTTTTCAGCTCACAGAGCTGGCTCTGATACTGGGGTTGCTGGCGCTGAATCAATTCCAATCTCACACCTGTCTGAGACAATGAGGGCCTTGTTGCACACATCTCCACCAAGGGCTGTCATATAACTTATTTTTCACATTTGAAGAAGGAGGAAAAAAAAATAAAGGGAGGACTGAGGAAATGCTGTCTCCTTACAAGACACATTCCCAATGCTTTGAGGTAACATGCCCCGCTTTTCTTCAAGGGAAAACAGGTTTACAAAACAAAGGCAGTGGAGTGCTTGTAAAAAGTGTAGCTTGATCCTGGCAGTTAAATGTGACTAAGGCTTGATCTCTGAGGACTCACACTGCAGGGCCATGCCTGGTGGATTAGGCATGGGAGATGGGCACCTAGTTTTTCACAGCCTTTCTGAGAAGTTTACCTCCAGCTGGGTCAGTGCTATTAATAGCTCCTTATCAGATAGATCCTTATCTTTGCCTAGCACCTGTGTCATTTACCCAGCACTGTGGGGCCACTTCTTGAGATTTCGGGGGTTGTGAAAGGTGCCAGGCTCAGATGCCAGCGTGGCCGAGATCCTCCAGTTCCTGGCACTGAAGTGGCTCGGCCTGGGTGGAGGATCAGCCTGGCTCCAGGCACCATTAACTCCTGAGGTGAAGGCAGGAGGATGATTTTTGTCTCGGTCGTCTGTCTTCACTGTTGTGCTCTCCCTTCACCCACTCCTCCTCCTCCAGTTCTTGTGCTCAGATACCTCAGATGAGCATCCTCTGGAAACTCTGTTGTTGGCTCGTTCTTTCCAAGTGTTGCATCAAAATGAAGTCAGATTTGTTTCCTAGCTCTCTTCTGTTTAGGCGGTACTTCTGGTTGTAACCCCAAGTCCTTTCCCAACCTTTCTGTTGTGCCCTTCTCCCATCGAGGTGAATGCAGAGGGAGGCCGGGGCTGTAGGCCTGTTCCACACAGACTTTTCTCCACCAAGTATGTTAATGGTAACTTTTCACCAAGTCAGAGGGGAGGCATTTGACTGAGCATTTCATTGGAGCAGGAGTTTGTATTCCTGCTGAAACAGCCCCAAAATGCCAGTGGCCTTCCAGATCCCCGCCACATAGCTGTTTGCCACGTATAAGCAAAGGCTAGCCGGCAGGTGTGCTGCAGTGCCAGCAGACGTGCACCACACAGCTCTTGGTGATTAGGGCCATCCCTGGATGTGGAAGACTGGTTGTGCTTTCCCACATCCTTTTTTTTATGCTTCTACATCCCAATCCCCTCCATTTTTGCCAGGGCTACCACTGGTCCCACCGCTGTGGCCTTGCAGGCAGTGGTAGGAGGGCAGCCCAAAATGCAGAGCAGCTCTCTCATCTCGTTCCTCCTCCTCTCGACTCTTACCTCATTTCTTTTCCCCAAAACACCTTTTGAGGAGATAAATAGGAAGGGGAAAGGGCAACACCAGAACCCTGCTCACATCCAGGGAGTTTTGAAAGGCACAGAACTAGACCCAGAGACAGATCTCCAGCCAGTGCAAGTTGGCATTGCTCTACCGAGTAGGCCAGCCGAGGATCTGCCCTTGCACCTTGTCGGGGTGGTCTTCAGCATAAAAATAAATGATTAACCATGCAATGAGTGAACATAAAGACAGATGGTGAAGTATACTTCTGTTGGTACTTGCACGTCTTTGTTTCAGAATACAGAGAAAGGCCCTGCGGTGATGAAATGCAGACAGGAGTGTGATGTTATCTCACACCTATAAAACTTGCTCTGAGTCCACTGGTGGCCACTATCCAGAACTGCTGAGTTCAGACACACTCGGTTGTACTAAGTAGAAATGGCACTTTCAGTCTTTAGTAAACAGCATTTTTGCCCCAGGGCCCAAATCCTTCAAACATTTGCCTAGGTAATTGTCTGTTTTTGCCTTCTAGTGTCTCATCATCAGCTTATCTGTAAATTCAGACTGGCTAAACGAGCATGTGAAGATGGGGGAAGAGCTGCCGGAGAATGGGGGAATAAACCATTCCACATTTAATTCACTGGCAGGAGAGGCTAATGCAAGTGCAGCTAAGCAATCATTTTAGGATCACGCCGGGGAAAAAATGAGTAATACGGCATATTAATTTGAACAGATTAAAGAGCTGCACACATAAATGGAAGAGGTTTTTGTTTTGTCTTACTGGCGGTTCCAAAATATCAACAACTGCAAGACAGCAACAGCAAATTTATGATTTCTATTTGAACTTAAATGCATAGTTCCAAGTGTTGCCTTTTTTTTTTTTTTTTTTAAATTTGAAAATGTAAATATATTTAAATTACAGCAATTTCCGAAGTTTTTTTTTCTCTGACCAAGGCAGATCTATAACCCAAAATAACTTACTTTCTTGCCATCACATTGGATTTTTAAGTTAAATGTAACAGCCTTTGTTTCCTTTTATTCTTACCTGTGTTCTTTATGAAAGAAAACTATAATTATTTAATATTTGATTGCTTACATAGTAAGATTATGTTTAGCTTTGAGATAGATTCTGAAATGGAAAAAAGTTCTTTTTGCTTATAATAATGACTAGCGATCTTGCTCTCCATGCCTCAGTTGTATAAAGATGCCCAGTTCAGCACATGCAAGGGAGTTTAGCTGTGTTTAGCTAAGCTTCTAAAAACTTTTTGACATGTCAGTGTTTTATAAATTCATAGCTGCCAACAGAGAGAACGATAATTTTACATGGTATTTCTGAGCAGACTGGCTGGTCACCTGGTGCAATTTGAAATGAGGTTGTAGCAAGCAGTGTTTTTCAAGTCATTCAAAATTGGTACAGTAAAGGTATAGTGGTTAATTTTTAAGATGGTATATGCAGAATGTGAAACAAGGCTGTTATTTTTATCAAACATCACACATCTCCGATTCCCAGAAGAAAACATCAGTCTGGCAACACAGCAGCTGTTTGTTTTAATACTGTGAATTACTTTTTTCTTCCATACCGGGCCATTTTGCAACACTTGACATGTGTTGACACTTCTTTTCTATACTGGATCAGTTTTCCTTGAACGCCGTTCCTCCTTACTCCACCCATCCTGCCAGCACCACCTGCACACAAACCCAGGCTTACGGCCGGTCTTTTACAGGTCGTGGGTACACATTCACTGCCCTGCGGGAGTCGGGGAGCTTCTGGCTGGCATCTTACTGAACTGAGAAGCACTTTTAGCCTCACAGCTCATTCCACCTGTACCTTTTGCCCTTCAGGTTTAGATCTGGCCTGCTCTGAAATTGAGCAGGGTAATGTTTAAATACGTCCCGCAGAGCTCGCACACAAGCTGAGCCAAAATGAATGTATGACTTGAACAACTGCGGAGAGGGGTTGAACCAGGAGACGAGTCCTTAGCTTCCTTTTAGTCCTTCTTTAATCCCCCGTCTGCTCTCCTCTGGCCTCCCTGCTTCACCAGAGGGCCAGGGGAGACGTCCTTAGGCCACCCACCAGTGCCACAGCTTGCATGGGCTCTGTGACGGCTGCCAGTGCAGGACGATGCATTCCTCGGCTAAACAGGAAGTGCCAAGGGATTTCGTACAGGAAGCAAAGCATTTCTTAAAAGGTATTTTAAATGTATTTCTGGACTGAATGCCCCTGACAATCTAGTGAGTTGGGGCTTTCAGCACATACTTCTGGGCTTAACTCATTTTCCATTTTGGTTGTGCAGATCTCCTCAAAACCAGCTTGACAGTTTAGAGGAGCAGATCATTTAATAGCGTTTCCAACAAGTCCGTTTTGTTTTAGTACTATAATGAGCAACAGCTTCTTAGCTACCTACTTGAAAAAAAAAAAAATCAGTGCATCATTCTAAATCAAATTCACTTTGCAAATATATGTTCGCATGAAGAAGACCTTACTTCACCTTGTAAATCAAAGCTGCACTCTGAAGAGAGGTTTCATACCACGGGGCTCAGTATCATTTTTCTCAAGGTGACCTCAGTTGTTAAGTATGAAGGTTGCATTTGATATGTCACTTCCTTTCTCTAAGTCCAAAAAAAAAAAAAAAATGAACCCGTGTGTCTTTAGATCATCAGAGATCTGCTTATGACCAAAAGTTGTTTTAATCCTGATTTGTGTTGGCATTTAAAAGAGTCCAAGCAGATTTCGTTTGCCACCCTGGGTAAGAGTTTGGAGGGTGATAACTCTGCTGCATGTGTAGAGTGCCCCTGGATGAATTCTACTTTATTAGTTTATAGTCTTTCTTCTGCACACTTGGGATGAGATCATGAAAGTGTAAATGGCTGTTATCTTCAAAGGCCTCTTTTATACTGACAGAACTCCACCTTACTGACTTGTATTAATAATCTATTGCAATCCTAATTAGTTCACATCAAGGTCAGTGTTTTGTGGTGGATAAAATGACTGTAAACTCCAGAGAGTAAGTTTTTTCTTCCAATACTTTCATGTGGAAAAAGGGGAGGGAGCACAGAAAGTACTAAAAGAAAGAGAGGGAGAGATTGATGAGGACTTTTTGTTTATCTGTAGGCTAAAGAACTTTAATATGGTGTAATTAGCTCACATCATCGGAGCAACCTTTAAGATACCTGAGGCCACGCCGTAGTCATTCCTTTATCACTGTGTCTCACGGTTGACTGTGGAGACTTCCTTGTTCAGCTCTGCTCCTTCATTTATGGCATTTTGTTTCCCACTGGGAATAATCCGTTTTTCATCCCGGTATTTAATTGTCTTGAACTGCAGTCAGAGAGCAAGGGAACACCTCTCTGTGCTGTGAACTCACCACAGCCCTTTTGAACACCCCAAGTCCTGGTAAGGCGATGGCTCAGGGGCTGGGCACCAGGCTATCAGAAGCCCCCCAGGACCAGCAGGTCAGGTCCAGCCCCCTGGCACAGAGGGTATTGCCCTAGAGGGGAAGGCACACGCAGTCCTGTGCCTGCAAATACTGACTCAGTGCGACTTCCAGGTCCTGGCCCAGGAGACACCTTGCCGCTTCCTTTCGTCGTGTTCCGCCTGTGGAAGAGAAACTTTGGAGGTGTAACCAGGGTGGGATTCACTTCACCTAGCTCAAGACATCCATGTTTTGTGTGTCTCCGTCTGACACAGTTGTCTGGAATCAGCAACTGGGGAGGGAAACAGCTGTTCCTCGGGTGTGATTCACCTGGCTTGGCTGAGATGTCTCCCTTTGCTGCAATGGCTTGCTCTCCAACAATGTCTGTTTTGCCCTGTTGGCAATAAAGGGAGTCTAGACAAGTAGCTCAGAGGTAGACAGCTACTCTGTAGATCTCTCAGGTGGGATGAATCCTCCCCCAAGAGCCAAGCCAACAGCAGGCAACATTACACGTTGTACACAATTAGCGCCCTACTGCTACGTTTGCATTTCCAGGGCATGACATACCTGCCCAAGGCAGGCTGAAAGCAGCTCTTTCTCCTGCCAGCAGCAGGGCAGTGAGATGGGCTGATGGACCTGCCTCTCGGGGAGCATTGTGCCCCACCTGAACCCTACGCTTCGGGTAGACTGCTTTCAGGATGTGAGCTAACTCGGATAAAGTGGATACATCTCCCCCTAAGCAGTTTTTCCAGGTGAACTTTCCCTGCCGGGGTGACATCAGGTAATTCATTTGTGCTCTGACTCAGCCAAGTGCTGAGCTCCATGCCCTGAGTGCTCTGCTGAGCTGGAGCCTTGCTTTCTGTGTGCATCAGTTCTCCTTCTGCTAAAATGAGGGTTGTAATGATACCCTTCCTTGGGGGGCAGCGTGAGGATCAGGTAATTAATTAGCTGGGAGGCTTTCACATACTAGAGTGGTTCAGGGAAAGCGAGGAGAAGAGCAGCACCAGCACCTAGAGCAGCAGGCAGAATCAAAGAAGAATCGAAGAATCATTTAGGCTGGAAAAGACCTGGGGAGTGGGCAGCTGGGGCAGGACCAGGGGGTCTCTGTTGTCAGGGGGTGTTTGCCATGCAGACAGGTCAGGGATTCCCCTCCAGGCTCAGAGAGTTGAGATTTCTAGGTGTGGGTTTACCGAGATGGCTCAGGGAGCACTCCCAGGAACTGCCGTGCCATACAGCAGGTAGACAAGTGTGTGTGCGTGTGCGTGCATGCACACACGTGTACGTGCACACGTTGTCATCCTGCGTGCCTTCCCTCTCCTCCAGCCCACATTGCACGACCTCCAAGGCTGGGCACAACGGGACAAAGGGGGACTTTTGCCCGCTGCCGCCACGGGCGCGCTATCTGTCCCTGATTCCCTTGCTGTTTTGGTTTGTGCCTTCACTGTTTGCCTAAAGATAGAGGAAAACACTGGATCGAGTCTGGCTGCCTGTCTCTTACAGAGGAGCCAAAAGAGTGGAAGGTCAAGGCTGAATTCCTTTATTTCGTTCCTTGCTGATGCGGGGAGGGAGGGAAGAGGAGGACGAGCAAACGGTGGAATGGAGTCTCCCTCTTGAATAAATAGCTGCAGCTCTCTGGGGTGACTCACACCTTGCAAGACAAAGAACAATACATCCTTAATTTGCAAAACTCAGCTTTCCAACTTCTGTGTGTCACTGGCACCGAGAGACTTTGCAGTTTGCCCATAATGCCATCATGTTCTTCAAAGCAGCAGTGACGCCAGCCCAGAAGGAGTGTGCTTACTCAGTAGGAGAGATGGTTTATATTTCATTTGAGCAGCTTATGTACTAACCTGCTAGGACAGCACATATGCTGATTGTGAAATCAGAGTTTTCACAGTTCAGTATTTGGAGCTGTCTGCACTTCCTGATTCCGGCACCAAGTTAGCAATGAACCCTGAGTCCTTTTTTTGGGGGGTCCCTCTCCCCACAATCAATTACTGTTCCTAAAATGCCACTTTGGTGCTTCTTTACTGTCTGTTGTGCGTATGCAGTTGTGCTAGTCCAGGCAGTTCATTAAGGAAGCTTTAAACTTGAAGGAATATTCATTGCTCCTTCTGTCCCCAAAATACACACAGCAGAACAGGTGCTTTCTTCTGCTGCCTTTGGTAGCACTTCCCAGCATGGTAATATCACTGAAGTGCTTCATTTCTTGATGTGGACACAAAGAGAGTGAAGGAAATTCAAACAAATTGTTAGAATGCACTGTTTTTTATTTTATTTTTTTCTCCTCCCTGCCATCAATTTCTAAAGAAAAGCTAGCAAAAATGTTCCCGTGAGATTTCTGTTCTCTCGGTGTCTGATATGCTCAAAGGCTCAGTCTGACAGATTTGCACCATTTTCTTCCTCAAGACCCTTTCTAGTGCAGTATTGAAAAGAAACGAGCTTACTTGCTAATCATGGCCACAGAGAAGACCAGTGGGTGGTAAGTTGCACACAGAAACTGAATACAAAGGGGAGCAAAGAGCAAAACTGGTGCTCTGCACCCAAGCACCTCGTCACACTGCTTTGCATCCCTGGGTTTTCATGGTCTTCTTTACTTGATCCTTCTCAGGGGTTGGCACCTTGCTGTATGTCCATGCCATACCTAGGATACTTTGGGAGTTCCCTGGAAGTTCATGGCAGCTAGAACCAGCAGCATCAGCAACTGGTTTGGGAAAGATTTCTGCTTGAGGTTAACATTTGTCTCCTTTAGTCTCCAGAGTCTGGTTCCTCCATATGGGGAAATTCTCTCCTCCTCCTATCCCGTGGGAGATTTTTTGGAGGCTCAAATGCCTCTAGATTTTCTCTAGCCTTTGTAATACCCCACAAAACCACAGTAATATTGAACTAAAATGAAAACAAACACAGGTAGGAGGTCTCTGCCAAAGATCTCTCTTCCAGAGAATAGCTGGGGATTTGGGTGGGTTCCCCTCCCCATAACTTAACACATTTCCAGGCACACAACGTATCCGTCACTGTTGTTCTCAACCATAATAAGCCCTGCCACCTGTTAGCAACCCAGAAGGGGCTTTTCAAGGCTGCGGAGAGGAGTGAGTGCTCACCTCCTATAAATTTTCAGTGGAAATTGGAAGGCCTTGAAAAACTTTGCCCGGGGGCACATCAGAGCTCGCACCCACCTCGATGAAACCTCCTGGCTCCCGTGCTGGGAGGTGGCTCTGCGGTGCCGCAGCGGTCTCCACAGCCGGGCACACGGAGGGAAACCACCCCGCGGGCTGGAGTGGCTGCTGGTGGAATTTTACTGTTGGCTCTGTAATTTTCCAGCTCCCCATGTTCCAGCGCAGAGAGGTACGAGAATACCAGCCTTGTGCGGCGGCCGCCACAGCCGCTGCCACTGCTGCTGCCGGCGAGGGACTTGTCCTTTGGAAAGTCCCCCCTTTGCTTATGCTACTGACTAATTCTTCCAGCTGCCGGCAGATGACACCTTTTCACGGTGCTGTGTGAGGCTGAGGATTTGCTGGGTCCTGAGGGAGGGAGGGAAATTGAATCGCTTAGGATGCACTGCTTTAGAAAGGGGCTTGGTCGGACTCACGCAGGAGCGTGTGCTGCTCACACCTTCACCTGAAACTTCAGGGAGGAAGGAGAGAAAGCAATTGGGAAGAAGAGGTAGGGAGAGACAGGCAGGTGAAAGATGCTGGAAAAAGGGGGTTGGGGAGGAGGAAAGGACGAGCAGAAGGTTTTAGGCAGGCGGTATCTTTCTGCTGAGCCTAAAGCTGCACGGAGTATTTCTGTGCTCGCAGTCCGTTTCCCCTATTAAGCAACACACCTCTCCGAATGAGCAAGTCCAGTCAGGACCGTTCCTGCCTTGCACTCAAAGGAAGGCAAAGTCACACCATAAAAACTGTTTCCCTTTGGAAAGATTAGCAAATCAGACCGGGGAGGGGAGGCGGACGAATCCCAGACTCGGAAAAGCTGTTCAAAGCAGCTGAGGATCCTGCTCTTCCCTTGTCTGCCTCTGAGCTGACACCGGGAAACTAATCCCAGCTTTCATTCACCCGTCTCCTCTGCCAGTTGCTGCCTTTATAGCGCTTGCCAGGACGGCGGGGCGATTGCAAAGCCCGGTGCTACGCGACTTTCGGGGTTTGTTGCGCACGACTGACAGAAATTTTTGCAACTCGAGAGAAAAGCCTGGCAGCAGCAGCGGCTGTTTCGCAACGCATCTTCAGCTCGCCACGCCGAGGACGGCGGGATCCTCACCGACGCAGCCAGCGGCTGATTAACCGCTCGCTCCTCGGGGCCGGCTTCTTCATCCCCCCTGGCCGGGGGCTGTGCCAAATCCCTGGCAGAAGGCTCCCTGTCCCCGCAGTGATGCTTCCCGAGGCGGAGGGCAGCTGGCAGGGCCGCAAGGGGAAGGCGGCGAGGCGTACCTGCTGCCTCACAGGCCAGGCCTCTGCCGGCTCCCGCCGCGCGCCATCGCCTCCTGACTCACATCCTGCTGCTCCTCGCAGCGGCTTCCAGGAACACACTGTATCATACTGGGATTTGGCCCCACGGCCCCGCTTGGCTGGGAGGCAGCGGTGTCTGACCTGCAGCCACACGCCGAGAGCCGTCTCCCTCGGCCCCAAAGGCGGAGTGGAAGGTGTGCGGGAGCCAGCCTGGCCCAGCCGCAGCACCGCCGGGCGGGTTGCCCTTTGTGGCTCGCAGGTGCAGCGGGACCTGCTAGCTGGGCTGAAGTGGAAGCATTCAGTTTGTGCGAGGGCTAAAAGGCGTGAGTTTATGCTCGAAACATGCAGCCGCCTTCTCGACAGATTGCTGAGGCTCACTACATCCATCACGCAGCACAGGCGAGGGGATAGGAGCGAACACCTCGACTGCCATCCCACACCACTCCGTCATCCCACAGCCACAACCCCTTTTACACCCCGGGGTGCTGTCCCCCACCTCTACCCCCATCCCACTCTGGGGTCCAGCTGGTGCCGCGCCGCCCTCTGCCGGTGCCTTCATCACCCCTGGCGAGATGCTTCCCCGCACCCCAACGAGCATTATGCAACGTTTGTAGAGCTTAATTGAGGGCTTTATTTTATTTTTTTCCCCCCTCCTTTTTTTTTTTTTTTTTTTTTTTTTCAAACGAGCCGAGTGCAACCTTCTTCTCGTGGCAATAAAACATGACGAGGCTTGAAAGATGGTTCAGTGCTTTCTGCTTAATAGCTTGTTAGGCATGAGGCTGGAGGCCGAGAGCGAGTGACTAGGCAGCAAGGTGTGAATTATTGCACCATAATTCTCGCCCTGGAGTGGTTTATTGCAATTAATAACTGTTTTCATGTTTTTAAATACATTTTCTCACACCATAAAAAGCAGAAATGGAAAGTACTTGCTAATGGGAGAAATACCGGGGGAATTGGGCACAGCTCACCGACTTCCTTGGGTTCGTGCTATTTTGATCTGCTTTTAAATGATTTTGGAGCTTGGCTTTAACACCATGTGGGCCCAAAGCTCTGTTATTTCCCTTTGTTGGGGTAGCTCTCCCTGCAAACCTCTTCACAGATATTCAGAGCTGGGAAGCAACTCCCATTTATTTTCAGTGCATTTTCACCCAGTTCACTTCAGCCACACAGATTCAGTTCCCTGCGGCAGGCTACTAACTTCTGAGAAGTGCATCTCTTTATTGGGATATGGTTTAGTGGGGACTGCTAGCGTTAGGTCAGAGGTTGGACTCGATGATCTTGAGGTCTCTTCCAACCTAGAAATTCTGTGATTCTGTGATTCTGTGATTTTGAAAGCAGAAAACAGAAGAGAGCAATGCATTCGGAAAGGGTTAGTTGTCTTGTGTGTGTGTGTGTGTGAGTAGCCTAATCCTGCGGCAAATTTGAATCTGTTCCAGTTTAATTTAGGGTAAGCTGAAAGCTGAAGGAAAGCAGATATCACAAAAAAATTACAATATTCTTTGAGACCCCTACTCCAGATCCTACTGAAGCTGTTGGAAATGCAGACCTTGCCCTGACCGGGAGCCGAATCTGCCTCTCAGTAGTGAAATGCTGCCATAAAAATGCTACTACAGTGATTGTTTTCTCCACTTGTTATTAAACAACTGCGACGGTGATGCCTGGGGTCAGCCAGCATAACCTGCTTTCATGTGTGTATGCAACATAATATGCTATATTAACATCCCTGAATAGATTGCAACTTAACCAACCCGATGTCAGAAAAAAAAAAAGCTGATCTTTAGTATCTAATAGCAGATACAGGGACTGGGAATACAGGTAACAAGATGTAAAATTGATCGGTAGTTAGACCTTTCACTTAAGAAAGACTTAATGGGATTGTGAGATTAATAATGGGGGGTTCTCTGGCTGGCTGTCACTGTTTCAAATACCCCAGGGGTTGGTAATGATAGCAAATGGATGAGGCGGGTCAGATACGCTGGTAGGCTCTTTCCGGATGTGAGTAGAAGTGTATTTGGTCCATTATCCAGTTTCCAGTTGGGACACAGCATGAGGCTAATTCTAGTCGCACCAGAAGAGAAGAGATTGTATTTCAGTTTTAATCCTGTTGGTGTTTAGTAAAGCGGTGACAAGGCCTTGCTTCCCTTTCTGCTACTGCTGCTGCTGCTGCAGCGTGTCCTGCATCTTCTTCCCCTTGTCTGTGCTTATTGCACCGGGGGCTGTTTTATGGAGCAGGATGGAGTTTTATGGAGTTTATCCTGCGGACGCTGGGCAAGGAATGAGACAAGCCCATAGCCCCTGTCCTGAAGAGCCAGCGATGTAAGGAACAAGAGAAAAGTGGCAGACAGCTGCCCCGCCAGGCAATGGAAGTCGGTGACAGGAGAAAATAGACAGCATGATCTCTCCTTCCAGTCTGAAAAAAAAGGATGGGCCTTCGCAGCCGTACAGGTCCCTCTGGAGGCAGTGACTTTTCCCCTCTTCCCTTTGGTGCTAGGAGCTGAGGACCTGAGAGCAAGTGATAAGACATTTCCAGTCAAAGGCGCTCAGCTGCAAAACAAACAAGAACAAATACTGGGGACGTGGCCAACTTTAGGATGTGCTCCACAAACCTCCTCGTTCAAAACTAAAACTTCCCTGCAACCACAAAACAAGGAAAACGGGAGCAACGTGGAGTTTCCTCCCTCCTGAAAAGGCAGAGAAGCAGAGAGGCCGTGGCCCCAGCTGGAACCTCCTTCTGCAGTGGCAGCATTGGACAAAGCCCTTGAGAGAGCAGTGGTGGAGAGGAGCCTCTGGCTCCCGTGGTGTCAGCCTTGGCGGGACACTCCAAGGACTCCCCGGGCTGGAAGACAAAACTATGGAGCCTCCAGCCTGGGCCTGGGCGCCTCCAGTGCACATATCTCATCCCCAGCTGAACTGCTGAACTGGGATCAGTGGGACTGGGTGCTGAAATAAGGCAGGCGCGATTTAATTAACCCCATTTGGGAACCGAAGCACGCAGTGTCGTAGCATTACAAAGCTTACTCTGCCGAAGGTTTGTGGTATTTATCCTAATGCCTCCCCTGGAAACTGAATTCCCTTGTCTGTTTCCCCGTCGTCTTTAATAAACACCGGCCATACATTAACAGCGAGATGATGTTACAGCTCAGAACGCGGCAGGCTTTGTGCCTACATCTTTTTGTTTGTTGCTGCTAAAGCCCATTTAATCCAATTGGATGTTGCTTTTAAAACATGAGTCAACTGCATTTATTTTTGAGGAAGTCTGCCTAAAAAAAAAAAAAAAAAAAATTAAATATTGATAATATCTGATTTTGAATATGTTACTCAGCAGAAAAATCTTTAGGAGACTTAAGTTTACTCTGCAAATGCCTTCACTAGTTATTTTTGAAAGGCTCGGAGTTTTGTATAAATCGTCCTTTCTAAACAGATGAAACAAACAAAATGTAAAACTCATCTCCATAAAGCACAACAAAATAATAATTTCCAGATGGGCTTTCTGATGGAAGATCAAAGTCCTTCGTCTCAGACTTGGGAAATTTCCCTTCCATGCTGGTATCAGTTTTATCTGAATGCAGTCCATCCAACATTTGCTTCTTTCAAAAAGGCAATTAGCTAGATGAAGCTGCAGGAGACTGCTCTTAGTGCTGAAGAAAATGGAAAAAGATTTTGCTAAAAACAGTAAACAATGTTGTGGGCAGGGAAGGGGGGTGGATTCATTCTCACTTTGAGTTATACAAAAACTAGACATTTCTATACACTCAAAAATGCCAGTTTTGTATGCAAATATTAAATAAGCAAAATAGAGTTGTTGCTACATTGGTGCGACTGGTTTGGACAAACTCCCTGCTATGCATCTTTGATTTCAAATGTCTTGGGGCTAGAAAATAATAGGCCAGTGTTTTTCCCTATTTAACTAAATGTTTTACGCATCCATGTGGTTTGGGATTTTGCTTCCAAGCACCAGAAACTTCTCCTAAAAGTCTGTACTTGCAGAGCTTCATTGATTTCAGCTTAGCACTTCCACAGTTTGTGCCAGGGTTTCTGTTCCCCAAGTTCAGCCACTGCTAGTAGATGCACCCCTCCCTCTGAATTGTATTTCTGTATTTTATGCATAGCGCATGTGAAATAGATGTGCAAAATACCTCTCTGCTTCATTCAGGCTGAGATTTTCAAAAGATGGAGGAAGACAAAATCCCCAGTCCTAGCCATCCAACTGGGAATCTGCCTTCTGGAGGAGATTAGTCTCACTCCCCTTCTCTGTTTCTCCGTCTCTCCCACACAGACGCATTTTTATCTTGTTTTTCTCTTTCTACGTACACCCTTGCACAGAAGCACTCACAGTTCGGTATTTTTGTCTTCGTGGTGCCATGCAAGACATGCTTTTTTGGCAAAAAGGGCTGTGAACACACAGCCTGAAATACTGATGCATCCCAGAAATGAGTAGTCTTTCACCTCGGAAAGCTTAATCTCAGCTTTCCCTGATGGGTTTTCACTGCCTACTGACAATGGGAAAAGGCAAAAAGCTTCACAAGAAAAAAAAAAAAAAAAAACAACCACTCAAAACTCCCAAATGCAGAAATAGTGTTTTAGAAAGCACTTCATCTGTAGGGCGATTATGGCACTGAAATGTAATTACATTGGTATTTAAGTTTCCACGTCCACCACGCCGTTGGGTTCGCATACTGGACTGCGAAGCGTTACCATTCCAAACAGCCGATAGGTCTCTTTCTCATTGCAGACACGAGGCAAGTGCAGCCGTCTCCGCCGTGGTCCTACGACCAGTCCTACCAGTACCTGGGCTCCATCGCCACCCCCTCGGTGCACCCCGCCACGCCGATATCACCCGGCAGGGCCAGCGGCATGACGTCCCTCACCGCAGAGCTTTCCAGCCGCCTCTCCGGTAAGCACTCGAAAGTCAGTGCCCCCAGACCAGGTCCTGCTGAAGACCCTGGCTGATGCCCAAGCAAAACGGGTGCCGCGTCCTCGTCTGCTGCCACAGCTTCTCCCCAGTGCCAGTGAAGCTTGTGCTGGGCCCTCTGTAGCGAGCCTTCCCAAATGGTTTGCTAGGATTTGTGCAAAGAGCGAGGGAGTATGGTTTGGGGCCCAGCATATCGTTGCTGAAAGAGAAAAGAACAGGAGAAAGTAGCACTTTGAAGATGTCTGGAACTATTAAAATCATTTAGATAGCCGGGGAGCTGTCGTATCTGCCAAGAAATGAATGCCACAGATACTCCAGTCCTGTTTCCTCCCCTCACTCTAAATTCAGACCAGAGCACAGCAGATTATGGGTGGACACGCTGCGTGCAGGATAGTATTTTTTGACATCTTAAGTGTTGCGCTGTACTGTCTTGTTACATCTTTCTCAAATTGTACTGCCGAGCTTTACAAGCCAACATAAAAATACAGCGTGGAAGTGAAAGCTACCCCCGTGGCTTGCAGCATACTCAGCTGACCATATGCTGACTCTTACCCCACATATTGAACCAATATGTGTGTGTTCAATAACAGGAATTTTCCTTAAATGAATGAGAGCCATATCATCCAAATTTGCACATGGCTTTTTCAAAAATATCTTATTTGGCCGCACATATTGCTCTCATTTGAATAATCAGGGCTTCTTCTAAGATCAGAGGGAATCACTTAAATGTGCTCCAGCCTGTCCTGTTGTTGTCATTACAGAACCTGCTTTAGAAGAGTCAAAGGGATGATGCCCAGCAAAAGTAAACTATTTGTTAGTGCTGGGTGCTAATTACATCACAGAGCTACCCAAAAAAAGCAGGAACCCTTTCTTGGGGGGAAAAAAAAAAATTAAAAAAAATCTTGTTTAAAAAAAAAAACAAGTCCATAAATATCCACATTTTTCATTGAAGTACTTATTTTTTATTTTTTTTTTTTTTTCATGAAAAGACTTCTTTTTAATTTTCCCCCAGCTCTTCCTCTACATGGAGGCTCATCTCTACAAAACCTGTTTTTTTATAATGCTTCTGAAATATTACCTGTACATTAAATGTCATTCAGTACTTCCAGTAATATATTTCAATACTTTCTCCCCAACCCCAGTACTGTCACACACACGTGCTGCCTATTTAAATTACTCATGGTCAAAACAGACAGCAAGTCTGAGGGATTATAGGTCCTACCATCTAAAGATATGGTGCCTCAAAAGGAAAAAGAAGGCTATGGGACATACTTGAAACACCTTGACATTAAGTTTTGTTATTCTGCTGTTTGCCAACCTGGGCAGAAGAAACCCTCATCTGACAAGCGATGTGTCTAGGCAGTTTCAAGAAGTTTGATTTCTTTCTCAGGAATGAGGTGTGGAAGCACCATTTAAAGTCTGGCAAGTTGTCAGATGTCACCTTCAGCCTTAGCTATCCTTAACCTCCTGCCATTCCACACCATAGCGTATCTTGCTGTGTTAAATCTAAATGTGCTTGGGTCTGGGGGAAGGAAGTGTCTTCAGGGGTCCCACTGATCTTCCAGAAAAAAAAATACAGAAGGCAAACCCAAAAAGGAAGCATCCAGCATGCGTCAAAGCTTTTCTAAGAAATTTGTAGAAATTCATCAGCGTGTTGGCTGCGCGGCTGACGAGCTTTCAGAGCTTGGCGCTGGAGTGTGTCTGCTCTAGCTTTAGAACCAGTCAGAGCCAAGAGCTTTGTTTTCTCTCTGCTTCTTCTCATGAGTATTTCCTTCAGCGCATGGCTCCTGCCGACTCCACGCCTTGTCTGACAGGAGAAGTTGTCTTCTGGAAAGATTTTTTTTCTTAATTATTATTGTTATTTTAATCACGCACTGCTGCCAACTCTAGGGACTGACACCTTCCATTAATCTGAGTCATGATGAAGATCCTTTCTAAAGAGGCTGTTACCTGCTCTTCTTGTTTAATCCTTGCACACCAGGAAAGGAGATGGTGGGACTGGGCATCCTTTCACTGATGTCAGACAAAGCGGAGCACAATTTGACCAACCTATAAAACCTCCGCTTAGCAGGATGAGAAAGGTTTCTAGTACAAATGAAAGGGGAAAAAAAAAAAAAAATCCAACTCCCAAAGATATAATTCTGCTTTAAAAAGGCATTGCTTTTTTATATCCTCATTAGAGCCAAGATTTTCAGAAGTTAGTAACAACTGTGTAGACGTCATATGAAGACCCAGATTCAAAGACCTTAAATGAACCTGATTTTTCTTGATTTTGGTAGTGTCGAGAGTCAATGTGGAGCTATGCTCCTAAGTGCTAACAGCTGGGCTAAGCCTGTGTGTGTAGACCTTGCCTGTGTATGTTCGTGTACCCGAAGGACAATGTGTGCTCCAGGGAGCTTCCTGTTTGAGTCAGCAAATAAAACAGGGAGCAAGGAGAAACTATGCAGAAGCCGGACGATTTGTATTTAGGTCCCATCAGTGTCCCTGGTGACTCAAGTGATTCTGAGCAAGGCTGAGATCTGCATCCCCATCCCACACCCAGCCGCTGAGGATGAGGACACTGGAGGTGTAAACAATTGTATGTGCTGTAAGGTCTTTAGGAGCAAGCACATACACATACAAAACGAGGTGAGAGCTTGGCACTCCTCTTTAATTGCTGCTTTACTGAAATTAATCCAAAACATCCAGACCTGCAAGCACTACAGTGACTGTGTCAGAGACGAGGTGAGGGACAGCTCTGTTCTCTCCCCAGCAGCACTGCTTTGGCTAGCTGTAGAACAGGGTTCGGTTTGTTGATTATTGCCTTGAGAAGGTGAACCTCTGCTCCGCCAGCTTAACAGCTCTCTGCCTTCCTTCCCTGCACTCCAGGTGCTTCCGACCTGACGGCATTCAGTGACCCCAGGGTGGGGATCGACCGCTCCTTCTCCGCGCTCCCTTCCATTTCTGACCCTCGGATGCACTACCCGGGAGCGTTCACCTACACGCCGACGCCCGTCAGTTCGGGGATAGGGATCGGTATGTCTGCCATGTCCACGGCCACGAGATACCACACCTATCTCCCGCCTCCGTACCCCGGCTCCTCTCAGGCCCAAGGCAGCCCGTTCCAGACCAGCTCGCCCTCGTACCACCTCTACTACGGAACCTCGGCCGGGTCCTATCAGTTCTCCATGATCTCGGGGGGAGACCGGTCCCCCCCGCGCATCCACCCTCCTTGCACCAATGCTTCCACGGGATCGACACTCCTCAACCCCAACCTTCCCAACCAAAGCGATGTGGTTGAGGCAGAAGGGAGCCACAGCAACTCCCCGACTAACATGGGCACCACGGCAAGGCTAGAGGAAGCGGTGTGGCGACCGTACTGAATGCATTTTCTGTAGTCACGGGGCCAGGACTGACGTGCTTTCGATTTACCGATGCCTGTAGGTATCCCATAAACACCTGTCTTGCTTGTGGGCCCTGCCATGTTCATACATCACTTCCAGAAGCAAACTCTCCAGAAGTCAGCGCTCCCAGGAGCGGTGGTGTGCGTTGGCCAGCCAGCTGTGGGGCTGGTGAAGCAGCAGCACGCCAACAAGGTACCCTCTTGGGGGGCTGAGCTTCTGGAAAGGAGGACGTGCAGGTTGGTGGCCTGTAGGTAGTGAGGGTGGGTAGGAAGATACCCAGTTTGTTTCCAGGCCTGTGGCTTCCAAACGTGCCTGGGCTTGAAGGTCTCCACAGCCCTAAAGAGTTTCAGTTCACTTCTATTTTTAAGACTTAAGACCTAAAAGAATCTTAGTGAGTTTACTGCATCTTACGGACATATTAACTATAAGGAAGTATAGGAAGATTCCCAGAGGGAAACTGTGAACGCTTCTGTTTTAGCAATGCTGTGAATGAGAGGTTTTATATGTTGGACTTCATCCTTTCTTTTTTTTTTTTTTTTAACCATGTTGTATATTCCAAAGAATATGGAATTTTTTTTTATTGCTGTTTTTTTGTTTTGTTTTGGGTTCTTTTGTTGGTTTTGTTTTATTTTTTTTTGGATGCAACTCATCCTGCTTTGCATCTAATTTGTTTTATTTCTCTTGGCACCTTATAAATTGCAAAAAAAAAGATTTTACTTTTTTTTGTTGTTTTAATCATGCTTGCTTCTTTCTTGCTTTGTCAACTGAAAGAATCAGCCCTTTTTCAATAAGTTAATTTAACTTTTTTCTCTTGGACTTTTTTTTTTTTAATACGACGGCTACAGCCTTGGGTCATTTTCAACTACTGTACTATTTGATGAGTTCATTGATATTTATGCTTGATATTTAGACTTTTCTTATTTGTTGATACTATTATTATTTAAATATGCCTATATAAAAAAAAAAAAAATCAGCAATTGCCTTTTTTGGTAGCAGCCAAAGTCAAATTTATCACATTGAAAAAGGCTGGAATAACGATGGGTAAAGTGACCTCCTAATTATCTTGAAATATTGTTTACAATTCTCCCTTTCATTTTACTCAGCTAGCTGGGCTCTGAGCCTCAGAGGTGTGTAGATGCCCTGTTCTCACTGAAATGACTGATGCACCAGAAGCCCCGAGAAGGCACTGTGCCTCCCCACCCAGTGGAGTCATCTCTCCCCACCCCTTCCTCACTTCTCCTTTGTCACCAGTGGTGATGTTCAGGATCAGCAGTCAGGAGGTCCATATATCATAAGGCAGACTCTATATTCCCTAATTAAATACATCCTCATACGTAGTCTTTCAAATCAAAAGGCAACACACGGTTAGCATGGCAAGGGTGAAGTCCTGGCTCTGCTAGAATCAACGTGAGGCTTGCTCCCAGATCAGTGGAGCCAAGATTTCTGTGCAGTACAAGAGCCATGTTCCAGCCTACTGGAAAATAGATCAAGCCGTACATCGCAGAATAGCTTGGGCTGAACAGGGTTGTCAGGCTCATCTGGAAAGCAAGCCAGCAAAGAAGGGGCCTTAACGGTTCTTCCACCACCAAATTCTGGGGGAAGAGGAAGGAGATTTAAAACTGGTGCACAAACTAGTCTGTCCTGTAGCAAATCTGCAAGCCTTATTCTAACAGCATGTTAATACAGAGTCGTCATCGTTGCCCATCGTTACAGCACAAACATATCAGATGTCACTGTAAAGTTTATGGCACTATTTTATTTGAGGGTTTGGTCTGAATGCAGTTGTTGTACTACTCATTAATTGCAAACTGCTGATGTTGACACGTGTGCGTTCCAAATGATCTGATTATTATTTAATGTACCTCTTAAACGAGTGAAACAATTGCAGGTCAACTCAGAGAGTATTTGAAAGCAGGACTTCAGATCAGTGTTTGATGTTTAAAAAAAAAAAAAATTAAAAGGATTCAAATTAAAAAGATCCTTGGCTGCAGGCAGCAAAACAGCTGGACTTATTTAAAACCATTTGTTTTTCAAGTTTTCTTTTTTTTTATATATGATTTTGCTTCTTTGTTTAAGACAGATGCAGTAGCACTTTGGTACTGAACAGTTACAAATTGAAGAATTTACATTGTCAATAAGGTCATTTTTGTGCAGAAAATAGGGAGTGTTTCAAGAGATCTCAGCAAAAGTTCAAAATGGTTCTGTTAAAATACATACATGGCCCTGTGCTTTTAATTTTGCATAATATTATTTATCATTTTCTAGAGTTTGCTCTGAACAAAAAAGGCAGACAACATCCAAAAAAAACGATATCAGAACAGTTAAAAATGCATTTTGGCAGTATGGAGACCTTGCTGAATATGGAAATAGAGAGACCCTACCTGTTGTGACATTTTACATAGTTAGAACCTCACCTCTTCAGTAGCCTAAAAAAAAGTCCTTCGTCACTAAACAGTAGCTCTGTTGCAGAATCCATCTTACACGTTCTCTGTCGCTGTGCAATTAAAACCATCGCTGACCACAGCTTTCACATCGGCCTCATGACCAGAGCACCCAAGTGTGTAGTGCTGTGAGTGGGAACCTAAAAGTGAGGGCGAGGAGCCGCAGGGGAGCTGGATGCCTCAGCTCGCAGGGCACAGCTGCGGGTGGCCAGGTGTCTTCAGCCTGGAGGCAGGAGTGAGGTTGCTGTGGTCAGTGCGCTCCCAGGCTGGTCTCTCGCCACAGCCACGACTGCTCTCTGCTAAAGCCCTTTGCCCATTTTAGCCCCTAGTGTTGTGCTGCCCACTTCTGAAACCAAAGCATCAGGGATCCAGAAGGACGTGGCATCTCTCAGCCTGGAGATCAGGTCTAATACATAATGTTTCAGGTGGCTATGCATCTGCTGTCTTCATGCTTGCCTCGAAGCCAAACTTTAATTTTACACTCCCTGGTGTGAACAGTATGAGAAAGTGCAGAGTTGGCCACCACACTTACCCTGTGTCTTTGCTGAAATGTAACCAAAACCTGGGATTTCCCAGCCCTCACTTGTGATAATTGCCAGCAGCTAAACTCCCGAGTCTAACCTCTCTGTGCATGTCAAACACGAAACAAAGCAGTGCCCTCTTTACAGAGGAAAACCTAAGTTTATTATCCCTTTTAATTAGCCTGTTTAATCACCGGGGGCTACAGTGTGTTCACACAAGTGCTTATGAGACACCACAGTTTACTCAAATCTCTATTTTTCTAGCCATCCCCTGTCCCACTAAGGACAGCAAAGATCTCTGAGGCTATAAAAATTCTCTTGTGTCATTCCTCTCATACCTTAACAGCACTTAGCAGGCAGAAAGAAGACAGTCAGGTGAAACACTTCTGCCATTCACGTCTCCAAATTATAATGTATGAGTATATATTTTTATATATATAATATATATATATTTATATAGTTTTATCATCCCGGTTGCTGAGTGGAATCCAAAAAGCACTGCTGTGCTTCCCTTTGCAAGTCACAGTCAGCAGAGTGCCTTAGGCTCCTTCCCCGGCCGACACGCAGCTAATGGCAGCTCGCGTGCTCCTCTCACGAGACACAGCCCGTTGTCCAGAGGCAGCCTTATCAAACAACTTCAAGGTCAATACAGGGCCCAGCTCTCGATTGTGCCCCTTACTTGGCTGGCAAACAGCCTTTCTGCTCACTTCCAGAGTTCCCGATACGCTTCCAGAGCAATGTCAAGGAGCTTTAGTGCAAAGGGGAGGCAGCCGCAAGGAGCATCGCCGCTGCTAAGGGTTTCGTTTGTAGAGTTACGCCAAATGAGCTTCTGGAAAGGAGAAAAACAGTTTCCTCCAAATGGCCCACAGTCTTTGAGTCTTTGTCAGAGTGTTCCGAGTTGCCTGCACTCTTGAAACATTCATTACTGCTTTCTGGATGACCTTTTCCATTTGGGTATTTGAAGATTCAGGATGAGTGGATCGTTTTCAATCTGAGCAAAACACTTTCTTGTTTTCCTGCATCACAACATTCTCGTATTTTATTTTTGTTAACCTCGCTTGGTCAGTACTGATCACTTGGCATTTTTCTCCTTGTCCTAAGAGGGTTGCATCAACAGAGTTACTTGTATTTATGTATGTAAATAGATTTCTAAAGCTTCATAGCAAAATATTTAGTGCTTGTAATTACTCTGCTTTTTTTTTTTTTTTCATTTTTCTGTGTTTTTAATGAACTTACCTTTGTTTGCTTAAATACTGTAGTGAGACTTATTTCTTTCCAAATTAGTTATTTTTAGGCTTCAAGATTAACTACATTTTATTCACTTTTGTAAACAGTTATAGCATGGTCTCTATTCAACACTCTTCACTTTTTTGTGGTAGGGGAGAAACGAATGTGCAAAAATCTGTGGGTTATTTGTGGTATTCTGGGTATGACAATTACACCTTTCTTTCAAACAAAAACTAAACTTTCAGTCTGAGGTGGCAGTATGGCAAGTCTGAGGGGAGGACACAGTGGGAGATGCACTCCTATCAGAATGGCAACAAAGTGCATCCGTTCAGCATTTACTGGATCTGTTTACAAACCAGATGCCGCAGCATACTGGAACAGTCACATTTTCCCTTGACACTGTCATGCTGAACATTTCCAGAAGGGGAAACTACCAGGTCCTGGAAGTTTGCTTTTCTGTTTTTGATTGCAGGGGATTTTTCTCTGGGGGGGCGGGAGGGAGGCTGCTGTTTTTTTGGAACCAGATAGGAAAAGAGAATAGAGTAGACTTTTCCCCCACTACAGGAAGTCTCTAGATACCACGTCAGAGTAGACTCTTGCTGTACATAGGGATGGCTGTGTCCAGCGCCACGGGAAAACTCATTACAACTAGCACGCAGAGCAGCTGGACTGCTGCGTTAGTTCTAATGAAGACTTTCTTTCTTTCTTTGTACCACAGTTTCCTCTGTAAATTCAATATCATAATTAGTGTGAATGACAAATAAAATGTTTGACAAGTATGCACATTGGCTTGCTGCGTTCTTTCATCAGGGAGAAAACTGTCAGAGAGAGAGCAACCATCAGAAAAAGGACATTGACAGTGTAGCATTCACAACATCAAAAACACATTTCCATATATTTTTTTTCCAATTAATTTATTTCTTTTTTAACATTACGTTTTTAACGTTAAATGACATTTTTTTCTGCGGTGGGGTGGCCTGGCCTGCTATCCAATAGGATCATCAAAACAGGACTGAAATGAGACTTTGCATGTACAGAAGTCTGATAATTGAACTATCTTGATCAAATTTGAATAATCTAAGATTTTCTATAGCTTTTACTCTTCTCCCTTAATCTTTTGCTTCTTGGGTTGGATCCTTCTTGATATTGATGAGTTGAACCTTACTTGAGGAGCACCAAAAGACTTAGTTTGAGGTCACGCTACTTATGCTGCTTATAAGATACGCTGGTGTTTGTTTGTTTTGTCTTGAAATAAATAATGGAACAGTAGTGTTACATTAGTATGTAGTGAAACATTAATATGGGGGAATCGAGCTTTCAAAATGAGAAGAAAAAAAAAACAGAGTCAATATTGAAAGCTCAATCTGAAAGCCTCTGTATATGTACATACAGATATATATATAAAATCTTCTAATATTAGCCTGACAGAATATACTGCATTATATAAAGAAGCTTTCAGCAGTATCCTGCTATACAATAATGTACACATACAAGGATTAACTTTCATCTACTGCTCTCAGTGAAAAACAAGCTACAAAGCAAACTACTGCAGCTATAATTTTTCTGACAACTCGTCAGGTAGCATTCCATCTCTCAAATGATAACTCATATTATCTTTTTAAAATTAGGATCAAGAGACTAAGAGAGAACAGCTCCTGAATTCCAGGTACTTAACTTTCTAACCTCTTCCTAACCTATTCAGGTTGGGCTCACGCATACCTCTGACAGGGTTACTGCTCGGTGTGACCACATGACATTTTATTTCTGGCACAATCCCACATTATCCCAACAGCACTGCACTTACATTTTTTGCAAGGGTCTGCCACAAATATTCTTCTCCTTGCCCTCTGAAACCCAAAAGCACTGTAGAGGTGGATGCGCAAGCAGGGCGCGTTCTAATTTTGTTCCTTTCTGGAACACAACAGGAAGAGAAGTTACAAATAGTGAGGGCAAAACAACAACCACCACCACCACATCACCACCCTGGGCACCTCAGCAGAAAGATTCACCCCTCTGCCCTCCGGGGAGCTGCCCCTGGGCATCCCGGAGGCCAGGAGGCTGGGCCATGCCTTCTTCTGGCAGCTGGGAGAGGCTGGCTCAGCCCCACCTCTGGCTGCTGGAGGGGAGGAAGAGGGAAGGGCGGAAAGGTGAGGAAGACAAAGGCTGGAGGCTGCTGTTTGTGAGAGGAGGGGCTGGCGAGGGTGAAGCCACAAGGCTGTTGATGTGTTGTTACACCTTACACCCTGACTGACAGCTTCTGGTGGCCTTCAAATATAGAGGCCATTGTCACGGGTGCTCTCCCACACTGCTTTGTTTGACTTGTGCAATAAGGAAACATCCCTCCCTGCGGAGCTGGGCTCCAGAGCTGAGGCAGCTTATTAAATGCTATCAGCCTGTACGTCTCAACACAGCTGTCCTGGAAAGACAACACAGGTGTGTTACCTTTGGCTTACGTGGCTTTTTTTTTTTTTTTTCCCCTCTTTTCAGTGGCTTGTCACACAAGACAACAGGCAGGGATTAGTGGCACAGTGCACTGTGCCCAGGAGTCACAGCCCTTTTTCGGAGCAGGCACAGAAACGCCGGGGCTCGGTGCGACGTGTGTGGTCACAGACCTGACAGTGAACTCCTCGTTAGCTGCTCCCAGACAGGCCTTGTTCACAGCATCCAGGGCTTACGAGCCTATCACCACTGCCACTGCTACGGTACTGGAAGACCTTGCGATGACACTGTGGTTTCCAGACATGACTAAAGCATGACTCAGTCCAGCGCCGTGAAAGGGCCAAAAATATAATTTAGCCGTGGCCCCGTATCTTTTTACAACACTGGGCTTTTTACAGGTCTGTCAGACGCTTCGGGAGCGTGTCTCAAGTGTTACTTTAGGCGCCCCCCTCTCCCTGGAAGGCAGCACCTTTATCACTGTTTGGCTCTGCTGCCGGCTGACAGTAGCTTTGCCTCCGGGATGCCCTGTGGAGCAGAAGTCCTACCGAGGTGTGCAGCATCTCGGGGAAGGAATGTCCGAACTGCAGCTCATCACAGCTCTCGCCTGCTGGGGGAGGGAGGCACAGCCTAGATAAAAGCGTGTTTAACCCCGAGGAGAAGGAAAATAAAAGCTCGGAACCTGCAGGTCTTCAGTGGAATGTCTAGCTACTGAATTAGGAAGCTTGTTTTCTGGTTTTAAGTTACAGGGACACCTAGAAGTCTCCCAGACTGGATTAGTCAGCACGAGTCACTGTCTGGGAATTGTTTGGGTTTGCGAGAGGAGGATAAAACAATTTAGAAAGAAAATCTAATACACAGATTTAAAACATAGCCTGCTTTCAGAGCAGGGAGGGGGTCAGGGCTGATTTGTAGGCTTTGTAAAACGCTGGTTCCCAAGGCTAGGAACGCGGTCAGACGATAGAGCCCTGCTCCCCGCTGATGCCGAATTGCTTCCTGTAGCATGTAAGAAGCGCCTCTGGCTGTTTTACTTTCAAATGCCCCAAATGCAGGAACACACGCAGCTTCTCCGTGGAAGCTCAGAGGGCAGCCTTGCTGCTACCTCTGCTGCTGCACTTGCTGCGTCCTGTGAGCTGCACTCGGGGCAACCCCCACTTCAGTCCCTAAGGAGCTCTCTGGGGGCTGGGTGTGCTTCGTGTGGCCCCCAGCTTTATGCCCGCTGGCTGCATAGTCCCACCGCCCCTCTTTTCTCAAACCAGACCCCCTCGGGGTCAAGACCTCCCAGTTCAAAACAGCTCCGGCCCCTATCTGCAGGGACACCGCAGGTACAAGGTGAAACCCATGCCACAGAGCACAGCTCTTGGATTTCAGTGTCTCCTAACACCAACAGCTGCCCAGCCTTTTTATTCAGCCTTCTTTGAAGGATCCCAGTGGTTCAACAGCACTGTGTTATTGCATCAGATGTGCCTTGCATCCACACAGACATGGAAGTCCTTCAAAATCGGCTGAAACTCAGATAATTTCCACTGGCGTAGTAAAATCCCTGTGTACAGACCCTGTAGCAAGCTTCACTCTTCTCCTAAAACTTTATGATGTTGATCTGAATCAAGGTGATATGGATCATTTTACATGGAGAATCTTTCCTGCTTCACTTTATCCATGTAAAACGGTAGCTAAATTTGCAGGGGGGGGGGGGGGGGATAAAAGCATTATTATTAAGCCACTGTCATTCCTCCTTTCTTTTTCCCTCCTGCTCCCTCCTTTCACGCATGCATCTCTGGTATCTCTCCAGCCTCCTGCAGAACCTCAGTGATGTCAGTCCACGCTGGTGGGATGTGTGAGCACAGCCAGCCAAATGCCAGCACGGCCATCCCATGGGCACCGTGGTTTGGGGGCTGGATGGGAGGAGGAGTTCTGTTTTGGAACAGGAAGCCACACTTCCCAAAATTTCTGCACACAGCAAAAATCTGTCCGTGTGGTCCTGAAATTATGTTCAGTTGCATCCTTTTGAAAATGCTGAAACCAAAATGTTCCTGGTTGCCAAAGGCTGGAGCCTGCCAGCTTAGCTGGGAATCCTGGGCCTCCTGGGCTCCTTGCTCTGTGGGAAGCAGGCAGCGCTGCTGGTGATACGGTCGGGGTGAGTCAGCAAGTTGCAGCAGTTTATCAGAAATATTGCCAATCAGCTCCAGGTATGAGTGGCCAAAAGCAAGCTCATCCTACGCAGGCATTTTGGCTGTTGTTCACTGCTGCTGGGACTGTGCCTGTCACCTGGATGACCTTGCAGACCTGAGTCCAAAGGTGTTAAAGAGGAAGGTGTTTCGCCTTGTAGTTCTCCCTTTGCAAATGGGATCTCTTTGAAGTCAGAAGGACTGTTTCGTAATGACCTGTAGACTTCCTAACATGCTTGGGTTTTTAAACATCTCACCTATTGGAAAATATTTGTGTCCCTTCTCATTGTCCTGTAGTGAGCTTGACATTTTCTGCTTTCTGAAGTCTTACATGCACATTATTTCTTTCTAACACATCAAACTTTTGGGGTCACGCTTCTGTTAGTCCTCTCGAGGGTGAAGTTAATAAATGAGGAGTGAATCCTGCAAAGCAGGGGTGCATTTTACCAATAAACAGAACACAGGAGACTTTAAAGGCTGGCAGACCATCCTGTTTCAGTGACTGGCCTACAGCTGAACTCACTATAGGCAACATTTGGCTTCAGATGCAGTCTCCAGAACATACACCTGCCCGTGTTCTTCCTCACCCTCAAAGAGGTGGCTTCTTCTCATTTGTGTTTGCTCGCACTGCTTCCTCAAATAAGGCTAAGTCAGTCTGTAGCTGGGAACCAGAGAGGTCAGAAAATGGGGAGGGAACAAAAAGGAAGAAAAATTATGAAAATCACGAAGCACGATTTGAAAGATAAAACTACAGGTATGTAGCCAATTTACAAGGCATGTTTGTTTTCCATATATGCCTCAAGCAATGGTCTTTGGGGTAATCTTTGTTGCGATGTCTCCACTGCTGCCTGTCTCACACGAGATGACTACTCTATGACTCCTCAGTGCCTGTTTACTAGATTTTAAAGTCTTAAAGATGCATCGTTCATCCAGGCCTTGCCATAGCACATGTGCAGTTATGTGACACAGTCAAGAAGTTTCCAGGTTTGCATTCAGCCAGTGTGGCTGCATTAAGACAAAGGTGTCAGTCATTGTTGAGGTCCCCTCCTTGGGGGTGGTGAATTTTGCTGCTCTTCAAGGCTTTTGATACAACAGCGTACTGAGACAGGAGTGGGTGGAAGAGAGTCACTACTGTGAGGGATATTTTTGTGCCCTGTTTGTGATGTCTGCAGGTGTATTGAGGTTTGCCTCCCACAGGAAGCCTGGTGGTTTCAGGAACACAGCTATGCGTGAGGGGAGAATGAGTTGTGTTTGGTCTGTCTTGTGGGGGGGAAGAAGGGCAAGTGGGAGGTCAAATTTATTCCAAATCTTAAAATAAGTAAAAATTGTGTTTCCTGTCTGGTATTCTTCCCACCTGTATTTTGCAACCAGGATAGAAAAGGAGGATGTAGGAAAAAAAAAAAATCTGCTATAGAAAATTTTTTTTTTCATTGTCTATTAAAGAGGCACAAGAACAGTCCCTGACGTGTGGTTTCTCCTTCCAAAGCAGGAAGCTGTAAACAGTAAAAAAAGGGAAAGTTCTGAAGTTTTGTTTTTTATCCCAGTAAAACAAACAAATCACTATATGTTAGAGCTAAACCACCATAGGAAACAGGTTCTTCTCTGTGATGCCAATGGAGATGGATGCTGCAAGGAGAATAACCTCATCTTCTTACAGTGATTGCTCAGCACCTCTCAGAGTTAAATTCCTCAAGTGTCTCCTTTCTTGTTTGTACCACAGCTCACACACTGGAGCTTTATGATCTAGAGCTCTCAGCTGCTGGTAATAACCCATCATTAGAAAGTAACACAGCTCCCACAAGTTGCTTATCTCCCTGCCAGTTGTTACGCTGCTATATTAAATGCAGCTATTCCTGTACTTTTCCCCCTTTCCTGTCCCATGGAACTGTGTTTGTCCAGCTCAACTGTGTTCTTCCATCACATCCAGATCGTGTCCACCCCTGTGTGGTGTCATCAGGTGTGTCTCTCTTTCAGACAAGTCCATGTGCTATACAGACACCTGAGAGCGGGATTAGGAGGTCAGCCCCCGCTGAGACAGTAAGATGTGTCCTGTCACAGGTGCTGCTTCAAAATTTAGACTTATGTTTGCCAAATTACATCAATTAGCAGTGAATGTACTTGAGTGAGGATCTGTGCTTTGCTTTTTCACTTGCCAGTGGCTGTAGCAAATTCCCTTCTTCCCTGTGCCTCATTTTCCTCATCTGCAAATGGGTGGTGACACCGACCTTCTTGGAGAAGCACTTTGAGCTCCATTGATGAAAAGGTCCGTGGAGAGAAGCCTTGTTGTTATTGTTGTCTGCAGATTAAAAACATGCTCATAAATCATCTTTCAGGGATGGTAGAGCAGGTTTCATTGGCTCTGGAGCTGGGTGACTGAACAGAGAAGAATTTCCTTCTTTGGCATTTTCCCCTAGTTTTAATAACTTTGAACTCTTGCTTTAGATCTTGTTTACATTAGGCTGGTTTAGTAACTGTGTGTCTCCCTCCAGCAATTGTCTCCTTCTTCCCCACCTTCCTCAGGTATTTGGTTTAGGTACCAAACATCTGACTCAGGTCTTCCTGGAGAATGGCTGAGCCGGGGTGCATGGAAGAGGGAATCATTTTTCCCTGTTTGTGAGTAGAGGGACTTAACGGGGGAAGGAGGCGGAGGCTGTGTCATGGACGTGGGCCCTGGGAACATAAAAATCTGGGCTGTTACCACACCCGTGTGGCCTCTCGATGAAATGTTAAACACAGACTGCACCGATGGCCTGTGCTAGGAGCGTTCAGGTCAGAGGATTACCATGGGTACTTATACACCTTACAGATATGAAGCAATGCTGCCTGCCTTTTGGGGTCGGGAGGGGAAGGGAAGCTTCTTTGAAAGCAGCAGGTCGCACAGGGCTTGTGCTGCCCTGGGTTTCGTACAGAAGTGTATTTATCGCAGTGTGGCCAGCAGAACACAATCTCCATCCACCACGCGTGGCAAAGCCGCTTCTTTTTCCCTTTGCTTTTGAACCCAAAGGGGTCGCTCATCCCATGCCAAGCTGCCCTTTGGCTCTCCGTCTCCTTCTTACACCACCGGGCCAACCTGGCACCCTGCGTGGCGTGGCTGCACCCCTCGGGAGCTGCTTCCCCACCGCCCTGAGGGGGTCCCTGCCCCGCGGGGATCGCAGCAAGGAGCCCCCTCTACACCCTGGCGGTCCCCGGGGGGCCACCCCCAGCCCCGGCCATCTCGGCACAAGGAGCACAGAGGCCGCCAGGGGGCCCCCGAAGCCGCCATGGGGCGCCCGCTGCCCCCCGAGCCCGCGCCGGCCCTGAGGGAGCCGCCATGTCGGGCGGGGGGCTGAGGGGACAGGGCGGGGAGGGTGGCACAGGGAGCGGGGAGAGGGTCCCCCCGGTGCCTTCCTGACCGGCAGGACAAGGGGAGTGCCGAAGGGGAGGGTTAAATGAGGATACCGGGGTGCCTGAGTGCATGCCGATCTGCTTTGGAGCCATAAGATACTTCAGAGATACTGCCCTTTACAGAGACATTTTGGGTTCCCAGTGATGAGCTGTGTTAGGAAACAAACTGAGCCTCGTCTGGCCTGCCTGGGTGTCAAAGAAACACATACACATAAGTAAGACTTGCCCCCAGTAGCCGCTTACCTCCACATCACTTAATTGCCAGGACATGCGATCAGCTAGGCTGGACGTCGTTTTTTACATTTTATCCTTAGGCTGCCCTTTCCAAGGGTTATCACCCTCCATGGGGACCTGCAGCGCTGCACTCCCACAAAGCAGAGAGAAACTGGCATTAAACAAATAGGAATAGTTGTCTGGCATTAAACCCAGCGGCACCTGAAAGCAGAGCCCCCCCCAGCAGCGTCCTGCTATTTGCTGGGAATCCGCAAGCTGTTTGATACGCTGTTAAATCAATAAGGGGAGAGGGGGGTGTCTGCAAAATATGTTCGGTATCTGTGAGCTTAGCGGATAGTTTCGTGGTTCACATGGTGCTGGCTTGCAGGATTTAAACTGGAAAGGTCATTTTATGAAGTAGTAACTAGGTGTCAGGCTTGGGGAAACTAGGCAAGAGCAAGAAAGGCTTCGACCTTTCACTGGGTCTCACTAACCCGTAGCCCTTTAGCTCAAGGGGGCTGCAACCAGGCAACACCAGGAGGGATAGATATATGTTAGTGGAAGCTGTATGGCAACGTGCTTTCCCTTCTGACAGAAGGGAAATTTTATAAAGCCATTGACCTTGTCTGCAAGACATTTTCGCCTACTGTGTTCATTGCTGCTGGATGAGATTTTCAGAGCCATGCCAAGGGTGTATGTAGCTGTACATCTCCTGTGGAAACGGGTGGAATACGTCCATCTGGCGTTTCTTTTACAAGTTTCAGTCGCTGATCCTGTTCCTCGCTTCTTCGTCAGGGAAAAAGTCCGTCGCCCACTCTGCCACCGCGTGGGGGACTCGAGCAGTACAGCGCCGGGGAAGGGCACCCGAAACCCTGCATGCCAGGGGGGTAGCAGGGGATGGGAGGCCAAGGAGAAGGCTCAGAGGTATAGCTGAGATGGGATGGATTATTTCAGAGTTCCTGACAATTGCAGGTCTCTAAATCTGAAGAAAATAAAAATCCTTTTCTTAACTTTGCTTTCCTGTAAGAGGCTTTTCTAACTAGCTGAATACAAGCCTGGAAGAAAGGTGAACATTACTGTGCCCCTGGGCTTGGGCCTTGTAATTATGGTCCATTTGGAGAGAAATCCTGACCCTTCCAGACAGATGGGCTAGCTGCAAGTGTACCGATCAGACAACTGGGATGACTATCAGCAGACAGATCCATAAAAGCTTATGGGGAATAAATTTCAAGAAGTCATGATCAAAACTGTCAGGAGCCATAACTGCATCCAGATGGGGAATAGCTCAGAAGAACTTCCCATTGCCACATCAGAGATCTGGAAGCTTGGAAAATGTTGAAAGTTGACTGTAATATGAGGTTCAAAGCTAATAGGCTGGGTTGTCTGCAGTGTTGTATTATGGCTGTAATCTCAGCAACGCATCAGGCGCCCTGGCTGGCTGATAGGAAGCCTTCTACTCCAGAGGCAAGCTGATTCCTAGCCCTCCAACAACATGCAGAGTATTAGTGCTCATTGCTAGCCTCTCGCTCTTTCGCATCCAAACATTTGGAGTGCCAAATGCTTTGTCATGCATGATCTGTGAGACAGCTTGAGCCCTGTGACGGCATGCTTCCAGTCACATTTGATGAGCTATCCTCCAGATTTATGGCTTCTTCAGCAGAATCCAGCCTGATCCAAAGATGGCAGGAAGGTACCAGACAACAAACGGCATTGTTCAGCAGTGTTTCTCTGACTTTCTGATATTTTATCTTCTGCATGCTTGGCTGGCCATGTACTGTCTGGCCCTGAGGGTGCTACCAGGTGCCCAGTCCTGCCCCAGCTGAGCTGCAGCTGTACTCATCTCATGTGCTGCTGGCCCTGGCTCACCCCCTCACCTGGCTGGGGCTGTCAATGGGTCCTTTTAGCAGCTCTGTCTCTGCTCACTGCCTTCAGACCCTGCAGGATGGCATCCGTGAGTGAGGGCACTGCCTGCACTGGGGTCACCCTTTCCTCCCAGCTCTCCATTATTTAGGGATCAGCTGGCCCATCCTGTTCCCTGGTAGATACCCTGAATAACAAAAGTCACAGCTAACATTAAAAAGTCCAGCAAATGACACCTTACATCAATAACAGACATTTGAGTAAAAGTCCAGCTATCTTTCCAGGCATGTGTTTTTTAGCTGAAAATACACCACAATTAGCATTCATGGGCTCTGCTGAGAGGTCTGCAGAGAGGTTGGGGGCTTACCAGATGTGGTGGCTAAATGCTTTATGAGGCAGAGTAACAGTACCAAACCAAGGAAGCTTCTACTGCTGTTGGCCAGGTTTGCTTGTCTCCAGAGTCATCAAACATCCCCTTTTGCAAGAGTTAATATGCAATTTAAAGTAAGATTTATGAAATCCTAGAAAAGTATATAGAGGTACACATTAGCAGTCATAACATGGTAATGAAAGGAAGTTGTGGTCTTCATGCAACATGGTTTTGGCTGGTTGGAATGGGAAACATAATATTCAAGTATCCTGAATTTAGTGCTAATATTTATGTGGAGCAGTTGAAAGACACATGAGAGTAGCCTCTAGTATTCAGAGGAACCTAAGTAAAACAGGCACAATGAGATCTTCCCACCCAATTTCCCAAGAGCCTTGCCTTTGCTGTTTGAAAGCGTATGCCCAGAGGTAATTATCAGTGTTGTTTCTGATAAGCATTGGGCTAAGGAAAGGCAGAACTTTCTACTTCCCTTTCTGGGTGACTTGGCAGGGTGTCTGCAGAAGAAATTTTAAAGTGAGGGCTCTTGCTGAACCCCTGATGCCCCTTGTCTGAAGCGCTGGTACAGACCAAATCCTCCAAACTAACATGCTGACACCCTACCAGCCAATACTGTAAGGCAGGTTGCATTTCTTTTAGTAGTCTTCTTTGGATGCTGTGTTTCATTGTCATGTTTAACTTGTAAGACTAGCAAGTTCCTAATGTGCATGTAGTCTGAGTAATTGTGTGTGCGTGAAAGCAGGTGTATATTCTTTGGCTTGACCTACACCTTGCAAAAGAAGCTGTGCAGTAAAATATTAAATGAGTGTATTTTCTCAAGGCTACATGTTTTCACAGGAGAGAATACATTTTTTTTCTGGTAGGAAAAAAAAAATCACCTCCTGCATACTGATATTTCATCCCTCTCTCGTTTAGATGTACCCCAATATATAGTTAACTAGGTATCTCAGAATTATTCATGCATTTATCTTCATTGCTCTCCTGGGCGTTAAATAGGCAAAAACCGTAATTTTAAATGCTGTAAATTCAGACAGCTGCATAATAACTAGGAGCAAATCTTGCCAGTGGCCAGAGCCATACTGGATGCAGGCCTGGGCAGCTCCTTCATCGGGAGGTTGCAGAAGTGCTGAGGTTTCTACACGGAAATGCTGCTGACCTGAGCCACCCGTACAGCACCAAAAAGGGCCCCTGGCTGTGCAGCCCTGTTTGTAAATGTGTTGTCAGGAGACTTTTTTTGCCATTTGACAAATGTCAACTTTGCTTTAACAGAGGGCCTGAAGGAGAGAGCAATTGTCTCACTAGCTCAAGGAAATTAAAAAAAAAAAAAAAACACAACTGAGGAGTCCTCCACTGACTTCTGGTAGAGACGAGGGGAGATAAATGAAACGAGCCAATGGGCAGGCCTGAGACATGTTTGTTTTGCATCTGTTATTTTATTATGTTTGGGAGGCATTTCTGGTAAAAAGAGGAGCCTAATTAAGTGGAGGAATGTTTGTAATCGTAACCAGGGATAGAAGTCGGAGCCAAGCAGCTACACTTCAGCGTCCCTGGGGTGCATTGGTCACCCTCACCAGGGCAATAGCTTCCAGAACTGGAATGCAAAAGTTGTAGCTTCAAAAAAATGAAACAGCAAACCAAAACCAAAAGGGCAGAGAGGCAAGTGAAAAAGGCTTTGATTTAAAGTTTTCTTTACAGGTTAATGCAGGGCAGAATCCGTTTAGGAGCCTTCTCCAAAGTGAGAGACAGGAATGGGGTGAAGGGTTTCCTGAATGCACACGGACAGGGGTAACACAAGGTGTTGCATGCAGTCCAGCCCCAAGAGCTGGAAAAACAGACACTATAAGCAACACCAGCTTGCAAAGTGAGTACTGACCAGAGGGAATGGAGCCCACAGCTTGGATCAGACTTTGCTGCTGAGCACATTTTTACAGACATTGGGATATTACTGCAGGGGGGTGGGAAGCAACAGAGCCTCAGCATCTGAGAGCCTTTGAGAGCTGAGCTGACCAGCTTCACCAAAAAAAAAGGATAAATGTGAAATAGTAATACTACCATACCAGGAGCTAAATACTGTCTCTTACACTGTTTATATACCTCTCTTTTCTCTCATTAATAAAGCATTATTTATGAAGTCAACTGACTCATGTTTGCAAATAAAGAGAATTAGCTCGCTGAGCACCAGAAAGTTGAGTTTTCATTTTTCCAAGCTTCTGGATGGGCATCTGAGTTTAGAAGTGACCCCTAGGATTTAAACTCAGCCCTTGCTGCCTGTCAAGCCCTGGCAGAAAGGTTATACAAGTAAATGAATTTTATCCTTCCTCTCCCTGCCCAAGGTCTCAAACAGCAGCTTCAGTTACATCCAGGCCGTGTGGTGTCCTGTCAAAACAATTCACTAGTCTCTTTCTTGTGGTTTCCTTAGCCAAAAGCACAGCCAAAACCTGTCCGTACTCAGATCTGACCACTTGCCCTAGCTTTTGTTTCAGGAGACTGCCAAAAAACAGGAGGCAGGATCACGCTGAAACGTTGGCTCACCTGAGGGAGTCACAAGTGGCAGATGAAAGGCTGACAAAAGAGCCACTGAAACCATTCGGAGGAAGATGGAGCCAGATGTGATGCTGTTTGTTTAGACTCAGCCTTGAATGAATTCTGGGTGAGGAGACTTGGGCAGGGTGAATTCTTCAGCATTAAGCTACAGGGCGTCCTTCCTCAGAGAGAACTGGGTCACGGGCATCCCCCAGCGTGGCTTAGCGGTCTTACCTTCAGCAAGAAGACCAGTCCTCTCCCCAGCTGTGTATTACAACACGGTTTTGGGGTGATGGTGTCAAAGAAGAGAGCTGAGCTCTGTTCCAAGCACTGCGCTCAGCCCTTTCTTCTTGTTTAGGGAACCTCACCTGGACTCCCCATTTCTTCCCCTGTGCCTAAGATGCTCCCCTGCCTGAGAGGGAAAAGCTACTGTTTGTGAAGTGGAGAAGCCCCATTAGACAGCGGGGGAACCCAGTAAGTGGACATAGGGAGTTAGGTACATGCATTCCTTGCAGTGCAGCCCTGTGCCTGGAACAAAAGGCAGACTTTTGCCCAGTCAAACGTCCGTGCTCACTCCAAGCTGCTTCTCTCTCCCCGGTGTAGTTCTGGGGCTCTTCCCCATGTTGCACTGCCTGCATGCTGGGGAAGTACAGCCCAGGGTGTGCTTTTAAGTTCAGACACCACTCTGCTACTGAGAATGCCCCCTTTAGCCTTTTCTCTGGCTTCAGGTGCCTCTGACACACAGGAGGAAAGCTCTTGGCGATCCCTCCCTGCAAGCTGGGGCAAGCTCTTGAACCAGTGGCACACCGCTCCCGCCCCACCGCTGGCTGCCACAGTCGGGTAATTTAGCCCTGCTTCTGACAGATTTCATCCAGGCCCTTTTCACCCCCACCTCACGTTTCGATTCAGTCCCCAGGAGGCCATGACCGAGTTTGGAGGCTTTGCTATTTATCCAGCTCCTCGCTGTTTGCTGTGCTGGCAGCTGGCGTCACCGGCCTGTTTGAGATCTGGGCTTCCCAAGCAGCGCTCCCGATTCCTTTCTGCACCTTGACAATGCGAAGCCAGGAGATCAGCACTGCTAGCAGTGACCACGCTCGGTCCCAAAGTTTGCACACACGTTTGAGATTCTCCTGTTCAAGCAGCGATGACACCCGCTTAATGTGTTTGCTCAGGCAGAGAAAAGGCTTCTGACGTGGGCCACTTGGTTATTCGAGTCAAAGCAAACCACAGACAGCAGAAGAAGACGCGTCGCCAAATGTCAGAATGCAGGCTGCTGAAGTGGAGCTGGAGATGGCATTTGCTCTCCGGGTAATGAGGAAAGACCAAGTGTTTATAAGGCAGGGGACGGGGTGGTTAGCTCGGCCAGAGAGAACATGCACCTGAAGGAGTTCTGCCAAGCTTTGTAGAAAGGCACCCACCAGACAGTCTCAGGCACCCAGAAGAGCCTGTTTGACCACAATGGCAAGCACCGTGCTGGCTGCTATCCTTATCGCTGTGGTCTTTTCAAATGCTTTTCTAGCAGCCGCTTCTCCTGCCATGCCTGCAAAGCCAAAGCTTCCAACAGGTAAGGGCTGCCTCGGTGCAGCATCCCGATGCCGTCCTGCCGTGCATCCCAGGCTCATGCCAGTCTCCTGTCGTGGGTGTAACTGTTTGGTGGGCTGGTTGGAAAGATGTAAATTCACAGACATAACTAAAAAAAAAATTAAAAGAAGATTTTTGTATTATGATAGGGATAACTAAGATATGCAGTAAGATATTATCAGGTGGAGTAACCATAGCCCCACGGAGGAAACCAGCTTGCCAAAGATGCTACATTCCTTTTAATAAACCCTTTTATTGTTTAAGAATGTATATTTTTAATTTTAATAATTTAATTATTTAGTATACTTTAATAATATAATTTATTTATTTTAAACTATAATTTAATAAAATATTTTTATTTTGTGTACTAATGCTGCGCACTTTACAGCCGACTGCCACCCAGCTGAGCTACACTAGAGACCTGTAATTTCAGGAAATGCTACGCTACCTTTTTGAGGTAGACATATATAACCAGGACAATTAGGTGTGAATGCAACCAGACTGTCAGGATGTAGGTACTATTTTACACGTCCCATTTAAGAAGATCATACCATTTCTTTTTCCTTTTTTGTTTCTCACAAACCAAGCTCAGAGGCAGATGTTGTTGGAGATCCCCGTAGCTGATCAACAAGAAAGGATCCTGAAATTTTTGTCAGCATTTGATCCACAAAAAAGTGCCAGTCCTGTAGCAGACCCTAAAATCAGTGGAATCACAGGTAATCATCAAAAAAATATTTGCTCTGGAAATTTGCAAATCTTCTACTAGTTTTGCAAAGCCAAAGTGTTCCAAATAACTAATTCTGTGAATGCCTTTTTCTATAATGCATGTAAGAATCCTGTAACAAAAATAAAGGTACCTGTGTCAGGTACCTTTATGAATGGGTTAAAAGTCTTTTTAATTTATTTGACTGTTTTTGAGTGTGTTTTTCTAAGGAAAGGATAAGACTGGGAGTTCTGTATGTTTGACTGTATGTTGGTGCTGATCTTTTTGGGAAGGAGACATGAAACAGAAAACTGAAGGAAGCTTCAGCCTTGCACATATTCTCTAGCAAAATACCTTGATTTGATTTTTAAAGGAAATGATGACACTTACCTACTTCAAAGACTCTCCCCCAAAAGGTCTTGCAAGCATGCAAGTTTTCAGTGTGTTGGAGAAATCCAAAACTGGAAAGAAAAGCAAGCTGCAAAAAACTTACTGCAAGCTATGTCACTGCAGATGTTTCTGAGTATTTTAATGACACCTCATTTATTGATGTTGGTTTCTGTATATTTTACTTCTCATACAATTTGCAGTGTCATTCAACACTAGTGACACAGCATGACTCAAATATTGAAGCGAGAATAATAACTGCAGGGCAGAGGTCACATTTCAACATAACTGGAAGCAAAAACACAGGCAGGAAGGTGGAGGGATTTAAACAAGAGGCAAACCCACAAGCCACAGAATTTCCCTTGACATTTATTTGGACCAGTCATCTTTTGCTTTCAAATCTGAGAGGAGATTCAGTTTCTCTTACTGACACTCGTAGGTCATGTTCTAGGTTTGTAGCCTGACTCACGTATACCATTGTTTCATGCTACCAACAAGTGTTTCCTCAATACATTCTACTGTGTCAGATCTACCATCTGCCTGGCTCAGATGTTAAACATGGATTTCACTTCAACCATTAACTTGGTGTAAGTTCAACCTCTGTCCATAGTCCTCGCATAAAACTTTTCCACAAAGTAACAGGGAAACCATTTTAACTTAATGAGAGCTGAAAGTGTGCAAATGGAAACAAAGAAGAGGATTTATGCGCACAGTTGATGCTAGCCTTATTGTTAACTGGGCATGTTAAAATGAAGAATGTAAGCCTGTGAGCACTGAACACTGCTCTAAATCATGGCGTGAACGTCCTGCTGTGAGAACCAGCATTGAATTTTACTTGTCCATAAACAATACAAATCCTGTGCAACAAAACCACCCAGCTAAGCCCAAACCAAAGAGAGAAACGTTGGCAGCTTTCTCGGGTCAAATTTAGTACATGTCTTGGTACTAGAGACTTTTGTCTGAATTTTATGGCTTATCTTTAGGCATATAAAGAGCCTATCCACTCTGCAGTCAGACAAATTAGGCTGTGGTGATCCTTGTCACTGCCAGAGCTGCTACATTGCCCAACAGGGTTTTCTGACAGATGTATTTATTGTGAGTGGGCAGCTCTGCCTGAACTGATGTGGGTTTCTGCTTGTGGGACACAGATTGTCTTGCAGGTGTTCTTGTACTAGGACAATTTCGGACTCTTCAGGGCATGGAACCACTTTCCTGGAGACTCACGTCAGCCATGTGTGTCTTGAAAAGCAACTTTTGCCTAAGTGAAAAGAGGGGTGAGATTTTACAGTAGCAAGGCAACTGATTCAGCACAGAAAAATACAGCTAGCACCCCTCCAGAGTTGTCCAGATGCTGGAGGTGATGTTCACCTTTGAGGGCTTCATGACAATGCTACATTTATGGAAAACTGAGCTCTGGGAAGAACCAACTCTGCTAATTTTCTGCATGGAAGCACCTCATCAAATGCTGACATGCAGGGAGCAGAATCATCACCTTCCAGAACAGCTTCTAACTGTCTTCCCCTCTTGCATTTCAGCTTACGACAAGACCCATGGAAATAAAGTCGAAATGGTGAGAACAGGCAGCTGTGTGCTTCCCCTTATTTGTTCCTCTAGTTGTTGTCTAGTACCTGTACAGCTCTCGTCACTGTACGGTAAAGCAAGCTCTGCTGTGTTTTGTGTTCCCTGGATTGCTGGTGTTCTCAGTTTCTAAAGTCTGCCTAACTGACATTGTCCTACCTCTGTATTGTTTTGGACAGGGAGGTGTAAAGGAAGGTCCATCTGATCCTCCAGCTGAACTGAGAAAGGACCTCCCAGCAATAAGTCCTCTACAAGGGAAGAGCTTCTGGATGCCTGCACTGCCAACCTCCTGGAAAATTAAGAGAGGTGGGACTTAAAGAGTGATGCTGTACCTTGTCTATCTTGTTGCTGGGTCATTTTGGTACCATAGCTAGAGTTGCAGAAGGTGCTAGAAGTGCCTAACTAAAAAAAAAGTCTAGTGTAACCCATAGCTTGGTCACTCAGTTTCCCCTAAGATGTACCCACAGGTGAGAAATCAGTTCAGTCTCTAGAGCCATCCAAACTCTGGATTCATGCTAATCATGACAAGTGTTGATGATGCTCACAATAAAGAAGAATCTATCTGGGCCATGAAAACCACTGAACAGAGAGTAGATATTTTAGCCATTATCAAACTGAATCAGATCTGACCTTATATTACCAGAGAGAAGAGCTATACAGCTCCCCATGTTCTTATAACAAAATCTCTTTTGGGAAAGCTCTCCCATGCTTGGGCTTGGAGTATGACACCTCGTTTCACCACAGTTTGCCTGATGTCTCTGGACAAGAAACATTTTGTTTGTGGCTCCTTCAGTTCTGTGGGTATGATATGAGAGTAACAGCCTTCCTTTTTGACAAGGGTGCTGTGGATGGGAGCATACTTCTGAGACAAACAAACTCCACAGCAATGGGAGTGACATAGAAATCTGTCTAGGAATTAAATATTTTGTCATTTTTGGCATGAAATCTTTGGAGATTGTTTTTTAAAATACATCTAATTTTTAACTGGCTTTCAAACATTTTAAAGTGACAACTCCACAAATGAGATGTTGTTTTTAATCCAGATGAATGATTTTGAATGAACCACCATTCGAATTTATAACAGAATTTCATGGCAAGTTCTTAAACTCAAGAGGGAAGAAGGATGTTCCATTTACAACTTCTCTCACCCCTGTTTTGGTCATGTAACTTCTCACAATATAAAGTGTGGTTCCTGAACACTTATAAGCATATTCTTAAGAGAGACAGATAGACACACAGAGTTTGCATTCTGTCACAAGTAGGAACGCAAAGCCTTTAGGGCACCGTGTATTGTGTGCATGTACAACATTGTTTATACAAGGTACGTGCAGTACAAACACTACCTGTTACTCAGAAATAATATCTCCCTCCCCTTGTCTCAGTTTACCTCTTTTAAATTTCATTCTTTCATCTTCTTTTCTACTTCTCTCTCTTCTCCTTGTCCCTCCTGTTTCTTGAGCTTTGGATTTATATATGTGGTAGATGTATAAATCATTAATTTAGTACCTAACTAGCAGTTTATAGCCCTGAGTGGAAGTGAGAATCCCAAATCACATTTTTCTTTTCTATGATTAGTAATTAATGACTAGCCTTCTGCTTGTATCGAAAAGCATGCAAAACAGAAGAGGGAACATTTACCTCTTCAATCTCTCCCAATTTTTAAGTCAGATCATTTTTTCCAAAGATGTAACCCATGATTTTTGAAGCTGAGAATGATAGCAGTAGATGTACTTCACTTCAACTTTGTATAACACACATCTGAAGTACTGGAAGATTTACAAGCCAAGCAACAAGCAAGGAAAGGCTGTATAAGCTCAAGTGAGCAGAGCTGTGTTTTGGAGCTTGTTATTTATTGATCGCTTTTTCTGCATGCTGGGTACCCCTCACAGTCCTGCCCAAAGCTGTCCTTGGGTGGAATCTCCTGATTCTGCTCCTCTTACAGTAGGGTTCAAGCACAGCAGCCGCCATTCACCTCACTTGCTCATAAAACTGTAGGGACAACTGAATCTGTAGTCACTCTGTCTGTATTTTTGTAGGACCTAGGACTGCATCTAGCTCGAGGTGTGCCCTCAGCCCCAGCTAGCATGAGACCTGCGTGAGCAGCTCCTCAGCATGCCCTAGGTAGAGACTCTGTGCTGCTTATGCCAGGGGCAAGAAACCCACTCCTTGAATGAGGAAAAGGAGGATGCAGACTAAAGCATTCCAGTGTCTTCCCACGTGTACCTAGGAACAACACTTAACTGGGTGAGAACCACCTTGCTGTGGTATTAGGGGTGTGTCTACCCAGTACAAGCAGGCTGTTGTGGATACCTCCACTCACCTTGTGAAGCAGCGTGCCCTCACCTACACCATCAGCTTGGTGAAGGAGAACAGGATAACTTGGGCTCCTGGGACAGCTGAACCAGGTTAGAGTGCCATCACACAAGCCTGAAGAGCCAAGGTGGCTAACCGGCTTCAGGAGGGTGCAGGAATGAGGGGTAGCAGATGTAGCTGCTCTCACCTCTTCAGAAGACACGGTGGAAGCCTGAGCTGGAAGTGCCACCCAACTGGCTATGTTTCAGCAGACCGACTGGTTTATCAGTCCAGTGGTGCAGTTATCTGGGTGTGCTTTTGCTAAGGCACATGCTTTATCTAGAATGAGATGGGAGAGGGAGGGAGGAGGTGGGGACAGGCCTCCAGTTTAGCTCAAATTACATCCGCAGCGATGGGGGCTTTATCAGAAGAAATTTTGCTGATATCAGCAGAGGAGCAACCTTTAGAAGGAAGTGTACTGATGACAGGGTAGCACTTTGCACCTGCACCACAAGGTGTTACAGCCAATATTCATACTCCACGGACATATCCTCGTCATCTTGCATCTTAGCTCAGCTATCCTTAGGCACTGAGGGGCTTGTGACTCTGTTATCTGCTACAGCACAGTTACGTGTGAGGCCCACAGAGCCTTGTGTCAGGGGAGTGACACACAGCATCCTCCTTACAACACATATAAGGTCTGGCTCCTTGCAATCTCTCCTGTGAGTATGGCTTCATTACCTGCAGCCATTTACAGCTATTTCAATGTCCTACAGAGGCGTGAGCTGGAAGATCTGTCCTGTGGTTATTCCTACAGGCAAAGGAGTAGCAGGGTTTTCACCTTCAGAGACCCTTTCTCTTCGCTGCAGATCATTCGAGCAGAGTGAAACCTAGCAGCTTGGTGCTGATCCTAATGTTTTCAAAATAAAGAACAAGAAGCTGGATGAAAGCAACTTTTCAAGTATTTCTCAACAAAAGAAGAAACAGATTTGGTTTAGGTCTTGTTTTGCTTTTTAGTCTTGAGTTAAAAAACAAGGTTTGGTATTCTGTTGTTTCTTTTTATCTCTATTTCTTTTTTTCTCTTTTTCTCCAGCATTTCTACCTCTTCTTTTCCCCTTTCATCACTGAAGAAAAATAAAATAAAATAAAATAAAATAAAATAAAATAAAATAAAATAAAATAAAATAAAATAAAATAAAATAAAATGATAGAAGGAAGATTTCCAAGAAAAATATATGCCCTCAGTTTTTAAAGGGAGAATTTTATTTTATTTTATTTTATTTTTTTGTATTTCAGTTCATTGGTTTGATTTAATCAAGAAGTTGGATAATTTTCAAATTTTGAAACAAGATTCTTGTTTCCTTTAGTTCATTTCCACAAGAGATCTTTTCTGTTTGTGTTCTGCTCATCAGTAAAAACTTCTTTATCAGTAAGAGTCCAATTTAGGCCAGGACCTGGAAAACACTTGCTCCTGCCCTTCTTTGCAGTTCCCTCATGAAGGAAAATTGAATGCTGATCTGAGCCATGTGTTAGGAAATCCACACGGTTGCTTTACCCCACAGCTCAGAAGCAGGGCTACATTTGGACTCTGTCACCTGAGAAAACCAAGAGTATTTCAGGAATATGATGCCAGTTCAGTCTGCTGACTGGAGAATGTAGTAGTGAGCCACATGGTGAAGGTCTACTCTCCAAACCCAGCCATGTATGTAGGACATCTCACCAGGAAACTCAGTTTTAGGGCAGCAGCTCCCATGTGTGAGCATGAAGGTCATGGTGAGTGTCTACAGAACCACTGTGAGCCTTTGGATAGCTTTTAAGGGTCCATGGGGTGCCTCTGGGGAGCTGAGAGCGACTGGGTGGTAACAGCACTTGGGGTGGCTGGTTTGGAGGGAAGTTTGCTAACCTAGTCAAAGTTCTACCACGCTTTGGGTAGTTTCTGTTGATTTGGCCTTTCAGGGTCATGCCTCACCTTAGCAGTTGATTACTGGTTCTTGACAGCTTAGAAATAACCAGCAGGTGTGGCTTTTAAGCTAAACTTCAGCCAGTTGTAAGGAGCTCATGAGAATTTGATGTTTGCTTATACTGAAACAAATAGCACGTTGATACGGCTGACGGATACCAACTTGCTTTCATGAGGTTTGGTTTTCAATTGCTTTGAAGCAATTTCAAAAATAGAATGCATTGGGGGAAATATGTTACAGTTAGTTACCCTACATTTGATTTTATTTCAGCTTGCTTTTGGAAATACTGCATTGAGCGCAAGTAGTGTTTAACCTTCAAGTTGACGGGTCATTCTGCAGGCTGTATCTAGGATACAGAAGCTGACAATGAAATCTTCAAAACCTGAAGAATTTTCTACGCGAGTGCCTGAAGAACAAATAATAAAGTAACTGCCTGAGTATATATGCCTTGCATATAATAGATGTTTAAAAGGGAAATGTAAACATTTGTATTTGAAATGATAAAATAATAAACAGATTTTGTACAAGCAACGCCACGGAGAAGACTACTTGTGCTAGTAAGCATTTGGAAATCAGTAGCTCTGTCTCCACAAACATGCCTTAAACTAATGGAACATAATCTCAGCCCTGGCATGGGATCAGGCACTACAAATCTGTGTCTGGATATTTCATCCTTGTCCAAGCCACTCTGACAGGTGGTAATATTGTTAACACTGCAACTTGCTTTCTCTTGCTCTTTATCTCATCTAATTTATTCTCTGGCAAATTGTTTTTAAAAATATTTCCATGGCCTTTTAAGATAGAATAACTTGAATGTGGGAAAAGTCTTTTTCTTAAAACATGTTCTGTAAGAAGGTCTGGAATCAGACCCTCAAAACATGTAGTGGATATGGCTTCACGTGTCATGGGATTGTTCAGGCACTTTAGCTCACCCCATCCCAGGGCAAATGAGGTAAGTGCAGTTTTCTGATATGCTGGATCATTTCTGTGACATCTCTACCCGCATTTTCTTCCTGTGTTGCCTGAAATACGCAAACACCAACCATAAGGTGCTGGTTTAGGTAGCACCATGTGCCCAGCAATACATTGTGGAAGGCTGGAGCCACGAACAGCTTTTGCATGACTAAGAGGAATAAGGAAACCACAAAACATCAGATTTCAAAACTTTCAGTGGCCACAAGCCTTCAATCAAATATCCTTCCAAACAACAACAGATTTGAAGGGGGAAAAACCCCTCTCCTGTTTGCATATATTTCACTCTTTGCTCTCACCAACGTCCAAGCATGATTTGGAGATAGGTGCCATACCCCACAACTAGTGTGACCACCCTCTTTCCAGAAGGCAAAAATGTGGATGTGAAGCAGATGTTGCTACATGCTCTCAGGGCCAGAGAATAGCCCAGGCTCTGTTTCATTTTTTGATGGTAAACAGCCATAGCTGCATTTATACAGAGAAGTAAGAGGCCAGGAGCAAGCCTGCGTGCTTTGACCTATGCTAGAGGCACTGAGCAGTGTGGACAGCCTCTGGCTGCTTGGATTGTCCTAATTTGACCTTTCCCAAACCAAATCATTACACGTGTGGCCAGCCCCAACCAGAGGGGATGTGGTTTGTGCCTGGTGGCCCTGAGGTCAGGGATCATGCACTGGCCCTTGCTATGTTATTGAGCAGTGATGGGCACAGTCAGTTTGCATTGCTCCCTAGGTATGTGACTGCAGGTCTGTGACACAATTCCTCCAACACAAACCAAAGCTGGGCTACACTTTGCCTCTTAAAAACCAGGCCATTGCTGCAAAGCAACTCGCCAGCAAACTGCTAAGGAAATAAAGACAGAACACTGCTCAAATTATTTATGAATTTGTATATTTTCTATTTAAATTTGTAAGGCATATGAAAAGAGTATACAGATTTTATATTTTATATATATTATACATATATATGTATGTATTTGGAAATACAAAGTAAGTTAGTAATATGTGATGAGTGACTGCTCAGCTACCAACTCCAGCATGTAAATTCACAATTGAGATTGGGAAGGGAAAGGTCTTGTGCCTGCTTTCTCTACAGAGAAGCTAAAGAAACCAGAGAAGTTAAAAATGTGTACTTAACACTGCTTACAAATAACTATGATAGGACAACTGCCTAAGAACTGTGTAGTGTGAAAGAAGAAGCCACCCAGACACAATACACTTGACTCCTATTATTACCCTAAATAATGCATTATTAGAAAACAAGCGTACGTTTGACATGGGCAAAGATGAACGACTATTTTGTACCGGCCTTTTGTGGATATAGGTGCTACAGAGGCTACTTTTAGCCGTTTTCACATCTATTTTGTACATACAGGCAAAACCCATCAGAAGGAGACTTCCAGGTGACCTGTGACTACAGCACTGCACCCTCTTGCTGAGAGCCTGCTCAGCAGGAAGCAGCCGTGGATGTAAGTTTACACAGTCCACACGTCTCCAGCAGTGTGCTCCCTGATGCCAGCCCAGAGGGTATTTCTCACCAGCACTGGTCACCACGAACGCAGACTCATGTGAGGCTGGAAGGGTTCCTCCAGTCCATCCCCCACCCCAGGCAAGAGTCTCTCGTAGCTGAGAGACACCCCTCTGACCAGCTGGAAAGCTCTCAGCAAAAAGTCATCACAACTACCTGAGAAAATCCAATACCCAGGAGCACAACCCAGAAAGGGAAGTGTAAAAGGACTAATCCTTCCTTACACCCTCACCTCCTCTTTGCTTTCAAAAACCAAAAGGGGGTCACGAAAGGCATCCAACACCAGTAGCAAGGGAAAGATGTTCACTCTTGTGTCTTGTGACAACCAAATCTCTCCCTTATCAAGTATTTATTATCAGATAGTCCACAGGCCCGTGAGACTGTGTTCCCCTCTTTGTCTGGGAGCACGAGGAGTGGAGAAGTACGATGGGTTACGCAGCCCTGAGAAAGGATTTATTTATTTATTTTTTATTTATTTATTTTTTTTTTAATTAATTCTTTTCAATACCAAAGACAATTCAGGCAATCTGAGAACAAGTCGTTCTTTGCTGACCTGCCCTGCAGGTCTCTAGCACAGAGGAGAGGGCTTCTGGGAAGCCAGGTGTGGTCCCACCTCCAGGCTGGCCTTTCTCCTGGATTAACCAGGGTGCCGCCTGCCTGCCAGCTGCTGGCGCGCGGCCCTCCCAGGCTTGCGGGGAAGCAAACAGAAACCCTCCCAGTAACTGCAAAGTTTGGCAACAGCTGTGAAACACAGAACAGAGGCAGCAGTAACGACAGGTTAAATGTGTGTCAGAAACAGGGCTATTTTTTTCTTAAAATTCAGTCATTTAGCGTAAGTCACTAGTCTGTAACATTGCTATAATTGTGTGACCTACTCTGTTTCCCTAAGCTCAACGAAGTATTGGCTGATGCCTTTAACCTGGAATGCAGAACACACATTCATGTGTACATACGTCTGTACAGACACACACACATATATATACAATTTAAGAATGAACAAATAATGCTACGCAATTATTATAAAAGACGGATTGGCCAATAACAGAACTTAAAATTACACTGCAGAATGTACGCTGGCTTTTTTCTTTTTTTTTCCCCATCTTGGCTGGTGCCCATCTAAGTCTCCGTAGCAATGAAGAGTGGAGACATCTTCTGTTTACTTCATTCTCTTTGCAACATCCAAATATGCATACTCAATTTCTTGATCCGCAGGACAAGTGTTTGTAAATTCATCTCTTGCATATGCATTGTTCAAGTATCTTGAAATCCCTGTCATTTCAGGTGGAAAATCAAAATTTCTATATTTCTTTGCAACAACCTTTTATTAAAAAAAAAATAAAAAAATATTATTACACACATGATCTGCAAATAACTAAATCTACTCTTTGTGAACTTTTTTTTTTTCTTTTCAGCATGCAACAGTGTCATTATACAGTAAGGGAGGGGAAGGGAAGGGAAGGGAAGGGAAGGGAAGGGAAGGGAAGGGAAGGGAAGGGAAGGGAAGGGAAGGGAAGGGAAGGGAAGGGAAGGGAAGGGAAGGGAAGGGAAGGGAAGGGAAGGGAAGGGAAGGGAAGGGAAGGGAAGGGAAGGGAAGGGAAGGGAAGGGAAGGGAAGGGAAGGGAAGGGAAGGGAAGGGAAGGGAAGGGAAGGGAAGGGAAGGGAAGGGAAGGGAAGGGAAGGGAAGGGAAGGGAAGGGGAGAAAGCTAGCTAACAATCTAACTCATTTATAGGATTTATTTCATATAAATATGCAGAGCTATGTGGACCAGCAGACAACACCTGGAAGAGATGCAGCATAAAATGTCATAAACCTGAATCAACAGAGTAATCTTGCAGTAATAAACTGGCTCACACTTGGAAACTTTCACTGCAACGGAAAGGGAAAACTGGAATTACAATACTAGATTTCAAATGGCTGGGGAAAACTACTGGATGACACCTAATACCTCCTGGTGAGTCAGCAAGGATGGTTTGACATTCATCCTCCATCAGCCCTCACGGCAGTTCTCCTTGCACTGGCTCTGCTGACCCCTGCTACCTCTCACATGTCACTTTATGCATGTGCCCAAGCTGTGATGGAGCAGGAAAGGCTTTCTCCCTTGCTGCTGTTGCTGGAATAGTTTCAACCAGGACACCTCTTGGGAAAGTTTTCACTTCTGGAGGTGTTTGAAAATGATTCAATCCACTCTAACAAAATAATAGTCAAGGAGGAAAGTTTCTGAAGTAACTTTATTTGCATAGAAACCAGGTAAGTTTCCAATGTGGCCATTTCCCTTTCAGAGGCTGGTTGGCTCTAGGGCAGCCTAGGGACAGGCGGTAACAATGCCCAGACATCTCAGTCACCAGGACTCTTAAAGGTGGGAGAGACAGAGTTAAATTTCAGCTTTTGCTGGCTTCTTGAATTAGCATAGACAAGATCATTTAAGCTTGCTGGTCTGTGGCACTTTGCATGTGAAATGCAAACAGAAATACCTCCCTACCACGCTGAATATAGTACTGGTTTAATACTTGTGAGAGGCTTAGAGAGAGAAGTCACAGCCCAAATATGAAAGCAGATATTCTAACTCATCATCAATTTGAGGATCTGCCCAGCTGTGCTGTAATGAAACAGCCTTGTGTATTAGCACTCCAGCTACCGTGTGGCTTCAGAAAAGATACACAAATCTCTCTCTTTTAGAAAAGAACCTGAGCTTCTACGTTGCCCTTCTTTTCAGGAAGCTGAAAAGCAAATGCAAACCTTAATTATGTGGAGCTTTGGTAGGAGGTTGCAATCCGCTAAGGTGAGCTCATCTCCATCCAGGAATTTCCGGCTGGAAACAGTGATCTCCTCGGTGCTGTAAGCATCAATTTCATCAGGCAAGGGGCTATTTAAATAGTTGTCCAGCTTCCTCAGGGCCTTAAGCAAAGATTTTTCCAAATCTAGGTTAAGACAATAAAAAGGTCATTCAAGCCTGTACCAAGGTCTCTCTGACACCAAGCAGAAAGTCGACTCCTGCATCCTGTCTGCTGGCACCAGCCCAGCCCGCAGATACCCGGCCATGCCAACTCCTGCAATTCCTTTATCCTCAGCTTAAAACTTAATGCTGGGATAAGAGCTCTAAGGAGCTAAAGGGGAGTCTGAGAAAAACCAAACCGGGTCTGCGTTACCAGAAACAGCCAGGGTCAGCAAGGGCTGGCTGCAGTGTGCACAGGAGGGTGGTGCAGGAATGCATCTGCGGAGAGGGAGCTGGAGGACAGAGGAGATGAGTTACTGCATGTTTGTGAGGCTCTTGCTCTACAGAGGTGTGTGGCAAGGTAAAGCCACGGGGCTGGAGGCTTCAGCATTTACACCAATGGAGGAGAAAGGCAGCAGGAGGACAGCAGGTGGCAGACCTGAAGCCAGGGTCTCGGTTCCAGCAGGCTGTGCTCCCCAGGGGCATGGGAAGGTGCTGTGTTGTGGGCCTGGGAGCTCAACAAACCGGGAGGAGCTGGAGTCGGCGCTCCCATGCCAACAGTGGTACCTGCCCAGTTTTGGGAATCCCCAGATAAGAGCCTGAAAGGGCGCATGTTTCTAAAGCCTTCATGCTCTGGAAAAGGACTGCTTAACCTCAGATGTAACTGGCATGTCTGCAGCACGGTGTGCTGGAGTTGTACAACTCTACTTTCTCACGGTGGCTGCCAGGGCTGGTGGAAGGGCAGTAGCACCTACTTTCATTAGCATCTTTTCTTGGGTTCTTTATGAAGGCAGAGAATTTTGCAAAGACATCATTTCCTGCGGAGTTAGACTCAGGGTGTTTTGGTGCAAGTTTGGGATACCTGAGGAGTTAAAAGAAATAAGAGGAAGTTATGGACTAGCCTTTATTTTTATCACCACTAATTATTTCATATACTCTATTTAAAATGCAGCGTCGTAATATATGGCTACACAGGACTTTCAAAGGGAACCTCCCTAAGCTATAAACCAGTTAGCAAGTGTGAATTTCCACCCTATCTAAACGATGTGGCTCTCCTCCTTCTCCTGAGGCAGACGGGAGATGACTGTTTGTGCTGCAAACACCATCCAAGCAACCTGGTGCCTTTTTGAGGCTGCCTCCACCAGCGGTGAGGCTGAACGGAGCCCAGCTCCTGCCACGAGGAGGAGCGGAGGAAAAGTCCCTGCTAGCATAAGCTGCTGCTCCTCCTGGCCTCCTCACCTGTCCTGCTCATGCATGAGCAAGCTTGGAGTGGCCGGGCCAGCTGCTGTTGTTGCCAAAGGCAGAGAGGAGGTAAAAAGCGCAGGGGAGCAACTGCTCACGTAGTTTACATCAGGTTTGGCTGCTCGAGAGGAGAGTGCTTCAGAGGGCAGCTGCTGTCCTGGGGGGCAGAAGGTGCCTGGGTGGGGGGCACGATGCTGCTGGTGGTGGGCTTGGGGAGAGGTGGGGATGGCTCCTTCAGTGGGAAGGACAGATAGAAAACCCAGCCACCAGCACACATGGAGATTATCCCACCCGAACGCTCAGAAAGAGCTCTGACATTCTTTGACCCAGGACTCCTGCAGCGTGGGAGGCTTTCGCTGCTGCTTCCTTTTAGCTACCTGCTCCTGGTAAGCCGAATTATTTGTACAGTCTGAGGAGGGAAACCTCAAGCAAACATGAGTAGAGGAAAAGAGGTCAGGTTTCTGCAGCGGTATGCAGGTTTCTGCATATACTTGCTGCAGGAGGGCGGATTTCATGCCTTGGGAATGACTGTAGTGGCACAAGAGTAAACCCGGGGTGAAGGCAAAGGCAGTGAGAAGTGCACAGACGGCATCTCAGGGCTACCCCAGGACATCCACCGTGCGCTGCCAGGCCTCCCCAGCTTTCACCCAGACCGGAGGCACCAGTCCTACCACACGTTGTCACAGCTGGGGCTACACGAAGGAGAAGGGGACAGGAATACAGTACCGGGGCGGCGCTAGCTTTTCTTCTAAGAACTCCTCGATCTTATTGACATCAGTTTTGACTTCGCCGTCGAACGTCATGAAAGGGGGGTTCGTCCCTGGGGCGAGGTTCTGCAGGTCAGCAGGTTTCCTAGTGGGAGGAAGGAGGCTGGGTTAATTGCAGCGGGAACCATGCTTTCAACTCCTACACTTACTGCAATGAACTGCTTCGACTTCAAGTTAACAAGCTAATATATGTCTTGCAAAACACTACATGGCCAGCTGCCTCACAGCAGTGGTGTGAGGATCAGCTAGCCCTTATCTGAATGCTCCCTGAAATGCTACAAATTCAGGTTTGTGTTACAGAGACCTACTGCAAAAGAGATTCAAATCTCAAATGCTTCAAAGGAGTTGGTCCACTTCATATCAGTGAACCTGAAAGAGGCATCGGGCATACAGCCTGTTAGCACAACGTCGAGTCACAGCATAAGTAATGTACACTAACTTGCGTGTGTGCACGTCAAATCAAAGACATTCTTCCTTGTAAATCACCATTTTGGTAAAGCTGTTCTGAAAATGAGAACTCGTATTATGATCTCACCTTTTCAAGTCCACAGTTGTGACATTAAATATGACACCCTTTAGCCACAGGATCATAAAGAGACGCTGAGAGAACGGGCAATTTCCAATACTTTCCCCATCACTGCCAGCCTACAATTACAAAAAAAAAAAAAAAAAAAAAAAGTATGCATACATCTGTGATAGCAAATTCTGATAACAGATGTAATAGGGAAGCAGAAAATCCAGATCTGGTCTAAGAACATATAGCATGTTACTCATGTCTGCTAATGCATATTTTCATGCAAAGTTTCTTTATATCCTTCTCCAAACATGCACGTAGGTATAATGAAGACTCCTGTCATCCTGGAGATGTATTTTTTCATTAAAGTGCATAATTATAGTGCCACAAGTTAGAAAACGAACTTGAAATTGCAGCAGTCCTTCCAGAGGAAATAGTCTCCACCTCATTTGTCGGTGTGAGCATAAATCTACCTGAGTCACTGCAAGATTAAAACAGGCTTAAATCAGTTTATGATCACAGGAAACAAGCGCAGAAAGATTTACCTGTGTAAATTGAGATGTAACGTCCAAAGCACTTAAGGGAATAAACAGAATAAATCAAATAATTAAGAGTTTCCAACTCAACAATTGCAGGGGCCCAAGGGAAGGAAAGGAAGCTGCTGAGCAGCCGACCGCGGGGGTCTCCACGCTTTGCTGAACTGGGGGCTAGCGAAGCCCAAAGGCTGCACACCTCGGGCTGACACAGCATGGGGACGAGCACACCGTGGTGGAGTGGGCCTTCTCCTCGCTACTGACCCGGGGCTTTAATGCCTCAGTGTGTCCCCAGCTGAGTCACGCAGCCGTGCCTGCCTCTCCCAGCCCTTTTTCGTTCCCCCTGTGTGTCATGGTACTGTGAGATGTTTGCCAAGCTTGCATGGCTGCTGCTGGGCATGCCAGGCTTCACAACACGCTGCTGCTGGAGGAGCTTGGAGGCCTAGTCCTTACGCCTTTCGTATTGTCCTCCTGAAGTGCAGTTTAAAAACCTAGCTTAAATGTTAAGGGTACAGAAGTAAAAACCCAAGCACATCATTTACTCAGTTAATAGGTTAGTTCACGAATGTTTGTCGACCATCTTTTATAACCAAACAACGCACAGACATGAAACCAGTTCTGCCTGCTCCTTCACCCCTCTGAATGCTATCAAATCAATCTCAAACATAGCAAAAAGCTTTCCACACACACACACACACACACTGCTGCTGGATTGCTTCAGGCCCCTCACCTTCACGAAGAGCTCTATGTCTGGAAAGGAGCACCTGGTCTGGAGCAGGCAGATCTCTGCCCCGCAGCTCGCGGGATGCGTGAGGAGCGATGCTCCCGCGGCTCGGCCCGCACAGTGGGTCGCCATTTCAGCCTGTGGGATTCTCCTCTGGTCACCCTCAGCCTCTGGTACTGCGACAACTGGCAGTTTTCTCAGCAACGAGAAACAAAATAGCCCATTGCCTCACACGCTGCCAGAGAACAAAACCTTTTGGAAATGCTAAAACAGCTGGGCCACAGTGTTAGATGGGTCCTGTTTTGTAGGTGGCAAAAATGAAAGCTGGTCAAAAGCTACTATTGTGTTTTCCGTCCTACACGGAGCACTGCTTTCCAGCACTGCACAGCTCACAACAAGAACAACATTTGACTGAAAACTACTGTGCCCTTCTTCAGAAGGCCAGCAAGACCCCACAGTGCCTGCAGTGGTACCCCTACCTTCAGCCAGCAGAGGGGGGATATCATTTCAGAGCACTGCCATGACCCCTTCCCACAGTTCCTACAACAGTTTTGATATTTTTATTCATCCTTTGATAAGAAAAAAAATAAATTATCCCATTAAGGTTCATGCAACATTCAGAAAACTTTCCAGACGGCCACATGGTCAAGGAGAGCTGTGTGACCAAGACTGGCAGTAGGTGAACTTTACCTGATCAGTTACTGTCTTCTGCTGGCCATTAAATACCAAAATTTCCACTCCCTCTAACTTTGCTGGAGCTAAGGAAACAAGCTTGTTGCTCTGCGTTGTCCCACATCACTTCGGTGAGAGCAAATTTCAGGGAGTCGGACAGCAGCCCCAGCCTGCTTTCGTGGGGAAACATCCGTGAGGTGCAGTCAGTTTTACCATGACAAATGCAGAAGCAAAGCCCTGAGTCCAGTTTGTCATTAACTGGAATGACAGAAAGGCCACCAGGAAGCTGAGGGACTGGCAGCCTTGGAGATGTTACAGAAGCAACCTGCTTCTAAGCGCAAACTTGTTAACTTCCCTGCCTATGTGTGAAGAAAATTTACTACAGTGCTTCAATTTTTTCTATTTCACAGTGGATAAAACTAACAAAGCACTGAGGAACTGAATAAAACAAGGGATTAAGCACTGCTGATTACAGCAATGATAACTATAACCACCAAGACAATTGCTTGCTCCTTTGGTACTTTCTGACTACTTCTGCAAGTTGGTTGTGATGGTGCTAAACACGCTGATGAAGTCCAACAGGCTGCTGATTTTCACATTTGGTGCTGTCTGTCCTCTCACGCTGCCTACAAGGGATGCTAACAGTGCACTGCTATTTTAGCTGTATTTTGTGCAGTGCAGGTACCACAGCCTCTAGTGAAGCACTGCTGGGTTTGCCCAGCTCTGCCATTTCCTGTGGTTATGGTAAGCACTTTGCTTTTACAGCGGAAAATAAATTCACAGAAATGAAGATGTTTCCCCATTTCTGATGTGGCCATGACACGGGGGTGTGTCCCCAAGGGTTGCTGTGTCCAGACTGAGGATGGCAGGCAGATTTTTGTGAGCTGCTCAGCCAAAAGCCTCAGTTGCTGAAGTGCCATGGCAAGGGAGGCTGCAGACATTTGGGTAGGCACAGCTGGGAAGTTGGCTTGCCACATCTGGCCTTTGGAAATTGAAATTCATTTAATCCCAAGAGCCTTCAGTTCCAGGTACCAGGTGAAGGGAGGGCATATCTCTAGGCTCCAGCCCAGCCATGTCACAGCTGATGGGGAATACCTATCATTTTCTTTCAGTTCTACAGAGCTGGAGGCAAGTGACAGAAAGATTACAGTAGCCCACACAATAGCACAAGCAGTTATTAAACCTTTTCCTGCTGTAGCAGCAACAGGCAGTCTGAGATGACTGCAGGACCTTGAAAACTAAATCTGATTCAGAACCTGACACAGTTTGACCTGGCATCTCAAAGACACTACAATTTCCTATAACCTTAGATGAAAGCCCAGAACATGAATATTTTGGCCCACTGAGGAAGCTAGGGTGAATACAACTAGCTAAAATGACTTCAGATATGTCAACTTGCATTTGGAGCTACAACTCCTACTGGACAAAAAAGCACCAGAGACACATGCCAAAGGTGTTTGTTCAAGTTCCCAAAGAGAGAGTCTGCTATGTTGACTCAAAAATCACGAGTCAGGACACTGAAATAGCTTTATTGCCACCTATCAAGCAACACGACAATAGCTGAGCCATGCCATCATTGCACAATAATGTACTTTCCAACAAAGGGTGGCGGTGAGACAGGGTCAATATCTCACCTTGCAGGAACACGATACAGGTGTGGGTGCCCACAGATTAATACAAACAAGGCAACAGCACAGCTAGGAGCACTGCAGCCCCACAGCAAAACTCCATGAATTTTTCTCCACAGCACAGTCAGGGATGCATTACTCTGTGCTAGGTCTACTACGGGATTTAATTACACTCCCCGACTGCTATGCTCTTGGATGACGCAGAGTGAAATCCTAACTCCAGCAAAGTCAGCGGGAGCCTGGCTGCTGTTTCAATGGACGACTGTGTTTCCAGACTGGTTATAACCTTAATAACCAGGCAAATGCCAGTGTAATTGCAGGTAATGCCACACATTTGCCTCCACATGCAACTGTTGTGACACTCTGCTAACATCCACATCCTGCTGGATTTGGGGCTATCCTGCTGCTTAAGCAGATGTCTAACCAGAGCCTAGAGTAAGTGGCATTTATGCTTTAATTGTGATCAGTCAGGAGGTCAACATGCCTTTTCTAGTAATGCTGAGATTTAATGAGTTCATTAATCAAACAATTATGACAGACATTGCTGCAGAGGAGAAAATTTCCAAGCTGTGCATAGCAGCTTTCATTCAGAGCCCTAGGCAGCAATTGTATATTGTAGCCGTATCGACTTATTACAGCTCTGCATAATCCCATAACCATGTGCCATTACTTAATGGGATTATTAGCTGACACTCCCTATTTTCATTCATTTTTCACTGTTTCACACTCTGTTGAGTCTTTTTTTTTTTTCTTTGTGTTGTGTTTGTTTTTGTTTGTTTTGTGTACTGAGTCTTACTCAAAGAAGCTGGGAAAGGGAAGAGCTCTCCACACCCTCCTTTTCCCCAAGCTTAAACCCTAAAATAGGAGCATCATCATGCCACAAGCTGATTTCCCTAGGCAGCAGGACCTCATGCAAAAAATATTAGAAAGAGTTGAAGAACTACACTACCTTGATCCAGCAGTTTTGCTTTTCTGAGCAGCCTTGAAGAGGTCACTTGCCTCTGCATCCTCCTCTTTATCAAGAGGATAATCACAGTGACTTTACCGAGAAGTCACACACAACGTCCTTCATAAACCAGTAGTTTGGGCCCTCCCTGAGCTGCAGTTGCTCTGCCCCTGGAGCTGCTGTAAGAATTCCTTTCCTAACAGTTTTTGTCCAAACATCTTGGGAACGATGGTTGTGAAGGTTCTTCTATTGACCTCAAATGTCCTGTGCCTCCAAAATCTTGACGAGTGGAATTTGTTTTTCCTGGACTTTTTGTTTCCTGTTGAAGGTTAAGCATGGAAGAAACAGCTCAGAAGGAGCAGAGATGAGTTTTATTTTGCTTGTTTTTATATAACTCTATAATCCCTTTGAAGCTACAATAAAAAGGAGAACAGCGAGCAGAGCTTTTGTTTTCCCTGAAAGCTGAACTCCAACTCTATTTTTCCTTCTGCATGAGGGAGCTTCATTACCCCTGGCCTGCAGTGATGCTGGCTGAGAAGCAGGCTCACCCAGCGAGCAGGGCAGGACCACCGCCAGCCAGGAGACATGGAACTGTCTGCCTGGGGCCAGCGCCCCACATCTGCCCCTGCCCTCCCTGCCACAACTCCCCCGCACGTTTTTGGCCTCTAACCCCAGCTATCAGACAGTTCTGGATGCTTTTCCTTCTTGTACCATGCTAACAACCCCCCTCTCCTTTCTCACAACACATTTGGTGTCCCCTCAAAGGACGAGAAACAGAGGCACCAGGCTCCAACTACAACGCGTTGGGCCCAGCGTGGGAAGCAGCTGTGAGGAGGGTGCGACCTCGGAGAACAACAGCCATTTAGCCTTAATTCCTTCCACAGACTCGCTTGTTCTGCCCTGGCAGGGATTAAGCGAGCCCAGCGCATTCCTAGGGCCGGCTCTTGGTCTGTGCTGAGCGCCGCCGTGCCAGCCTCACAGCCACACTGTGCTGAGGGCTCTGCGGATGCAGTGGCAGGGCAGGCAAGGCCCCTGCCATGGCAAGCTCTGCCTCCCACCCTTCTGCACTGCCGGGACAGCCACTAACTTGGCTGCGGGACAGCCAAGGAGGAAGGGGAGGAGGAATGCCAGTGCTTTCTGCTCCTCCAGAGAGGAAATCCCACTGCCCGCTGGACCTCCATGGAGGGCCTGAGCCTGGGCAGAGCTTCAGGGCAGGGGCAAACATCCTTCCACTCGAGCTGCTCTGCTAACCTAAAACCTATTCACACCAAAGCACGGGTAGAAGCTGAAATCATCCACCTTTCTTTCCTTGTTTACACTGCTTCAAAGCAAGTCAACCTCTGATATCATCTCACATTATCCTGAACTGACAACACCCACTGTTGGTTAGGCCACCAAAGACCATTTGCAAGGCAACTTCACAAGGAGCGATGTCCACAGACCTTGGGAAACAAAGCTGCCCGGAGCACAGGCAGAAGGATGGAAGAAAGCAGTGTGACAAGGAAAGCAGCGAGACCATGCTCCCATACTCCCACTAGCGCAAGACCTGGCAATAACTACTGTGATACCTATAATACCTACTACAATACCCAGTACACAGGCTTGACTGCAGTGCAGCTTGCTACCATTTATCTAGAAGAAGAACCGGGTCGAGACATACCCATGTTTAGCTGTCATTCTGACAGATATATTGTTTTAATTTTTAAAAAGTGTATCTGCTCCTTGAGAGTACAAAGCATGGTTTCTGCTTTTGATGCCTGCTGCAGTAGTACTGCAACTCTGAAAAAGGCAACATTTGAAATATTGCTCTAGTAAGAGTGCTATAAAAGTATAGTTACAAGTCAGTCTGGTTCACTGAAGTCAACTCTAATACACTAAGGTAACACATACCATACACTGCGATGTGCACAGAAACACCACAGGCATGTCGTTTGGATAAGCTCGTGTTCAAACCAAAGCTTTTTGTGAGGAAGAGACAGATTACCTGGAATCTTCTCTATTTAAACACTGCGTTCACTTTGTGCCCCAGGGCTAGGGGACAAGCATCCAAACACTGAACTTTACAGAACTGTTTTGATGCCACCTACTGGACTTGAAATGAAAGTCTTGACTTGCTCTTGGAGTGATGAGAGAAGCAGCAGCCTCAGACGTTGTTAGCACATCACCTCTGCAGCAAGATTCCTTGCTTTTTGCTTACGGCACTCTTGAGATTCTGAAATCGTACTTGTAGGATAAGTTTTAAAACAAGGCATCTGTAATTTAAAATAATTTCCATTGTAATAGGAAAAAATAAAACTTTTGCAGCTAATTATTCCAGTACTTTTAAATAGTCACGTAGCTCTGCCTATCTGCTATCCAACACTTAAAACGGATGTTTCCAGACACCGTTTAATTTCTCAGCCAAATAGCAGAAATATGCGTATTTAAAGTGCAGCCATTAGTTGAGATTCCTGCACGAATTGTATTTTTGGTACTCACCAGTGTAGACTTGTGTGTGACATCCCCAACAGTGAAACTCAGTGAGGAAGTTGTGTTAAACAGCAACTGGATGCTTTAGGAAAGAGACTTATTTCCTCTTTCCTTTCTCATTTAAGAGCAAAATGAACATCTTCATTATCCAAAGTATGCCATACATTTATTAAAAAAAAAAAAAAGTATCTTATTTTATATTTAGAAATATAGATGTGTATCTTTCATCTTGAACAGTATTACAGGGTTCAGACAACACACAATGTACTTAAAGGATTACAACCATGAATACGCAAGTTCAACAACACACTTTGTACTAAACCCTAATTAAGCTTTTGGGTTAAGGAGGCAACAGTAAGTGCAACTACAAGTGATCTGCTAAAAATAGCTTTGTTCTCCTTTTTTTTTTTTTGCACTATAGAAAGAAAAAAAACAAAAAAAAAACAAAAAAAAAAAAAAAAACCACCACAGGATAAGGAGGGAGCAAGTAAAATAAGTAAAGCTTTCTCTAAAGAACAAAAGGGTGTTTTGATTTTCCCTATCGTCTTCTTCAGTGTTACTTGTGAGATCCCTTTTTCCTGCTGAAGCCTGCCCTGGCTGACTTAATTGCAGCAGGGAGCAAATATGAGTGTTCTCCTTCCAATACAAATGACTTCTAGTACTGCATCAGAAGAAGAGTGTTTGTTGTGAAGTCCACTTTGGCAGGTAGCATGGCCCATTTCCACGTGAGCAGGAATGATCCCCTTCTCAACCCACTGCCTTGCACAAGGTAGAACAATTTAGGGCTATGAAGACCATCAGAGATGCAGCCTTCAGCTAATTGTAAGACAAGACCCTGCTCTACACCACCCCTGGAGTGTGTGTTTGGGTGGTTCAAGATATCATAGTGAGATCGTTAAATGCAAGACAGAAATAATCCCCATGACCACCCATCCAAACTAAACCATGCTGACATGGGGCAATAAGATCCCACAGAGCAGGCAAAATTAGTAATTTGGACAACCAGCTTAAAAGCAGACCCTGTGGCCTCTAGAGGTCTTCCTCCTTCTCCCCTTTCTCCTACTTCTCTCTCAAATCACACTCAGCCAGTGTATTTAGGTTTCCCTTTAATTTTTAAACAAGCAAATTGGCTGCAAATAGGGCAGGTCCTTTAAGTATCGTCTCTGCTAAACATCCTCTTGAATGACAACCTGAAGTGCAGCTAGCTACATAGGATCAAGAAGATTTAATTTTGTTGTCAGAATAAAGCAGTCTTTTTCATTTTAAGTCCTCTGCACTCAGCAGGGGAGGAGAAATGACAAAGTAAAGCATCAACTGACTTAACATCTCAATGATCCAGTCTGCTAATTGGCCCACTTTGGGAAGCGTTTGAATGTGTTAAAAAGGGTAGGTGACCAGATTAGCAAAATGCACAAACCCTGAAGACACTCCTAGACAGAACTGGAGGAAGGAAATCTGGAGGAGGAAGCAGCAATGTGGTAGGAGGCAGCTCTGGGCATCCAACTACTTGAGCTTCTACTACCCTGGAGGGAAGAGCCTGGTTTTGTCAGACATTAAACCCTCTCCGTTCTGGTCAATGGATGCCACACACTACAGTGCAGAGTCCCATAGCATAGAATATGGTATGATAAACCAAAACCCAAGTGTCTTCTAGAGCACCAATGCAGCTGAAGGTGATTTGAACCACTGGGTGTGTTGATTTCCCTGTTCCCTCCCTCCCAGTCACAAAAACGAACACCTGGAGGGAGCCTTGGAGGTCCTGTCAGGCATTTCAACAAAACATAAGGGTGAGTTTCAACCAGAGAGATGGTGGAAAACAATCTGATGATAAAACACAGCCTGCTGATGGAGTCCACCACCCACCAGTGCTTTTTGGAATAGACCCAATGCCCCACAAGCCAATAACCCTAAGCACTGGGATAATTGAAAGGAAATAAAGAAGGGTATAAACTGTACAGCTGTTACATGCTAAAGCTGGAAGCCACCTCACACAGAGTCAGCCAGAAAAAAATAGGTCTGGTCAGTGGAGACAGAGAGAGTCACTCCTCAAGGCTGATTCATCCTGCCTGTCTCAAACACCCACCCACTTGGAATGACATGCCCTTTGGCACCACTGCTTTCTTAAACTACAGCCCTAAACATCCCCTTATAGTTTGGACATCTAATTTAACTTAGGTGAGCTGAAATCCACTCTTTGAGACTACTCATCAGCTTCAGATAACTGCTGCTGCAATAGTAACACCAGAGCAAAATCACTGTTTTGTCTCAAGATGAGACTTCACCCCCTTCAAGAGGGGCTCAGACTTACTCTCCACTGGGACCTCAATGTTTCTTCACCCTCAGCATGGACATCACTCCAAGAACAGGACAATAGCAAGTGTCATTCATGCCACTGAACACATCTTAGTGATGATGTAGCTAACTCTAGGGCAATGATGGAAGGGAAAGCTACTGCTCAGTAAACAGCAGCTGTTATCCCAAAGAGCGTTTATATTCCAAAATAACTAAATGTTTCTTTGGAAATGGAAATAGATTGTGGCTATGGTATGTCTAATAGTGAGATCCAGCCTATCCAACCAGATGTCATGCGTGATAGGATGCTATTGGCAATGAAGAAAGTCCATGTATTAAGAATAGCCAGACAAGCAAACAATGCCAGAGGTTACCCTCTTCTGTGGAAGAAGAGAGCAGTTACTGCAAAATGCCTTTTTATTTAAAGTGGATTGAGCAAATCACTGCAAATCTAAGTGCTGAAAATGAATGTTTGATATATGCTTACAACAATAGTGGACACATGCTAATACGGACCAGTATTTATCCATTGCCCAGGTAAGGCTGCCCAACTCAGAGGAAACAAGGAGCACTACAAGGATCCCAGCGATGGCAACTGAAAATCCACACCTCAGCCCAGTAATAACACACTGCGATGGCAAAAGGCAACAGAGTCTGAGTCTGCAAGGGGACACAAGCCTTGAGGCACCTCCAGGATCCGAACAAACCCCAGGATGGCTGCAGCAGCAGTGTCCTCACCAACAGCAAGCACGCCCAAGCAGCAACCCAGGCCAGGAGGGCTCAGAAGGCTCACTATATAAAATGCTGTGTGGATGAAAGCTTTTACCCAAGGCTAGGCCAAAAAGAGATGCCAAGTGAAAAAGAATGAAAGGAAATGAGGGTAGGTGAAAGAAGGTAAAAGGAATTAACTTCTCACCCGCACAGCTCCAACCAACCGCAGGACTCAATTAAACTGGGTTTTGTGACCACAGAGCGTAAGCAGTAGGCTACAGGTTGAGCCTACCTAGGAACAGGACAATTCAGATTTATACTTCTACTGTGTTTTTAATGATGCAGCTGTACATTAGTGATTAGCTAATTATGAGCTATCCAGCCGTTATTACTGCTAATACAGGATGGCTTGTGTCCTGGAGCAGGGCTCTTCTGGCATTAATGTGAGTTCGTGCTGAGCTCCACCTGCAAAAGCCATGAAAGCCTTCCTACCTCATATTTGAGCATCCAAAGCCTGGGCAAGGTTCATGTCTCATGGACTGGCTACCTGTTAGCATTTCATAACATCTAACAACAATGTCATTATTACGGCTCTTTTCCTTCTGTCAGGTTTCTGAAATCATAGTAGTTAGATCTTTCTTTCCTTCAGTATTTGCATTACTTTACTGACTTCTTTGTCTTATTGGATTTCCTAATTTAGGTACTTGGTAAGGCTCCTTCAGAATGAGGTTTCCAAAATGCCTTGCTTTTTGCTGGAAGTGGTTCTCTGAAGTCTTTTGGTCCCGAGTTCACGCTGAGGGATTAACGGTGCTCTGGAGTTTCTTAGCAGGGCATTTGCCTCCATCCTGCTTTTACGGAGCGAACAGCGGTCACAGCTTAAAGGGGCTGTATACATCAGGAAGCTCTAATCCTCTCTAGACAGCAGAAAGGAAAAGAGGTCTGAAATTGCTGCAATTTCCTTTGGTTTCTGTTCTCTCTTCCCCACTGCGTGCCAGCAGCCATTTTGGGACAGAGAAAGCCTCCATTATTCTAACTTTTAATACTTTATTTACTTACTCATGGTCCGCTGGTTAAGTAATTACTGCTGAAATTAACTTAATTACTTAGTAAGTAATTAAATGCTTTTGATGCATAGACAGAAATTTTCCTTCATTAAAAAGTAACTTTGTGGCAATAAACTTTTTACCTTTGTCAAGTTGTTAGGAATAATTAGACCAACGTAACAGGTCTGAAAAACACTAAAAACAATGCAGCCCCCTTTTCCATTTTAATAACTGCATCTACAAAACTGATTAAGTGATAATGGAGGTATTAACCAAATTATATTTAAAAATAGATTAAACAGAAGCTGTTTCAACTCAAAGGTTAACATTGTTCCAAGAAGTTACAGGCATCAATTTACAAGAACTTATAATGACAATAACTCCAGAACCACTATTAAGTACAGAATGTGCCACTCAATTTTAAGGAGCCAAATTATTAGACCTTTCATTATTACTGTTTTAGAAAAGAAAGGCCTAAACTCATTCCTGATATTTACATGAAACACTCGCTTACTTTTGATTTTGCTACTCACAAGCTGCCCAGTATATCTACTGAGCAGTAGGTCTGCCAGCACTCAGGCCTTCCAGTTCTGACCGAGTTCATAAATAAATGAACCATTAAACAATAATTCTGTAAAATAAACAACACAGGAGACTACAAATGAAAATTAAAATGCACATTATCCTGTGATACATTTATGGAGACTGTGCTTTTACTAATATTAACTCCTATTCAAATGAAAGGGTTTAAAGATTAAGCCTGTGTATGTATGCCTTCTTACAAGGGGGAAGTATGAAACAATCCTGCAGTGTTCCTGCTAGCCTTGGACAGACCTGTAACGCTGTCAAAGGCATTTTCAACAGCAACTGTGGCTCTCTACAGGGCAGTGAGAGGCAGCCAACAGGTACACTCCAACAATTCCTAAAATCCAATGAAATTACATAGGAAAAATGCAAATTACGGATTTATTTCCTCATGTTTTACAGCTACCTGTGCCAGGTCTGCAAATAAAGCCACTGTGGTAGCCACGGCACTCAGCATAACCCGAGACAGTGTTGTGTCTGCTTTCGGGGTGAAACCACCAGCACGTCTTGTGAAGAGAAGGCAACTAACTAAACATAAAGGATGCCTGCACCTAGCTACCTGGAATCCACAGCACAGTAAGTGTGTTGTAACAGCACAAAAGCAAGCAGCAACCAGGAATCCAACACTTTGTTAGATCAACAAGGTAAAAATAAATAGGAACATTAATGTGTGACTAGCAAAGACTGAAAGTCTTGGGCTACAAATTAGTAGGGCTTAAATGAATCTTGCCCAATTTAGGAATAACATTATCCTACACAAGTAATTGTCATGTTGCATTAGCTATTCGTTATGTCTCATTCAGGATAGCATTACTTTCAGTTATCATGTACTATAATAATGATGGTACTGAGTTATATGGGTATTATTTGTGTGGAATGACTGAGATTTTTCAAAGCTTTGTAAGTAATTGTTGCCACTCCTCCTAAATGGAAACCGTCTCATTTTAATGGCAGATGTGACAAAACCTCCATTTATTTTTTTTAAACATTTTTACAAGCAAAAATAATAATAAAACGGGTGTTCTATTGAGAAGAGGTTTTAAGCAGGGGCAAAGGGCAGCAGCTGCAGGGGTGCCCCCACCCCATTTCCCTCTGAAGTGAGGAGAGGGAATTCCATCATCTGTTAACCACAACAGAAACACACTGGGTAATTAATAACAACAACAACAAAAAATACACAGCCCTCAGAAAGATCACTCCTCCTAATCCTTGCCCACTCTCACTTTAAGATTCTTAACCATAGTTTCAAACAGCCCCAGTAGCACAAGAAAACTGGGGGCTTTGAACTGAAGGCAGGTGAGCACCTGAGCTGCTGAGCCCTGGAGAAGGCTGCCTGCCCACGGGCAGCAGCTGGCACCCTACACCTTATACCAAGCAGCTCAAGCCCAAATTTCTTCTTTTCTTGCTACGAGTTTTGCCTGCAGAGTTCTTTCTGTCTGCGTGTAACAGGAACACTACCAGGTCACAAGTACACAAGCAACAAACCAAATGCTCTTAGCTATTTATCCTGTTACAAGAATTATGTTTAAATACCTCAATGCTATTTCTAATCCGTATTTAATAACATGGCAAGATGCCGGTTGAACATTCTACATTGAGACAAAAATCTTATATCCTTTTTAAATTCTTACAGGGAATTACTGCAACAAAAGAGTATTATATGCTCAAACACATTATAGGTCTGGGAAAAACAGATTAACTGGTATTTCAGTGACACATCCTGTTTTACACTTCACTGTAGGATACTTACCAACACAGCCCTGCGTTTTCAATCTAAATGCAAAACACATACATACATACAAAGTATCTGTAATTTGTACTGTAAGCAAATAAGTAAATAAATAAGAAATAACCAAAACAAATAAGTTACTTTACGCAACTCGTGGAAGTAGGTGGATGAAGGCTTGGTGGAAAGTGCTTGAGAAAATAATTTTCCGCTGGTGTTCCTAATTCTGATGCTTAAACCAGAGGTGAAGGTGAAATGAGGGATTTATTTATGTGGTGTTTTCTTCCCCCTCCCCTCCCTTTTTAACAGTATTTTATGTTTTGGCCCAAGTAGAAAAATGATTCAAATGACCAGGTAAAATATTACATAGAAATGCCAGTTCCTGTGGAAACTGGCAAAACTGGGTCCCATAAGAGCAGCAAAACACTGGGCACCAGTAACAGCAAAAACGCAGGGGCTCCATCACAAGGACTAGACTCTGCTCCCTCCTTTCCCAGTAGAAACCCAAATTCAAAGCCTATCCTCATCCTGCTTTCCTTACCACCTCATTTCCATTCCCAGCCCTCTGGAAACTGTGAGAAACACAGCACTGCTAATCCAAATACAGTTTTTAAATGTATACTGCATGCACCATACTGCAAAACAATCAGCCCCAGTACCTACACAGTGCCTTGCTCTGAGGGATGTCAGCACACACCCCTACATTTTTAAGCCTTCAGGGCATATTCAGATCCTGTTTCAAGTTTTATCTGCCACCATTTTACTTTTTCAGCTCAGATTCAGTAATAGCTTTTAAAAGTAATTTCACAGAATTAATTACCACATAAATGTCAATGATTCTCCAAGGCACAAAGGACAGCTTTTCTGCAACCTGAGTAAATGGTTAACTATTCCATTTTAGTAATTTAGTAATAAAGGACATGCATTTGTGATTCCAATCCTTCTGCCATTTACTTCATTCCGTCACAATTATATTTCTAGTCTAAGTATTTAAATATATGTTGAAATTTCAGCATATGAAGAGGAAAAAAAGTGGGAAGTATCACCTTTGCACCTCTGCCTGTGTCCTTTCACAATAATCACCTCTCTAGGAGGGGAAAAAAAGGAGAAAGGTAACTCTTCCTACAAAGCCAGCCCCCTCACTGGGGCAAACACCACTTCATGTATCTCCTTTGTGCAGAGCTGCTCGAGAAGCATCATCCCAAGGATGGGCTCCCACAGCCTTTTCAGACAGCACGCAGCACAAGCTGCCACTGCTTGGTTTGCAAAGCTAAGGATTTTTATTAGGGAATTAAAACAATTTCCCTCAGCGCCCGTGTTATTGAAAGCAACTGTAATGTAATCACTCCTCTTGCTCAGTCTTTTATCAGTAAATAATCAGACACTGCAAATGGAAATGCATACAACTCCTTATCACTGCGTGACATTTTATTATCTGGGCAAGAAAATAATCATGCAACCTTCACACGGCATTGACTTACACCCCACGGTCGGAGCCCAAGGAATGAGCAATTCCTTGCTTTTTAAAAGAGGCAGTAGGATCTGTTTTGGGTGAGAAACCAGGAAACTGAACGCAGTCAGTGATGGACCATGAGCAAGTCTGCTTGCTTCAGTTCCCTGTCTATAAAATATACAATATTTCCTTTTCCTGCCTTACTCCCTACTATTTCTGATGAGGAGGGTCTTTCTTCTGAAAAAAAAAAAAAAAAAAAAAAGCATACAACCACCAATTCAAAGTGATTTTATCTGAGATAAACGTCCTAAAAAAAGTGTAGCTGTATTAGTAGTTTCCATTATCGCTTCCCCTTAAATACATATATATATTTATTTTTTTAATAACCTTAAATATACCCTTGCATGGATCCATACAATAAATAGCACAAGGCTGTAAGAAAGGCCAAAGCACCAAGCAGGCAGCAAGACAAGTCCCAAGCACGGAGGCATGATAGCACATCAGGCTGTGATCACCTCATTTCCAAAGAAGGGTGGAGCCATTCCACAGGATTTATGAGCCAAAGGCTCACTTTGACAATCAGGGACAAGGAAAACTTCCAGCTCTGCCCTGGTCCAGGAGACAGGTATCATCAGCCTTACTATGATGGCAAAGCTCAGGGAGAAAAGGCATGGCTGGATCTTGGGCAGCAGGCTTACCTCATCACAAATTTCTGCTGATTTCAGAGAACAAGAAATACAGGACGGGCCTGTAGCCTGAATCAAGAAAAAGTGACCTCTGGCTAGCAAAAGGCTTAAGTGGCACGCGATTTTAAACCTATATTTAAAGAAAACACATGGTGAGGTGCTTTACTGAATCAGTGTACTGAGAATAAATACAAATATGAAAAGATCTAGAAATGTAGCTTTGAATGCATTTTATTTTTTCAAGCTTTATATATATATATATAAATAAAATATATATATTTTACATAAAGCAAACTTGCAAACAGCAGAGATCTGCAATTGCACTGAAAATAGATGCTTACAGCTTGTACGATATTATGCGCACATAAAGCTTCAGGATTTCAACACAGACAAAAAGGGGGCTCTAAGAAGTCTGGCTAGATCACACCAAAAAAAAAAAAAAAATCAAAAATTAGATGCAAAATCATAACTATGATCTGCTGGACTGTGTTTTTGTAGAACAGGATTTGGACTACAAGTTGTAGACATGACTGCTCCGGCCAGCATATCTCCAAGAGCATGGTAGCAACAGGGATTTTGGTATGGTCTATGCTAAAGTCAGCAGTTCCAAGGATCTTTGTTTCTTTGCAGCAGCCTAAGCCCTACAAAGGTGACAACCCAAACTGCCAAAAAAGGAAAAGCATGAGAAGTAACTATGAGAAAGACTGAATTAGGAGAGTGTGCATAGCTCTTTTGGAGAAAGAAAAAAAAAAAAAAAAAAAAAAGATTGATAATATTGCCTTTTTAACAAAAGTCTATGAAACACAACTTTTACTGAAAGACCGCTGAACAAATACTCAGATCCCAGAAAAACAAGTGTAGGTGCACACAGGGTAGACACAGTAAATGAAATGAAGAGTTGCGAAAGAAATTCATAATGTTGCGTCCTCTTAAGCTGCATCAGGGAACCCTGATTTGACACATTCCAGCTGGGAAATGAAAAGAAAAAGGTAACTGAGAAAAGGCAAATGCCCCTGGGAAGCCAGCCAGTTTCGTGCTTTGTAAGACACTCCCGGAAACAGCACCGCCCCGCGTGTGTTACCAAGCACACCTCCTGACCTGCGCTGGTACTTGGTGTACTGCTGGATATATTCAGAGTCAAAAAATGTCCTACAAACAGCAAACCAGCCAGCAACCAGGAAATTGGGACCGTTCTGGTTCGGCTTGGTCTCGGCCAGCTCCAGCCAGATGCTGCTTTCAGCACACCGTGCTCCTGCCCTGCTTCACCACACCGGCTTTCTTCTGAACCCCTTCTCCCTCTGGTTCTAGGATAGCTTTCCTTACTCCTCGGTTACAGAAGCTGACAGGTCCCATAGCCAGCTGTATCAAAAAGGATGGTGGGGGGGAAACAACGTAAAAGCTCCTGCTTTCTGAGGAAGGTGCACAAGATGCGGCTTGGGAAGGATGAGAACTGAGTGAGGAGAAAGCAGTGGATGTGCTCATTGAGGAAAATAGGGCATGGTTTTGACAGAAGGTGAAAAGCTGGTAGGGATGGGAGGAAAGAAGGGAAGGAGCAGCAGTCTGGTTCTACTACTGCCCAAACCTCATCAAATGTTTCCCTGTTCATTACCCAGCAATTTATCTTACCGTAGCATTTCACCAGTCCAATGCAGTCATTTTTGGCAAGATTTGGGCAAAGGGCTCTTATCCCTTTGCTTGGATAAATATGCACCATCTCATTTTCCCCCAAAACCTCGTTTAATCCATAAATAAGGATGAAGCATAACTTCCCACATACACATCTTTACTTTCATCCTCCTGAGTCCACTTAAATCCTGACTTGCTACAGCGAATCTACATTAAGAAGGCAGTATTTTCTCCTTGATATTTTCACTTTGATAGAGGATATCAGCCATTCTCCTTATAAACAATACCTATCCAACTTACAGACTCATTACACTGATGAGCAAAAACCAAAATCTTAAGTACCTACTCAGTAATTATACTGTAACTGCTTACCTCAGGTACAGAACAGAGTCTACTGAATGGGCATAAAGGCTATGATTTTTTTTCAGGGACCTGAGCTCCTACTGTCTATGGACTTCTTGAGTTTTAGGACAGCCATTTTGTACTTTAAATTGAATTTATATATGAGCTACAGGTCCACCACATCACAGAAAATGGGGTTGGTTCTTCCCTAGCACATAACACACTGCCCCTCAAGTCGGATATGTCAACTGTGGTGCCTGGAGGCACGGATGGAGGCACTTGCTATTTCCTCTGTCTCCAGTCACGTCAAGGCTTCTGGCACTTTAACTTTCTGGTTTATCAGAAATTTTGATAATTCAGCACATCTCTAAGCGCGTTTGACTGACCTGACATATCTCAAGGAATGGTGCAAGGAAATTTGGTATCAGTGAAGTAACCTCACTCCCTGCTAGGGATAAAATAACTCTCTGAATGAAAATAAATGACTTTGATTTAGAGGCCAAGAATGTCACAAAAACTGGGTGAAGCTTATTACTTTTTGTTGGATAAAATCTATTACCTTAGGCTCAGGGGCAGCTTTTACTACAAAAAATTTAACCCTGAAGCTAAACAAAAACTGTTTTGGAAGAGTAATCTCAGAGAAGACCTTGTGCTCAAGCCGGCTTGTCTGGTTGCTTGTGCTCAGCACTTACAGCAGAATTAGTATCCCCAGAAATCTTTGGCATGATGAAATCTGTAGTTGTGATTCTGGTGTTTAAGTTGTCTATCTGTAAGAAAATTTTAAATTGATTGGTAGATAAGCTTGCAGGTTTTTGGTGGTGGTGTTTTTTGTTCCTTTAATTTAGAAATAGACTCTTAAACCCTATATGGATTTTTAGATTGCTTAAAAATAAATGAATATTTCACTAAATTCAAATGGAAAGATAAATATGTCATTTTCTGACAAATTAAGGGCTCTTGCCATGTAGTGGGGAAGGGGAAGAGAACATACACATGCTTACTCTTAGAAGACCAGTGTCCTACCCAACCAGAAAATATATCTGAATGCCCTTCGCAAACACTTGCCTTTGAAAGCCATCAAACATCACTATCTAAAGAAAACACATGGTACGTGCCGTTTCATGGGAAAGTGGAAATCAAATAAGTACCTGGAGAAATGCTTCGATACGGTGTTACCCTTACAGCCTAGGAGTCTTTTGCTGTTCAGCTTCATTAAGGGCATGGTCTGGTTGCCTAAAGACAAACAAATATCTCCTGTCTTTGGGGATACTTTAGAGTAGCCTGTCTGGCACCTAGCTGCTGGTCCAGAAAGACATCGTCTTCCACAAAGGCTGCTAACCCTGCTAAGTGCTCTGGTATGATATCTCTGCATTGAACCGTCCAAGTTCAAACTAAACAGCATCACATAGCAACCCAAATCAGCTTAAAAGCACAGTTCCCAACACCCATTCTTGTGGAGCTGGCAGGAACTTTGCCGCCCACCTTGCAGGGGGAGGCACGGGACAGCACAATTGTCACGATATTCAAACATGCAGGCAAAATGGGAGCGAACCCATGCAAAGCAGCAGGAAGCAGGCAAGGAAAAAGCCTCCACATTTGAAAGAACAAGCCCATGATAAGCAGTAGTACAAACGGGAAGCAAATGCTGTGACTAGTCATCTCACAGTTGGATCTGAAAAAGACCCACTTACTTTCTGACAGTGATGCTTCCGTTTGTTACTCTCAAAGCTTTATTACTGAAAGAGGAGCAAGAAATTTAATGTTAGCCACATCTGGCATAATGCTCCCTCACAGGGAAACTGAGGATCATTCAGTCACTATCACTTATATTTTTTCCTCATTTTTCTCCTATTATGGGGCTTGCTTTTAACATTATTCTCTATTTGTGTTGTGCTATCACATGATGGCACAGACCTCCTATCTCAAGCACTGTGCGTGCAGGCACAGATAGCACACAGACAACATCTTGACCACTTACACATAAGCCAAAACTCCGCAGGCAGATGAGCAGAAATAGCGACGACAAAGGAACTAGGACCATATTTAACTGGACAGACAACAATCCTGCTATCTTGAACAGCCAAATCGCTGCCCAGTTCCTACGAGCAGAAAAATAGGGAGCAGAAGGGCGAAAGAGGTCAGCAGCACTTGCAAAGCAGAAGTGGGTGACAACACCTCAAAAGCATTTTGAAATAACAGACAGGCACGTAACACTGTTTTAATAGAGCATGAGCAGCGGGGTGGCAGGTATATTAGAAAAATGTGTGTGAATGGAAGCGTTTCGGGCTGGAAATGAACATTTGCATGCAGTTTGGATCATCACCTCACTTCCTTAACTTTGGGGTTTTAGGAGTTGCTCAGGAAGGAGCATCACACCTGTGGACCAACTGCTGTGGTCAGGTATAAGGACACCAGAACAGACACATGCAATAGTTCATGCTGTCTCACTTTGGAAACCACTTTTCTTCTTTCTCCTGTCAAAATTCAGCAGCAGCTACTAAAGCATAATATCGTGCACATGCTCCTAAAACACTTCAAGCTAGTACAGAGAGTTTCCAGTCCTTTTATACCTCCTTTCCTTTTAGCAAAAGATGGTGAGAGCATCTCCAGGTGACAGCAAAAGCAGCAGGAATTCCCCCACAAAAGCATAAGAGAAAACTGCTTCCCATTTCCCAGCACTGCCAGCCCTGCACATTTTGGTCAGCAGGGAGATGCTGAGCTCTCCCATAGGGTTTGTTTTTTTCTTTTTTTCCCTTAGATGTAACTGGAAAAAGCTTGTGCTGGTATCAAACTAAAAAAGTTTAGCTCCCAGATGAGGTAAAATTTTCAAACTTTGTGACACTTTTCCACATTAGAAAAATATCATTAGAAAAGCAGCTGCAGTGTTCTCAAGGCATCCGTGAGTTACTAATGCTACATCAATCACGAAAATGCTCCTCCTGTTTTTGTTCATTCACAAATATTTATATAAAAAAGCATCCTTAATCCTAATTTTGGGGACTGCAGAGTCACAGCATTTACTCTTATTCTTATCAGAGCCTGCTCTCTAATTTTGGCCATGTTCTCCATAAAGAGTGCACCCAGGTCCACCAGCACACATGCAGTCATCGTGACTTTCACCCTCTGCCATGCACCAGCATTTACTGATGGGCATGCGGATGCGAAACAGGCACAAGGGCGATACGCAGGTGAGCACAAAGTCACTTCAGCCAGGCTGAGCAGTGGCAGCTCCTGCTGCTTGACACACAAGCACAGAGTTCAGCCCCTGCTACTGCCCAGAAAGGTACCTATATGCCACAGCATCCCAGCCTGGGCTCCGAGGGCTCGCCTAAACCAGGCAGCACGTTCACCAACATCAACCGTCACTGTTGCTCATTTTTCCAGTACATGAAAATGGCAGAAATTATTTTAAAGACCATCACAATTTATTTATTTTTGGTCTATTTTCCTCTAACCCTGTCCAGACACGTGCAAATTGGACAACTGAAAGGGATGTAACATTGCTGGGCAGTTTATTGACCTTGTGAATCCCAAACTGTCCAGTCTGGGGGCAGAGGAGGCTCTCCCAGTCCACCAGAACTGAGTTCCTTGTGTACCCTTTCCATTTAAACCTAAAGAAACCTCAAGTAACACAGCATGGGGCTCAGCAGGGGAAACTCTGGGGGAAGCCACCTTGCAGTCAGGTCTGTGCCAGTGGGATCATGCAGTCCCACAGCTTGTGGGGCTGGGGATGAGGGCACCGTGACCGAGTGGGGAGCCTGGTCCTGTCCACACCAACGCACAGGAGGAATGAGGGGTCAGAGGCAGGTGTATTTAGGGCGTTCATCACCAAATCGCCTTGCTCTGCCAGATTTAAACGCAGGAGCTGCCTGCGGGGTCCCGGTGAAGGGAAGGGTCACCAACCCTGCTGAGACGCACCCCACCAGCCCCCCACGCCCTACCTTGACGAAGAGGGAGATGTCGTGCTCCTGCTTCTCCTCCTCCTCTTCCTCCTGCTCCAGCGCTGCCGGCGAGCCCGTCCCATCCTCCTCATCCTCCGCCCGGCCCCGCACCCCGTTCAGCCGCAGCCCCGCCGCCTCCTCGCTGCCTCCCCCTGCCCCGGGGGCTTCGGCTCCGCTCCCAGCCTCCGGCCGGGGCTCGGCTCCGTCCTCGCCGTCCAGCCCCGCGCCCTCCGCCTCCCCGGGGCTCTCGGGAGCCTCCTCGGGCCCGGCCGGAGCCTCCCCGGGGCTCTCCCCCGACGGAGCCCCCTCCGCGGCCGCCTGGGGGCTCGCCCCCGACGGGGCTTCCTCCCGCTCCCCATCCTCGGGCTCCGGCCCTAGCGGGGCCTCGTCCCTCTCCTTCTCTTCGGGGGCTCCCCCCTGCACCTCCTCTCCCAAATCTCTCCCCGCCGCTTCCTCCTCGGGCTCCGCTCCCCCAGCCTCAGCCTCCAGCACCGCATCCTCGGAGCCCGGCCCCGTCGGGGCCGCCGCTGCCGCCTCTTCGGGGCCCGTGGGCAGCGGGGCCGCCTCCTCTGCCTCCTCCGCTGCCCCCTCGGCCAGCACCGAGCCCTCCGCTCCCCCCCCGGGCAGCGCAGCACCGTCCCCGACGGGCTCCGGCTCCTCTGCCCCCGACGGCGGCTGCTGCCCCTCGCCGGGGGTCTCCTCCCGTCCCCCGGGGGAGCCTCCCTCGGGGGGCTCCGCGCTCCCGGCCGGCTCCTGTCCCGCCCCGCCGTCGGGGGGGACACCCGGGGGTCCCTCGGAGGGCTCCGCAGCCCCTTCAGGAGGCAGCTCCGGCTTCCCCACCGCCGCTGCGGCTTCCTCGCCGCCCCCTGCCCCCGGGAGGTCGCTCCCCGACGGCTGCCCCGGGCTCTCCGCCATGGCACCGGGACCGGGACCGGGACGGTGCCGCCGAGCCTGGGAGCAGCGCCGGGCACCGGGGGGGGCCGCGCCTGCGCTGCAGCCCCGGGGGCGGCCAGGGGGCGGCAGCCGCAGGTGTGTGCGCTCCTCCCCCGGCTTTCAGCCCTGCCCGCCCCGCTGAAACGCTCCGGGGATGCGGGGGGGCACGGCGCAGTGCTGCTGGCCGCCGCCCCAAAGCTGCCCCGACCCCATCCCGGGCATAGAGCCCACAACTGGGGGGGGGCAGGCAGCTTGTCGCCCTCGAGGAGTGGCTAGTGGTGCTCGGTGAGCTGAAAACATCCCTCCTTTGCTACTGGTAGAGAAAAGAGGGGATGGGAAAGTTAGCAGAAAAGATTAAGGTAGCATCTTTAAAAAACGAGCTTCTGTGTACGTGTATCCAAAACCACGGCGTGGGGCTGAAGGCGGGATTTTGGAGTCGGCACGCAGAAGATGCAGCCGACAGGAGGTGGGCAACGCTGTGAAATAAATAATTCAGTCAAATAAATGCTTGCTCTGATAAAAATAAGCAAGCAGGTAAATGAATAAATACTCCTGCAGCTGCTTTACATAGAAGCTATGCCGGCCCAGAGGCGATTTCCCAGCCAGGCAAAAGAATGGGGAGATACAGACTGGCTTGCTGGGCAGCCGCGATCGGAGGGGGTGCTTCTTGGAGGTTTGGGCATTTTGGAATGAAAGCCTGGCCTTTGGCAATGGGCGTCTTGCAGCTGGACCCGTAATAAGGCAATTATTTCACTTCCCTGACATGAACAGAGACTGACACATCTCAGTCATCTCTATCGCTACCCAGATAATCCCGTGCCTGGATCTGCATCTCTTCTCCAAATCCCTCTGCTGGTCTCAGTTTCAGTTTTCGTTAAGGTATGAGCCTGACATGGGACTTGCATCATCATGCTGTCTGATGGAGATACGTGAGCAGTGACTGTCTCTCCCCAGTACTCAATCCCTGGACAACACCAGTCCTCTGGTTTTGTCCATCACCTGCTCTGTGGCTCTAAATGCAAAATAAAATAAGGATTTCAATGGCAGCAAAAATAAATAAAAAAAAAATCTGTCAGTGATAATTCCTGCCTCAGGAGTTGCTTGCTGCTGCCTGCTCTGCTTATGCCATGACTTCCATGTGCCAGCAAGAGAGACAAAATAGGAAGAGTCGGGGGACAGGGTAAAGAGGGATGAGGTGGGCATAGCTCAGAGAAGAGGCAGCCAGGTGACACTTTTGGAAATATGCCATGAAAATTAGCTCTGTCCCAGCGAAGCCCCGGAGCTTCAGATCTCTGTTGCCCTGTGCTCTATGCATCCAACACTTCCCCTCTCAATTACTCAACAATTACTTAACAATTAATCTCCCCCGCTTCACACTCCTTTACGCTGTCTTCAAGCTCTTTATGTCCCATCTGTTTCTAAAACAGGCCCCCAGCTAATAAATATTATTTTCTCGGTTCAGCTCCAGCAAGGATTACTGCACACCTTCTTCGCCTAAAAGCTGAGTGCAGGCAATTAAATATCGCATATGTCAGACATTAGTGGACAGCACCAAGATCCCTTTACAGCCTGTTGGTGAACACGTTGCATCCCTGGGGGTTATCAATTAGGCTCTACTTGCTTGATTATTGTCACTTCCTCTCCTTCCCTGAATGTACAGTGAGTTGCGGATCCAGGTTACTGTTTTGCAGCCTAAAGGGAAAAAAATGCCTTTTGCATTACAAGGGAGCTGCCAAATACACAACAGCCAAATATTTAATGGTTCACCCTAACACAATGAGCAGAGAACTGGGGTAACGGAGCCAGCAAGGCGTTTTTGCTCACACAGCAGCCTGCTCTGCCTGTTTTCACTGCTGGCTCTGGCTGGCATTGTGCTGTTTTGCTGGGTGGGCTCGTCCACATGTACCACGTTTCACAAGGGAAGATGTGCATCCCCAGGGCAAAACCTGTCTGCACAGAGGATTTGGATTCTGCTCATTTCTGCCAGATGCTGAGTAACCAATGTTGCACTGCACTCGGTGGGAAATACAGGTGAGTTCAGAAATGGGGTGTTAAAAATGGTGTTGGAAGACGATGATTTTTAGCACTTTCAAAATCCATTTATGTCTCTCTGTTCTTTCTGACACTGGTTCCTTAAACTTCTGTCCAGAAGCCGATGGAGCTCTCTGCTGCTTTGTGCTCAGCAGGCTGCTCCGTCTGCCCCAGCAAAATTCAGAGTGGGAGACACCTCTCTGGAAATGGCAGCGGCATGGTGTGTGCTGGGGGAATGCCATCTGCATGCTCTGAGCTTCCCGGCCCTAAGCTGCTTAGGGGCGATCGGCTCCCTCCCCAGCTGCTTACCCACAGCCTGCTGGGGAAGGAGCTGGGTATTTATACGTGCAGGGGGGACAGCCTACATGCAGGGGCAGAGGCAGCCTGCTGCTAATATTGCCACAAAACAAGCAGCGAGGCCAGCTGAACCCTCACCTTGCTGCTGACAGCATGCCTTGAGCAAACCCTGGACCTGCTCTCATTCTGGGCTACGTGGGGCCTCTGCCCATGTTTTGTTTGGGAAACCCCAGGCAAACTTATTTCACTGAACTCCTTCTCCCTCCTCACTTCCAAATGCCTTTCAGCCATGGCCATGCCCGGCCTCATGTGCCATTACTTAGGGCATGCACACACCACTATTTAAAGGACCGTCACGATTTGCACGTGATTCAATAGGATTAGAGAAATGTTTAAAGCTAAGAGTCTTTGTGAGGATCTGGGTCTTATTAAGTAACTGTGATTTCATTATTGTCACCCGCATCGTTCCTCCTTCTGTTTTCTGACGCACTGACTGTGGCACTGGATTTGGGGTGTGAGTTTTCCAAAGTGATGAACTGAACATGAATAAACTACATGTGGTGTTCCTAAGGTTTCTGTTATAAATGTTACTTTTCTCACACTGTCCTGCTTTATGAAATGGTATATGAAGCCCTAACCAGATCCATCAGAACACTTAACTCAAAGTTTCTTCTAAAGTCCTCCTTCACTATTAATAACCTATCTAGAATTTCTTGACCTTTCTACTACTTTCATTCGTATTACATTAACCTGTTACTTATTCTATAGTTTCCTTTTTTATTATGACCAAAGTGTCTTGGAATAATTTCTTAGAATGTAATCCCTAATCATGATTCATTTGATCTTTTCATACTCTTTCTTGTGTTTTAAATTTCAGTTAACCTTTTATGGCTCTTAGCAGCTTTTTTCCCCATGTAAAATAGGATCACATTCTGTACAATTTCCACTTGCATTTGGCCTTTAATGGGTTCCTTCTTTGCAAATCTGAGATTTTTTTTTTTTTAATAATAATAGGTTTTAGAGTATTTATAGATTTGCGAATAAAACAGAATATTACAAAATACCAAGCTGATATAAAAGTAAGTTACATGTGCAATTGAGAGAGACACTTATCATGATTAGTGAACAGTAATTGCACATTGACTGTTACACTTACTGTTAAATTACTCTATTCATTAGAAAAACACATCTCATCTATATGTAGCTCTCTACAAATTAACGTATAGCTTTCACTTCAGCAGAATTTTCAGAAACGTTTTTATGCACTCTGATAGCCTTGAAAATATTTTTTCATATAATCAGGAAAGATTTTTTTTGCTTTTGCAACCTTGTAGTGAGAAGAACAGGTGATCTCCAGAGGTCTTATTTTTCTTCTGCTTCATTCCAAAGTGGAATTCCCATGACATCTATGCAGCTTTTTAATTATTATTATTTATTTATTTATTTTAAAGGAATGTTTAGTGAAGCTGGTTTGGGCATTTAATCCCCTAAAAGCCATAATAAAGGGTAGAAAATCATAGAAAAAGACATGCACAATCTGCCTTGGGGCAGAATTACACACAGTTTGCTCTGTATGAGTCCCAGTCCATTTTTAACTAATATCCATTTTATTTGCATGCAGTAGTTTTGCCACAATCATTCTCTTCTTTTTCTTTTTTTCTTTTTCTTTTTCTTGTTTTCCCCAAATCAGGGACCAAACCTCACTCTTTCTGCTAAAATATTTGATACAAGTTTTGTTGTTATTGTATTGTATTTATTGTTCCTTTTCAGAAGTGCTTCCCCACAAAACCCATTTGTTCTACAGCACTTGTAACCGAGCTCTGCTGTAAATCAGTAACCAGGCTTCTTATTACCAATTGCTCCTGAAATAAATGGCTCATTTACCTCTACAATGTATTGCTCTTTTCTACCTAATTTGGGAGTCGACTTACTGGAGCACAGTTCAAAAATCAGTAAGAGGTACAGGGTAACCTGCTGCGATAGTATAACGAAGAGCACACCATTGTTAGATCTGGGGCACACCCAAAGGTGGCAGCGACCTTGGGAGTTGATCTGTGCCAGGCACGGTGCAAATCCAGGCACCTCACTGTCTCACCGAGGAAGGGTGGCAGGAAGGGAGCATAACGAACCAGGGGAGAAGAGGGAGATATGTGTGAAAGAGAAGAGATCGTGCTGATAGACATTTAACAAAGCAACTGATCTGAATCAGTTGAATGTGCTTTGCATTACCTACGGCTTCAAAGGCTCCCTAACAAGCCTTACCTCCTGCACTGCGGATTTGTTCGTAGCCTCCCCCCAACATCAAGGTAAAGAAGCCTTAGGTTCACTTCATTTATCTTATTTAATGACACTTTATTTGTATGTTTTTTTCTCTGCCCTGGGACAATTCCTACTCTTTCAAACACTAGTGGGACTGAAAAACACTCCAGCTGATTCTGCTTCTCTTTCAGGCAGAAGGAAAATAAAAACATTAAAATAACATTACACAGTGTTCTATAAAAAACATTACACAATGTGGGACAGGGAGGCTGTGGCCCTGCTTTCTCATTCTCACCACTGTGGTTTCAACCTGAAGAAGATCAGTCTGCACAAGTTAAAGAAGAAAAAATGAAAATGGATGGTGTGTTGTTAGCTCCTTTGGTGCTTAAAAGTTACTGGTGAATGCAGTGAACTAACGTACTGTCAGAAATAACTCCCTAGGTTGTGTTGTTAAAGATATTTTGCTACAAGAGCCAGATTCAGACACTGCATGGTAGTGTCAGGAGCTTTGCAAGCAGCACTGATGGCATCCAGACCCTCATGGCCTGATGCTCTGGAAAAGGGGATCCTTTCCCAAGTCAAGGGAAGGAAAGGGAGCACGCTGAGGAGCACCACGGACCAGGCGTGAAACCCCTTCGGCAACCCCAAAAGGAGTTCTACCTCCTGAGAGATTTGCAGGGCTGGATCTGCTTAGCTGAGCAAGAAGAATAGTGAGGAGGGACTCCAATATAAAACACCAAGTACTGGGAGAGGTTTTTATTACAGCAAGGAAAAACAGCAAGAACAAGTGGTTATAAGGGAGAATCAGGCAAGTTTAAGCTAGAAATTAAACATACCTCCAACAGCATTTAACATCAGAACAAATTGTTATATAAGGGAACTTTCTTTACATCTACTTTCTCCTTGGGGCATATGGTTTGCTCAAGCTGAACTTAAAGCAAAAGCAGTGAGGGTTTGTGTGCTTTATATGTTCACTTTAACATAACTGGCTTGCTTTAACGAGGCTCAGATCTCACTCTGTCTGTGGGAGGCTGTTTGAAGGGGAACATGTCTATATATAAGAAAGTAACTGAGAGGGGCTGCTCAGCAGATAACGAGCGCTTGAAAGAAGTAAATTGGAGACTTCACTGAGGTGGATTTTAGCAAAACCTCCTAAAGAACATGGGCTCCAAGAGGGCTGCAGGAAATGCGGGAGGTAAAGCTCATGGAGCAGTTTGTGAAGGAGCTGCCAATGAGTGTAAGATCCTTCTAGCTGTGGGGAGGAAGCAGTGATGGGCATTTCCCTTCTGACAAACGAACTGGATTTGGATCAAACGGACTGAAAAGTGACGGGTACACCTCAGGTATGAGGGATTGAGAACCCCTTCCTCCAACCTCACTGATAAAGAAGACCCCCACAAGTCAGTGTTGTTGGATCAGTTGGGCTTTTATGAAGTTCATATGATCTAACAAGGGAAATTAAGTAAATATATAAATACCATACACTGGTGTGTCATCCTTGACTGTGGGCAAATTGCAAATATGGATCAGGTTCTTTTGACCATGTTTTATATTCAATCAGGATGACTGGGTTGATTTGCGCTTTGAAGTCTCTAGACACATTGGACATTTATTTTTGTAAATCTAGGGGGTTATTTGGACAAGGTTTAAGAAGTCAAGATTTTCAAAAACAAACATGAGCAAATAGCTGGTAGTACAAGTTTTTTAACGTCAATATAAGCAAGAAATTGAGGATACTGGCTTTTACTTTCAGGATACTTGCAGTATATGGGAGTAATAAAAAACATTTTAATGAAAATAAAACTGTGTTATTGATAGCCAAAATTAATGTTGAATATATATGCATATATTAGACATGCATACCATTTTTAAAGTCTACAGCCAATGAATGATTGCAGTATCATGTTGTGAATAGGCTTCTATCCAGGAAAAATAAATCTAAGTCTTCCAATGTACTGTCACTGACACCAATACCATGTGTTTAAACTGCTAACTACACCTGTCTATATGCAGCTGCTCAATAGGTGCACTGAAAATCTGCTCTGCGGAATATTAAACAAGCCAGTAGTTTGCATTAGTTTTCAGGAAGTAAAGTCACCCACAAGCCGCATGTTCAGTCCTTCTTCGAACATTCTCTATATTTTCTTTTTTCTTTTTTTTTCATGCTGGTTAGATAACTTCTGTTCACTTGAGAAGTGAGGATTTCATTATGCAGATACATGTAATAAAAATAGCCCTTTTGAGATGTTTTGTGCCTCTCTTTCTACCACTAGATGGTAGTGTGCGTTGTTTAAAACACCTGAACAGCACTGTTCAAGTGTATATTTAGTGATATTTAGTGATTTGTTCCAGGAACCTTTTTTTTTTTTTTTTTTTTTTTTTTTTTTTTTCCTGTATGTAAAGAAATCACTACTGTTAATCACTGTCAGTCACATTAAATATGTGCTCCATTCTCAGGATTGAGCATTGTGGTTAAGATCTCATTTCTCTTGGCTTACCAAATCTTTTAGTCAAAAGCATATATTGCATTCTCTTCACACCTAACAGAAAGAGGGGAGGAATCCATCATTAAACATTAGGATTAGGGAGAGTGAGGTTTAATTTTTCTTCTGAAGTTCACAACTGGCGGTGGGGTTCACAATGCCTGGGCGGTGGTGGTGGTCACTTCATATTGGTGTTTGCTGTATTTCTAGAATGCCAGCAATGCTTGCTTTCTCTGAATTGTCTGCCTGAACTTTTCATCTCTTTGGGCAGATAGGTCCTCAGACTGCAGTGCTTGGAACAACGTGATAGTGATCTCAGTTGAGCTTTGGGTGTTATTATGATACAAATATAATTAATGACTTATTTTCATCCACAAATCTGACACCTGGTTGCAATTACCAGCTGGTGGTGGTTTATGCCATTAGACCAGTAGTGGCCAGTTTTAGGATTTTGAATGGCTTTCATAACAGTAAAATGGCAAGCGGCAATCACAGGAATTTGTTGCTGGCAGGTTTTGCTTCTTCTGTGAGAGCTTTTAAATACTTATAACAGAAGATTTTTGTTCAGGTTCCTCAGATGAGGTTTCTGTAGAGGGCTAGGACTCTTGAAACAGAGAGTGCAGATACTTGCTCCTTTGAGAAGCTATCACTACTCACATCAGGAAGCAAATCTGAGAGCATAGAATAAGATTTAAAATTATATTAGCTTATCTAAAGGTTGAAATGTTAGCTCTAAAATGTTTCAGCAAGTTCATATACGTGAACTTTTCTATAAGATACCATTTGTTTGGATGTTTGTGAAAATATAAACAGACTTACATGACTTAGAGCAACCAGTCACGAAAATATGCTGTACGTAAGATGTGTCTCTCTCTGAGAAAGGCTTGAATGGATTACAACAGACAGATTACAGAGTCTGAAAAAAAAAAATGTAGGAGGGAGGGAGAAGGCAAATGAGTATCTCTTTGCCTGGTATTTTTTGCCTTGTTGTATCCTGCAAGATCTCATTAAAATCACTGTAAGATCACAGTAATTTTTTTCCAAGTGCATGCTAACACATGTTATCTACAAAGATATAGTTTAAATTGCAGTCTAGAACACCAGACATTCTGAATTGAAACAGGTTTTTTTGAGCCTCTGGATAGATGACGCCTGCTGACAAGATCAGTGTGTGATGACATACTGCTTTCTAAGTCCTGGGACTGAGATGTAATATAAATGACAGGTGCCTCCTCACTCACGTCTGTGAGAAGTTTCTTGGAAATTGAACATGAGAATAGGATTAGCACCTCAGCTTGCTAAAAGTGGTGTTCTTGTGGTAGCCCTCTTTTGGTCTTGGTGAGAAAACAGCTTTTGGAGGGATTGCACTTCCCACTTTCAGACCTCCTGCTTTCTTACTCAGCCCTGTGGAGGTCGAAGATTGAGTTAAAATTTTGCCAGCTATCATCCAACATCTTTTCACTCCTTATTACCTTTAACTCTTCTGTGCTACTCTTCTACAAGGATAGGATATTTGGGGTTGATACATGAATATCACAGTAACTTCATATATATATATAAAAAAAAAAAAAAGCATGTCATATGAAGTTCACTCTAAGGTCTTACACTAAAATGCGTTGCTGCATATACATGTATGTAAGAAAAGTGTTTGTCTAGGTTGGTTACATTGGACTAAGCAGCTCAGCACAAATAGTTAAGCTTTTGGCATCTGCAGAATGTCTGACACGAGCAGCTCCTTGAGCTTAGCTAAGAAAGGTGCAGCTGTCCCTTATAGACTTTCATCACTAGGAAAAAAAAAAAAGAAAGGCTTTAAGAATATGCCTCCTTCAGGTCCAAGATAAGGGAGAAGCGACAAAAACACCACACGACACAACTCTCCCAACAGGCTTTTTATTCCCCTTGACTCTGCAGCACCATGAAACCCTTTGCAGAACATCAAGAGCTACATCAGGCAGTTCTGGGGACAGACAAGAGAAACACGAGGCACTGAGCGGTGTCTTCCTAAACCACCCCTTTTTTATTCCCATTTAACGCCCCTCAGGGCGGCGCTGCCCTCACTCAAGATGGCGCCGGGCAGCGCCGCGCTGCCGCGGGCCACCTGTTGCGGCAGCACCCGCCGCCTATAGGGCTTGCGCGCGGGGCGGGGGGGGCAGGAAGGCGACGGTTAAACGGCCGCGGGGGGGGGACCAACGGCCGCCGCCTCAGCCGCGCTCCGCCCCGCAGCGGGGGCTCCGCTCGCCGCCGGCCATGGAGAGCGGCAGCGGTGGCGGCGGGAGGGGCTCAGCGGAGCCGTCGCCCCGGGAAGGAGACGAAGAGGAGGAGGAGGAGGAGGAAGAGGAGGCGCTGCCGGCCGAGGCGGCCTGGAGCTTGGTGGACGGCGCGATGGAGGCGGAGGCGCTGGCGGACCTGCCCACCGCCACCATCGCCTGCAACCTCGACCCGCGCGTCTTCCAGGAGGGGCCGTGCCGGGTGAGGGCCGCGCCGCCCCGGGGGGGAGCGGGGAGGGACGGGGGAGGCAGCCCGAGGGGCGTGGGGCTGCCCTGAGGGCAAGGGGAGGGAGCGGCTGGGCAGCTGAGTGGGGCTGTGGTGCCCGGCTGGGCTTAAAAGGGCTGCACGCCGCTCTGACAGGGCAGGGCAGGGTGACAGCAGGTGTCGGAGGGATGTCACACGCTGCCTGAGACATCCAGGTCTAATAAATTGATGTAAACGCTTCAGGATTGCTGCTCACCTCGTCCCTGGCTTTCCTGATGGAACTTGAATTCAAATCGAGCTTGGCTCCCCTTACCTGTGGCACCGCTGCCCAGAATTAAAGAATGAGTGAAGCCAGCATTTCTCTCTCTTATTTTTACACTCCTTTTTGCCATCAAGCTCCTACTTCCTTTGATACTGAAAGAGACGCTCATTTCTTAAAAAAATTCAAAATGAAACCTACTTGAAAAATTAGGCAATAAGCGTACTGGTTTAAAATCCTATTACAATAATTGGCTGTCTCTGTGAAAAACAATTTAGAGTAGATACAGCAGAGGTCCGACAGCTGAAGGCTACGAACAGTTGCAATGCATTAAAAATGAGCTGGAGGTTGGAGTACAATATAGCTGCACCATCTCTATTACTTTCTAAAATTATGTAACTTTTAACAGCAGTGTAATCCTGTATCACGCAGGGCACCTGCTGCTAGGAAGGGAATGGCACCTTCACAGGGATTTACCCTCTCTAATTCAAGTTCACTCCAAATGTACTTAGCAAAACGTAATCAGTTCCAGTATCTTCAGTTGCTGGTGGTAATAGTATTTTTCGTAGGTGAATTCTATAACCTGAAAGGGTGTATTTTGAAAACACATATGCACATACATAAATGCACGATTACACAGAAGATTGGGAAGTGTCTAAACACTTAAGCCATTTTTCCGTCTTTCCGTTTTAATTCCAAAGGCTCTCAGTCTCCACATACTAAGCTTAGATCAGAACCAAGTCTTATGCATTACTGAAATGACAATCTTTTTTTTCTTATTCATTCTACTTATTTTTTCCTTGCCAAGAGTTGCAGCAGGTAGGAATGCAGATTAATTGCAAGTTTATTTCCTATTGTTTTAATTAATCGTCTTGGTGTAAATAAACTGTCTTGCCTTAAACAGGGATGACAGTATGCATAGTTACTGCAGCATAGCTGTTGCTCTTAATTCTTCTCTGCGTTAGGGATTTAATTTTATTTTGAACCTGAATTAATATGGTGTTTGTGCCCAACAGGGAAGAGGAATCTTTCTGGAAGTTTTATAAAGAACTTTGAGGCAGTTGGTAGGTGTACACAGACTTCTAATAGATTAAAGAACAGTTCTCTCTTGCAAACTGGACCTCTGCCACTGAAGTGATTCACTGAAGAGAAGAGGTGACATGAGGCACTAAGGCTGGGATCCTGGTCTGCTTGGATTGGTGAAAGGTGGATTCATTGTGCTGCTGTTAGTTAATATGAAAAGAGTAAGGTTGTATTAAAATGCACCTTGTGTGCATGCATCCAGTTTTACATTAGGAGTTAGTAATTCTGGTACCCAAGAAAATGAAGGTGATTTTGATTTAGTATCTGCAACAAATTATAAGATGATAACCATACTATACTTAAGGAGCTACTTTTAAGAAAACTCAGTTTACAGAAAAGTCAAATTTGCTCTTAAAGGACTTGCAAGCAATTGCATTTAATTTATTCTGTCATAAAGGAATGAGTAAAGGTATTGTAAAATATAGCAAAATATAGACATATTATTTTTATAAATAATCTATTACTTTTGATGAGTTGAGTGTGTTTTTGAGAGTAAAAAGGTAAGAAATAAGGTGTATACAACAGTCTTAAAATACCTTTTCTGCAGAGTTGAGTTTCCTCTTCTCTTTGGTAGGCCCCTTTGTAATCCTGGATTGCCCTATTTGAGGAGGGCTGATCCAATCAAAGGTGAGATAGGAGACGGCTGCCAACTATTTCCATTTTGCCCTCCCTAGTCAGTGATTCCTGCTTGTGTCAAACTCCTTCCTCCTCAGCTAGGGGTGAGGTAGGGCTGTGGCTACAGCATTTCCTTAAATTACAGTTGCCACCAAACTGTTCAGGCAGAGATGTTTTTAGAAGTTAGAATGCTTGGAGCAGGTTCCCTAAAATCAGTGATTTGCTCTCAGAATGCGTCAATGGGCTAGGGTATTTTATTTATATTTGTGGGTTTTCTCTTTTGGTGTTCTTGCCATGTTGAAGTTTCACAGTTCCTCTGGTCAGAAAAGTATTGAAATAAACACTCAACAGTGAAATTTTTTTTTTTTTTTTTAAATGATAAGAGTGGCACGACAAAGGTGGAAGTACAGGATTTTAAGACTTGGAAATGTTGGTTGTATGTCTTTGGCTTTGCTCTTTCTTTTTTTTTCAGTTGAAATCTGATTTTGTTTTTTTATTGGTTTTGATATAAATCTCTTTTAAAATATACCATCTTCTCAGGTAAGGTAATAGTACTAGTAAGTGATTCTTTCTTATGTGAATACAGCAGAGAAGAAACAATCTGACTTTTTGGAAAGCCATCGATGAGGTATTTAAGTATCACTTCCAAAATCTTCCCTAGAATGCTGAAATACGTACTCTCAGGCTTTTTCTAACTCCCAGTTGAAGAAATTCCTATAGACTGTATCCCCTTACCTCTGCCTTCACAGATGTGTATGGTAAATGATCTGAAGTAAAAACACTTCATCTGATCTTCAGGTTGGCTAATTACCTCGGAAACAAATTCTATTCTGACTTCCTGAAGTGTCTTGTACTCCTTCCCTTGGCTTTTTAGCAGTCCTAATATTGACTTTATGCTTGAGCAATTGTATTTTTTCTTAAAGTGATATTTATTCATGCAATATGTAGATGAGTTTGATCTGCTGTAACTGTACTATTACTGATTTTAAAATGAGCCTGTGTACTCATTTAAAAGTGTCAGTAGCTAATTACCAGAGCAAGCATTTTTTTTAATTTTCCCATTTCCATCTTCCTCAGCTGGTATTCAATTTTTTTGTCTTTTTTTTTTTTTTTTGTGTGTGTGTCAGTGGAGGACACTTGGGTGTTTTAATAGGACTTCCACTGAGAAATAGCAAGTGCAGAAGGTAATAGCTTGCTTGTGTCTTGTAATCCTGGAGGGATGTGGCATACTTCACTGATGATTTTAAACTTCAGTGCACGGCCACCGGGGGGCTAAATAACTTCATTTATGCCCCAGTAGTCTCTTGCTAAGTAGGTTACCTGGGTCTGCACTGTCAGGTTTCCATTTCAGTTTAATTGTAGACAAGTATCACTCATTTAATTTGAGGGGATTAAAAGAGGAATGTAAAGTTTCTAGAAAGAACTCAGCTTTGGGCTACTGAGGAACTAGTTTTGGTGGGTTGTATTGTGGCATTTTTAATGGGGCAGGGACAGACTTTGGATACAGCTGTTTTCCTTAGGGCGGGTTGAACTCCTTGCATTACTTTAAGGTACCTATAATTGCCTTAGTCTACTAAATCTCCCAAGTTATTGCTAAGTAACGAATGTAGCAGGTTTCCCTTAATTAATGGAAAACCCGCATTCATAGATAACAGGCTGTTAAATCGCAATAATAGTTTTTCTCCAGAGCTTGCTAGAGAAAACTTCCCTGAAAGCTGAATTTTTTTTAAAGGAACTTAGCTTGATTGCTTTCCAGTGCATTAGTAGGAGGGAGCTGGTCTCCTGCTACCCTAGGAGAGCACATCTGAGTCCTCATGTAACCTCCAGTGGTGAGCACGGGTAGAACTGGCTGTGAAACAGCGCCTGATTATTTTAAATAAATCATAGTTGTGTTTGAAGATAAGGCCTGAAAAGGTCAGAATTCTCTGCGGTAGTATAACCAAGAGTAAAAGCAGCAATGGCAGATATATTGCATCTTGTTAATGATTATCATAGCCTTAAAAGTCTAGTCTTCCTTTAGCTTTGTATAGGTTTAATATGGAAAAACTTGTTTGTGAATTGATCTGAAAATAAACTCATTGTTAAATGAGCCATGCCTCTGGAAACTTTTAATTGACTTTCAGCCTACTGAAATAATCATGAGATGTTGAATGTATTTTGTATTAAATACTTAAAGAATTACTTCTGCTTTACAGGAAGTTGGTCAAATTTCTCAGGAGTATTCACAAAACCTTCCTTACAGAATAGTGCTTGGGTTTTCTGGTAATCTCTTCCTGTCTCAGTCACATGCCTCATTAATCCTTTTACTTAAAGTTTGTCAATCCTCTTAGGTCACATTTTAAAAAAAAAAAAAAAAAAAAGCTTATATTTTTGTGACTACAGCACTGGTTTTGGTGAAATGTTCCCTTAATGGGAACTGTATGAAATCCGTACTTTTCTGTGTGTGTTTTTGAAGTCTTTCATTCTTCCTGTGCTGGTGCTTTTCCTCAAATCACTTTTGTGACAATGTTTATAAATCTATTTTGTTGCTTTCCACAAAAAGCTGAGGGTTAAGATTGTTGTTCAAAATCCTATCCCAATGGCCTGTTTTTACATTGAACAGTGAAATGGCTAAGGATGGTTTTTAAAAAAAAAAAAAAAAAAAAAAAAAAAAAAACAACCTTCCAGTATGAAAATTCTTGCAGTAAAATTAAATTTTCAAAGTTATTTAGTTGTTGTATGTTGAGATGATAGAGGTTCCTTCTGCAGCTGTTAACAGGTTAAGGCAGACTTTTGAGTGACTTGCAGTCTGGAGACCATATAACTGTAGTGCTATGGCTGACGTAATAATTTCTGATGTTACAGTGGAGCATAATACCATGCTAGTGCAGTTTTATGGCTTCTGGGATGCATCCAGTCAGCTAAGTGCATAGGCAGAACTTGTTCATATCTTGGCATCTGAGGACAAACGTGAACTCCTGAGAGTCATTGGGATGTCTCACCTCCACAGCTCCTGAGGGTCTTTGGAAAAACTGTGTCTAAAAAGCTGGCATACTTTATTCATAATATGACCATTTTATACTAAATGCATGGTCTGTATGGAAACTTTAGCAACAGTCATGAAGAAGTGGAATATTCAGTGTGTCTGTTTCGTTTAAGGCTGATGTCTTCGGTCTTCCCACTTGAGTAGCTTTTTCTGGCCTGTGAGCCCAGAGAAGGTTTTCTAGTTGCTCTTCCCAGTGCTCATGTGGGATGTTGCTTTCTTTGTCATCACAAAGACTATTTGAATAAATCACCTTTTGAGCTGAGTACTCTTCATCTTCAGCTGGCATAGAAGGGTCTGAAGAGACTATACAGCATAAAGAAGTTTGCTCAAGCAGTCCTTGACTGCTTTTTTCATAGACTTGGACTTTGAGGCATTGAACAGCAATTTGGGTGGCTTCCTTCCATACTTATCTTTCTTGTGAAAGTTCAGATAAAGCCATGAAACAGCAGAAAGGGTGATTTCACAGGAGGAGGAAGAATTATTTTCATTTCTGTAGGTTTTTGTCCTCAAGGCATCTCTGAGTGCATCATACGTGAATACAAGTCAAAGTTTTTAACATAAGTGAGTTACTAACAAGAAAGCCCTTGTGCTGCAGCTTTCTGTGTCATGGTCTTGAGAGGAGGGATTTGGGAGCAGTCTCAGTTCTATATCACACTGGGAACATTCTGTAGGTCTTCTAGGTCACGTGGAAAGCATAAAATACTTACTTCTACATCCAAAGTCCTGGTACTAGTTAAGTCCTTAAAGTACAGAGATCATCCATTTTATTTCTACATATAAAAGGATTTGCACTGTTTGCTTGAAGAATGGGAAGTATGTCGCTTATATAATATGTTAAGGAAAGTCATACATACAGGGTGAAAATAAGGGTAAGCAACATTCAGATTTGGTATGTTTGGCTATAAATGGAAACAGTTTCAGTAATGCTGCCTGAGATGGCTGTTAAGTAGCTTAAAAATACTTTCGCAAAGTAAAAAATAAATATTGTAAAATGGCCATTAATAGCATAGGTGTTGTAGGTAATAAAGAAAAAAATATTCCTGTATGATCTAATACTCTAATCATTAACCCCAGGTCATTAAAAAAGACTAGGAAAAATTTGTGATACAAGCTTAAAAGCTTTAATTTCCCTGGAGAATCTCATGGAAATTTGGAAGAGCTTTGTCTGGTTTAAATCACTGTGCTCTAGTCATACCAACAAGTCCAGTGTACATTAAAATGCTGTGGAGGAGATTTCCTTATGTTCTTTGTTATCTGTGTCTTTCAGGAACAAATTAAGGTCCGTTCTCCAGAAATACCAGCACAGATGTGCCCATGTAAAAATAACTACAGAATTTAGATGTGATGCAAACTCAAAACTCACTACAAAAACCTCTTGACATTATAATATTTGCTGGTGTAAGCATTAATGGTTATGTTAATTGGTAATGGCCAAACTGTCCTATGCAAAATAGGTTTAAAATGGTAATAAAAGATTTTTTTTTTGACAGCAGTCCTAGAGAAAGCTTTGGCCTCCAGTAGTTTGTCAGTGAAAATGGTTGTTCAGTTGGTCACATTCTGATTAAAAATGTTTGTAAATGTCTATTTTTTGTCTAATATTGGTCTTTTAGGGTCATAAGTTAGTGTCAGAACTGAAAATGAAAAAATGAGTAAAATATTTGAAAACAGGTACACTGTTAAACTCATATATAGCACATAATAGAAATAATGTTGTATTGTTTATTATAGTGAAAAAATATTGTAGATCCTCATGTGCATGCGTTGTTTTTATATTTTTAAATTTGTGTTCTAACAGGCAGCTGGGATGCTAGGTAGCTTCAGGTGGGATTGGTTTGATTTTTAACTCTTGCTCTAAGCACTACCAGGTGTAAAGAGTGTTTCCATACTTTAAGCTTTACGTGGAGATGCTGCTCAAGTTAGTGAGGGGGGAAAAAAAAATTGTTGCCATTACTGCATCTTCTGATTTAAAAAAAAAAAAAAAAAAAATCCATGAGCTGTTTGACACCAATGTGTCAAGTAAAACTGAATGTGAAAGAACAGTTTGTGAAGCTTGTTAATGTTTTCTGTGGATTACTTTATAAAAATATAAAAGTCCTATTTTTCAGTGAGACTTCAGATTGATGAAACACAAGTCTGAAAACCATGATGTGGAGATTCTGGGTTGTTGCGTTGTTTTTTTTTTTTTTTTTTTTTTTTCCTCCCCTCAAGACTTGATGCAACTGATGATAGTAGTACCTCAGAGATGGACCCAGCTGAGACTCTTGTCAGGAGCACAAGGACTTCGCTTTGTCTGTGACAGAAGCTTTCTAGACACCTCTGGCCTGAAGCAACTAGGAATGGCTTTGTAATTAGTTACAGGTTTTTCCATTGAGATAGCCAGAATGTGCCCCCACCCCCAATGGAAACTGTATTTTTTTTTTTTTTTTTAAGTCTATAGAGATCATTCATGCAGTATTAGTTATTGTAACTTGGTATTCCTGAAGGATTTGCAGGCTTGTTTAAAAAAAAGAAGACGTGGGCTCCATCAAATTCTACAACCGGAGTTTGAAGGGTAAAGGCTTCTTGTTTCCATGAGAGAGGGGAGGTGTGGGAGTGAGCCACCCTGTGGAATATTTCCAGTGTAGAACATATGCTGGAAATACATTAGTGAAGCTGAAATATCCAGCTGTCTTCAGTGAACCTGAAGTTGGGAATGGGGTCTCAAATACAGCTTTGTGTGTGTGTGTGTAATGCATAATTAAACTGGGGATCTCATTACCCTAGTATGTTAGGGAAGCCAGAAGCCTAATATTAAGAAAGGGGTGTTACAGATTCATGGGTGCCGTTGAGCACTGTGATTAGGGTATATCTTGATCCCCAAAGTTTGTGACTTGCTGTGGCAATGATTAAGTGTGAGACATTGATATTTACCTGCTCTTACACCTTCTTTCTCTTCCTGCAAGCAGTTGTTACAGCCAGAGATAACTAGGAGGGCTTTCTTCTTATTTTATTAACTACATGAGTTACTTATTACTGGTACCACTCATAAAAGCAGAGCTATTGATACTTAGTGTGTGCACTGGATTTCATTTATTTTAAAAAATATTCTCATTGTCTAAGATAAACTTCACTTTGTAGATTCTTAGATAGTTCAGAAGCTAACAATTGGATCGGACACAGGTAATTGTTTTTCCTTTTTTGAGGTTTTCTTTTCTGGAGTTATTTTGATGTTGGCAGACTTCCTGGAAGGAGAACATACTCCTAGCTACTGAGCTGAGTACATTGCAAACCTCATGAGTTGGATTTCAGTTGCTTCTTGTTCCTGAAGTACAAAAGATATTGCAGAAGTACAAAAGCCACTAGAAACAGTGAGGCAATGTATCGTTCTGATGAAGCTGTGGTTTTAGGAGGGGTAACTGTGACCAAACTGCCCTATTAAGAGAATGAAGTCAGAGTTAAGAGTACTGTGATTACTTTTTCCTATCTGTATTCAGCGTGGCTGAAGGGTGTTTGACTGGATAAACTTGAGTCATTTGGCAGAAGACTGGCAAGGAGAAAATTAAGGTGCTTTTGGCACTTCTGTCTTGAAAGCTACATTGTAGTTGGCCTATTGAGAAGCTGCAGAGAGCTCTCCTGAGGTATACATAGAAACTATCATAAAAGCTTAATGCTGTAATGGGTGTGCGTCCTGTATTTCAGCTGCAAATAGCTGCGCTGGATTGAATGTTAGCTTTGTGCAGAGATAATGGCGAGATAAGTATTGTTTGGTCACTGGATTTATTTGTGTATGTGCATCACATGCTTAATGATGATAATCTTGGTATCCTTAGAACAGAGTCAGACTTTGACAAGAAATACCTTTTTAAATGCTGTACAGGCAAGTAAAAGAATCACTTCTCTATTTCATCAATGAAAGAAAATATTCTGGAAGCTTCTGGGAAGGCTTGGACTTGCTTTCAAAACAAGGGACTGTCTGGATGCAAAGTACTTCTAAAGATTGGGCTGCTTTCCAAACAAATACTGGCTGAAAGGCATGGAAAATTGTTCTTTTTTTCTTTCATAGAGGTACTGTTTCCGTTCTCTGTAGAGATAGGAAGCTAATGTAACAGGGCTGGTGAACTGCCAGTAGACTCAAGTTGTATTGTTATAAGAAATTGGTTTTATCCTGTTTCTGATTTTGTAGGTGAAGAAGCTGTTCATAATCCATATGGTTAAATAAAAGACATTTGTGAGATAATTTATCAAGGCCCCATCCCTGGAAGTGTTCAAGGCCAGGCTGGATGGGGCTCTGGGCAACCTGGTCTGGTGGGAGGTGTCCCTGCCCATGGCAGGGGGGTTGGAACAATCTTTAAGGTCCCTTCCAACTCAAACCATTCTGTGAGAATAAGAAAAGGAGGGCAACCCAGCAAGTGTAGTTGTTGTTATGAATTGTATTAATGAACAACTTCCATCTATGAGAGAAATTTGATAATTTGTTCAGGACTGGTGGCTTTGCAGCAGTGAGTTGCCCATTGCTGCAGAAAGCTGAGGCTTCTTGTTGTCTAAAGTGGGAATATGCATGTGGTAGACTGGTTTGCCCAGTTTGGGGAGCAGGGTGAAATGAAACATGCAAAGAAAGAAAAGATGAGGTAAGAATTAGAATATGTACATCCTGCAGATTGGGATCTTATTAAAGATGCGAAGTATTCTCACATCAAGGGGGACGTACATACTTGAAGGAATGTGCGCAAAGCTTGTGTGCATGGCTTGTGTATGCTTGAAGGAATCAATGGGAACCCATTTAGTGGTGTTTGTCCAACTTCTGATGTATGTGGCTGCTTCTTTGCAGGATAGTTTTTTAATCAATTTCCTGTAGTTAGACTTCTTGGCACTTCGGCCGTATCACTTCAAGCTGATAGCAAAGATCTGTTGGCTAATGGAAATAGTGATTAAGGGCTTGAATTTTCCTGAGGCTCCAGGGTGATAGTGAAACAGCTGCTGTTGCAGGCAGTGGAAAGTATGAATAACTCTTGCCTGGGGTTGTATAACCAAAAGAATAATCGGATCAGAGACTAGGTTAAATCATTGTGACTTCTGACTGTTAAAAATGCTGTTAGCCATGTGTTCACGCCTCGTTACAACATATAATTTAACGACACTAAACAGAGCCCACCTATTAGGCATGAATAGATAGTCTTTGCATCGGGAGTCAGATACTTTCCACTTGAGAAATCGAGTGTGGGAGAAGGTCATTTTCCTGAGAGGTGTGTAATAACCTCAAACAAATTTTGAGTTTCTTTGGTATATGTCAAGCAAGTTTTAAAAGCGATATTAGTAACCTAGTCGATAGCAGATTAAGTGCATTAATTCTTGACAGGAGATGTTTGGGGGAGAAATTGTTCCCTAATTAACTACTTGAGATGCAACTATGTCTCTTGTTTCTTCCTTGGGAAGCTGCCAAAATAAAAAACTGTGCTCTTATCAATACTGGAGTACAACGTTGAAGTTTTCATCTCCCCTGCTGAGAAAAAGTGAAAGCTACATACTTCCAAAGCTACAGGGGAAGCAGTCTTCTGAAATGCATGAACTGTATTTGTTTTTAGCAATGTTATTTGAAGCAGAAATTTATAAACAAAAGCTGTGGCCTTGAATATTCAGGAAGTCAAAACGGTTTCAGGAGTTATTTTCCGATAAGTCTTTTCCCCCTTCGTCTAAAGCAGGTGTGTGTTTCCCATAAAAACAAAAGTAACATCCTAAAAGCTCTATTGTTAGGCACTGCAAAAGCTTTAAATGGCAGTGGTTTTTTGTTACCAGTAGTGTTTCAATAGCAAAATTACCATGAGGCATGAAAGGTTAGGTCAGATGGTTGAAGGTATTTTGCATGTTCTTATTGCCAAGATATTTCCATAAACAGTTGAAGTAATACAGCCCTTGTGTTGCTACCATATGCCTGCTGCAGTAAAAGGGTTAGTTACATAGGAAGCTTCACAAGCTTTGCAGACAGGCTATTTGGCTGGTAAAAAGCTGTAATCGACATTCAGTATGTTCAGAAATACAGGTTATATAACTTATCACACTCTGTAGCATGTCACTAACTTAACATGTCTGAGAAAATCAGAATATTAGACACTAAGCTTACCAAAAATGCATTTGATTTAAGATAAAAATCCAGCCTCTTCTGTGGCTCGTTCTGTTATCTTTATCAGAATATTTTAAAAATGCTTTTGAAACTTCTGGGTACGCTTAGTGTGTTCTTAGAAATACAATCGCTAATTGCAATTGTATTGTTCTTCTGCTACCCACCCAGAACATTCTTTAAAAATATTTTGAAACCATCTTCCATTCTTCCTTCCCTGACTCCAGTGGAAAATTTCATTCTTCAAAGTTCACAAAATAGCAGCCTGCTTCTCAACAGCTCTGTGGTTTTCTAAAGACTCCTGAGTATAACCTTTTTCCCCTGACTCTTATTTTTCCCTTGTTCACAGAGAACATAGTAAAAGAGTGGGCAGATGAATGCTGTAGAATACATAACTTGTACTTGGCTTTGATAATATCTTTCATCTTTAAGTTAAACAAATACTGCTGTCTTTCTGTTAAAGTCCTTAAAGCCCTAGAATCCATGCTGTTTTCATATGGTTTAGTCCTCTTCTTCCCCCTACCTTCCTCCTAATTCAAGTAGTAGTTTTGGCATGGAAGTTACATCTTTTTTAATGTTAATGAGACTTCTCTGCTTAACTTTATTAAATATAATCAAGATTATGGTCTTCAGGGAGTATTACAGAGCTCACATAACTGGGGAGTGGAGGGGAGATAACTTCGGGGGGGAAAAAAGATTTTATGGGACAAAACCTATTTTTACTTGTTGGAAGTGACAGCTTAAGACAGAAATAAGTGACTAAAATAACACTGAACACTTAAAAAAAAAAAAAATAAAAATCTTGAATTCAAGGTAACATATAGATTTAGCTTCACCTGTTAACAGTATTAGTCTTTTAAAGCATAAGTTATTACTTAGGTAAAATCTGGCACGTGAAAGTGACAGAATTGTAAATATAAGGTATGTTAAGTGTATCAGAATGATAACTGACAACAGGCAGCAAAGAATACTTGTATAAACAGAAATGCTCCAAATGACAGCTAACTTCAATTTGCTACCTGAAAATTATCTTCTTACTACTACAATAATCCTCTGACCCCTTAGATGATGCAGTCCTGAAGGTGCATTTAAGGCATAAAAGATAAGATATATATATTTGCTAGTCAAAGGGGATGGAATAGTATAAAATTCTGTGTAAGATTCTTAAATACTGATGAGAATCCATTTTTCCTTTCCATAATATGCAAAAGTTTAGGTATAACATAATGCCATATTAATTTTGAAGTATTTATCTCTGAAAATGTTCTGAACTAGCTTTTTATTTAAAAAGTGGAGTTTGTGTAATTAAAAATATTTCAGGGACCATCACATTATAGATTCTCACAGACAAAGTTGGTGTAGGAAGTAAATGGGAGTCGCGAACAGTCAAACCCAGCTGTAACTTTCAATGCAGAGACTGTGAAGAACCTCAGATGATGTGGCAGGGACCTGAATTGATGCTGTTGAATGTCCTTTGGTCTGGGAAGCTGATGACAACACTGGTATCTGTTTTGGTGGTGGGGAGTTCTTTCCCACAGTTAGTCAGCTATTGAAGCTATTTGTAGTAGATTTGGTCTCTTAATTGCCATGCTACGTAAAGAAGCATAAAGTTTATGATGCTTTAAAAAGTACAATTTAACATCACTTAAATACAAATCTGAGATCATAGAAGAACCAGACAATGTAAGAGTTAACATCTGATCCTGTAGTGGCTAATCATAAATTGAAAAACAGAAGTTACTTAAGTTTGTGAGTCTGTGCTGTCTTTGCTTCCATGTCTGTCTTTCACAGAGTAAGCCTAATTTAAATTCCAGAAGCTCAGTTTGAGACCTATGGTTTAACCATAATTGTTAGGAGTGTAGTTGCTCTGTCACTTAATCCTTAAATGTTGCCCAACTATTTTTACAGTAAATCTGTGCTTTAAAAAGGAGATAAAGGATCTCCTGAAAGCCAAGTAAAAGAAAAACAAAAAACAGCTGCAAAACTTCAGCGCACGATGTAGTACAAGTACTTAAACTCTCATTGGCTTGTGCTAACGTAGCCCCTAAGCCCAGATTGTGTCAGGAAAGGATCCTGGGTCCCTTTCAGGCCCCCGATCACTGGGACAGCTCTCAAGCAGGAGAACCTGCTCTGAGTGGCACTGAGGATTTGATAGAGCACTGAGTAATCATCATAATTTTTTTTTCTTGGAAGGTCAGCCATGTTCTTCATGAGCAGTTGGACACTCCTAGTAGGAGAGAAGGCTGAGAAGTTTGTGTGATACCCCATGAGAATCTGGGGGAAATAGTACTTGGAACTGTAAATCTAAAACCAAAGTATGACCACTGGGTAGTAAGTGCTATAAAAGGCTTAACATGGCAACCCAACCAAGTTATCCTAATTCTCCATTCTTGAAGAGGATAATCTTTTCTTTTTTTTTTTTTTTTTTTTTTTTTTTTTAATAGATTGGATGTGGAACACCAAAGCTTATTTCTGAACAGACAGATCTGATTGCATTTATTTTATTGGAGCTTCATCCATCTCAGACAAAAGGAGTTACTGTAATTGCTACATCCTGCACTTGTTATGTGGTTACAGGTGAAACAGCTCGCAGTGGAGGAATTTAAAAGAATTTTCCCTGGTTTAGCAGTGTGATGTTTTTTTTTTCTCCCTCTCCTATAAGGGAAATCATTAAAGATAAATCAGCTTGCAGTATAAAACTTTCCAGGGTATGTAACTAGTAGTTTCTGAGCCCTAGAACAGGCGGCAGACTTTCTTACAGCTGACAGTGTGGTATTTCTTTTAAATTCACAAGACAGTGGTTTCTTAAGAGAACTGCTAACATTTTTTTTTCCCCCCACATCTTTTTTCCAACCCCTATCTGTGCTCATTATTGTTTAATCCCTCCTGCTTGTTTTAAGTATCACTTTATTGTGCTGACTGCTCTGGTGAGTACTTTGCATTGCATATTGTCTAATTTGAAGATTGTGTAATTATTTTGAATTTAAATCTACAAAAACTTTGTAACATTCAGGTTGCATAATGCAGAACTGGAAATGCTTGTAGGCTTACTGTTCTTGACAGCTTTTGAATGTCAGCTAAAATTTTCCTGGTTGGCTTTACAAACAACCAAGGTAGTGCTTTTCTTTAGAGGCTGTCAAAATTAAGTGACTTTGAGAAATGACCCATGCTTAAAAATAGCATTTATGAAACTGTGACTCCTAAAAGAGTATCTATTAATTGTGCACAAAGCAATTTAATGAAGAATGAGTACGTTAGGTGGTTTCACTCACAAATTGTGTGCAATAAAACACTTCATCTCCAAAAAAGCTTTATGCACAAGTACTCCAATCAAAACAATTCATCTGGAAAAAGTGATAAGCCTTAACTGTTTACATGGGACAGATGTCTTTATTTCTGTATTTATTGAAATGCTAAGTACGCAATCCTAGTCTTTCCTTTGACTAGGACTTTATTGTTGCAGTAACTTAATGAAGTTCCTCAGAAATACCTTGGAGAGTGGCAGTAATAGCAAACAGCCTAAGAATAGCTTAGGGCAGCACCCTGAAGGGAGCTGTCTGCCTTTCTTCCTTGGCCCGATAAAAGGCTTCATGGCTGTATTTTCCATAAAAGTGTTTGGGGAACTATGAAAGCAGGTAAACAACGAATTTCAAAGCAGTATAGAAACCTGAGGAGTTACCTCCATGTTGAATATCCTGCTGAAATTTCAATATTGTTTAACTTTCAGAGGGAAGTAAGTTTCCAGCACTATAAGATTATTCCTATTTTGATAGCGCTTTTATTTAGATGGGTGGTATCGTGTGTTTCTAAAACTGATAAAAATGAATCAAGCTTAGAGCCTAAACATTTCTGCTAATTTCAAAGAAGGGCTTAATGGAAAGTCCGATGAAACCTGCCTGAAGCAAGTAGTGTAAAGTTCTCATAAAAATGAAATTTGTAAGTCAAACGCAAGCCAGAAGCAATGTGAGCAGCGCTGTGTCAGACTGTCTGGGAAGGGAGGAACTGGGTAATCGATTGTCCTGTTGCACAGTAGAGAATGTCTGGTGAGGAAAACCAACCTGTTGCACAGACACAGCAACCCACATCTAAATGGGAAACGAGGTTACATGTCATTTCACTATACGCAGGGCTTATCTGCATACTAAACAGAGCTACAGTCCCTTAAATTCCTTAATGATCATGGGAGAAGGTGAGGGTCCTGGGAACTACTTTGAAGGCACATTTGTTTAAGTAGTACCCTCCAGACTCAGGCTTGACCAGAGGAACCAGAACTTTGATCAGGTACTGAAGTCAGCCCCACTGGTGTGTAATGTGTTGAACTGACACCAGGAGGGATTTTAGGAACCAGTCTGGCAAGCAGTTTCAGAGAACTTGTAATTATTTTACAGTCCCTCTATGTAAACAAATTATTTGTAATCTTGTGACTTCCAAGAAAAGAACAAACTTGTGATTGAAGATGTGAGTATTCAGGGAGGCTCTTTCTAAATTTCCTTACAAAACAAAAAAGCTTCCTTGGGCATATGTGACTGGAGTTCCTGTAAATGAGATTAATTAAAATTGAGTGAAGTACATATACAATTTCTTATAACATTTTTGAAGAAAATAAGCATTTAGATGTGCATTAAAATTATTTTAATCAAATTACTGCTATCCCCCTTCCTAGTTCCTCTAGGCAGGTCTCAGAGGGTTTTATAGGGAATGTTTCCACAGAGATACTCCTCTTAAGGGGCTGCACAAATTTACCTTCTTGTGCAACATCCTTTTCTCCTTAATCTTGAGAGAGGTCAGTGTTTGTAATTACCACACTTCTATATGGAAGTAAGAAAAAATATTGGGGAAACTTCAATATCTCTCGTGTGTGTCTATGGATTTGGGATTCACTTGTATGTACTCGACTCCTTGTTTTTTCCCTCCCACACGTACTGTGATAGAGGATAACGTGTCCTGCTATTTAAACACAGCAGCCCTTGCTGGGTCAATGGAGATGGCATTAGGTCTCCTGACAGCTCTGTTTTTCTTTGAGGCTTTTTTTTTTCTTTTTTTTTTTTTTTTTTTTTTGCAGGCACTGTTTGTATTTTCACTGGTACTGACCAGCCTCTGGCTTTTGAGGTTGCCCTGAAATCAACTGTCAACCTGTCTTCAGTCTTGCCTTCAGTGGTATTAAACAGTTAAATTCCTATTTATTGATAGTTTGTGTTCCACCCCCATCTCCCTGTAATTTTGGTGGTGACATCTAAATAGCGATAAATCCCTATTAAGAGGAGCTTACAGATAAGGACTTGATCCTCCTTTCATTTGGGAAAGTGGCAATGTTACGGCATTAACTTTAATTGGGAACAGAATTGGCATAAAATAGTGATGCCAGGATCAGGACAGGCAAGAGAGGATAAAATGTGCTATTAAAGGATGTACTAAGTCTGGTTACATGTATAAGTAGAACTGTGTGTAAGCCTGGAGTAACTTGTCAGAAAAACAAGTGCGTACACGTTTCCTGTGAGAGCCGGCATCCTGGGTATAGGAGTGCTTGAGTTAACAAAAGTGTATTTGGTAGGATGAACTCATTAAAAAACGCTGTTTGCTTTTAAGGAGTATTGAAAATCCACAAAATCCACAGTTAGAAACTAGACAATGAAAATACACTACTTTACATACTGTACAGACTTGGTGAAATGTTTTCCAGGAAAGTAGAGTACAGCCATGAATCACTTCTGGAAAACCCAGTGGAATGAATTAGTCAAATAAATATTTGAGTGACCAGTCTTTGCCTTATGCTATCAGGAAGTAGTGCAACTTTCCATGATTTTATACAAATCATGGGGCACAATTGAGAAGCTATAGTTAGAATAGCAAGCACTTAAAGTTGCTGCTCTTTGACTTTCTTATGGCATTTCTAAAAATGATTATTTTGAACTAAAGTTAGTATCAGGCAGAAGGTGTGGATATTTCTGAGAAATCTTCAAATATTTACAATGCTCAGAGAATTCCTCTACTTTCTTCCACAAACGTTCTTCTTTACCTGTGTTTCTCCATTGGCATAATTTAAGATGGGGGCCTACTGTTGCTCTCTCCCAAAACTGTTACTTATCTTCTCTCCTTAGGCTTTGAGGATAACAACTAAGCAAAGCCAAAATCTATACAGTTGGAACAACCGTGGAAATGAAATCTTTCTTCCGCATCAGTACTCAACAAGTTTGATAATGTACCCTCACCTCCGAGTTGATTAGTGTTCTTAGTGCTGTTCAAAGAACCGGCTAAAATTAGCACCCTCATACTTTGTTGGCCAAAAGTTCCTCTGCTGGATGGTGGTGAATATTTGTCTTAATGTTATCACTGTAACTTTCAGCCAGCTTCTACAGTCTTTCACCTGTGCAAAGGCATCAAGCATGTGAGTTTTCAGTTTTTGCCCTGGTGTCCTGGTTTCAGTTAGCACAGAATTAATTTTCTTCCTAGTAGCTGGTGGAATGCTGTGTTTTGGCTTAGAATGAGAAGAGTGCTGATAACACCCCGATGCTTTAATTGTTGCAGAGCAGTGCTTATACTAAGCCAAGGACATCTCAGCCTTTGCTCTGTCCTGCCAACGGGCAGGCTGGGGGGTGCAGTAAGAGCTGGGAGGGGACAGACCCAGGACAGGTGACCCAAACTAGCCAAAGGGGTATTCCATACCATCTGACGTCATGCTAAACAATATATAGGGGTGGCTAGCCGGGGGGAGGGGGCCGGACTGCTCGGGGTTAGGCTGGGCATCGGTCAGCGGGAGGGTGAGCGAACGGCTGCGTGGTGTTTAGCTGCCAGCCGGGTTAAACCACGACAGTCTTTTTGGCGCCCAACGTGGGGCACGAAAGGTTGAGATAACGGCAGATCTGACCAGAGTGTGTTAAACTAAAATTGGTATAAGTATTAGACCTGCTTAATAGTCACTTGTCATAATGCTGATTGCTTTAATCTCAACTGTGCTGCGCCTGTTTTCCAAATTGAGTATTATAGCACGTTATTTTCCGTATGTGCTCTCTGTCATGTTGTTTATCCTCTCCGGGCCCTGGTTTCAGACCATTATGGTACTGTGTGTTGTATCAGTGGCTTATGAGATGATGAAATATCTGGCCATGACTCTAACCTGGTATTTGTACTCAGTAACATCTTCGATTCTATACTTTGGAAACTGTATTTTGGAAACTATTAGCAATTGTATCTGTTGCCTTTTTTCATTAGGGAGTCAATCTGTGGAGGGGAAAGGGGAAGATAATTTTTCTTACTTGATCACTCTCCCTTTCTCCTTCACCACCCCTGTACCCTCCTTGATCACTCTCCCTTCCTCCTTCACCACCCTCTTATCCTCCGAGTTTATTACAATAGCTCTCCAAGATATTGAATATCCTTGGGATACTCAGACCAGCATAGTCCTGTTGTTCTGCCTCCTGAATGCACTTCAGGTTCTGCTTAAAGTTAAACAACTACTTAGGAAGCTCATCCGGAGATCTGCCCGGAGGCAGTATAGTTGTGGGTGGCAGGGAGTATGGGAGGATATGGGCAGGCATCTAGACCAGTTGGCACCCCCAGTATTTTGGAAATTCACCCCTGAACAAGTGCAAAATCCTCAAAAACTGGCAGAATGCTTGAATAAAAGGTGTCGCGATTCGGGAAGTTCCAAAGTAACACAAATCATTGTAACATGCTGGGGCCTGGCTTACGCCTATCGAGCTGCCATGGATACTGCTATCAACTTAGTGACAGACCCTGCGGCCACTCCAAGTCCCGTGACAGATCCAACGGCCACTGTGACCCCTACGGTGGACTCTGCAGCCGCTCCAGTCCCAGCTCCTGCAGCCGCCCCAGTCCCAGCTCCTGCAGCCGCCCCAGTCCCAGCTCCTGCAGCCGCCCCAGTCCCAGCTCCTGAAGCCGCCCCAGTCCCAGCTCCTGAAGCCGCCCCAGTCCCAGTTCCTGCAGTCGCTCCAGTTCCAGCTCCGGCCGCTACTCCAGTCCCAGTTCCTGCAACTGCTCCAGTCCCAGCTCCTGAAGCTGCTCCAGCTCCAGCTCCTGAAGCCGCTCCAGCTCCAGCTCCTGCAGCTGCTCCAGTCCCAGTTCCTGCAGTCGCTCCAGTTCCAGCTCCGGCCGCTACTCCAGTCCCAGTTCCTGCAACTGCTCCAGTCCCAGCTCCTGAAGTCGCTCCAGCTCCAGCTCCTGAAGCCGCTCCAGCTCCAGCTCCTACTGCTGCTCCAGTCCCAGCTCCTGCAACTGCTCCAGCTCCAACTCCAGCTCCTGTAGCCGCTACAGCTCCGGTTCCTGCAACTGCTCCAGCTCCTGTAGCCGCTCCAGCTCCTGTGGCCGTGTCAGAGAAACGAGCTGTAGCAGTGCAAGTTGACCCTGCAGAGGGCATTCCAACCCCTGTGGCAGACCCTGTAACAAAGTCAGAGAAACGAGCAGTAGCAGTGCAAGCTGCCCCTGTAGAGAAGGTGAAAATATGGTATAGAAATTCAAGTCGTTTAGAACGCAGAGAGTCTTCTGCCAATCCAGGTAAGGCTTCTGCCAAAACTAAGTATAGAGATGACGAAGATGATGACGACGCTGGGCCGTCAAGGATTCAGGAGGAGGAAGATGAGGATGCCGAAAGAGCAACAGTAACTACCCGAAGCCTAAACGAGCGCGAGCTACGAGATGTGCGAAAAGATTTTGGTCGCTGTATAGGTGAGCAGCTTGTCACCTGGCTGCTCCGGTGCTGGGACTCTGGAGCCAATTGTGTGGAATTAGACGGCAGGGAAGCCAAGCGGCTGGGATCCCTTGCTCGAGACGCCGGCATTGACAAAGCAATTGCAGATGGAGCACGACCCACCAGCCTCTGGAGGCGTCTCCTCTCAGCTGTGAGGGAAAGGTATCCCTTCAAGGAAGATATTTTATGTCTACCAGGCAAGTGGACCACTATGGAGAAGGGAATCCAGTACCTGAGGGAATTAGCCGTACGGGAAGTGATTTATGAGGATCCAGACCTCAAACAAACATCCACAGATCCAGATGAAGTCAAGTGTACACGACCCATGTGGCGGAAGTTTGTACGGAGTGCACCATCATCATATGCCAGCTCATTGGCAATAATGGCCTGGAAAGAGGATGAGGAACCCACAGTGGGTGAAGCGGCTAAACAACTCCGGCAGTACGAAGAAAGTCTCTCCTCTTCCTTACAGGCCTGCGTCTCAGCTGTGGAGAAACTTTCTGAAAAGGTTCACCAACTTGAAGAGAATCTATTGTCCTCCCCACCTGAACCAACCAGTGCCCACCGACCAAAGGAGAACACTTGGGAGAAACTTCCTGAAAAGGTTCACCAACTTGAAGAGAGATTATTCTCCTTCGCACCTGTACAAAGCAGTGTCTCAGCTGTCAGGGGTAGGCGTTCACCCACACAAGGAAGACGATATGGTGGGTACTCACCCCGTGCCACCCTGTGGTTTTACTTACGAGACCATGGAGAGGACATGAGAAAGTGGGATGGAAAATCTACCGCGACCCTAGAGGCACGGGTACGTGAGTTGCAAAAGAAAACAATCAGGAAAAAGGGATTCTCCGAAAAGTTTGCTGCTCCAACTTCCAGCAGACAGTCCTTCAAACACAGAAACGAGGAAGATTCTGACCAGGATTAGGGGGGCCCTGCCTCCAGCCAGGGGGAGGAAAGGGACAATCGAGTTTATTGGACTGTGTGGATTCGATGGCCTGGCACATCACGCGCACAGAAGTATAAGGCTTTAGTAGACACCGGTGCACAATGTACTATAATGCCATCGAGCTATAAAGGACCAGAGCCCATCTATATTTGTGGAGTGACAGGGGGATCTCAGCAGTTGACTGTATTGGAGGCTGAAGTGAGTCTGACTGGGAATGAGTGGGAAAAGCACCGCATTGTGACTGGTCCGGATGCTCCATGTATCCTTGGCATAGACTATCTTAGAAGAGGATACTGCAAGGACCCAAAAGGGTTCCGGTGGGCTTTTGGTATTGCTGCCTTAGAGACAGAGGGCATTAAACAATTATCTACCTTGCCTGGTCTCTCAGAGGACCCCTCTGTTGTGGGGTTGCTGAGGGTCGAAGAACAGCAAGTGCCAATCGCTACCACAACTGTGCACCGGCGGCAATATCGCACCAACCGAGACTCCCTGATTCCCATCCATAAGCTAATTCGTCAATTGGAGAGCCAAGGAGTGATCAGCAAGACTCATTCACCTTTCAATAGTCCCATATGGCCAGTGCGAAAGTCTAATGGCGAGTGGAGACTAACAGTGGACTATCGCGGCCTGAACGAAGTCACGCCACCACTGAGTGCTGCAGTGCCGGACATGCTGGAACTTCAGTATGAACTTGAATCGAAGGCAGCCAAGTGGTACGCCACAATTGATATCGCTAATGCATTTTTCTCCATCCCTCTAGCAGCAGAGTGCAGGCCACAATTTGCCTTCACTTGGAGGGGAGTCCAATATACCTGGAATAGGCTGCCCCAGGGGTGGAAACACAGCCCTACCATTTGCCATGGGCTGATCCAGTCTGCACTAGAGCAGGGGGAAGCTCCTGAACACCTGCAGTACATCGATGACATTATTGTGTGGGGTGACACAGCAGAGGAAGTTTTCGAGAAAGGGAAGAAAATAGTCCAAATCCTTCTGAAAGCCGGTTTTGCCATAAAACAAAATAAAGTCAAAGGACCTGCACGGGAGATCCAGTTTTTAGGAATAAAATGGCAAGATGGACGTCGTCAAATCCCAATGGATGTGATCAACAAAATAACAGCTATGTCTCCACCAACTAACAAAAAAGAAACACAGACTTTCCTAGGTGTTGTGGGGTTTTGGAGAATGCACATCCCAAATTACAGTCTGATTGTAAACCCACTCTACCAAGTAACTCGTAAGAAGAATGAGTTTGAATGGGGCCCTGAACAACGACAAGCCTTTGAACAAATCAAGCAGGAAATAGTCCATGCAGTAGCCCTTGGGCCAGTTCGAACAGGACCAGATGTAAAGAATGTGCTCTACACTGCAGCCGGGGAGAACGGCCCCACCTGGAGCCTCTGGCAGAAAGAACCTGGGGAAACTCGAGGTCGGCCTCTGGGGTTTTGGAGTCGGGGATACAGAGGATCTGAGGCCCGCTATACTCCAACTGAAAAGGAGATATTGGCAGCATATGAAGGAGTTCGATCTGCTTCGGAGGTGGTCGGTACTGAAGCGCAGCTCCTCCTAGCACCCCGATTACCGGTACTAGGCTGGATGTTCAAGGGAAGGGTCCCCTCTACGCATCATGCAACTGATGCTACATGGAGCAAGTGGGTTGCACTGATTACTCAGCGGGCTCGAATAGGAAACCCCAGTCGCCCAGGAATATTGGAAGTGATCATGGACTGGCCAGAAGGCAAATACTTTGGGATATCATCAGAGGAGGAGGTGGGTCGTGCTGAAGAAGCCCCACTGTACAACCAGTTGCCAGAGAATGAAAAGAAATATGCCCTGTTCACTGACGGGTCCTGTCGTATTGTGGGGAAGCATCGGAGATGGAAGGCTGCTGTATGGAGTCCTACGCGACGAGTTGCAGAAGCTGCTGAGGGAGAAGGTGAATCGAGTCAGTTTGCAGAAGTGAAAGCCATTCAGCTGGCTTTAGACATTGCTGAACGAGAAAAATGGCCAGTTCTCTATCTCTACACTGATTCATGGATGGTAGCAAATGCCCTGTGGGGATGGTTACAGCAATGGAAGCAAAACAACTGGCAGCGTAGGGGCAAACCTATCTGGGCTGCTGCATTGTGGCAAGATATTGCTGCTCGGGTAGAGAACCTGGCTGTGAAAGTACGCCACGTAGATGCTCATGTGCCCAAGAATCGGGCTACTGAAGAACATCAAAACAACCAGCAGGTGGATCAGGCTGCTAAGATTGAAGTAGCTCAGGTGGACCTGGATTGGCAGCATAAAGGTGAATTATTTATAGCCCGATGGGCCCATGACACCTCAGGCCATCAAGGTAGAGATGCAACATACAGATGGGCTCGTGATCGAGGGGTGGACTTGACCATGGACGCTATAGCACAGGTTATTCATGACTGTGAAACATGTGCTGCAATCAAGCAAGCCAAACGGTCAAAGCCTCTTTGGTATGGAGGACGATGGCTGAAATATAAATATGGAGAGGCCTGGCAGATTGATTACATCACACTCCCTCAAACTCGCAATGGCAAGCGCCACGTACTTACAATGGTGGAAGCAACCACCGGATGGCTGGAAACATATCCTGTGCCTCATGCTACCGCCCGGAACACCATCCTGGGCCTTGAAAAGCAAGTCCTATGGCGACATGGCACCCCAGAAAGAATAGAATCAGACAATGGGACTCACTTCCGAAACAACCTTATAGACACTTGGGCCAAAGAACATGGTATTGAGTGGGTGTATCACATCCCCTATCATGCACCAGCCTCCGGGAAAGTTGAACGATACAATGGCCTGTTAAAGACTACCTTGAAAGCAATGGGCGCTGGGACGTTCAAAAACTGGGATACGCATTTGGCAAAGGCCACCTGGTTAGTCAATACTAGGGGATCTACCAACCGAGCTGGACCTGCCCAATCAAACCTGTTACGTACTGTAGATGGGGATAAAGTTCCTGTAGTGCATGTAAAAAATATGCTGGGTAAAACAGTCTGGGCTACTCCTGCCTCAGGAAAAGGCAAACCTATTCGTGGAATTGTTTTCGCTCAGGGACCTGGATATACTTGGTGGGTGATGCAAAAGAACGGAGAGGTCCGGTGTGTACCTCAAGGAGATTTAATACTGGGTGAGAATAGCCCATGAACTGAATTGCACCATGTTAAATAGTATATTATACTGTATGTTATCACTACCATGATTACTATAGGTGACTAATTAGAATGTATGGAAAAGAGTGTAACCTGAGCATGACATAAATGGTATGGAATAAGGGGTGGATAGATGTCCTGGTTTCAGTTAGCACAGAATTAATTTTCTTCCTAGTAGCTGGTGGAATGCTGTGTTTTGGCTTAGAATGAGAAGAGTGCTGATAACACCCCGATGCTTTAATTGTTGCAGAGCAGTGCTTATACTAAGCCAAGGACATCTCAGCCTTTGCTCTGTCCTGCCAACGGGCAGGCTGGGGGGTGCAGTAAGAGCTGGGAGGGGACAGACCCAGGACAGGTGACCCAAACTAGCCAAAGGGGTATTCCATACCATCTGACGTCATGCTAAACAATATATAGGGGTGGCTAGCCGGGGGGAGGGGGCCGGACTGCTCGGGGTTAGGCTGGGCATCGGTCAGCGGGAGGGTGAGCGAACGGCTGCGTGGTGTTTAGCTGCCAGCCGGGTTAAACCACGACACCTGGCAAGTGTGATCAGAACAGTGCTAGTGATTACAGCATTACAGTACCAAAAAGGGTATATCAGAAATGCCAGAAAAAAAGTGCACGTGGTGAGGAAGTACAGCTTTCAGGCTTCCTTGGAGCAAATCCTGCAGCAGGTTTTGTGACTGCTTACTGATCCACCCGCCTGTTGGGAGCTGCTGGTGTTGGGAAGGGAGTTGCTTAGAGTTACCAACACCTTTGCACAGGTGTGAAGCTGTGAGTGTTGGCTGACTGACAAGTCTCCCTCCTTGCTGCTTCCTCCAGCTTGACAAGAGCTGGTTCTGCCAAAGGTGATTGCATCCTAGTTCTTTCAGGGGGCTGTATGGGAATTGTTTGTTTTGTCAGCAGCATCTTGTGCCTGGATATATTCTTGGTTATTCCAGTTTGGCCTAGTGGAATATGTTCGGTGTCTTGTTGTTTAGTAAGTTAAAGCTGTTGTGTTAACTCTTGAGGTAAATACACCTGGAGAAATTTAATGATAAGAAAGTTAAATCCATTTTCAGAGCCCTGTTAGCAGTGCAAGATAGCATTGCATTGAACACTGAAAACAAATTCCACCCTGTCTTTGTGTAGAGGAAAAAAAAAATTGATGCTATCACTGCACTTCTCCATCTATTTGGATTCTTTTTCTTTCTACTAAATTTTTGTATGCTTGACCAGATAGCCACTCCTAAGTCTTTCTGTCCTTTCTGGCCTTTGTTCTTTTGTAAAACCCAAAGCGCACATGCTATGCTAAATGCACTTCTCAGATCATCGCTTACTCACTGTGCATCTCAGTCTTTATATGCAGTCTCAGCTCATTTTTGTTTTGAGCTCTGGAAACTCAACAAAAAACAAGACATTTTTTCCGAAGATAAACTTAGTGGTTTTACTTAATTTTTATAGTGTATGGATTAAAGAAGGCCCTAATGCTTGCAAATTCCTCTGTATACTAAGCACGTTACACAGATTGCAGAACAAATGTCTGTCTTACTCTGCATGTGTGTTCTTGGCTGTCACCTTCTACAAAGTTCTGAATCCTCCTGTCTTTGTGTGCCATGGCATACGCTGGTACTTGTTCTAGCTTGTCTGGAAGCTCACAAGAGCTGCCTGCTTGGCTTGTGCCAAGCTGAATAGCTAACAACTAAGTTTTGCATGCTTCTTCCTTGGTCTTCCAGCTCTCTCCCGTCCCTGGTATTCACACATATCTTTTTTTATCACAAATGCTGTCCTTTAAGCCTTCATCCCTGTATCGTACTTGATTAAAACTTACTAGGAGGCTCAAGAGAGTCCGTTTATTTGACCTGCTGTCTGATGACTTTGAGAAAACTCTCCCTATCAGTATAAAGGACATGTTTCTTCTCTTGATTTGTCCTTGCGTGAAGGAACTCTGGAGGGGAAAAAAAAAAAGGCATTGTTTATTGTGTGTTTTTTTTAAACCTTGAAAGATCATTCTTTAAAGGATTGAGTAATCTCCTGAGGAGATTATCCCTGAATGGTCTCTGAATATAGGGTTATAGGCCCTTAGCAGTTCTCCTAGTGAATGTAGAGTACTCCTCAGAAACTCCTACCCTTTATGATGCTGTTTGCTAATGGCTGTTTCCTGCTTTCCAGGTGAGAGCAAGCTTTGTGAACTTTCTGGTACCTCCTAGGTGTACGGCAGCCATAAATATTCCTTGCCCTGCTCTTCTGTTTCCCAAAGAGACACCAGCTACTTCAGACTACATGGTTTGTAGCTCCCAGGTGCTGGTTGGCTTTGAGGTGCAGATGAGTGGGATGGCATTCTGGTGCTGATCAGGCTTTTTGGCAGCCTTATGTGAACTGGTGATAACTGCATGTCCTGGTTGCTCAGTTCAGATTAACACCTTCATTCCATAAATATCACTTCAAAAACAAAGTAGGGGAGTTCTTGTAGATTTTTCTGTTGAAGGATCTGTTCTCTCCTCAGCAGGTTTATTCATGACCACTTCAGTGGTGCTGCACAGGAGTTAAAGCATTGGAATAGCTTGTTTGTATAAGCCATCCATATGGACTGACAGAATGCAACACAGATCTTATTTACTTCTGATTTTGTTTCTTATTCATTACAAATACTTTTTTCAATGAAACAAAATTAAACAGAAGTTGTTTATCTCAGAGTACTTGCTGTGTATAAGATCCTAAGATACTTTTTTTTTTTAATAAGTCCACTATTCTGTTCAGTCTTGCAGTTTTGCAGATTTTTAAATGTTAGTTTTCAGCACATCAAAGTCACTTTTCAAAGCAGAATTATGTTTTTAATATGAATAGCAAAATAGTTACCAGTGAATATATTGTATGAAAAATGTTTTTCTTTCAGAACAGTTGAATGAGGGCAAAATTGCAATCCGTTTACAATGGATTGAGTAAATTCCTTGCAGGAGTACAAATAGGTTGCAAAAAGCTTTTAAATTTTGGAATATAGTTGCTATATTAAAGTTTTCGAAGTGAGTGTAGCTGGTTACTCAAGTACTCTGTTGTGGAATTTCCAAATTACGGCTTTTATGTTACCCGTCAGTGAACAGGAATTTAGTGTTTAATGATTGGAAATGGAAGTGTAAGTCATGGATTTTTCCAAGGAAGGAATAAGCACACTGTAGGTATTTATTTTTCTGATGGTTGGCTGGAAAACTGTCACACACTTGATCTGTAAATAGCCCCTCTGTGATACAGCACAGCTCTATATATTCTGTTTGAACATATGTAGGCTACAGAATGTAAGCATGACAATTCACGTATTTTAAGCTCCTCTTAAAAAATGTTGTAAGAGTCTATCCAGTTAAAACCACTACTTTCCTTCTTGGCAATGCTTTTGGAATCTGCGTTTAAAAAAAAAAAAAAAAAAAGAACACATTAGTGGGTTATATGACTTTTTATTCTTCAGTGGAGCAACTGCGGAATGGATAGCTTCTGTGTGCAGACAAATGGCTGAATTCAGCACTTGGCCTTGTAGAAACCTTGCTGACGTCTATAGGTGATGCACACTTCTGTGGTCAAAACTTTAGATTCATAGCTATAATGGCTTTCTGCTGGAAGGGCATACAGCTTCAGGGTACAATCTGTAGTTTCAGACTTCAAATGCATGCTTGTAATTCTATTAAGAACTCATTTGAGTGGGATTTCTTCTTTACTCTCCTTTTGAAACAATAGAAATAGATGCGGGCAACCTTCGGTGGAATTTTCTTCTGCCACGTAACAAGTTATTGAATTAAAATCAAGAAAAGCAGTTAGTTGACAGGCATTCACTGAAGCCAGATTGGGTTGCAATTCACATATCTTTAAAAGGTAAAATTTTTAAATGAAGGGAGAAGAAAGAGTTGTTTCTTTCAAGAATTATTGATTAAACGGTATACAAAACTGTTTCAGATTTTGGAGATATTGAGGAGAGACTGATTGTTCCAAACTTCTCTTTGTAACTTTTAAATTCAAACAAAAGCACTCTAAAGGTAATCAGACTGTAGGCAAGCCAGTAGGCTACTTCAGCAAATGTCATCAAAGAATAATAATAGCTCTTGAAGATTTTGCATCAGCTGTACTCCATCTGTGAGGGGGAGTATACATAATGACACCTGTGTATTATCTTTGGATGTAAGGCTATACCCAAATTCTCAACAATCCACAGGCATAGCGCTGAGGAAACATCTTCATGATCCCTCTTCCCAGCTCACAGGTTGAATGGAGGTAGCACCTTGCTGTGTGGGGGGGGTGGGAGAACAAACAGAATGCTGCTTGCAGCATGGCCCAAGCTGCCTTTTTGTACTTTCATTAGCCTTGGAGTATGTGCTTGGTTTTGGAGTATCGCCAGGCTGCAGAACTTATCGACTTACTTTCAATAAGAAAATGCAGGTGGAACTGAAGTTAAAGCACTGTTTAACCAGCCATGGTGAACTGATTTGATCTCCCCAGTGTGATAATGGAAGTTTCATTGCAGCTTGAAAGGCCCAGTTCAGTTTGAGTGTCATCAGATAAGAATGACTGGGTTTTGTTTTCCACCATCAGATGTCACTTGTGAAATTTTCACTTAATATGTGGTAAGATATGTCATCTTGCAACGTACTCTGAAATTGAGGAGTAAGGTAGTGGTGTAAGTCCTACTAAAACAGAGGTTGGTGGCATGCTATTAGCTTCCAAAATGATCAATAGAAATGACAACTGGCTTCAGAGTTTTCTTGCACTAAAGAACTTTGGAACTCTGTCCAACTAGTTGAGGAGAAATAGCCATCATAGAGATCCTTGTTCATTGGTTCAGAAACCACTAAAAAAGCTATCTGGCTGTGCCAGAACAGATTTGAAAACTAGATTCAGCCTTGGTTGCTCAAAGAAAAGTAGTTAGGCTTCTTAAATTGGTTTATCTGAAGCTTTAATATGCAGTGATTCATGCTTTATAATGGTAACTCTTGATTTAGATGTTGAGTAGGGAGAAAAGATAAGCTGACAGATTCATTCCTTCTGCTTTTTCTCCTCAGTATTGACCTTTTGTGATTACCTCCTTCATTATATAGAATGTGCAAAGTGAGATAAAAATATCTTGGGTTCTTTGGTCTGTTTAGAAAAGTTTCAATGGATATCGTTGGATATTGCATCAGCAGTGCTATTGTCCTTGTAATCCTGATGTGGTGGTCAGTGTGTTTCGTAAAACCAGAGAGCCAGACAAATGTTTATCAACATTTTGTTCTTTTAAATATTGCTTGAGATCAAGATTTTATTCTGATGAATGTATTGTTGAAGAAAAAAACAAAAACAAAAACAAAAAAACACTAAAAGACCACCTTTGACATTTGAATCTGGATCATAGCTGCCCAATTATCTTAGGATTCAGTTTTTCAAAGTTCCTGTTTTTATAAGATATATCATGTTTTAATGTATTTATGTGTTTACTTATCCAAACAGAGTTGGGCTTTTAAAATCATAAATGAAATTGAGGTTTGGTATTCTGTTGGCAGTTTTCATTTATGCCTCTTCCAGCTCCAGGATGGTAGGCACATGCTACCAGGACACCTGGATGTTGGACAGCTTTGACCACACTGGCTTCAGTTTTATAGGGTTTGAGTAAAATATTCTGAGTTGTGGGACCAAGCTGTATTACTCTTGGATCCACTACTAGTATTTCCCCCCATCTTCAGCGTGAGACGTTTGGAGAACCTGGTTCCTGCGTCTTTGGCTACCTCCTTTCTTTCTCATAAGCTGTCACAACTTGATTATCTATATGCATGAACTTCATTCCTCGTCACGTCTTGTCCTGGTTGCTGGTTTTACTTGCATCACTATCAAAATTTGCATATGTCAAGGCTAGCACTAAAGGTTCCTTTCCTCAAAATTTGGTCTCTAGTATCTAAAAGCTAACTCGTTTGAAGGCTAATGTACAAGCCCAGCACCAAGATGCCCTCTAATGCCCCTCAGCTCACTCTGTTGCATGGGTGACGTGTAGAGGCAGCATCAGAGTGCACCACTCCAGCTGTGGTTACTGTCAGGGTATGTTTGACATGTTTAAAGAATGCATGAATCCAACACTAAGCATGTGCCCTATCCCCTGGACCTCTCCCTCAACTGAATCTGGCTTATAAATAGCTTTACAGCTGTTCCATCTTTACAAAACAGAGCTCATCTTCAGAAGGTGCCCCCTCACGAGAAATAATGAACTGAAAACCTGTTTTTTTTTGTTTTAGTAGCTGACTTGTATAGCATGTCTGAAATAATTCAAGAGAGCACGAGACATCTTGCAAATGCACCTATCCATTAATTACTGTATCTCTTTTTCCCACACTAGTATTCAAATAAATAACCTTGAGAAGGACAGACTGATGATGGCTTTCCTATTTTTACTGGTAGGAAGAACACCTCGTGCTTCCTTTATTTCATACTTACGCGGTACTTAGAGATATTACTTCATAAATTGGGGAATGGGGGGGCAGGTGGGTGGGCTTATTTTTACAAGCAACTTCCTACAGTTCTGCAGTAAATTGTTTACAGATGCTTTTCCTAGAGTATGCAAAAATGAACTGAAACAGATTGCTTTAAAAGCCCTTCTATTTCAGTTGATAACAGATGTAGATGATCTCTGGAGAATTTTCCTTTTCTTTTTTTTCTTTACCTCCACTCTGAGAAAAGGATTAATATAGATACCTATATTTATAGAAGCCTTCAAAAAGTTTAAGGAGAAAGGGAAGAGTAGTTTAAGGATTTCCTTCCCTTTCCATAGTTAGCTTTTTCTAGTGAAGCATGTGCATCACTTCCATGAGTTAGATTGTAGCATTGTCCCCACCACCATCTCTTCCCCTTGCTTTTGTACAGTTGGCACTCCATTCCCATCTGGCCATGGGAATGATTGTATTCACATTTGGCTTGGTTAAAGAAAGATTATCATTGTGGTCTTTCAATTGTCTTTTAACTTCGATTTTTTTTTTTCTTTTATCACCCTATCTCCAAACATGGAATGGATTGGCCTGTAGTATTGCAGAACAGTCCTTCCTAGGCATTTTCATCCACTTCTAAGCAGCAGCTTGTCTTCATGAAGGTGTTTTTTGAAACCAGACTTTCTCTTGGTATGGGGAGGGGAGGAAGGCGGAGGCAGGGGATGATGGAAGAAGTCTTTATAATTGACCTCACAGTAACTTTTTCCTTCTTCTCAGCCCACCTGCCCAATTGCTGCAAAAGGACTTCTTGTTTCACAATACATTCTTTCTAGTGTATGGATTTAAAATGAGTGAGTTTGTGAATTTATACAGAATAAATTTGGAGAAATAGTGGAGTTCTCTGAAAACTCATTTTGATTGGCTTTTGTCCTTCTATAATTTTAGGTATGTAAAGTTGTTTGTCTTGATTTTTTTTTTTTTTTTTTTTTTAAGCACATAATGATGCCGAATCTTCGTAGCTTTTCTGCTTGCTTTTACGTAAGCTTTTCTTAACATTTTAAAAAATGGTCACTTGTCCCTCTGCTATGTTTTGCTGTTTGGAAGAAGAAAAGATTTTATTGGAACAGCTAAGTCCAAAACAGATACCACACCCCATGCATGTGGCCTTTGGTTTTTATTGTCAATTGAGCCTAGCCCTGTCTATCTGCGAGAAGTATCTACTGACACACCAAATACGCTGTTGATCATTGCATTGAACTAGTGCTCTTAGACAAGTTTTCAAGCTTAATTTCTGAAAAGTTGCTTTTTATATCTGGAAATATTGTCCAACAATTCAGTTTTATAGCCATTGAATATCTTTTTTTAAAGACATTCCTATATGCTGCTTGGCATAACTTGTAGTACAGACAAATAGGCTTTTCCCTTGTGTACCCTCCTGTATGGCATCAGATGCTTATATTTTAAAGCTGCATGGATTTTTGTCTCTACTTTTATGGCTGGAAATTGTGACTAAAATACTTGTTCGCATATGAAATAGTCAATGGTCATGTGTCTGCCGTTCCACATTATAAACAAAGTTAATGAGAGGAGTTGATGATGACAGTCTTAACTCCATGCTTCATGCCCCTTTTTCCATTTTGTCATTGTGTGGGTGTTACCTTGACTTAACACACTGCACGTAGCTCTGTATAATTTGGAAAACCAGTCTGCGTACTTGCATTGCTCTGCTCTCTGATTTCTTTACTGTAAATACATTTGCAGATGTTCTTGTACAGCTTATTCTCTGATACCAAAGACTTGTTTTTTACTTGCAGAGGACTTCTCTGCTAAATGTACTAACACACTGTGCATACTTCCTTGTAATATCTTCCTGATAATCTTAGGAATGAGCAGAACAATGAGTGCACAGCTCCACAAAAGAAGAAGAAACTGTCCATTAACCTTTTCAGCTGTATGATAACTCTCCCATATGCTCCCTGCCTTTCTCATACGTTGTATTTGTGTTTCTGATCGGTATTCCCCTGGCTTGAAAGAAGATTGTACAGCTATGTTGAGGGCTGTGTTACTGCCTGACTGCATAAGGAGGTGTGCAGCCATTTCACTGTTCTGCATTGGGTGTGAAGGTTGTCTGTCTCCCAGTGCCCAGCCTAATGTAAAGATTTTAAGGAGAAAAAGCAACAAGTGTGACTGATCTGCCAGTTGTTTTCACTTGATAATAAATCTCACCAGACTTGCAAAAATAATGTCCATTTTTTCCTTTGTCTTCATGTGGGGGGAGATCTTTTTTTGTTCAGAGGGGAGAGGTTGGATTCTTTTTCATTTTGACTAGTAAAATGTGGCTGTGTTACTGTACGGATATTTTAAGTCAAGTGACCTAACTCACTGCCCTCACTCGGCTTTTTGGGTGAGTCTGTTGACGTTGTGACTTCCCTTGCTCATCGAGTAAGCTTCCAAGCAAGCCAACCAAAAAAAAAAAGCACAACACAAAAAGCCTCTACAGCAAAACAACCTACCTCTTGAATCCCAAGGGCAGGAACTGAAGTTTTTCTAACAATAGAGAATGTTACTGTTTCCTGACTGCTCTGTTAATTTGTGGAGCACCCTAAAAGGTAGTTGAGAAAAACACGCAGTCAAGGATGTGTGCTCACTACTTCTTTCAATGGGTCTCATTTTGAGACTTAAACTTTTTGGTTTTGCCTGAATGAATTTTCAAGTCAACCTTAGATTAGTGTTAAGTTGCAGAAAGCATCACTTACTAAATTTTCACGTTCTTTCCTTCAGCACAGCTGTTACATGCTGATATCTAGATGTCCTGCTCCTGCATTGGCAAAACAGTGTAGGCTAGTAGGTCAGTCCTCTCTGTGTGCACTAACACACACCTGAATTTTAACTTCCTAAACCTAGACATGCATGGGTAGGTCTGGAAGTTGTTTGTAGCTTACTGTCTGCCCCCCCTTCTCCTTTCCCAACCACTAGGAAAAAGAAACCAGTAAGCATGATTATTCATTCTAGATAACTTCAAGGTGTTTATCCCTGCCCTAAATAAGGGCAAAGGCAAGATAATTAATGTGAAGACAGAAATAGAAACTGTATCTTTGATAGCAGAAGATCAGCAAGCATATATAGTGGGAGTGCAGGGACTCCAAAAGGAGCACCCGCCAAGGGTAATTGTAGAAGTATGCCAGTGATGAGAGAGAAGAATGGACTCCATTCTGATTTATAGCTCTTACAGTGGTTGTTTTATTCACTTACAGAATTACCAACATGCTTCGCTTCATCTTAATTTTCTTTCTTGGTTTGTTAGCTTTGATGTAGATAGATATTGACAACATAATCATTTTTTTGTGAATTGCCTTTTTTCTGCTTCTGCGGTCTCATTTCCTCCGCTGTGCCTTACCTATCTTATTGCAAGTAGAGATTAAATTATAGAGTAAGTAATGACGCTTGATCATTTTGTGTTTGCACTGTTCCAAATGTCCATTTGACTCCTTATTCTTCCTTTCCCTCTCCCCAGAAAAGCAACCTCAAAGGGGTCTGTTAAATTTCTGCCTGGGACGTGCTACTAATGGAGCATCTGTCAGGAGCTATTGAGGTTAGGGAATATTTAGTGAGCAACTCCTCTGCAATTTTTAGAGGCAGAGCTCAAATCTTAAAAATGAAGCTCCAGAATCTGTACCCTTCAATAGAAAGGTGAACTGTGAGAAACAAGGTCAACTGTGTTGTCACCTCACCTGAATCTTACCCATTTAGTTTCTCGTAGCTGAGTTCAGCAGCATCCTATTGCACTGATGAAGTATCAGCCATTGTTACACAGATGAAGGCATAGATCTTTAAGCAGGTCATCTCCTTACCCTTGGTCTCTTTTCTGTGTCATGTGGTCAGTAGGGAGTCTCAAAGAAAGAGAGAAGCAGCAAACTCTCTGAAGATGAGAGAGAAGGAAAAAAAAAAGCCTACTCTGATAGTATCAGAATGATGAATCCATGGTGCTGATTGTCATGCAGTGTTCTTGTTCCAGGTAGTTCATTGTGACTAGCAAACATTACAGGGCTTGATCACCACAGAAGAAACATTGCAACACTGGCAGAATTTTGTAATAGCGCTTTTGTAACTTTGGCTTCTACAATAGATCTCAGGGGTCTCAACTTAGTGCTGCTGTGTTGTTTAATTAAATGAAATGGGTACTGAGAGTGAGAATATGCTTTTTTTTTTTCTTTGAATGAAGGAACCCTTTTGTTTTGTTTTTAAGCATTCCAGGTAATTTATTTAATCCAATAATTGAAACACTGCACTTTGTTAGAACAGTGCAGTCTTTGTTAGACTGCACTGTTCTAACAAAGCATAGCATTAAGGGTATTAGGTTTTACTTCAAAGAGTTCTTTTTCAGGTTACTGGTTCTGTTTATTCTGTATTGTGAACGGGGCTTCAGTGTGTAGTCATTATCAATTTTTTTTAACCTGAGTTGTATCTTTGAGTGACTGGTGACACCACCTTACCAAAAAGTAATAATAACAATGCATAAGTGGGGCAGACTACAACTGGCTTATTTTCTTTGCTCTTGAAACTGATAAAGTAAAATTCTACTGTGTATCAGTGGAAGAGCCAATGTTTATTTTAAATTCAGTGAAAAGTGTGAAAAACTTGTCTTCTGAGATGTTACATGTTCTCGGAACTGGTTGGCGTCTTTAGAGCCAGCACAGTAATACCAGTAATGGTCCTATTTCAAACAATAAAGTTAGATCTGAAAAATGGCTGTAGGAAGACTTGTGAAGTCATTTTCCATGCACCTTATCCCTCGGTAAGATATAAGTGCCCTTGAGGATAATAGCAATCAAGTGTTTTCATTCTTTGGGAGATTTGGACCTAAATGTAAGTTGAGTTACAAAGGGATTTACGTACCTAGAACCTACCTGCCCTACTTTAAGCTGAGCCCAAAATAGGGCTTTAGCAGACCTTTACAACCACTGGGCTGATAGGAAGCTTTGACATGCTCAGCTATATAAAGGTGTGCAGCGAGGTTGCCAGAGGCTTCGTTCTGTTGGGTAGCTGGAGAACAGCCTCATGTGTCGGCCCTGTGAGGCTTTAGGAGCAACATCCTTTCCACCTGTCACCCACAAGTCACCCAGGTAGCCTCAGGGTGCACCAGGTGACTCTGACTCAGCAGCAGGTTATAGGGGGACCTTTACTTTCTTATCAGTAGCTGTAGCATTCACATAGGATGTGGGAAGCCAGTTTTCAGTTTCCATGTGTGCCCAAATGATTCATGGCCATGCTTTCCAGGTGAGCATCCAGACCACTGGCCCACAGAGTCATACTTGGCGCTTCCACTTCCGAAGTCTTTCAGACACTTGATGACCTGACACTTGATGACCTAATTCTAGGGCAAGAGCAGGATCCAAGACATACCCTGCATGATTTTCCACGTTAGCTCAGGTGGTTTGCTGCTCAGCATGATGGCTTTTTATGAGTATCTGCCTTCCTGGGTGCAGGCAGTGATCCTGAGAACTCAAACCAGTTCTTGCCGTATATGTGCCAAGTGAAACCTCAGAAGTGTTTGGTTGATACTGCAGTTCCTGCCCAACGCTCACCAGAAGGGATGCGGCACTGGTTGCTTCTCCCACCCTTTCTGTTCTTCAGGCACTTGGTACGCTAGGTGCTCCTGGAGCGATGGAGCCTTGTTATCTGCTACTTCCTTCTAGGCATTGAGTTTAATCACACTGACAGCATCTACACCAGTTGTTGCGTTGTCCTTCCAACCAGCTCTTTTACTGGAGCGGAGCTTATTTTAAAGTACCTTCAAGCAGAGGTACTAGGAAGTAGGTCTTGAGTGGTCTTTCACACTAAAGCAATTTATATGCCAAGGTAACTTTGCAGCAGCAGAGAGTTTGACTACTAAATGGGAATTTGTGCCTGTGGCACAGTCGGCATCCTTAACTTCCAGCAAGCAAGTAGAGCCTATGGAAATCAAGAAGGCTATTTACGTGAATAGTTACACAGGATTAAACACTTATGAAGTAAGGGTTTCAATTAATGACTGTTTATTGTTTGTGAGAGTTTCATAAAAATTGATGATTCTGTGATAGCCTCGTTTTATAGTCAAATGAACTAAATATAGTCAAATGAACTAAATGCACTTAGAAATTTGACTTCATTATGAATTTTGATCTCAAGCTGTGTGGGAAGTTTCCAAGTAGTCTGGAAATTCATTAAGCTTCAGCTTAAATGTAATGAATTACTTTAAAATGGTAATGATATTTTTTTTTTGTGAATTGTTCTTGATACTTCTTGGGAAATGTTCTGAAACTAGGATACAAATCCACGAACCAGTCCACGTTCAAAACTGTAGGTTTCATAGCTCGTCACTGCCATTGATAGTTCAGGTTGTCTCTTAAAACCCTGCCAGTCAATTTCTGATGAAGCTGTGTTTATTTAAATAAATAAAGAAGTTTGCTTATGGGGCTCATGCTGGGTTCTTAATGAAGTGGGGATGGAAGTTAAATCCATCTAGTTGCATTGGAGAAAGCTTCAAAATGAATTCTCACTGTAATGGGGAAAAAGTATTTTCATAGATCAATGCCTCTTAATCTCCAAATTTCAGCCTGTGTATTTTTTCCAAAAAATTACTGAAAGCTATTGACCTGAGGGATTTGTTTTCCGTTCCAAAGTCTTGAAATTTTCCTCCTGGCTAATTACAGCCTATTACTCTAGACTTTGGTCCTTTAGCAGTAACATTTTCCATCTTAAGATGGGTTGTCCCATTCCAGTGAAGAGCATGTTGTCTGAGTGCTGAATGGAATTACTACCAGTGGAAACTATGCTGCAAGAGGCTTGATAAAGCAGCTGCTGTGCAAACCTCAGCTGCTTTTTCCATCCTCCCGAGCGCTGGTAATTAGCATAGGGAAGCTGACTAATGTGCTGACGTCACCTCTTTCCAGTAGAAGCTTACATTTTGTTCCTGACTGCCTCAAAGCATGCAGGACTTTGTTCAGGAATTCGCTGTCACATACAGGATGCTCTGAAACCTTTCCTTTTTTCTTTTTCTTTTTTTTTTTTTTTTTCTCTGAGGGGCCGGACTTGTTTCCCTTATAAACACTGCCTGCAGAGCCAGCGGCTTCCTTAAAAGTAATTGGTTTCTGCTGGACGGCAAGTATCGCCTTAGCAAAGAACAAAATGCATTTTAGAAATTTTAACTACAGTTTTAGTTCTCTGATTGCCTGTGTGGCAGATAGTGATGTCTTCAATCAAGCAGAAACAAGGGTATGCTTTATCTTTTGCTTTATTTATACGGACTGCTGGGATGTTAAAGGTCTAGAGGTGCTGTACAAAACTGTTCAGAATACAGCTTACCTCGGTAGCTTCTTGATTTACAAGGAAAAGCCAGTTTAATATGAAGGTGTTGGGTCTTAGAAGTCTGCAACGGTGTGCTCTGATATGAATGAATCTCACTGTGGAAATTGTTAGATCTTAAGCTGTGTGTTTCTGGAAAAAGATCAGAAGTTTACCTTAGACATTTCTTGTCTCTGTAGTGTATTCTTCGATTTCATGCATGTTTTCAGCAATGTTGAGATTATAATTTTGGTAGTAAGATTCTTGTAACTTATATACCTTTTTTGGTAGTTTTTTTTTGGTTGGCTCTATAGTTGTTAATAACAATGTTAGAACCGTAAGTTCTCTCAGATTTGTATTTCCCTGATTAGAATTAGTATTGTGTAAGTAATCCAGTCCTGATACAGGCAGTTGTTGATTGCTAAGATCCCTGAAGTACAAAAATAATACTTTGTTCGTTATCATACTGTTACCGTGATATTTATGACCTATGTAATTTGCGCACACAAAAAACTACAGATATTGCACAACTCTTGCGGGCACTCTGAGTTTAAATGTTGAATGTGAACTTTGAAATGCAATTCAGCATGGATTTCTTTTTTTTTTCATATGACACATGTCTAAGACTTTTACAAATGCAGGCTTAGTTTTCATGGTTTCATCCAGCTTTCTTTCCAGTACAGTAGGCTAATAAATACAGGCTTCTGTGCAGAGGGTTCTGTTCTTGTCTCAGATTTCATTTTGAAGCTTAGATGTGGCTCAGCAAGAAGCAGGACAGCAGTGGTTTTGAAATATCTTTGAAAATATCTTTGAAATATACTGGTTACGTATATAGCTGACAAGTTTGTGAAACAGCTCTTCAGAAAGGAAAATAAAATTTTGAAGTAATCACTGCTGCCTTAGATAATCTCTGTTGCTTTCCCTACTAATTCAAAATTAGTATTAAAAAAATGCATGCAGTTCTATATATCTCCATATTTTGACTTCATATTCAGCTTCCAGTAAACTTTGATGAAGATATCTGAAATGCTAGCATGCTTGGTCTGTCTCCATCTCTGAAATAAGGCTTGTAACTGATTACTGTGTCCTAATGTGAGCCTGAAACACTTTGCAAGAGCATGCTTCCTGCTTTTTCTCTTCCTTTTCTCTGGTGTCCTCAAGTAAGAGTGCAAGTACACTTTATTTAGAAATAAAAAATAATAATAATAAAAAAAAAAATCTGGTTTGCGTAGATGCCCCAGGACCACAAACATTAAATGCATCATGGAGATTACCAGCTGTTGGTAAATGTGCTTAAATCTTTTCACACAGTCAGGCCAGCAAAGTAATTCAGCTGCAGATCTATTAAGGTATGAGGCTTTGGTCCAGTTCCTACACTTACCACACGGTCAAAACAGAAAGTGTGTCAAAGGCCTTTCAGGAGCTATATGGTTAGTGCTTAGGGCTTTTTAGAAGAGCCAGTGGGAGCCTTCTTAGAATTCAGTTCCAGAAACAGAAGAGGCTATTAAAGTAGTGTTCAGTAATATATTTTCTTACCATGCATTTTCCTAAGTGAAAGTAGCAGCTATTAAAAAAGGCGATGTTCATGAACTTTATTATGCATGCTGAGTCACTGAAGAAAATTGCTTTTAACTTGCAAATAAGCTTTTTTCATTTTTCTCTATTAAAACTGTTGTGTTGGTTTCCTTGAAAATTACTCACTTAGACAAAGGCATGCTTGGCAGACTTTTTTTTAAGGCCTTTGGTTATTAATTTTGTAAAACAAGCGTTTCTTTTCAGTATCGTACCAACACCATTAACTAATATTTCTATGTCATCTAATCAGATGCTTCTTATTGATAATTTTGCTGATTAAGATGTAAAAAGCTTCCATAGAGGAAGAAAGAACAAACAAGTAATAGGTTAGAAAAGTTTTAAAATAAATAAAAAGATACCTGAGCTATAATGAATATGCCAGTACTTAAGTGTTGATCTCCCCCTCCTGACAACTGTAATTTCTGTATTTCTTTAGAGAAAATATACAGTGCTGTGTTGACTTTATTTGGTCCTTTCTTTTCAGGCCAAATTTGAATCGCTGTTTAGAACATATGACAGAGATATCACCTTTCAGTATTTTAAGAGCTTCAAAAGAGTACGAATAAATTTCAGTAACCCTTTATCTGCGGCAGATGCTAGAGTCCAGCTGCACAAGACAGAATTCCTTGGAAAGGAAATAAAACTGTATTTTGCTCAGGTAGGTCTCTGTGATTATTCTTGCAAGGTACTAAAGTGTAACTTATTAGTGGTAAGCTTCCACAGGTCTCCTGTCATGCTAATGAACACTTACTTTTTCATTTTGGTTAGAGAATCACAGGTTGGTCCAAAGCTACACGTATGTGGAGGCTCTTGCATATTTTGCATGTCTCCTTTTGTATTGCTTAGATTCCTTTGGGGAAAGAGTAGATGATAGTGATCAACATAGTCAAAGATAGAATTTACGGGGTGGGGAAAGCCAAGCGTGTTGGCCAGCAGTACGCACACAGAAGAAAAGAATGCTCAAACGGTATGTGCGGGACCCCGAAGTGTAGCAGTATGTGCTCAGGACTCTAGCACACGTTTGTACTTGAAGTTTGCCATCAGTGGAGCTCTCTAGCTAGCTAGCTTCTCCTGCTAAAGATATTAAACTGCCGCAGATTCTGGTAATCTGGGTGCTTTTTGGTAGCTATGGTGTGTATTCCTTCATAAACTCAACGGGAAAATTAATCTCTGTGTCTGTTTCAGATGTCAATAGGGACAGTCCTGAAGGAGCCAGTTTATTTATATACCTTCTAGAATTCTCACCACTCTCACTTGTGGTAATAAGTTTCAACACCATTTGTCATTAGACCTTAAAACCCATATCTAGCTTCTTCCTACTTCAGTATTTTAAGGACAGATATTTTCTGGTGAAATTTATGTAGAACTCCATAACGAGAAAATGTAGACATACACACCTCATTGCATGTTTCATCAGAGTTAACGGATGTGGTGGCTCGTCTGTATTTTGTATACGGGGTCTTTCAGATAGCTCTCTTCAATAATACTGTTACATGCTGCCACCTTGAGTGCCTGCTACAGCATAACATCTAGCTGATGTTAAAATTCCTCATTAATGATGAATTCATCAATAATAGTGAAATAACTTTTTTTTTTAATGCTTATTTTTTTCAGACTTTGCACATTGGAAGCTCGCATTTGGCACCACCAAATCCAGACAAACAGTTTTTGATTTCACCTCCTGCCTCTCCACCTGTTGGTTGGAAGCAAGTAGAAGATGCTACTCCAGTGATTAACTATGACCTTTTATATGCTATCTCCAAGTTAGGACCAGGTAAACAGGATTAGAAACACCCAAGTTTTGCTCAAGTAATACACCTTTTCAACTGAATTTCTATAATTTTTCAAATGAATTACTGTTCGCCAATTAAATTCATAGTATCAGAAAAAGTAAGCTATGCTTTCTTACACGCACAGTAACTCCAGAGGATCATTTGAAGTGCCCAGGCCTCAACAATATGATGTTTTGTGATTTGTAGAGAACATGAATATTGCTTCAAAAATATTAGCTTGTTCACCAGAATTTTCTCGAAGTAGTTTCCTAAAAATAGAGGAAGTTGAGTAGTGGTATGCCTTCTGCAGAGACAGGAAAGTCCTGTTTCAGATGAGGACATTAAAACAGTTAACAGTTACGTAGCTCTGAACTAGAATTACCTCCATGCACTCTGAGATAGCAGTATGTGTAGGTGGAAGACTATCTCAGGTTTGAGGCACCAATTTTCTTTCGGAATTAAGAGGAAGAAGTTTCTGCCACTCCCAACTCCTTGGTATTTTCATCTTTTGCAGTTTACTCAGTTATTGGCAGCTTTGAGGTTTGTTTCAGCCTGGGAAGGAAGAATTTCCATCCCTCTCTGTCCAAATTAGAGGAGATAACAAGAATGCACACTTATTGTTTATTACCATTCATTTCTAGTGGTATCTTGTCAGTTGCTTTTCATTTCAGCTGTGTAGGCTGTTGATGCATCTATTTATTAAAAATACATAGCACCACAGATAGGAGAAACAGTTCTACCTGGTCTGTTTTAAACAATATTATTTTGATACAAAGTTCCATTAAACTGAACTAACTCGTATTTTAAGCATGCTTCGTGGATTGATATGATCTCATTCCTTGATGTCATTTTATATCTCAGTTAAAACAACTTAATGAGAGTTAATGCAAATTTAATTTTCCACAATTTACAGGTTGTGACTCTGACTTAACCTGTTTGCAACTGTCCTATTAGGTTTAGGGGAGAGAACAAATGAATATATTTAGTAGCAGCATCAAAGAGAACATAAACTGTAGTCTGATTTATTTGGCTGTAATATGTTTATATATCTGCTTGCCTACCAGCTTAGGGAACTTTTATTACATCAGTAGGAAGGGAGTGGAAAAGGGAAAAGGTAGAGGAGAATTTCTACCTCCTCATGTATCAGCTATGCAGTAGTATGTTATGGTTGTCTGTGTAACAGCTTATGGCCAACTGTATGCTGGTGAAATCCTCATTTCCTAATGAAAATAATATGTGTCTCAGACGACTAGTGAATTACTCCTACCTGTGAAAATTCATACCTTGCAGTCTGTGGAGGGATAAATATCTATGATTATGCTAGGATAAAAATTGGGGTGAATTACTGTAAGTTTTTAATCAATACTATATTTCATATAGTATGTGAATGATGGGACAATTTATAGGAAACAATTTATAGGAAAAATACTACAGTTAAAATGAAGGTATAAAATAGTGCCAAAATCATTTGTTTATCCAGAAGTGTGTAAACTAAACAGATAAGCCTGATTAGGTCTTTGAAACCATTAATCGAGAATACTCCTGACATAGTAAATATTTTTGTCAAAGACTTTATTTTCCTGAAATCAGTTTTTGAAACAAAAGTCCCATAAGATTATGTTCATTGGAATAAAAGTTGTTTTGGATGAAGGACTTGGAATAAGTAGTGTTACTGCTGCTGATCCTGTGAAAGCTCAGAGCTTGCTTGGTGGGTGCTGGTTTCTTAGCTATAAACTTTCCTTTAAATTGTATCCATACCAAAAAGAAATCTCTATGTTTTAAATACTTAAAAGTTTACTAAGTAAAAGCTGGTGGTGTTTCCCCTGCAAATTCTGTTATTAAGATGCCCTACAGTAAGGTTATTGGCAGATCTGCAATCCCTTTCTCCATGAGATTTTTCACATACGTAGTGAATGTTAAGCCCTATAAAACTCTACCTATTTACTGTAAGGTTTATTGAAACATGGGCTTAATGACTCAGTACCAAGGAGCCAGGTGCAAGCAAGGGTTACTTCAGCACAGTGGTTTGCATGTTTTAGAAGAATTGTAGGCAAGAGCCTTTTCCTCTATGGAACTTGTGCTCTTGCCAGTTCCTGCTCCTAAAGTGCTCTGCGAAACAGAGCAGAGACCACTTTAGAGCTTTGGCAGGCTAGGGTGTGCAGCTTGTCACAGGTGTTAGCTCTCAGACAGCTGATCACTGAAGTGGTCTTCGAGAAGACTGTTTTCTCCACTGAGAGGTAAAGAGTATAAAGTAACATGGAAAAAAAAACAAAAAAACAAAAACAAACAAACAAACAAACAAAAAAAAACATAAGGAGAGCTCATCAGGTAGAATGTGGTAGAAAGAAATAGTTTGGTTTTCCTGATCTAACATAAGACTAAAATTATTTAACATCTGGTTAGATTTAAAAGCAATTATTAACCTTGTGGTAAAACCAGAGTTCAAATCAGTGGTCAACCAAATTTGTCATAGTACCTCTGCACCCAGACTGTATTATAATCTTCATGTTTCACCTTGTATGTGCGTGATGCTTGCTGTCTAGCTCTTGCTCCACAGAATGCCAGAACAGTTTTAAAACACCTCTGTGCGAGGTGGGTAAAAGTGCATCCAGCTTTCTTAACAGTGAAAGCTTTGGAAGGAAAGGAAGATCCTGTGGTTTTGTCATCATTGAGGAAAAATAAGTCTGCATGGTACAGTGAATGGATAGTCTTTGTATGCTTTAAAATGACAAAACAAAAACCGCACACCAGGAAGTCTTATGACAGCTCACATAGAATGCTTTCTTAAATGCCTAGGGTAACTTACTTTCTCATGTAAGAAAGTAGGTGAGCACTGTTGCTTTGGAAATAATACTTAAATACTTCTGGATGGTGAATATGATGGTTCACAATGCACCTGCCTGTGACATCTGATGCTTTGTGACATCAGGCTTTTAGTCATCAACATATTATACAAGTAGCATTAAAAAGAACAAATCTTTTCTTTTTAGTCATTTCTTTCATACTTTTCTACAAAATAGATCATATTTAACCACTTCTGTTAATATTTTAATTTCCAGGAGAAAAGTATGAGCTACATGCTGCAACTGACACTACCCCTAGCGTTGTTGTCCACGTCTGTGAGAGTGACCAGGAAAACGATGTGGAAGAAGAAACAAAGAAACCCAAACCAAAAATAATTCAGACAAGAAGGCCGGATTATACCCCTGCCCATTTAAGTTGAACTGCCATAGTATTTTAACGGTTACAAGTAGGTGTGTTCAAGGGAAACATTTACTATGGAAACGGCAGGTCACAGGTTTGGTGGCAACAGCAGCAGTTGTAGTAGGAGAAATTCCAATGTAAGTTTGCTCAGAAAAAAATACAGGAATTTTCATCCTTGTTTTTGATGCTGCAGGTCGATAGATGTCATGGGTGTATTCCCTGATCACTGGGAATGAAGACAGGCAGAAGACGACATTTTGAGACCTAACAAGACAAACTGTGGGTTTATTTTTTGGGGGTACTGTAAGCTTTTACGTTATAAAGCAACAGGGGGAAGCTTTCTTTGTTCTGTCTCTAATAAATCCTCAAACTAATAGGCTAGTCATTGTGTGGCATACGTAGCGATAACAGAGGTGGTTTTAAAGATAAGACATTGGGAATGGTAAACCTTTTTCTTGTAATAGATTTTGTGCATGTGTATTCTTGGTCTTCTAAAAGTAACTTTGCATTATTTTCTATAGTTTCTCACGTTTTTGGAAATCTGGGAAATTGTTTAAAGTATTTATTATCTCAGCATCCCGGACTTACTACTAGATATGTATATACATATATATTTATATTTGTTTTTATTGGCACTCAGTTTTCAGCAGGCATACAATTGGCACCCTACCTTGGTGCTATGTAACTTGTGCTATTACGATTTTACTCTTTTAAATGCCGATGTAGGATTTTGTCTGGCAAAGTTATAGAAAAAATGTGCAATAGGAAAGTTGTTTAAACAAGTTGATTTTAAATTATTTAAACTTAAATAATTTATATCTTCACTAGCATTTGTTCAGTAATCTCAACTTTCTCATTTGGAAAAAAAAAAGTATTCTTAAATGTATAAATAAAGCTAATGTTGCATATTCACAGCAATGTACTTTTCCAGTGAAAAAAATGATAATGAATGGAGAGTAATGAGAGCGCTGCTCAATATGTGAATCTGCATTGCTGTGAACAAAGGTCTAACAGTGATAGAAAAATTGCACACACTGTGTAGAACAGCGAAGCGAGATGGAGTGCCTTTTCCTCATTCATTCCTGATGTGAACTGTTCTACAAGCTGCACACTTGTATCTTTTTCTACTGGCTTTCTATGTTGATAAGAATATACTTTCTTAGCTTTGCTTCCAAAATAAGCTGGTATTTAGAAATGCTTAATGCCAAGTAACGATGCATACTTAAGTAATGGGTATACATGGGAGAAGCTTTTTTTATATGTTAGTGTTTAAAGACAGTAGCTTATCACATACAAGTTTGGTGGAAGAAAGATGGCAGAAGTGTATTTTCTTATTTGTTTTTTAAAACTGAGATCTTCACTTTGAAATGGGTTTCAGTAATTTTTTTTAAAGACAATAACTGATACCTGTGGGCAAATATCACTTACAATTTTTAGGGGACATTTGAGGGTTTCCAACACGTTTCTAAAATTCAAAAGTTTGCTTCTGTCATTTTATTTTTGCCACAGTTGGTCTGAGGATGAGTTTTGTAGCTGGAGTTAATGTTCAAAAAAAAAAAAAAATCCATTCAGTGCCATTTGAAGCAAACATTAATTTAAATACCCAGGTTCACACCTCATTTTTAAAATAAAATATTAGTGAAGCAAGTTGCATAATGAAGCCATTCCAAGCTGTGGTGCAGTGTAAACATGGTTTATTGAAGGCATGACATTATACTAAGTAAAACAGAGATTGATATCCTGTGACCAAAGATAAGAGGAATATATTAAACTTTTAGTTATGACCTTGTTCCGAGTGTTTCAGTTCGCAGGGCATACCGAACACTGACAATTGGTGTCTATCTTGGACCTAACTCAAGTGGCACACTCTCCAACTTAAGGTGCTTAAGGTTATTTTGTTTTTTTAAGGTATAACAATCAGCTGGGTACATGTACTGCCTATTAACACCCCAAAATAAATAAAATGGAGAGGAAACTTTGTAAGCTTGCCACAACTGTCTTTAAGCCTTCCCAAGATTTTTTCCATGTTTCTAAAATTACTACTGGGCTTAGGGTGTTTTACATCATACAGTTTGAAATTGTTGAAATCATTTTTGTCCTATTTCCATCTTTATATGATTACCAGTGAAAGTATTAGTTTTGCATTAGCAACTTAGTTGCTGCTCTGCTTTGTAGCAATACAAAGAAAGCAGTGCTGATTTTCAAGTAAAAGTGAAGAAAGATAAACAAAAACATGATTTTCCAAGTTTATTACACTGCCATCCGCCTCATAAAGCGGGCACTGGGAACCATGGACGGAAGACTTGGGATGGCTACCCTTCTGATGGCGATTGTAAACAAAGATGGTGAGACAGTAACTTGCCTGTTTTTTCTGGTTCTGTATCTCGGCTTGTGCCACCTCCTGTTATCATTACTACAGTATATTGCTTGCTCTGTTTTTTTTAAACATTCAAATGAATGCTTAGTTGGTATTTTATACAATTGTATAGTATGGGGCATATTTAAATTAAAATATTTTGTCTTCTTGTAAATGTTGTGGTGTTTCTCCATGAAATTATTTGAAGATTTTGCACCAAAACATGAACTTAAAGCTTCCAAACGCTGTTGATTTGAATAAGGTTAGAATATTAGAATATTGTTCCATCCTTACCAACAAAATGGATTTATTCACAGTGAAACTCTTCACAGCCTTTTGCTTAAGTGACTTGTGTGATCTCAATGCAAGTCTGAGGATATACTAGTAAATTAAGTGGTCCAAAATATTCCACTTAAAAACTGATTCTTCTGTGCCTAAAGTTGATGTGCTTCCTAATAACAATATCAATGTTTTACTGTTCTATAATAATCCCTCTGTGATCATATTATCATTACCAGTTTTCTTCTACAGCATGAATAATTCTATTTTTAAAGCTCTTGGAATATGAAAATGTAAATATTTCTTGGGCTTTACCTGGTAATCCTACATCTCTGAGTTGCAAAACGTTATACAAAAATGAATTGAAGGTTTCACTCAATGAAACAGAAATCCTCTCATGGCAGAAAGGAGTTATTGATATTAATGCTGGTCATTCTTCTCAATACTTATGACTGGGAAGTATTGATGTTTTTAAGTAATTGTCCTATACATGGGAATGGTTTGAAGTAGCAGTTCTGTTGCTTATCGATAGCAGGCCCATCCAGGGGAATTCCTGTGTAGGCTAACAGGCATAACTTGATCCTTAAGTGATCTAACAGAGGATACAAGGTATTGTGCAATTTCAAGCAACAGCAATTGAACCATCCTATTTTACACAGAAAATCTCTAATTTCATTTATTTTTTTAGATGTTCAACTCACTGTTTTATTACTTGCATTCTGCATAAGGATAGCGTCCATGATCTTATAAATGTGGAAGTAATCCCTAGTTGTCATTTATCAAGACTTGTCAGTTTAGCGATGCATGTTGCTATTATCAGGTTCTGTGTTTATGCATGCATTACTACGTTAATGACCTTACCAAGGTGAATTCAACTACATGTAAGACTGAAGTTTGTTTCTAATCAGGGTGTTGTTTCTCAGAGCAGCAGTAAGTGTAGTAGCTTTGATATTTGAAATACTGGACAAGTGTATTAGTTGTTCATGTGTAGTCCAGACTTGTCAAGGGTGGGGAAGGAATGAACTCGAGCAACTCTCTCATACCATTTTAACAGTTGCAGCATGGGTTTTCCCCTAGGCATAATCACCTGCCTAGTCAAGTTTTGTTTTGTCACACTAGAAAGAACGTCTTGGGGGAAGACCAATTCTTTAACTTGAAACTGTGATTTGTATCTGTAAAGCTTGCTTGCTAGCTGTGGTATGTCCAGAGCCATCTCCCACTTCCAAACATGCTGTGGTAGCGAGGGGTGGGCCTTTACTCTAGGCATGGGCCAAGTTCAGAAATTCACTTAGTAGGCTTAGCTGTTGCACTTCCTCTATCATCTTTGCTTTTATCCTGGATTATGTCCAATGTGCCTTTGAAGCATTTTACAGAAAATTATATCCACTTAACGCTTTCATTAATTCATGTTTTTAGCGCTTTTATTAATCCATGTTTGGATGTCTAAAAACAAGACTACAGAACAACTAATAATAATGAAGACAAAATATTCCCCAAGATGCTGTACTCTACCATGAGAAAGCAAGACCAGAAAAGTGACTCAGTTGATAAGTAGTCAATGGGATGGATCTGGCAGGACTGGATTTCTCTTCTCTGACAAAATTTCCATTGATAAGTAATAACTCTTCCACTTGAAACCTTTTGTCATTTACCTAGTCTGTGCTTATGTGTGTGAATTGCAGCATCTCTGTCACCTTGCTTGTTGTTTTTTTTTTTTTTTTTTAGTAACTGGCAGTTGGTTTTTAGTGTGATACTCTGAGGTATGAAAAAAAAAAAAAAAAAAAAAAAAGATAGGAGTTTAAGCCTGAAAGATTCAATAGGTGGAGAAAGGCTTAAAGTGGCACTTCATCACTTCTCGCAGTTGTGTTGTCACCCATTCTCTTTGGGACTTTTTCCCTCTGAAAGTCCAGCCCAAGAAGCTGCAGTTCTTCCTAACGTTGTTTCTCGCTCTCAACCACCTTTCTCAAGATGGCATTCCCTCTGTTTCCAAAACACTTGAGGGTCTCTGGGTACTTAAAAGAATTTCCTGGGTCTTTCTGAAACACTTTGTTCTGTTTTGAAATCTTTCTTCTACTACACATCTTTTTTGTCCTTCTGCCTACATATCGGAGTTGACTGTACTATCTACCAACCACGGCTGCTACCTCCTTGGATTTTACGTGTGACTTTGTACCTGCCTTCGTATTCAGTGTATATGTTTTTGTTGCCACAGGTATGTGCCAGGAACTTATTTTGTTTGCAGTTTCATTACTGATATGTCCCACTTGCATGAACTTTTCCAACATTCACGTGATGCCCAAGGTGTCTTGTCTTTAGTTAATCCTAATGAAATTGTATCTGTTTTTCTGTCTGATCTGTGTTGCATGTCTACCATTTATACACGTTTAACCTTTATTTCTTTTACTGATGTAAATTGTTGTACACTGTTCTGGTGCTGTGCATCTGTAACTCTGGCCAGCCATAATCAATTCCCAGGAACACATACCTTCAGTAATTATGTAGGCCTGGAAACAAGGCAGAGTCCCATGGGTGCAATTCTGGCTGCTTGGTGCTGTTGTCAAAATCTCTGAAAACTTTGATGTTTTTTGCCCTACTGGTACCACTTCACAAGTCCAGTGAAGAGAAGCTTGTTCAAAGATAAACAAATGTTCAAAGAGCTCTAGAGTATAGACAGGCTTTTGACTCATAGCTGTTCTCTTTTTCCTTCTCTCTCTCTCTCTCTTTCTCTCTCTCTCCAGCTTTAATTTCCTTTTTAACTTGTTACAGTTTTTAGTCAAAATAGACTCTTTACATAATGCTCTACTCTGAGTCTTTGCACTTGATATTGAGGATTTCTGTGGGTAACCAGTCACAACTCAATTGTTTCCATATTTATTTTCTTGAGTGCCCCAGACCCTCACTGCTTTAGTTAAAGGTTTTACCAAAAGGGGCTTACTGAGCTACTGCAGAAATCCGGAGAAAGAAAATTTCTGACTTCTTTTAGTGCTACCTAGAGTTACGTCTCTCCCCTAAAGTGCCAAAGATGAGAACTCACTGAATATTTGGAGCTACTCCAGTATAGGAATACTGGAGAGGAAAATCTGTCCTTAAGTGTCATTCAGGTAGACATCACCATTATTTCACTTGAATTTCCTTTAAGGGAGTGTGTTGAGGTGCCAAGGGATGCCGCTAGATCCACGCCTGTTCTGGAGCTCCTCTTGGAGTTCTCTGTCTCTGTGCATTGAAGTGATTCAAAGTTTATCCTGTGGCCTCTGCTAAAATCCTTTTGCTGCTTTCCTCTCTCCCTTACACTATAAGCTTGTGTCCCCTGATTCTTAAGATATTTTAAACTTATTATTTAGTAGTTCTTCTAAAGCTATAAAATGCATCCTTCAAATCCTAAAAAGCTTAAATTGATTTGGTGAAATCACCTTCATGTTGTTTCCTTACAGTGTCCATCTCGACAGGAAAATTCAGTGAAATAGTAAACTATCAGAATTATTTTCAAACAATGTTTTTTTTGTTGTTTGAAAAATTATTGAAATTCAATATTTAGGATAACAGAGTTGGATTTAAATGGGGCATTCACTAGGGATCTCTTGGAAAATAAGGAATTTATCTTGTATATTCTCTAAAAAGAGGTTCTGAATCTGTTTTGGTTTAATTTCCAAGATGCGTTTTTTTGGGTTGCTTTTTTCTCCCCTTTCCTCTATTCCTTTCTTTTCTGTTCACTTTTTTGCATGCTGTGTGATTTCAGTAAGAACTTGGATCCTAACCTGCATGTAGTTCTCAACAGAATTTTGCATATGCATTTGGGGGAGGGTGGAGTAGGGGGAAACTTGGATGATTAGAGCCTTAAAGCGTAATCAAGTTGTAGTTTAATTTAGACGAATTGAAAGAGGTACGTGGAGGTGCCCAATAGGTGGAGCTAAACATCAAGCAATGCCATTGCGTACTACTGGATAAAATTAAACTCAAAATTCACCTCCAGAAAAGGCCCCCACCATGGCAGCAGATGTGGAAAAGAAGTAACTTCATTACTGGGCTGTGAAAGTACACTGCTCCTTATCTCTGATCCCTTTGGGATGTTGCTTGAAATGTTTCTGTGGTGTATAAAAAATTTTGTAGTGAAATACTTTTAAAGATAAAAGTGGTAAATTGCAGTGTGGCACACCTGGTTCCCTGGTGACTTCATTGATACCACTCATGACAAATAGTTCACATAGGCAAAGTGTTTAAATCAGGCTCCTAAGAAACCCTAATCCTAAGAAATCTTAATCCTAAGCAATCAGGTGAGAGCAGGTTACCTACTGGAAGTTACCTAGCCATTAATTCAGCTTGTTAGAAAGCCACAGGGATGCAGCACAGGTTTTGAAGGAATTCATATCATTTATGCACTTTGTGCTTTCTAGAGATTAAACAGCACCAAGTGTACACACCAAGGATGCCATGTATCGTGGCAAGGTTGCTTCCAGCACTTGAGTAACTTTGTGCATCTCTGTATGGGTGTCTGTGTATGCAAGTAAGCATGCAGACCGTAAAATGGGATTAGTCCAGGTGATGAAGCATTTTGTATGTTGGCTGTTCATGCTGCGGTGTCGCAGTTCCTGTGGAGAGAAGCTTGTCCCTACAGGGAAAGAGAGCAGAAGTAATTACTGCAATGCACGCAACAAGAAAAATGAGTTGTAAAAGGCTAGCGTGCATTGCAGGCTTGCAGAGATGGTTAAAGCTTCTAGCTTTAAAGATTTATTTGCATTAAGACTTTTCAAACTAGTGTTAATCCAATTCCCCTATTTAAGTGAGCCATCTCAAAGGAATTGTAACCAGCAGTGAAGCTGTGTGTTAAAAGTGGGGTGTGATTTTATGCTAGAGGATAGAAACAGCCTGGGATGTAGTTCTGTAGGGGTTGCTTTATCATTCTCCCTGCTGGCTGCCCTGGCTGAGCTTTGTGCCGTGTAAATGAGTAAAAATCACTAGTGTTACCTACTGCTAGTTGTGTTTAAGTTATTCTAACAAAAAACTCCAAAGGATTTTTGTCAACTTTTCTTAATACTGCTTGCTTTGAACAGGCACAAAGAACACATACGTGTGTCCAGTCAGTTTTCACTGTAAAAGATGAAGTTCAAATACTAGTTTATATATATCAAGTGTTGCTAATTCACAGGTTGTATTTAATTTAGCTCATCCAAAAGCATTTCTTAATGTGAATTACAGCCAGACTAATGCAAAAAGCAGCAGTTACACGAAGCGCTTTTAACAGCAATGTGGATTTTTGGCTTTTCCCAGTATTGGAGTTGAATGGTGTTGGGTTGTTATAAATAAAATAACGATCAATGTATTGAATTTTATGAAAGCTGCAGAAATACATGACTTGGCATAAAAGACAGCTGTGTACCCTAACCCTTTATACCTCTTGTTTTTCCCCTCCTAAGGTTTTGCCCATACTGTAATGAGGAGTTTGGTAATGCCAGCCTGGCGGGGCTTGAAGCAGCAAGAAGGGACTGAAATGGTTCAGGTGCTGAAGTACCTCTGGGTAGAAAGCCAGGGTGTTTACCACTGGTTTGGTTGGTGCCTCTTGCTCAGTGAGGACAAACAGATCAACAGTCAGCTGGCACTTCAGTGAAAATCTGTGGAGGCAGCTTGTTTATTCCTCTAGAAAGTGACAGATCTTTTGGTGGTTTTGGTGTCTTCTCGATATCCTCGGATATCCCACATCCTGTTCAAATGTTCCTAAAAATGCTGTTTCTGATCTTTTCAGGGTTGCAGAAGCTGTCAGACGGTAAACTAAATGCTGCGTGGAATTTTTTGTTCAGCCATGTAATAACTTCTCAAACTTACCTTTTAAATGATTTGTGTGTACTTCGTACCTCATTCAAAGAAAGGAGAGCATGCAATGAGAGTATGCACGCCAGCATATCTCCTGTGAGAGGGAATTACAGCATCTTCCTTGTTCTGATGCTGAAGGTCAAACCGATTGCATGTCGTAACACGCACTATTCTGGCTGAAGGCAAATGGCCTTGTTTGTGTTGAAGGACACTTGGAAGGAGTTCTATTTTTGTAAAGGAAAAAAAATGCTGCAGGGAACAGTCTTGCCTGTGATTGCTTTTCCATTCTGCATAAGGTGGCTCTTTCTGAAACAAGGTAGCTGCCCATGCTGTCTTAAGAAGCATATCTAAGTGCATCTTAGATAGATTGGAGTTAGGCTTGTATTTCCTCAGCCATACAAAGAAGTTCATTTTAAAAGTTGAAAAAGGTTTTCAAGAAGAGTTTCTGCGTGCTGCAGTCCATTCCTCCAGATGCTATTTTTCCATGAGATTTCCTACTTTGAGGTTTTAGGAGGAACAGGTGGTGGTCAGACTGAGGCGGAGGGAAGAGAGGGAGCATAATGTGGTAGGAAAAGTTGGAGGGGGAACCTAAAGAAATACTAGGAGCAGGTGAGCTGATTTCAGTAGCTGTCAGTAGTGTCTGCTGCTGTTTCACTGCAGTGTCTGAGATGGTTTTATCATATGTGACCTGATCCAAGACACTGCAAGGCACTGTGTGGGGAGAGGAGAGAGCAGGGCTGGTGCAGTGTCCCTCTGCCTAATCTGGTTCCTCAATGAGCGGCCATGTGTCTCAGGTTATGTGCTGGCATCTGTCACTCACTTCTGCCTGTGTCCCAGGCAGGATGGCCAGCAGCAACCGCAGCTGTTTTTCTTGGTGGTGAGAGGCTCACCTCAGCCCGGAGTGTGAGGCAGCCAGAGGCCTGCCCTGGCTAGTGCCAAGCCTGCATGGAGTCACGGGGGAAAGGAGAGGCAAAGGAGATTCCTGAGGCTGAACTGGGAGTCTGGGTATGGGAAGGAAGGGAGACAGGGAACCAGAGTTTGACCTGGGTATCAGAGCAAGCTCGGCTCAGATTTCGTCTCCCTCTACTCCTCAATGCCCTCATGTATGTCTCCTCACTGTGGAGGCAGCAGTCCTCCAGGTTCTTCGTACCCACTTGCAGTACAGAGACTGCCACGCTGGTCCTCCTTGCAAGAGCTCCAATTCCAGCAGCTGGCCCTTCCTGGCAAAAGAGCACATCTCCTTCCTCTCCCAAAACATGCTCCACAGCACCAGGTTCCTCATGCAATGCCAAGTGCCTCCCAGCTTCCTACCTTCCTCCTTGTTTCTGAGGTTTGCAGCAAGGAAGCCTCTACTTCCTCATGCTCCAGTGGCACACGTGCAATCCACTGACCTCGCTTCACTACTTGAGGGTGAACCAAGTGGGCAGATCAAGTGACCTTACCAGTCGTGGTGCTGATCAAGGTCTGTCCCTCAAGGTTCAGCCAAGCACAGCCATGGTATATTAAAAAGTACAAGCATGTGTAATTTCTTCACCTGTTTTTAGTTTTAAGGACTCAGTTGTTTTCTGGGAATTTTTGTTTTAAGATGACAATTCAGTCTGATAGCTGGTACATATGTTCTGCTGTCACGTGCATGTTCTAGAGTGTAAAGCTGAGCTTATCCAAAGGACCAGGTCAGAGGATGTTGCCACATCTGAGGAAGCGTGCTCAGATGCAGCGTACTCACAAAGGGCAGGGGAATGCTAACCAAGCTGTGCTGCAGGACTAGGAGAAAGAGCGAGGGCTTTTATCACCTCAGATCCCATAAGGAAAAGTGAGATGAAAAATCTACAGTCTCATGAAAATAATGTGGTTTATGCTGCTTGAAATCTTCAGGAAGGGAGAAGGGACTTTTATCAGACAGCAAGGTCTTGGATTCGTTTGGGTGACTCCCGGCAAGGTACTCGGCTTGAAGTCTCAGCTGTACAATACAATACCCCAAGCAATTTGATGTGTTACCATGAGTTTTCGAGGTACCTTCAGCTCTGTGTACTCTCTCCTTCCAGGGTAACATTACAGAATGGAAACTTTGACACAACCTTAATTACAGGCTAGTGCTGCTGTAATACAGCTCCTGTAGGTAGGTCAAAAAGCTTCCCGAGTGTAGCGCGGTGTCCTGGTACGCGCTTCCTGAGGAGCAGCTCTGATGGCTAGCTGCTGAGTAAGGAGAGTGTTAAGCAGTCAAAATCGTTACATGAGATTAAAAAGAAGGTGCATCGCATTACGCTGCTAATCCCTCTGCCAAATTGTGCTGTGTGGGAGAGACATTTAGCCAGAACTTTCCATGCGTTGTCAGCCTGTGGAATCACGCAGGAAATGAATAGCGCTGTGTTTGGGGGAGGGCTTGCTGGCTGGTAGTAAATACCCAATCCTTCTCCATAGAGCACAATGAACTAGCTCACCCACGTGTCCTAGAACCTCCTTCTGTTCCCAAGGGTTTCCAAAATAGCACTGCTCAGTGCTTGATCCTTGTCTCCCTTATGTGACCGATATGTTGCTGGAGACATTTTGGGACTCGCTTTATGCACAGCCCGGTTTCTATGCCAGAACGTCAATAAGGAAGCAAGGTGTTGCTGTGTTGTTGTAGGGGTTTGTTGCTCATCGGGTATTAGGGTTGTTGAGAGCTGTGGAAGATGCGTGGGCTGTGTGGAGGAGGGAAGAAGAACCGCTCGGATTAACAGCTGTGATTAATTGTTGTTCGCAGTGACGCATACGCTTTGCAAACACCAGGCTCACGGAGGCTTCTGCCTCATGAATCTTCCTCATGAATCCCTGTCTGGTACCTGTCATGAATGGATCTTCTGGTTAGGCCTCTCCTAACCAGGTCTTTAAAGGGCTTTTCAGATTCAGACTCCAGTTTAAAAGTTGGGCCCTATTCTAACTTGTATTTGAACCAGTCTAAATCCCACTGTTGTGCCACTTGGTGCAGGCTGGACTGCGAGAGGTGGTGGAAAAAGAAAGAATTACAGTCTGGTAGAGGATGCCAGAGCCGTTCCTTTTAGCTGCAGTGGATGCCTTCCCTGCTCAGCCGAGGCATGCAGAATAGCTTGCACATCTAAACAGCTGCTGGCAGAAAAATAAATGCTCTGGAGAGGCACATTTGCTCTGTTACCTGCTCATTACAGCCAGAAGGTAGCCAGAGGTGCTGCCTCCTGGTACCTAGGGTGAGAGGGAGGGGAGCAGGCTGCCGCTTTGCAGGTGTTAGTCAACCCCAGCCCTTGTAAAAGCAAGCGCTTCCGCAGCTGACACTGCAAAATCACCAAGCCTGGATCTGGAAATTGAGGTTTCTGCCGATGACACCACAGTTTGGCTGGCTGTAAGGCTGCTTGGTATCTGCAGATGCTAGCTATTTTGCTTCCAGACTTCTCAATTTCCCCGTGCTCCACTTGATTGCGCGTTGCCAGATGGCGCAGCAAGTCCTGCACCAGCTCCACAAACAAACCCCACAAAGAGGGCTGCAGACAGAAAGCGTGTGGAGAATTTATACTGCAGATATCTTGAGGTCTGGCCAGGTACGGGAAACTTCCAAGAGAAGATGATAAATAATGGCTGGATGCAGGAGAGATGCCTACAGTGCCTCTAATGAGGGCAAAGGAATAAAGAACATTTTATTTATCATAGAAAATCGACGTGGCACAGAAAATGCACATGGCAAATATCCTATGTTCCTGGAACACTTCTGTCATTTTGTGGATTTTTTTTTTTTTTTGGTTGTGGATTTTTGTGTTTTCTTTGAGTACCAAAATATCCAATTGTAAAGTGGATATCCACAGGAAAGCGAGCTTCCTTTGCTCTGTGCCTTGTGGAACAGCTGGTTTTAAACATCTATTACAGGTAAAGATGACATTTGGCAGTGGTGAAGCTTTTAAAGTGCTTTTCAAGGAACGTGGTAGACAATGCAGGGTGATGTTTTGAGACATGTACAAGGTTTGTTCACAGAGGTCCAGATTCTTTTCGACCTCTGTGTCACATCCAATGCAGCAGTAATACTTTTGGGGAGCATCCTAAACGCATTAGAAATGTGACTGCATTAAACACCTGAGCTCACCCGCTGTTGAATCGTGTCAGCACTGGCTGTCGTGGTGACACAACCAGCTGGCTCTGTCCTAGGTCAGCCTTTGCATCTGGGTGAGGTCCAAACCTGCGGGTGTGTGAGCATCCAGCCTCCCGTGATATCTTTTCCTTTATCAGCAAGTCAGCTGCCCGTGTCGTGCCTCTTAAAACGGGCATCAAAGCTCTACGTGGTGCAGCAGATGGATCCTCGAGCACAAACAGCTGCTCTCAGATTTTCTTTTTCCATTATCTCCCAAGCAAGAACATAACTTCCCCGCTGGGGAGGTGGGAGGAAGGGGGAGGGTCTGTGCACTTTCCCAGGCCCCTGGCACATTCGGACTCCCCAGCTAGCACTATTAACCCAGCAGGCATCAAGCGCTTACAACTGGAAGCCACCCTCACAGCTGCTGACAAAAGATTTTCAGGTGGTAGAGGCTGAACTCGGCTGCTTGAAAGCCTTTTAACTAACTCGCAGATCCAGAACTGCAAAGTGTTATTCCCTGCCATTCCCTGCTAGTGCAAATCCAATTGCATGATTATTAAAACTAGCATTAAAAAAAAAAAAAAAAAAAAAAAAAAAGATACTTGGACAATTTCATCTGAAGATTTTCCAATGGGGTAAAATCCATTTCCTTTGTTCTTCAGCATCTCAAAGGGCCAGGACTCGTTCCACACAATTTACCCCCCCCCCACACACACACATCAGTCTTCAGCTGCAGTGTCCTTGCTGCCAGGTGAAGGAGCGTACTGCAAGCGTCTTAATGGCTATTACCCCTTTTCTTTGATTCTCTTCTTCCTTCTCTTTATCATTACTTGTTGGTACAGAAAATGGAGCAGAAGAGATGTCTCCATGCCTGTGCAACCACAGAAAATGGTGATGGATGCATGCTTGAAGTCCTTGTGCTCTGAATCAACATATTTCTACTGATTTATTGTCAGTTAACAGGACATTATCAAACAAACTGAAACACCAGGGGATTTTTTTCTTTGGTGGCAGAACAGTAAGCTTTTGTGTTTGGTTTGCTCTGGGGGGAGTGGGGGGAGAGCATGGGAGGGAAAGCACTTTATCCTCTTTTCAGCTGAGAAAAAAAAAAAATAAATAAATATTTGCACTCACCTTGCTGCAAACCCAGGTTGCTTTGTTGGCCAATTGCTGTTTGGGCAGGTAGGTAAACTCAAACCCACCCTGTGAAAGAAATGTAGGAAAGCTTTGGTTTGACACATCTGAGCAGATGCTTTCCAGAGCACATGGTGGTGCTCTGCGAGGAGCAGGGCCAGGGGCAGCCTGTGAGCTCCCCCGGGGGCTGGCTGCTGGGGCTGTGCGAGGTGCTTGCTGAGGGAGTCATGCCTGATGGCATCTGGCACAGGCACCCAGCTCTGCTTTTGGAAAAAAAATATTTTTAAAAACACATCAATTTTTATATTTTGCAGACAACTGGATTGTGCAAGTTTGATGTGAAAGGCTCTTCTTTTTTGGAGGTGCTTCAGCACCTAGTGTCTTGCCTGGCTTTCCTCTTACATAAACAGAGCAAGAGGATCGTGTCTGGCCAGAAACTTTGGCCATGTTGTTTCCCCTTGCCTGGCAGTTGCTTTTGCCTTGCCTGTGACCTTTATGTCAGTGGGAGTCATGCCTACCAGCAGCAAGGTGCCTCTCGCTGGGCCTGTGCTGAAAGCAGCCAGTCAGAAATGAAACCCACGTAAACATATCTGTGCTTCGAATGCATTTTTATAATCTGTAAATTTGATGATGGCTGTGCAGCAGGAAAGAAACCTTTACGCAGGAGGCTGAGTCACGTGGAGGTGCCCGGGCAGAGCTGCAGCTGCACAGGGTGGTGGGAGATGTTGGGGGATGCTGTTCTCTCACCATGAGCAGCCTCTTCAAACACGGAGCATTAGTGCAAAGAGAGCATCTGTGGCCTCATCTGTGCCTGGATTTGGTCTTAGCCTTTCTATAGCCCTAAACAGATGACCTAAGACCTGTTTGCTCCTCCTCAGTATACCGTGGTTCAGCTTTAAAAACACAGTATGCAGAAAAGTGATTTCAGAAGCAAGCTAAAAGACTGATTTTGTACTACTGCAATGACAAAATGGTGTTGTCGCTTGTGTTGTCACTTCCTGACACGTAGTTAGGTTCTTGTTTGGTTAGTTGTGATTTTTTTTTTCAGCTGTCGTTTGTGGTGATGTTGTTTCCTACATGTGTAAATATTTGCAAGGCGGTTTGACATGGATCATGGTTTAAGAGAGAAAAAGCTTATGGGGGAAAAAAAAAGTGCACAAATAACCCAAACCGCCTCTGAACAAATATATGAAAAGTTGCAGGCATCTGTTCTTTCCCCCAGAGTCTGTATGCCCCGCTCACCAGTGAGCCCTGAGTGACGGCGGGGCTGCTCTGCTGCTGCCTGGGCGCAGAGCGCTTGGTACCAGGAGCTTGGGGTCCAGCACCCATAGGGAGATGTGGGGCTCCTGGAGGCTGGGGGGTCTCAGGAACAGATCCATGTGCTGGAAGTGAGCAGGGAATCCATCTGGGGCAGCTCCTGTTCACTGAGCAGGTCTCCAGTGGAGAGGAGGCACCCTGCACACCAGCAGTGATGGGTCGCAGAGGCTGGGGTGCATCATGTCCACGGGGCACCTGCTGGCCCAAGGGGACACCAGTCCCTCTTGAGTGTTGGGGTGCTGCAGCTTTCATTAAAAAGAAAAGCAGAGGTATCTTGGTTATTTTTCCATTTGCCAGGCATGTGCTTGCCCGGTTATTTTTATCAGAAGGGGCAGGCTCAATTTCAGGTTTTTTTCTTGTTGGCTTTGAGCAATTTTGATGTCCTGGTTCATTCAGTAGTGTGACAGCAGCATTCAGACCCCCAGCACCTATTGATATAACGATGCAGATGGGATTAAAAGAAAATGAACCATAGGAAAATGTCCCTCTTCTGTAGAAACCTGAGTGAGTCTTGAGCTGGTGATGTAGCATTAAGATGAAATCAGGTGTAAAAGGTGAAATCAGGAGTAAACAAAATTATTGGTTTTATGCTATGAAACACTAAAGATGTTAAAGACACACTTTGCTAGAGCAGAGCTAAGTAAAGGAGAGTTGCAACCAGACAGCATCTGCATCAACTATGAAAAGGATTCAAGTATTCATCCACCTCCCAGCTGTGGTCATGGCAAGCCCCTCATTATTCCCGCTGCTGCAACACGAGTAAGCAGCTAAAAACAGCCAGGCAAGGGGCAATGCCCAGCAAACATTTTTATCCTCCCAACACCACTTGGTGAGCCCTGCTGCTTCTGGTGCCGGCTAGGAGGGATACGGGCTCCCAAAGGATCTGGGGAGCAGTGGCTGGGGTGTTGTGGGAAGGAGCAGAAGCTCAGGCAGCTGGGGACTCAGCCTGTGATGCATTACAATACTCAGACCAAAGACTTTTGGTTCAGGAAAAGTACCCAAGAGTAAGAAGCTAAAGCTTTTGAATAGTTTCCAGAGGTCCTCACTGACCAGGATGTGCATACGACACTTGCAGGTAGTGAATCATTGGTGGTTATAGTTCTGTACAAACAAGAACCTCACTTTATTTATTTATTTTTTAAACATTTAGGGTAAAAGATGGCACTAACTGGAGCTTTTTGACATGAGTGTCGTTGGTCATAACACCAGAAAAAAACAATATCCTCTCGGTGAGATCTACTGGAAACTATTTGGATGGTACGTTTGTTGCATTAATACAGTTTGAGTAATGGATAGTGTTTGGAAATAAAACTTTCCAAACGAAGGGAATGATGTACTATATCTGGTGCAGGAGCTGAACAACAGGAATTCACATTTTCCATTTCCTGGTGCAGAACAAACAAAGTAGGCTTAAAATTAGTAAATCTGTTAGTCACTGCGTTATGAATGGCACGGTCGAGTAAAGTCACGGCTTGGGGAAAATGTTTGCTATAGCTACATTTCTAAATAAAACGGGCCTGCTGCTTGGCACGTGGCACACCTTAGCAGGATGGAGCATTTGACATCTCACATCTGAGCATCTTCATGACAGGGGTGGGTTTAGGATCAGGCTTCGCGGGGCTGGGATGCACCTCACAAGGCTCTGTGGGCTGCTGCTTGCCACAGCTCGACGGGAAGCAACAAGCCAACAGCTCCCACCCTGGGCTCCACTGCCATGGTGGCTTTTTCAAAACCCTTGTGTTGCGTAGCACTTTGGGATTTCAGTAAAGGAAGTAAGTTTGTGTCTTCCAAAGCAGTTTGGTCTAGATCTGAGCTTTATTTTTAGCTATATTCTCTTCATTTAATGGCCATACCTATTCTAGGGACATTTACTGTTCAATAACAAGAAGATACATGCTCAACCAGGAGGATTTAATGAACCCCATCCCTTTTACAACTGTTTTGGTTAAAGTCACCTCACCATTTGTTGAAGTGATGCTCTCCCCAGGCTGTGGCCGAGCACTGCTTTTCCCAGGTGCCACAAAAAGCATGAACAGCTGAAGTCACTTCTGCCAGCCCCAGGTCAGAAGCAGAGAGGGCTTCAGCCCCGCCGCTGGCTGAGAAAGAATGGAAATTATGAGCTTAGCAATAGTCCCTTATTTAAAGCAAGAGGAATGTGTGACAGCCTGAATTAAGGAGGGACAGTTTCGCTCCATGTCTAGCCTATTGTTACAAGTGGGAGGGAATTCAAAAAACTGAGCAGGCTTGTTTGCTTAGGAGGGAAAGAAAGAAATGCCTGAAGTAATGCAAATATGCAGTGTGGGGAAAAAATGCCTGCATATGCACAATTAAAGCGTGAGTGTATAAATGCAGACACAAACCCCAGGGCAGGAGAGGAGCAGGGGCAGGCAGTGCCCTTCGTTCAGCAGCTCCAGCAACAAGCCAGCCACCCTTCTGGAGGCACAAAATTTCTGCTCTCTGCACGTGTGTTTGAGCTGGGTGCACTGGAACTTCTTAGGGGTGGAAGTTGTGTGAGTGGGGGAAGCAGGACCTCTATGGTCTAACAAGGACCCTCCTCAGGAATGGCAGCGGAAGCGAACTTTTGCTCTCTTGCCAGTCCAGGAGCCAGTGGTGTGGAGTAAAAATGTTTCATGGCCCTTAGGAAGCCACCAGGTTATGTGGGTATGCCTTTTGTAATCATGACTGTCAGCCTGTCCCGTGCACAAACCACTTTGGGAACCTGCATCCTTTTCCTGAGCCTTCTGCTGAACCTGCACTGCTGGTGTGCTTCTGCCTCCCTCTTTCTTTTATGTCCGCACAAAACAAAAACTAACCAAAATAAATCCCCAACCACACACACGTGCATGCACGCACAAAGCCAAAACCAACCAAAAACCAGGCCAACATGCTAAGGGGCTGGCTTTTAAGGCTGATGGTGTAGATATTGAAAATCATTAGACCTTTTATTTCAGGGGACTGGCACAAAACTCTTGGGCTATGTTTCAGTATCGCTCTCCCCATTGCTGCCTTTGACCACTAACCACGCGGACTGTTGGTTTTTGTGTTCTTCATTTCTGCCTTTTTCAGCAGCCTCAGGCTCACATCTCCTGATCGCCGGCAATAAAAGCTGGAGTGCAGCGCTGACAGCGTATCTACCACAATTAATCTCTTTCCGCACGCATTCAAGGTTTGCTTTCAGCAATGTCATTAGGTGGAGCTGCAGCCTCTGGTACTTCTTGGGAGCTCCATCTCTGTCATTCATTAAACGCGCTGAAGAGGGACGGTAACCTCAAGACAGATTAATTATCATCATTGCTTCCAAGTATATCGTGCCCAAACTCTATGAGAGGTTTTCTAGGTAACTGAAAGATGAGGTCCCTGCAATGAGGAAGTTGCAATTAAAACTCGCGGTGCTGATATAGGAAAGGAAGAGAGGGAGTTGCCTCGAAGAACGGAGCGGTGGAGTTCGCGTTGAGCTTCATTTTGCTGCTCTCCTCCTCACCCTGTATCGCAGGCCCTGCTCTGAGGTAAGGAGTTAAGTGCTGACAAAATACATTTGCATAACGTGGGCCCATGGCAAGTTTAGTTAAGCTTGCAGGTAGGCTCCTTCCATCCCACGCCAGCACAGCCAGCTCCTAACCCCCACGCATCATTGACCTGCGTTCCTTCATCCACAGGGAGCTGGGGAGGCTCGCTTCAGGTAGGGAATAACCAAGAGATGATTTTATTTGAAATGGAGGAGAATTAGTTGGTGATTTTGGTAAAGACAGGATTTCATGTCCATCAGTCCTGTGGCTTCTTTACAACTACCTGAAAGGAGGCTGCAGCAAGGGGGCTGTTGGTCTCTTTTTTTCTCGGGTGAAAAGTGATGAGACACAAGGAAAGGGTCTCATACTGTGCTGGGGAGGTTTAGGTTGGATATCGGGAAGGATCTCTTCCCAAGGAGGGTGGTCAAGCATTGGAACGGGCTGCCCTCAGAAATGCTAGAGTCCCCATCCTTGGAGGTATTTAGAAGGTGTGTGGACATGGCACTTAAAGACATGGTCTGGTAGGATGGTGAAAATTTTGGTGATCTTGCAGGTCTTTTCCAGCCTAGATGATCCTGCGATGCTGTGCTTTTCCTCCAGACCAGAAAACAAAATGTCACCAGCTGTGTTAACACCGCTGGGTATGGCAGGGACGGGCACTGTGTAAGATGCTGTGGCCCAACACATGCTGCAGTAGTGTTGCAGTCCTAGAAAAAATTGTGGTCTCCATCTTATTGTTTGCAATGCCTTTGTGGTCCAGAGGCACTGCACTTACTGCATCAGCGTGCTCAGCACAAAGCTGAAATGTCCCAACAGAAGTATGCCTAGTCAATGCTACCTCTGTGTTTGTTTGTGTTTGTTTTCCCACAGACATTGTAGTTAGGGAAATGTGCAGATTTCTTTTTTTTTTTTTTTTTATGTGTTCTTAGTTTGTGCAGGTCGCTATTGTTTCTAATTTCAGCAAGATGCAGGGGATCATCTAACAGCGTGTGGCTCTGTGCAAGGAGTGCCTGCTGCAGCTGAGGGGCTGTACCAAGGGATGCATAGCTTGACACCAATTTCTCACCAATTTTCCCTAAATGCCTGCTCTGACCACTGTAAGGCAAAATACCGGTTTAAAAGAAATGACCAGTTATGGCTGTTCGTAGGAGCTGGTCAATGTTTCCTGGAAGAAATGATTCACAGCTGGCCTTTGCTTCAAGGCATTTCAGATGCTGTGTGCCCTGTCAGATGTTCATGTCTTCTGAGTCAGCCCACACCCTTTTGCTTTTTCTCCTGTGAAATGCGTGGCAAAGTGAAGAGGAACCTGGCAGAAAGTGCTCCAGGTGGAGCAACACCACTCTCATGTTGCCTTTTTCTGTACTTTCTGTTCCCAAGCCCCAGGACTTTTATTTCCTTCTACTTGGTTGTGATCACAGAAGAAAGATTTCCCACATACGCTCATGTGCTAACCAAAGAATGATTTACTCTTTGGATTATAAAACTACAAACAAGTTGTTGCATAGCCCAAACAGCTACCTGATATTCAGGGCTAGGTGGGATCCTTCCAATCAAAGAAAAACTGGGCGTTGTGGTTCATGCTTGCTTTGTCTGGTTAGGTTGCAAATATCAAAAGCTTTCCTCCTTGAACCGCAGAAGTGCTCAGCAGCAGGCAGTTTGCTTGCCCACCATGCCCACATCGAGCTCCCCCTTCCCTCTCACCTCGTGGCATTGGGGGAGCCCCATGCCTGTGCTTGCATAGGGGACACTTCTCTTGCAAACCACCAACCACCTTCACGAGTCTCTTCAACCTTTCTGCTTCTGGTGAAGACCTCGGATAGGCTGCCATGGCATAGCTGGAGAAAGTGTGGCCAGCTATGGGTCAGTGAACCAGAAGCACAAAGCATCTCAGGGCTCCTGAAGGGCAGCAGTGTGTTCACACTGCCCGCATCTGCTGTTTGCTCAAGGGAGAAAAAAAGACCACAGCGGGGAGATCTGTGTGCCTGCTTCTGCGGAAAAGCTTATCTATACCTGCTGCAAAACACACTTCTTCTTTAAAAGGATAAAAGAAGAAAAAAGAGTCCGGAATAGCTCTGCCTTTGAAAGCCTTCCTTGATAATGCAGGCAACGCTGGGCCTTACATTACCTGCAAGCGCAGGGAGCTGTGGGTGGCATGTGTGAGGACATAGCTTCAATTATTTTATCTAAATGACTGGAAAGGTATTTTGCTTTTTTGCTTCTCAGGATGCAAGGTTTCCCTTCCCCCATGACCTGGCTCCTTTTCTGAATGAGTGCATTTTTGAGAATGCCTTTCCTAGCACATGGAGGAGCCTCCTCTCACGACCTTAACCTAGCAATTTAGTGCAAATTCTTGTGAGATTGGAAGGGGCATTTGAACAGCTATTTCTTTCTGTACCATTAGAGGATCTTTGATCTTGCTTTCTGCTGGCAGTGCTGACAGCAAAACTGGTTTCTGAGCATAAAACATCTCTGCTTTTTGTTGTACGGGGAGACCTGTTGATAAAAGCATGGGTATAAAATGCTCCGTGAGGTGGCTGGATTCAGAGGAGGAAAAGCCAAAGGTTCAAGAGCATCGAAGGAGAACAGTGCAAACCTGTGAGGTTTTCAATGCTTCAAACATCAGGAGGAAGAATAAGGCTCCAACAATGCAGGGATTCTGTTGTGGCTTCCAAAAATCCTTCCTCATGGATCACTGCCAATACAAACCCTCCTCTGCCCACAGGCATTTAGGTGTGCAAGACTGGCTTTGCTTGGAGATCCGATGATCTTGAGGTCTCTTCCAACCTAGAAATTCTGTGATTCTGTGATTAATGACTGGACTTTTGAATACTGGGGGGTCCAGAGTGTAACCTTTGGGTTTTGCCACCTGATTGAGCCAGGATTGTGGCTTGCTAGTTTTTTTTCCTGACCCTACCACAAGGTGGGATAAGCAGCAATGTCCCCTGTCCAGTCATCTGCTCTCATTTCTACTTGGTATGTCCTGAAGCCTTCATTGGACATGTGCACACTCTTCAGAGACATGCCTTTTTTCTTTCTTAATGAAATCTGACATGAATTTCGACTTCTGTGCACTATAAAGGAGGAGAAAGTTTACAGTATTTTCCGCTCACTAATTAGTGTTAGCATGACACCGGCATCAAAGTGTGGAGGTCTGCGGTGCTTTTCCACTGCGCCGTTTTATGGACACTTTGCTCATAATGCTTTATTTTTTATGAGTATATAGCTTTTGTACTTCTACCTGGTGTAAGTGAGAACTTCAGACAGCATCTTTAAATCCTCCCTCAAAACGCCTGAAGTGCTATTTAGCTGTACTTTGCTCGGATTGATCCTTTATTTTGAAAGATGTGTGTAGCTTCACTTTCTTTATGCCTACACAGCAAACAGGAACCTCATCCCAGGCAGACAACCTGAGGAAGAAGATGTGGAGAGCCTCTTGCACACATGGCTCCTCCTGGCTGCACCTGGGACCTCCCTGCTCTCCCCCTGCCCTTCCTTGACAGTGGTTGAGAAAAGAAGGGCTTTTGGGGCTGCGATCCCAACCAAAGCTGTCACCCAGCTGGGCACTGGATCCTGAGGTGCCCAGCCTTGCCTGGTGGCTTCCCAAGGAGATCACCCACTATCCAGGACAGCACCCCGCAGGCTGCCCGGGCTGTGCCTGCACAGCTCCAAGACTTCTTAGATTCATTGCACAAAAGGAGGAAAATGGCTTTCTTTTTCCCTCTTTTTGTGCAAGGAGAGGGCTTCCTACACCCTTAAGACCTTGTACCATGTATGTGGGGTCAGACAGGCACACTCCTTTTCTGCAGGGTGGCTGCAGGTTGGCAGCAGCAGGGCACCAACATGCTGCGGGCTGGTCCCAGGGGGGATGTGAGCCCCTTCTGGGGCACCTGAGCACCTTGAGTAAGGCCAGCACAAGCGAGGAAGTGAGGCAGCAACTAACCTTTTAAATTTTCTTTTTCTTTTTTTTTTTTTTTCTTTTCTTTTTTTTTTTTTTTTTTTTAAATTGCAACTTTGGATGGGTTTGGACAACGTGTTAAGATTGACTTGGAAACCCTTGAGAGGGCCTCAATGAGCAAATGAGTTTTAATGAGCAAATATTCTGAGGGAGGCAGAAGTGAGCAAATTCTACAGAGGAATTACATGGGGTTTGTTGTTTTCTGTCTCAAAGATGCAGAGGGAAACACAGAGCCCCTATATAAATGGCGTTTTCACCCATGCAAACAGCATTTTTAAAACACCTTTTCATAGGACTGAGCATTTGTAGGGGAGCCTGGTGGGTAATGGAAAAAAAAAAAAAAAACTCTGTTTTTTATTTACCAGACTCAATCTATTTGTGGAAAAATTATTCACAGTCTGTTTAAAAAGAAAAGGAATGAAATATTTGGTAAGCAACTCACCCTGCTGCTGGATGCCAGCATGCCAGTGGCTGTTGAGTTGTATCCAGGTGTTTGTCTGGCACCAAGCAGGGACAAGGGGCAGATTGCCCAAACTGCTGTCTTTGGAAAGGAGTAGGAACTGCCACACAGGTCCTGCTGGAGCTGATAGCCACAGCCAGGAGCCATGATCTGGAGTGTATGTGAATTTGTAGCTGACGATGCAGCCTTCTCACAGCACTTGGTGCATGGTTGGAAGAACAAACTGCAGCATGGGTCACCACTAAACCCAATTTTCCCTGTCTGGTCATTAAAGCAGTGATTGCTTGCTGATTGGGGATGACTCATCTGAATCATCACCATAAAAATGTAATGCTCCAGCCTCTGTGCCTCTACTGGCATCCAGGAATTACTCTTCAGTGCAAGGGAATTGAAATTAACCTTGTTGTGGGGGTTGGAAGCCTCTCCATCCAGTGCCTTTTCCAAACGCTGCAGGTGTCAGCACATTTTTAATATGACATCGTGGGGTTTTATGGTCAAAATTGCGTTTGGTTGGCAGGCTGCAAATTGCAAGCCTGCTTCTGCAGCCAGTGCAAGGCCACGCTCTGCTGCAGCTGCACCGCTTGGCACTGCTCCTGCTTCTACAGCCAAGGGCAACTCCGCATTGCTGCTGTGTGTTAGCAGAGGTCGTGCACACGTAGGGGCAGCAGGTGGCCCACGGCCTGGCTTTTGGGAGTTGGACGCACTCGAGTTAGTGCTGGGATTGCAGCGATTGAATTAGTGTCGCTCTCTTGGCCAGGCTCGCTGAATGTGGCGTGCAATTCTGGGTACTTTAGTTGTTGAGTTTACAACCTAGCTTCACTTACGGAAAGCTCATGCTGTGGTTTTCCTGGAAACCCGTCCTTTGCATGATGACTTGGATCACCCCCATTCAAAGTCACTTCCACAACGTTTGGGCTGAATCAGAGGTTTTCCCAAAGGGTCCAGCCAAGACCCTTTGGACCCATTGGGGCCAGCCAAGACCCAACAGGGCCATTTGGTGGGAAGGTCTTCCAGGAACAGGGGAAGAGCTGGAGCCCTGGTTGTCCTCTCCTTGTCTCGGCCAGCCATGAGGAAGCAGAGGGGAGCTGAGCCCAGCTCAGGTCACTGCAGGACCAGAGGAGACCAAAGGCACCTTCTGAATTACTCAGTGCCCTTTCATATCTTCTCAGGGCCTTGACAGGCAGCCCAGAAATGCTCTGAAAATTAGTTTGCACAGCTTTCCAGTGATTTCCCCTGGTTTTGAGGGATTAACAAGGTACATATGGGAAACTGCCAAAGATAATGATCTCTGGGACGGCAATACGTTAGACCTTATCTCTTAATGTGCAAGAGCCACAGCAGCAACCTTTCTAAGAAAGAGCGAAGAGTCATTGAAAGAATAAACTATTTTCTCTACTCTCCTCACCTTCTTCAGCATTTCTTTCCTGAAAACAATGCTGAGACCAATTTATAAAATTTCCCTCCCACCACCAGACAGATGGATTCAGATCTGCAACCTCCTGTGCTTGTGAAATGTCCCTTATCACCTTCCAGAGCTGACCCGCGTTCGCTTTCTGACAGATCCAGTCACTCCACATGTCATCATTACGGTGAAGAAAATGAAACCTAGGGCTAGTGATAGATCCAGGAGGGCAAAGGAACGTCTTGCCCGGAGTGGTTTTGTGGCTTTGAGCCTAGCCTTTGTATATTGCCTTTGTTAAATTAAAAAACCAGTAATCTCCCTCTCAGGTCTAACCAAAGTCAAATAGAAGTTACGTGGATGTGATTTTTAAAAAATAATGAACTAATGGAGTTGGTTTTGTGAAACAAAGACATAGTCCCCCTCTCCATTGTAGCAGAGCCAGGGGTTGATGGAGGAAGCGAGGTCCCACACAGACCTTGAGCTGTGTTCACATGTTTTAGCTTGAGTTTGGCAGATGCTGCCCTAGCACGGACCAGGCACTCTCGATGGCCTCTTGTCCTTCGTGCCAGCAAGGGAAATAACAAGGAATTGGGCTGCTGTTGCTAAGCCTGGTCTCAAAATGCCTCCCCTGCATCCCGGCAGCTCCCTCTCCGAAAGGAAGGTCAGGGCTGCCAGCCCACACTGAGGCATCCTCTTTCCCAACACATTCCTGGTCATTCAGCCATGGGAAGAGGAAGTGAAGTGATCTCATTTTATCCCAAATTTCCCCCGCGAAGAGGAAGCAGGGCCCCGCTGCTTGCTCCCTGCTGTCACCGATGATGCGTGCTCTCCTCTTCCTGCCCCATCTCCTGCTGGGCTCTCTCCAGCTTGGGGTGGGTTTCAGTGCCCTCACACCAACCAGGAGCCGAGTGGGGCAGGGGCAGGACCCTGCCCTCAGCAGCCGCAGACACAGCGCCCTAACCCTATTTTCAATTCTTCTGCATCGTCAGAGGATTTGACCGATTTATTTATTGAGCAGTGCACTGCTTCCCTAATTAGCCACTGCCCACCCTTACAGCATCTCCTTTTAACAACCTGCTTCTTTACTGGGATACAGCAATACCCCAGGCAGTGCAAGCACAAGCTACACCCCACACCCCTCTAAAAAAAAAATGAATGAAGCTCCTGAAAGCAGATGCACAGCCCTGGGGAAGCTGTGTCTGTGCTATCCACACCACCAGCACCCTCCGCATGTGTTTTAAATTCAGCTACCCTGCACAGCTAACAAATTCACTTTATAGCTTCCAAGTGTGCAGTAATAAACCTCCCTTTGGCTCTTCCCCAATGGAAAGCAGCTCTTTTTGGGTGATGGGTAGGGGTCAGCCGATGCCCCTCGGAGCCAGCTGTTCGTGCTGGGCTGAAGGTGCAGCCCTGGGAATGCCTCCCCTTGAGCTGCCTCCCCTGCGCCCCTCAGCAGCACCCACCAGGGCTGGGTGCCCCCCGCAGGTGCCCCCCAGCACCTCCCAGCCCCGCGCCCTTGGCCAGGACAGTGTCCGCACCCTGCAGCAGGAGGCCGGCTCCCAGCACCCACGCCACGGGCTCCTGCCCTCCCCCATCCCGGTGAGCCTGGGTGTTTTCCTGTTCGCCTCTTACCTTTTGCACTGATCCCAGGGACGGCGGGGACAGTGACGGCTGGGCTGCTGTCCCTGCAGGAGCCAGGAGCCAGCCTCTGCCTGCAGACACCCCAGAGGCACCAGCCCAGGGGCTCCCCAGGGCTCCCACCTTCCCCCTTCTCCTTCCCCACGAGGGCTGGAGCCCTGCACCCAGCTGAGCTGAGCTGCCAGGTCTGTACCGAGCTGGGGACGAGGGCACGGGGTGGTGGAAAGCAGAGAGGCTCCAAGGGGCATGCCGTAGGGCTGAGTGATGGAGGAGAAGAGGCAGCAGGGGTTTTGCCTGCCGGTTTCTGTTTGCTGTTACAGCCCTGCCGGTGTTTGCTTGCTCTGCTGGGCTGGGTGCGAGCCCAGGGCAGCCGCATCTGGGAGGATAAACTTCACTGCTTGTTGTTTGGGGCGGATGCTGGGTTTTCCACCCAGGAATTGTGTGGTATGTACACAGTCTGTGTAAGGGGTCTGGGCTTCTCCCCAGTGCTTTGGGAAAGAAATGATTGCACCCAGCACGTGGGTGCTGCATTTTAGAGCGATGCTTTCTGAAGAGCAATTATAAGTGCATTAAAGTGCATTTTGAAGTGGTGCTCAGGCAGGTCGTGATGGATGTCCTGAGAACTGGTCTGGAGTGGCTACAGAGGTGTTAGAGAAAGCTGGGGGTTGCAGGAGGTGCGTGCATCTTGTGGATACCTGCAAATCCATCATCACAACCCTGCCTGCTCTCTTGTACCATCTCAGATAGGCTTGCAGTGCTGTACTCTTGCACCAATTTCCAGGAGCTGGAGGGAGGAAACGGGTCTCTCTTGTGCAATGCTCTGGCCTCCAGAAAGTTAGTTGTCTGACCTACCCATCCCTGTAATGAACAGGCAGGGAAATGAGCCGGGGAGGTCAGTAGCTCCATTGCTTTATAATGCCGGAGAAGCTTTATAATTGCTTTGCAGTGCTGGGAGGTGGGCAACGTGCTGTGCTAGCTTTTGCTGCTAGTGTAATACAGGCTTTTCTGTGCGTTATCAGCTCCTGACAAGCTGCTTCTGCAGTATATTTTAAAGGTAGATGTGCCTCTGGAGTCCCTTGGTTAGTGATGTTCTTGACAGCAAGGGGAGAAAGATTGCTGGAGACATTTGCTTGGCACAAATTATAATAGAGGTCTTTTGAGTTATGAGAGCTGAGGAAACGGTAACAGGGGAAGAGCATCTGCCATTTAACATCCACCTCTGTCTGCGTAAGGAATATCACATTTTAACCTCGGCGGGGAAGAGAAGGACCACTCGCCAAGGCAAATCAACTTGCCCACACAGTGTTGGAGGACAAAACTCCCGCTAGGCTGAGTCACATCACCGAGGTACACGACATGACAGAAAATCTCCTCTTTACTTTTCAAGCCCTAGCGGTCCGCTGGGGCCCGCCGAAGCTCAGCTGCTGGGAGCCAGCCCCGGGTGAAGCCAAGGGGGCTGCAGCTGGCATCCCCGGGCTCCAGCTGGGCTGGGAGCACCCTGTCCACGCACAGTGGCAGCCGGGCTGGGGCAGCAGGCTGCAGCCTGCCTTTCAGCACGCAGACCCGCTCCCTTCTGCCTCTGTTGGGAGCCCGCCAGATGCAAGCCAGTTCTGATGTTTGCAACGTAGACAGGAGCGATAATAAGTGCCAGATGCTCGGCAGCTGCTAATTGCTCTGCTTGAACTCGAGTGTCAGCCTGCAGCTCTGCAGCGGCACCCCCGTCACCGCGCCGCCTCCTCAGCAGCGGGGACGCGGCTGCCACAGCTCCAGCTGCTCAGCTGTGAGCACTTGGATGTTCAAGAGATCAAGATGTGGGAGTCAGTCCGTTGTAGCATCATCATACTGGAGAGATGTGGCCTCGGTTGTGCCCGGGGACAGCCTCTGGGCTGGCAGGGAGATGTGATGTGAGTGGGGCCTTCCCATGCTTACCCACACACCTCCATCCTCTGGCTGCACAGCATGTCCTGCTTCGTGGCTCTGAGAGTAGCTGGGTCTTCCTGGGGCTCAGCCATCTCAGCCCACCACCACAAGCAGCCTTTTAAGCCAAAGAGCCCTGCTGTAAGACCTCTGAGAGGTCTCCGTTCCCTTCTCTCTCCTGCACCCCACAGCTCTTGCCCAAGCCAAAGGTATTTGGGCGAGCAGCAGGTGCTCCTGTAGGAAGGGTGGGAGGTGCTGAGGGGATGACCAGCATGAGCAGACTCTGGTGTGCTTGGGCATGAGCAGAGTGGGACCTGATCCCAGCCAGCAGACAGAGAAAGCAAATGCTGTCCTAGAATCCTTCAATTTTCACTGAAATTGGATTGAATGCACGGTTATACACCTGCTGAGATCCTGTTCATTTATAAGCAATATTTTAAAATGCTTTGGAAGGGGCAATTAAGCTACCTTCAGATACTTTTCCTTCGTCCACTGATTGTAGAAACTGCAGGCCATCCCCATCTAGCCAGGGACATTTATGGTCTAGACCTGTCTCCTAGACCCCTGTTTTTGGTCACTCCTCAAATGCAGAAACCTGCCTTTGGCATCTTGCCTGATGTCCTAAACCCACCCTCTCCATGGAGATGTGACTCGGAGGAGGTCTTTCTCCATCTCTCACCATCTGCACTACTGAGAAACTTGGGATTTGGACAGAAACTTGCACTGACACCTCCTGCTTTGGAGGTAAATATATGACCTGTATTTAGTGTAACAGATAGAAAAGCAGCAGTGCACCTGGGAGCAGGATGTGGCTTAGCCTGTTATGAACCTTAGGGAATTCCCTCTGAATCGCTGCCCAGTGAAAAAGTTGCTGAACTGTTAACATGTTTGCTCCGGGCAATTTTTAACACCAGGTAGTGAACTGGCACTGCTCTGTGCTTGTCCCCCAGGCAGATAGGAGAGGTGCCACACACCCTGCCACACACTGAAAGCTCCCGGTGGGTGATGTTGGATGGGGACCACCAACCCAGGGGGATTACAGGAGTGCAAACCAGCTCTGACAGATCTTGGGGTAGGCACAATTTTCACAATTTTATTCGGACGAACCTCAAAGAAGCCACAGAAGGGGACTGGGACAATTATGGTAATTTGTAGCTCATCAATATACACCTGGGGAGAGTGGAGAACAGAGATTTTGGGGGACTGTGAAATGTTATCATCTGTTATGGGATAGACCAGTGACACAGGCAGTTCTTCTCAGTCCTGTGCAGTACAGCTCTAAGCCAGCCCCAGAATGGATTTCAGGATTTCAGTGGAGTTGAACAAGGCTCGTGTGGTGACGGGTGAGCCCTTTATGCTTGCTGAGATTTCAGGAGGCACTTTCCTCCCTGGGAACCAGAGTGTGCCTCTTCCCCCGCTTCGCCTCTCCTGTTATCACTGTCCAATGTGGTTATGGAAATGGGGCCGGTCCTGCACAGGCAAAGTTATTGCAACGAGTTGTTAGCAGTTTTCCATTTTACAGTGTTGACACGTTCTACACAGATAGGAGGAGTAATCTCAGATAAAAGTTTAAGCTTCTTTTTCTCTTCCTTTCCCTTTTAAAGGATCTGAAAGCAGCTGTGAAATGTGAATAGATTTTAACTATTGAGCTCAGGCTGCCAAGATGTTATTTCCTGTAGCTTTGACTCATGCAACTGCAGAAATGAGTTGGATCAGAATATTGTTTTGTATGGGGGAATTTGTCTCCCTTTGCCACCCCCAGGCTCAGCTCTATTTAAAACCAAAATACCAAGGCATATTCCCCTGTGTGCTCATTTTTCCTGCTGGCAAGGCACCTTATGGCAGGAACTGCTTGGAGTGGTGTGAATCTTTGCCCGCAGGAGCCTCATCTGGGCTCACCTACTCACCAAGGGAAGGAGTCTGACTTCAGCTGGTGTGGGCTGATGCCACTCGTATCCCCCAGGACTGTATGCTGAGGAGAGCAGAGCTTTCACCATAGAACATACACATAATCTTGGGCTGAGCATCTGATTTTCAATGAGACCCAGCTGCAAATCCATGACCGCACAGCTCGGAGGTCTGGTAAAATGGTTCAGACAAATCTGGAGCTAAAATCAGCATAGGCGGTTGCATTAGCAGTTAATTTATACAATTGTTTGGTCATATTCATGTCTGAACTGATGGCATGCTTCGTTTGGTCACAGTGACACAGAACGGAGTAAATTACTACTCTCCATGTGAATGACAGGAGGTCACAGGACCAGTGTCCCTTTCTTGCTTCCTCTAACTCCACATCTCCCTCAATTTATGCTATTGCGAGGTGCAGACAATTCAGAGAACCCCCAGACACATCATATCCACTGCAGTGTCATTACCAGCAGCTGGAGGCTGTGTGCATAGCGAAACTCCCTCTTGCACAGAGGTCCTGCACAACATCTTTGCATCATTAATGTTGGGTGTAATTGCTGCCTGGGTCTTTTGGTGGCTTTCTGCCCGAGGGTTCATTTTGTTCTTGATGTATTATAAATGAATATAATATAGTCCTTCTTTAAAAAAATAAAAAAGGAAACAAAAAGGGTAAGCATGCTGGAGAAGCTTTTGCTAGCATGCTGGCCTGCTGTCACAGATTTAAAACTGTAGAAAGCACTGACAGCCACCTTAAGTTATTACAAGATTGCTGTCACAGAAGTCACCTTGAATAACAGTACCTTATTCAGACATGCTATGGGCGAAAGCAGAAAGAAACCGTTGTCTTAATTTTCTAGGGATATTTAAATTAAGCATTGTAGTGAGGTTGTCAGTCATGTTACCTGGCTGTTCAGGCTTTGGGACTGCAGCGCTGAATGGGTTGCTCTTGTTAAAAGATTCACAGCTGGCACTGAAAGGGGAAAAGGACCCACAGAGCATCATGGCTAGGAGGCTTTGTGTGTCCAGGTGCCTCTTGCTGTAGCCATCTCCTGACACATTCCTCATCCGCAGCAATGCTGGTGGAAGTCATCCTAACTTGTCAATAACACCGGTTGCACAGCAATTCGGTTTGGAGGAGAAAGCCATGAACTAACTGGGCCTCTCTGCCCATGAGAGGGAGGACAGAGGGAGATGCTTTTCCTTTCCAGTCAGCAAAAGCCACTGCTGGGCATGCAGTTGCTACATACTCCCTGTGCACCCCTTTCCTTGGGCAAATGGGGAGTTGCATTAAATAAGCTTGGGATATATTTCTGTCAGGTGTTTGTTTGCTCAGTCTTTGCGTGGTGTATATTGTTATGAGGGCTGCAGAAGAAAGGCAAGGCTCCTCAGAGGGGGTGGACATGAGGTGCTTGCTGCAGGTACTGAGTTATTTCCACTGCAGATGAGGGACAGAGGTTTTGTTTACAGATTCTGTCCTTAAGCTGCAGGTAGAGGAGAGAGGGCTGAAGGAAGCCACGATAACAATCTTTGAAGCCTGAAGCAGTTGTTGGGGTGTGGGAGGGAGACACTCCTCGTGCCTGTAGGCCTCAGGGGAGAAGTCATGGGCTGTAAGGGCAAGTGGGTAGGCCTGGGCTGGGGGCCTGGATGAGTGGCCAGCGGCTGGGGTGGAGAAGCGCTGCAGCAGTGTCTGTGGAGACTGAGGACATCACACTGTGGAGGGTTTCTAAGACAAATATTTGCAAGGGATGGACTCATCCTCGCTGGCCTTGCTTGGCAGGAGGAGGCGAGCAGGACCTTGCAGTCCCCACCAGCCATCCTGCCTCTGTGTGTGCCCTCAGAAAGCTTCCTTGGGGGGGAGGGCAGTAAGGGGCACAGAGGAAACTGTGTCTTGTCTGATGGCATGTCCCTGGTTTTCTTATTTTCTAGAAAAACTACAGCTAAGAAGGAAAGAAGTGCGAAGGACAGAAGAAAAAAAAGATGTTGGTGTTGTCTAACAACACAGCCATGAGCTCCCTCTTCTCCAATCTGCTTCAAGACCAACTGGAGCAGACCAATAGCTCTGTCCCATCTCAGGTTAGCAGTGCCAGCGGCAGCCTTGAAATCATCTATGTGCTGATGATGGTCGGCCTCTTTGGCTTCTTCACAGTGGGAGTCATGGTGACCAACATCCGCGCCAGGAGGCTGGAGGACTCCCGCGACCCCTACAACATGTACATCGCAACAGACATTTGGCACAAGAAGGACCAGGAGTATTTCCAAGCCAAGCTCATAGAAAATTACAAGCTGTGCTGTGTCTTTGAAAACCAACTGGCTGTGGAGCAGCCGAGCGCGCAGATTCCTGAGGTGAAATGTTCCTAGCAAAATGGGAGAAAGGACTGAACTTTGCATGGGGACAACCCAAGCGACACCTGCTATGAACCAGGCTAGCTGCCTTGACATCTGCAGAGCCACAGGTGCTGGCCTAGGTTAGGCTGATCAACTGTGAACTCATGGTGAAGCTGATGGGTTTGTGATGGACCTAGTGCTGCAAAAGTGCTCAACCACCTTCTTAGAGCCACTGTAAGGTCAACGAAGAGGGGACACAGTCGATAGGAGTATTGTGGGCTCATCAGCTTCACCTAGTGAAAAATGTAAATGTTGGTGTTGCCAGCATGAATGCTTGCAGTAGTCAGTGTAATTAAAACCAATGTGGATGAAGCACAAGCTAGAGGCTTTAACAGCCAAGTATGGTTTAGGCAATTATTTTCAAGTGCGACCATTGTCTTCCAGGAAGAAGTAGCAGAAATATTTCCTTTGTATTTTTGTCCAGTGTAGAATAATCATTATATGCATTGTACAGTGTTGTGGATGACCCGTGTCTCTGAGAATCATTTGCATCTTTGAGATAAGATTTTAGAAAAAGATTTTTTTTTTTTTTCTAAAAACAATTTTTGTGGAATAATGCAGACTTCAGAAGGAATTTTTTAGTGACTGTCCCTACTTCCCATCAGGTCCACCAGAGCAGCCTTGCAGACTACTCGGGTTTTTCCTGCTTGTGAATTGAGGTTGGTTTTAGCAGCAATATCCACCCTTGTACAAGGCCTCAGTAACATACAGGCTCAAGTGTCTTGATCACATCTGATTATTGCACAAGACTTAAGTACTAGCCCTTGGTTGGAAAGTGAGTTTCCACACTGTGAAGAGTAGTTTCCCCAAATCTCTGCTATTTAATCACTGGTGCAACTTATGTGACTGCTTAACTTGAAACCTGTGAGACGTACCTCTAGCTCCCTAGACCAGCCCCACTCAGCACAGCTGTTTATTTCTTGCAGTATCTGACGTGAGGTCCGTGCCAAGGAGGTTTTCCTGTCCATGGCCTCTGCATGCTCTCCTTCCATGGGCTGTGACCACAGAGCTGCAAGGGGAAGGCAGCAGATGAACTCAACTGCTGTGGCAGCAGGTATCAGCTGTCTCTGCTAACAGGCAGAAATACATCTCCCCTGGACGTTGCATAGCTCAAAATAGCAACCCAGCCAGCTTGAAGCCTGTTTTCTTGTTTGGGATCAAAGAAGCAACGTCTGGGCAGGAGGGGACTTTTATTTCTGCTCTGTAGATACACATCCCATTTTTAGCTACTGGAGAGTGAGAAGAATTGGGAAAGGCTTGAAAGAAAGTCATGCAGAGCAACCACTTCAAAGGCAAGGCGAGGGCCGAGCAGGGACAGATCACTACCCAAGTATTTGGACAGGCAGGGGATGCAAGTCAGAGCATATTCCCTTTCTATGCATAGGTACTTCTTTAGCACTGCACTTTCATTAAAGTAGTATTCCAGCAATGTTTGTGTTCCCAGAATACTTGAACTTAGAACAATTAAAAACACAGCGTATTTTTAAAAATATATTTATGTGGTGCCTACCATTGAGCTGAGGGCAAGGTGAATGTTTTAAGTGCCTTGAACAGCTTGGAAAATCTCCATCAGCTTAATTCTCTGAGTCACTTTTTCCTCTGGAGGAATGTAGATCAAAGCCAGGCTTTGGAAAAACGTTGATTTCTTGGCTTGGGCATTGTTCTTTTTTGTTCTCACCATGCAGCCTGTATATTGCTTGCATTTCCCTCCCCCCTGTGAGGGTATAAATGCTCTTTCTTGTTGGCTCTCCAGGTGCAGGCCTGTGCAGCATTGATGAGAATGTTCAAACTTGCATTAAAAATGGCCTCCATTACATTAAAACCTTGAACATTAAGCATTTCAAAAGGGCTACCTCCTACAGCTCCCCTTCCACTTCAGGTGCTTTCAGGCATTTTGTGCCAAGGCACTTGTTGGTCACCTTATTTTTGTAGCTCTGGTGCAGTTATTTGTGACAAGGATGATTGACAGCATCACTTAACTTCTATCTTTTCTTTTCTTTTCTTTTCTTTTCTTTTCTTTTCTTTTCTTTTCTTTTCTTTTCTTTTCTTTTCTTTTTAGTTTTATTTTTTCTTTTTTTTTTTTCTTCTCTGCCATTTTATTTATTATAATAAGAGGGGAACAATTATGCCTTAGTCATAGCATTTTCCTATGTAACCAGGTTACAAATCACCTTTCAGTGCCAGTTATAGATTCCTTCCATGGACTTTCACATTACCTTTCAATCTTTTCGCTTGTCCTTTCTCCCATATGTTTTCCACTTGCACAAAACAATAAAATATTAATTACAGACTGCACTTGTGGCCTCCAATGTTTTTTATCCTGATCTTTTTCACAAGCTCACAGAAAGAGCACCAATACTACTTGATGGGCACCCATTCACCCAACCCATTTCTACACCCTACACCTACACAAGGTCCAGACCTGTGTGCTGGAATCTCTCCTAGTACACCTAGATCTGGAGAAACACCAAAATGTCAGGGACAAATTCCTCACCTCACATGAACTCCCACGGTTTGCAATACCCAGGACAAGCTTCGCTTCAGTGTTAGGTGCAGCAATCCTGGCAGCAGCCCTTGGTCATGCATTGCACACAGCTGCAGCACCTCCACATTGTAGGTGGAGGATCTCATGGGCAGGAATGAGGGACAACCTGGGGGCGGTGACCTGTCCCGGGGGGACCTGAGTTCAGGTACCCTCCCAGAAATGACATCCAGCCTGGCAAAATGGGAGTAACAGCTCTGGGGTATGAGTCCCCCCAGCAAGGGAGAGGTTGCCTCCCTGCTGGAGCATCCTGGGATGCTTTGTTGAGGCAGATTTTTAAGGCTAGAAAGGATCATTTTGATCACAGAGAGATATGAGTACATATCATGAGATCTTAAGGGTTCAAGTCAGCCAGGTCTCTTTCTTTACTCTCCTTGAAAAAGGCTCTAAAATCCCTTTCTCGATTATGTAATAACAGTGTTGGAGATGTGAAGTGTGAGCCAAACTACATAATCTTTCAGGGCTTCTACACAATTGCCACTTCCTTTGTCATTACAATTGACTAATGCTGGAGGGTTGACACAGGGCCTGTCTCCAGCTTCATGTAACAGGAGAGAGAGCATCGGCTGGACAAGGAGTGCCTAGAAATGTGTGGTTAGTTCACTCACAAATCACCTTTGCCATACACAAAAGGCCAGCAGCAAACCTGTTGCATAATTATCAGCACACAGCAATCACATTTTCTGATTTCCTCCTTGTTGGGGAGAAGGAAGAAACTTAAAGTTATTAGGCAAACACTGTATTTTCTTTGGCCCCAAATTCCAAAGATTTTACTCAGAGGACATAAAATACCTTGGGAAACTGTCAGAGGTTCATTTTTCTCAAGACTTCAATATCCCCGGCTTCATCATCTGTGTCTTATTCCAGTTGGTAGCTTTGCTGCTGGTTGGCCTAATGAATGTACCTCTGGGCACCTCCAAGTATTGCTCTCTGGCTACTCATGTTTTATACAAATGGCACTATGTAGAAATGTTAACATTACATGGAAAAAAGGCATGCTGAATCTAAGCCCTACATTGTTAACAGAGATATGATGGTAATGCACAAAGGTCTCAACCAAAGTCAAAGCCTTCATATGCAGGTATTTTGAGAAGTTTTGTAGAGTTGCAGACTAATCTGGAAGTTGTGTCTTACAAAAGCTACACATATAAAATATATATGAATAACTGCGGTAAAGCGCAAATGTGGACAAGATTCTGCAGTGTACCTCTGGGAGGGGCAGGTCAGTCTTCACGCTTTGGGGGAAGAATCATAGAATAATTAAGGTTGGAAAAGACATACAGGGTCATCTGGTCCAACCAATATTGCCCCCTAAACCCTGTCCCTAAGCACCACGTCCAACGTTTCCTTGAACACCCCCAGGGACTGTGACTCCACCACCTCCCTGGGCAACCTGTTCCAATGCCTGACTGCTCTTTCTGAGCAGAAATCTCTCCTCACTTCCAACCTGAACCTTCCATGGTGCAACTTGAGGCCATTCCCTCTAGTCCTATCACTAGTTATCTGTGAGAAGAGGCTGACCCCCAGCTCCACACACCTTCCTTTCAGGCAGTTGTACAGAGCAATAAGGTCTCCTCTGAGCTTTTTTTTTTCTTTTTTTTTTTCTCCAGACTAAACACCCCCATTTCCCTCAGCCACTCCTCACAGGACTTGTGCTTCAGGCCCTTCACCAGCTCTGTAGCCCTTCTCTGGACATGTTCCAGTGCCTCAATGTCCTTCTTGTACCAAGGGGCCCAAAGCTGAACACAGTACTCGAGGAGCTCCCGGGCAGTTTTTCACAAGGTTGTGTGGCCACTGGATGGTGGGTGGCCAAGGCATCCCTCTTCTCCCTTTTACTGCCTGCCTTGGAAACCTGTCCATGTTGCCCAGGCTCTGGTCAAGACCGTGACTGCTGCAGCTTTCAAACACACCCAGCAGAAATCCTTAGCGGCAGTATGGGAGATCAGACCCTTGGTGCTAAGAACTCCATTTGGAAAATACTTCACAGTGAAAGGCAGCCTGAGTGTGCAAGTTTGAAGTGAGCTCCCCCCACCTCACTTTATAGTTATCAGTGTTATCTTTATTTGCAGTCGGTTGGGTCAGACCTGCTACACCGGGAAACATGCACAAAGACTAGTAGGAGGAAGCCGATAAAAATAGAAGATACGAGCAATCAGAAGTAAGCAGAACGTTCTTTACAGCTGATAACTGGAATTATCTTATATCATATTTCTATGGCATCCTGTTTCATTTTTACACGTCGTTATCGGTAAGCCAAACTCACTCCCTAATCTCCTTACCCAGCCAGAGCCATCAGCTACGCCTGTGAAACCTCCACGAAGCCTTTCTCAAGCAATTGCTCAAGGGACCAGCACAAAAGCGATTGCTTGTCAGAGGAGGCTGTGAAAGGTCACGCTGCATTTCACCAGTGACACACGCAAGACTCTGTTCCCTGAGACCAAAGATGTCCTGTCCTCTTAGCTGACCTCGTGGACAGGTTCAAGCAGAGGAACAGTCCTAGGAATCTGCCTTCACATGGCAAGAAGCAAAGGCACATGCCATGCCAGAATGCTCAAGCAAATTACTTAATTCTTGTTCTAGGTTGTTCTAGTGCAGGACTTGCAAGGGCATTTTTTTTTCTCAAGCCATCCTTCAACAGCATTTATGGATGTCCTTCAGATAAAAGAAAAGGGAAGATGCATATGATAAATGGAAAATGCATGATACTAAATCCAGAAGTGAGCACAGTGACCCTATGATCTGATTTAGCAGAAGAAAGGCCAAAGACTCTAATGCAATACTTTCTCCAGCAGGCCCAGAGTTTCTGTTTGGGCTATAGTGCATTATTGTCAAATGTACACCCAGGCTTGCTGAAATAATTCCTCTTCTCAGTCCACAAAATCCATACATTGGGTCAGGGTTCACCAACCTTCTAAGACCAAGAGCTGAGGAAAATAAAATGTGACTCCTTAATGTGAGAGCACTTACTCTAAAAAATGCTTAATTCAGTATTGCTGTGGTGAATATGTTAGCAGTTACATGGCAAGTGCACCACACAATCCTAAACACAGCTGGCCTTTACAGAAATATGTTGATTTTGGCTAAGGCCTGGTTGGATTCCCAGTATGTTATAGTTCTGGTTATTAATTTTTTATTTTTTTATTTTTATATATATGCAGTAGCTTTCTTACTTTTATATGAGCAAAACATGACTTATAAGTGTGAACATAAGCATTCATTCTGATTTGATCCCAAGGATCAGGGAGGGACTCAGCAGAACACAGTTACTTGATGTGGAGGTCCTGCTCCTCTGCGGGACACTACCCCATCAGCACTATTACTTCTGCCTTCTCACACTGCACTATTCTCCCTTCTGCAGGGTTTCTGTCTATAACACAACCTCTGGCCTTCAGACCTCTCTCCCCAGCCTCCCAAAAGCTCACAGGTCCTTGCCCATCAGAAATGAGCATAACCCCTCCGCCTTGGCCAAAGGGGGCTGTATCAGCGCAGAATCTAACCCATTGTTCCCAGAATCTTAGCTCCTGTTTCCTTTTTCCTCACGGCCTCCAGCTTCAAGTGGCAGGGTAATTTGTCTGGGGAACAGTTGATTCAGCAGCTGTTCTGGTTCATTGTTGTGCACATAAGCCTCAAACCTGTGGTTTTTATTCAGACCCATGGCAAAAGCAGGTGTAGGGACCTCCAATCTGATGGAACTTTTTGCCCTAGCTGTATTTTCTCAAGCATTTATTATCCGCTTCTCACCTAACAATGCAAAACAAATCTGGGAAAAGAGTGCAAACAATAATCTCATACCAAGTTTGCACCTGCAGAGCAGATCCCTTCTCCGGGCTGCTTGAGCCAAGCTCTCCCCGTAGGTGCCTCTGCAGCTCCACTCCCATAAGTTCAGTTCCCTGACCCTGAGCTGCACACAGAGAGCAGAGGAATAAAACACAAAATCCTTTCCATCCTTATACCATTTTCCACCTTAATATGCACGAGTTGTGGTGCAACAATGGAATAGTCATTGGTTAGCCACCCTCTACAAGCCAGGGAGCCACAGAGATTTACCTTCAGACAGCCCGTGGCAGGGTTTACACCTAAAATAAACTACCTGCTCTACTTTGATTTATTTTCTCTCCCTCCTAAAAAAAAGTAAAATCTCTCACCTTAGCAGCAATACTCCAATAGACTGTCCATCCAAATCCTGACACTGAGAAAGGGATTGCAGCAGAATGAAAAATGTAAGTGGAATAAAAATAAGCAGATGAGGAATGCTTCATGCTAATCAAAGTTTTTAGTGGTGATGACGAGCTCACTGCAGAACAGGGGCAATAGCAAAAGGACTTTCTTCCTTTACAGCAGATTATTTAATTCAATATGTGCAAAAATGTGTAATTTAATATTATTAAATATAATAATAATATATTATTAGTCATTAGCACCTTTTCTTTTGGATTTCTTACTCCTGATCTCTGTTCATAGAAATCACCAATGTGCAGAAATTGCCAGCCCCCTTGAAGCTATACCCAGGCACAAAGAATGTCAAATAGCCAAGCTGTGCTTGCTGGGGCTCAGGGGGACAAGCAGGAGCAGTGGCCGCCTTCAAATGATATTTGCTGTGTGTTCTCTGACGTAAAGAAAAACTTCTGCAGGTACTTTCAGGTCCTATGCCACAAAACTTGCCTCGATAGATCTTTTCCCAGATGTTCATTTTAGAAACCAAACTTCCAGAAGTGTTGCTGTGAAAGGAAACTTCTCTGCACGCTGGGCACCAGCTGCTGAGCACCGAGGTTTGGTGTGGCAAACACAACACTTCCCTTCTCACGTGTTCCCTGAGCACCCACACGTACCACTACCTGGGGGAGGGCAGGAGTAGGTAGATAGCTGGTCTGGCTGCTGGAGCAGATCTTCTGATTTTAGATGAGGATATTTTTCCTCTTTCCCACTGTGTCTGTACAGAGCACCCTTCATCTCAAGGACAGGCTGTCCCAGCTCAGATTTCTGTCCTATTTTCTTCCTGTTTCCCATGTACCTCCAGGGGAATATGACTACATCTGCCGTGGCTATGTGGGGCAGCTCATTTCCCCAGAGACCCTCCTGGCTAGGCTTGGGTGGGAGTAGAGCTAACAGCAATGTCTCTGCTGGTGGCAGTACTGTCTGTCATTGGCAGCAGCAGGAGTGGGATGTCACCCTCCGATTTGGATTCACCAGGGTCAAAGACAAGGGCATCACCTTATCTTGCGGTCACCAGGCCTGCAAGGGAGCTGGTCTGATCTGAAGAAAGGTGTTACATGGTGAAAACTGATACCTCATGATCTGCTGGCATAAAGGAACAAACAGAGCTACCTTGCCATGGTGTGCATTACACATTTTGCAGCACAGCCCCTGGATGCCACGTCAAAACTGCATTAACAGCAGAGGGAAGTGCTGGGCAAGTTAAAAGGCAGTAAATCCACCCAACGGCTGCTCACAGGGACCAGCAGCCACACAGAAACCCCAGACCTGCTGCCCAGCTCTCTCCTTAAGACAGCCAGGACCTGAGTCACTGAGAGATCTTGCTTCCTTCCTCCATCTCCAGGCAACTTCCCTCTTCCCTCTCAAGATTTCTTCAATGAGAACTCACAGGTGATGCATTACCCTGCCTCCTCTTTATTTTTCCTCTTTAGTTATCCACAGGAGCAGTTGGCACTTTGGGGAACCTGCAGAGAACTAAGCAGTCTGTGAAAACTTAAAGAAGGGATAAAAGGGATGTTGCAACCTGGCTGTGGTTTTATTGGATTTGTTTGTTGTTTTATAAGATGTTACAGTCTCCATTCAACAAAGCAAGCGAGCACACACCTACAGCAGGGACCAGACCAGCGTGCACCAGTCGGTACCTTGCTGCACAAGTGCACACTCGCTGCCTCTTCTGAAGAAACATTAAACCCCGTGGTAGGTGCTCAGTCTGACACGTTTTATCTGGAGATCTTCAGAGGAGGGGGAAGAGGAAATGAGCAATTACAATGGCTGGGACAACATGGGACAACCTGTCAAACTGCCTGCTCTTCTGCCATTGTGTGTGCCCTCACCCAGGGTGCCTCACAAAATCATGGCCCTACACAAACGCTCCTCCTCTGCTGGCACCTCCTTCTTCCATTTTGGGGACATTATGGACAGATGGTTGCTCCCAGCTATTGGTTGAAGAAGTGTCCAACTCAAGGTCAATATTGAAGAAGCTCATCATAACAATGGTTCAGAAATAAAGCCCTGACTGCTGGTAATGCAGCAAAAAGGGTAACCACACCACCACGGCTACATCCGTCCTACTGACCGCATTCACAGGGCAGCAAAACTGATTTATCTCCCCTTGCTGTAAGTCCCCTCCCCTTCCATGCAACCTGATGGTTAGGTGCAATCAGGAGTGAAGCATGGAAGAAAAAAAAGGTCTTTGTGAACTTTCATGGGCATTATCAGCATTCACCACAGGTGGTGCTGCTCTTCAGCATCCCGCTGTGCTTGGGTTTCCTCCTCTAGCTCTTCTCCTCCTGTGGGAAGGACACTGCTGTCTTCTGGTGTCACCGACAGCCAGCAGCCACCGCCGCGGGCTGGCTAGGGTTGTCCCAGGGTGATGTTGTCTCAGCAAGAGCGCCTTAATGTGTAGACTGTGGTGGAAACAGGATATGAAGCACAGGATGGGAGTGGCAATTGCTTTTATGGCTGTCCCGAAGGTGATACTACTCAAATCGTATTACCATGTGTTTGGGATGGGAGCCAAAAACGTGAACATTGGACCACAATAAACGTGGATCTTTTTTGCTTCCCAGGCACAATTATAGGGCAATAGCTAGAATTTTACTGCCAGTATGTGAGTCACAAGTGGCAAAACCTAGATGTGGTTCTGAGACAACCGGCTCCTGAAGTGGTTACAACTGCACAGAGACCGCATGTGGAGTGAGTCAAGTGATGAAGTGCAGATAGGTCAGCACTGCCTTGCAACATTGCTGTCTGAAGCACGCTCCGCTGTGAGAGGACGGGCCTCCGTGGCCCTGGCTGCGATGGCTGCCTCCCAGGGATGTGTGGTGCTCAGGCAAAATTAGGAAATGAGATTTCCTGGCAGAGGAAGGGCCTGAGAAGAGTGAGGGAGCCACAAAGGATGTGGAGGCACTGCTGCATTGGAGCATGGAGAAAGCGAAAAGCTTAGAACAATCAGACAATAAATACTGGAAAGGCTAAAATAAATAAACAAATAAACAAAAGGAAGAAAGTAAAGAAACAAAAGGGAATCTAAACTTCTCTGTCTGAGACTTTTGTCATTAGAATCACTCATAAGGCAGTCTGCCTAATAACATCATTTTTGCAGTCTGACTCACACTGCGTATCTCACAGACAGCAGAAGGCCCTTTCTTTCTCCCGATGTGTTCACTGTGCAGAAAGCTATCCAGGGTTTGCTCCTGTTTCTGAGGAGGGACACCTAAAGATCCTGTAGGAAAAATAAAAAATAATAATAATAAAAAAGTTTTAAGGGAGTGAGCCATGCAACTGCCATGCAGTGCTTGGGCACAAAGCAGAAACTCCTGAGCACACATGCCAGCACCATGCTGCTTTCCCTTAGCCCCTGTATATGAGCAGGGCTGCAACAGTGCTTTGCATCAACACTCAAGGGTTCAGACAAGCTTTTTCTCACACCTACACTTGGGCATGGAGAGAAACAGGTCACCGGAGAGCAAGGACTAGCCCAAGGCCTATTGCTGCAACAGCAAAATGAAAGCTCTGGCTCATCCTCAGCAGCAGAGGCTTGGGCTATGCGATTCGTGACATGCTGTGACCCGTGCGAGAGGCTGCATGTGCTGCCTTGTGCTGGGGGCATTACCTGCAGCCCCCCCTCAGTGCTGTGCCTGCTGAAGGGCCTGGAAGGTCCCTGCTCAGCACCAACCAGGAAGCCTTGGCCACCACAAAGAGGAAGCTGGGAGGAGGACACAGCAGATGATAGCCCTGCCCAAGAAGGGTCTTTGGAATGTTTTTTCCACGTAAAGTAGCTCTGTCCTCTAACAAATCCTCCTCAGCCTCTGGCCAGTAGTAACCCCAAGGAGGGCTGATGAGGAAGACACACACCTAGGCCTCCCAGTCTTGGGGATGGTTCATTCCTAGAGCAAATACCTGCCAGGGCATGACCCAGATTTTTTTGGAGGAAGTCACAAGGCTTGCATGCAAGGCACCACATGGGGTTGAGGTCCACAGTACCCCACTGTCCTCGATGACCGGTGTGGTCTGTCTGCAGGACTCAGCCACGTGAGGAAGGCTCCGTTGCTCATCTTAGATCCAGACATTCCTTCATCCCACTTCCTCCAAGGCAGGCAGGTCGCTCTGGCTCAACAGGAAACGTTGCTTGAAGACATGATCTACTTTATTTCCCCAACGGGAATGAGAGCATGGAAAACAAGCTCGCACATTGCAGAGGAAAGTGTGCATGGGAAATGTTTTGAGTCTGAAGCTCATCTGGGCTCGTCCAGGTGCTTCAATAGCATGCTGAATCTTTCATTCCTGACTTGTTCCCACCCACTGGATTTTAAAGACATGTCTGCCTGTCTTGGTAATGTGCTCCCAGGTGTCCATGGCTCCTGGTAGCAGAGAGCACAGAGACTGGTTCAATTTCCACCAGCCTCTGAATCCTCCTCCAGGGTTTTGATTCTCACTGTAGAGTTGGTGACACTAAAATTCAGGAACAGTGCACAAATATGATTAAAGTAGCCTTGCTAATTTCTATTGTTTCCTTACATTGTCTTTAAAGAAAAATGAAACTTCAATAATTAAGTTGGGCCCGCGTGAACCTAATGAGGTTCAACAAGGCCAAGTGCAAGGTGCTGCACCTGGGTCAGAGCAATCCCAGGCATGAGCATAGACTGGGAGAGGAACTCATTGAGAGCAGCCCTGCAGAGGAGGACTTGGGGGTTCTGGTGGATGAAAAGCTCAACACAAGCCAGCAGTGTGTGCTTGCCACCCAGAAGGCCAACTGCATCCTGGGCTGCATCAACAGAGGGGTGACCAACAGGGCAAGGGAGGTGATTGTCCCCCTCTGCTAAGCCCATGTGCTGATATGCCTTGGCCTACCTCCTGTAAAGATGATGGAAATATCCCATCTTATTCAAGGGTCCATATACCTTCACTGAAAGACTGTCAGAAATAATTATTCAGGCCCTTTTGCTGTGTTTCTGCTCCAAACCCATTCCCTCCTCCTTCATACCTTTCAAAAAGAAAGGTGCTGCCTGGCCCCAGCACAGACTTCTATGGCTGTGGGTGGAGGAAGGAGGTTGTCACCATTAGGCAGGTGCTGAGTGCTTGTTCCTGCTCAAGGGACAGGGCTGTGGCTGCCCACCTCTTGCCATCCACCACCACAATGGGATCCAGCACTCCCACAACTTCCGTCCTTCCCCTTACCTAAACATTAAGGCTACCCCAGCCCCTTCATTATCTTTATAGAGAATTGTGTCCGAATGCTTCCTCCAGGTGATGTGGGATCATTACCGTCCTGCTTTGGGAAGGATAAGAAGGGATCCCACATCCTTTTGCCCTGGTATGATTGATGGGGGAGTCCAACTTACAGCACTTTTACTGTTGTCACATCAGAGGCTGACACTAATCACAGTCATTAGAAAGCAAGACCTTCTTGAGGGCAAGTTGTGCTGAGAGATGGACTCATCAACCTTTGGGGCTACCTGTCTCTCCCCATTGAGCAAGGAAGCTCCAGAGTCCCAGGCAGTGAAGCAAACCCCAAACAGCAAACTTTGTTGTATGCTTGAGGCTGTCCCACTCATACTCTCACATTGTTCAGGGCATCAGATGGACTTAATCACCAATGGGACTGGACTACTATCAGTGTTTATACTTAAACATTTCCATTTGATTTTGTTTTCAAGAAAAAGGGCCATCAAATCTAGGGAAGAGTAAAGAAAGGAGACTTTTGCTTCACCATACTCTAGCTAGAGGTTGGGACACAGCCAGCCTGCGTCTGTCTCAGCCTGGTGCAAGGCAGTACAGACAGGCCTGTGGGTGTTTTGTGCTCTCCACGGGCTTTTGTCTCATGGATGGCTCATGGCTTTAGACCAGTAATGCTCTCTGTACCACATTTCACTCCTGGAGATGGCAGTTAGCTGTGCAACATCCCTGCAGTTTGACAGCAGAGCAGGTTATGCATGGATGGGGGGAAGCACACGAGGGACCTTCCATAAACTCTCTTTCTCCATCAGCTTTGCTGCCTGGGAGCCTTCAGATCTGCTTTTCTCCAACCAGTAGCTCTCTGCTTCTGATTTTCTTCCTATTTGTGTCTCTACATTTGTTAGCCAGAAGTGCAGCTCATCTAATGAGCTGCTGATGCTTTCAGAGCAGCGTGAGTTATCCAGTGAAGATTAAACTTGGAAGGAAAAAAAAAAAAAAGAAAAAGAAAAAAAGGGTAGTTTGAACTGAGTCCCAGAGCAAGATTTATGAATCTGTCTGACTGCAATTTAATAGCAATAGCTGCTGCTGCTTGCAGACATACCCTGCTGTCATGGGGCCCTGGTTACCCTCAACTTAACAGTCCTACTCCCTCCTGTCTTTTGGCATGGAAGGAAACCAAGCCCACATTAACATGAGCTTTCTTCTTCCCTGAGGTGCCTTCAGTTTTGTTCTGGTTGCACAAAGCAACCCCAGGGCAGCAGTCATTTGTGACTCCCGTCACGAGGCTTGAGTTAAATCTGAAGTGTTGCAAGCCGTGGCTGGTGTTATATGTTGATCCTAAAAAGAGACTTAATTGTGAAGGGGTGTAATGTGTGCTGTTTTGCCATGTGGAGGGTGTATGAATGGAATAAAACACCCATGCCCATCTGGCAGAACAGGATATAAGACATTGTGGCAGGAGGATGCGAGATGAAAGATAACAAGGTTGCTTCATCTGACATCCTCTTTCCTATTCCCATCTACTTTCTTTCCCCATCCTTTCACCAGAAGGGTAGAGCAGGAAGAGCAGGGCTGTACGTGTGTACTACGAGCAGACATAACTGCCTAGCCTCTTCCTTCTGGCACGATGAAGTGGCATCAGCCAAATGCATTGGGGGAGGACAGGGACATAGACTCTTTCTTTCCCACTTCTGAGACCTGTTGGCTTTTCAAATGACAGATCTTGGACAAAACCAAAAATCACCCCAGATTCACATCTTCTCTCACATGGGCTCTGTCCAGCAACAAGAACTTGCCTGGAATGGCCTTCATGCCTTATTTTGCCCAGTATTGAGGCAACTGAGTTCTGGTCAACACTATCCTCATCCTCTGCAAGATGAGGGAACACAAATGACCACTTGCCTACAAGCCTGATATGCCCGTAGTATCCTGTTACCACATTATTTTGGCGACACTCCCTCGTGCATAATGTGCCCGTGATTACTTGCTAGAGGCGAGAAGCAGAGGCCACTCCTCTCCTATGCTCCTTAAATAGTTAAATGCTTTGGTCAGCTGGGCGCAAGCCTGACAGCTGAACGAGGTGCTGCTCCCCAGACACAGCCAAGTCTGCATGTAAGTAAGCTGTCCAAGCAGGTACAACATTTCGTAGCTCTTGGTATGTCTTCCTCTATGTAGTGATAAGTAGACATTGTTTAAAATTTTCATTTCAATTTTTTTTTTCCAGTGTTTTGGATACATCTACTAGATCGTTCTTTTTCACAGGTGCTGTCCTCTGAAAAGCAGCTCTGCTTATCACTCAAGCTACCAGTCGTTCTTTGAAAATTTCCTAGATATGGCATTATACATATATAATATGTGGTTGTTTTTATATCTTAGTGTTTGTTTGTGTGTGTAGGGAAAGAAGTATGTGGATGCACATCTGTGTGTGTGCATTTTTGTTCATGGACTTATGCCAACTTATGAGACAAGTGATAGTGTGTATCTATGGTTGGTGTGTGTGGAACACCGCTTTGGACATATACAGAAAACAGTTGAAATGGAAAAAAACCACAGCAACAACAACGACAAAACAAAACAGTCTTTAGGCTATAGAAAAGTGGAGAGGGGAATTGGTAGAAAGGGGATGAGTCCCACCACGGAAAGAAAGGTTGATTCCTAACCTATGCGCCCAACACAAGGGTGGGGAAGAGGTCACCATACAGATGGCTGAAGTCTTGAGGGGGTGCTGATGTGTGGGGGATGTGAGGGTACACGTGTCCATAGACCTGTGACACACAGCCCTATTTATACAAAACCACCTGAGACCTCTTTTTTCTCTTTTAGAGGCCTGGTGTGGCACAACCGCAGTCACTAATCCTTCCCTAGTTGCCACCAAAGACCTTACCCTAGGCTTCTTTCTCACTTTTGAGTGAACTCAGGTTCTGCCTTTCCATGACGTTACACTCGTGCTTGGCCCCCACTACCTGCTGGTTAAAAAAATCCCACTGTACTGCTGCCAGGCCTAAGGGGAATGTGGTGGCTGTTCAAGTTAGCAAGTGATAATCTGCCCTTTCAGCTTGTTATGTCATTTGCCTCAAGCCTTTCATTATTGTTTTCTGAGGATCAGTACTCACACCTTTGTTTTTTTCTGTCGTATTTTGTACAGAAAAGCATTAAAAATGCATATATACATCCACCCCCCCTAATTTTCTGCATGTGCAAGATTTTACTATGGTGAGGTGGCACGTGTCTCAGTGATACCTATGCTTGCAGACCCTTTAAGTGACAGTCTAGTGATGTTTAGCTAGTTGCACTTTTTAGAGCACAAAGCAGTGTACCCTTTCAAAGGCAGTGTCTGAGAACCGTGTGAAAAAGCACTGTGCTTTTGTATTAAATCTTGAAGCCCAGCAATTTGTATGCATCATGAAAGGATCAGTCCTGCTCCTGTGGTGGCAGGAGTCATGGGAGCCTGTGCCAAGGGACAGGGAGGGCAGAGCAAGGCTGTGGTTCCCAACCTGAGGTCACCTTCCAGAAGGTGAGAGGGAAGGTCCATCCAGCCTGTCCTTCCCCTTACTGCAGCAAGTTAAAAAGTCTGCCTGTGAAACAGAATAAGGGCAAATGGTATAACCCTGAACTTTGCTCCTCTCCAGGCACTGCAGCTCATCGTGGCATTAGCCACAAAACTGATATGTGGGGTGTGGAAGCAACAAAGAAAATCTTATCAGAAAGTCAATCTACTTTCAGTAAATATTTTTTTTCAGAGTAAAAATAGCTACTGTTGAGGCATAGATCACTTTTCTTCACATTGTGCCCCATTCCCTCTCTGGAAGGGGAACACCAGGACACATTCCACTTCTGCAGAGCATCGTGATCACCAATTTCTACCACAGGCAAGCAGATGTAGCCAAACACCCTTTTTAATCTATGGGGAGTTTTCTTGCATCTGTCTTGGAATCTGGAGTGAATTTTGCCTGTTTTTCTGTACAGACTGAAAAATCTTGATTAGCTAAGGGCTGTACTCTACATGAACCATGTGGTCCCAAACACCCACTTTTGTTGCAGTTCCTGATGTTCCCCGGGCACATCTCCAGTTCCCATACTGTGGTTGTAAATCTCTGTGTGCCTCTATGAATGGGTCCCACATAACCTCTGTGCTCAACTGATGTAACTGCTTGCAGTGGTGATCTGGCTATTAATAGATGCCAGGCACGCCAGTCACCACCCAGCCAGCAGAGTAAACACCTTCATTAGAAGATAATAGTTGCAAGAAGGAGGAAACCTAACCAGGAATAGACAGCCTTAATTATCCAGGATGTTCAGACAATTTCAGACACCGGATCAGTGGTTCAGCACTCAGGTGACCAGCTCATCCTAGCTGGACGGAGAGGAAATGCCTGCCTTCCCTGAGTCAGGAGCAGTGCTCATCCTGGCGCGAGCACAAGCAGAAAAGATCCATCACCTGCTCTGGAGAGAGAAGGGAGGGAGGCTGCCAGATGGGGATGATGGGTGCCATGACCCAGGCCATGAGCTTTTCCAAGGGTTACACTTGTTTTAATCCTACCAAATATCTCTTGGGTGACCAACAGGTGGAGTTGCTCTGAGGGAGCTTGCTGTAGTGTCCATCAGAAAATGTTATTCATAATTAGCTCTTTAAATAGATTATTGAAAGTATTTATGGAAGTGGTCAGATAATCAGGTGTTGTTAATTCCCAGATCTCTTTATTGCAATACATGGGGTTGCATCCTCAGTTTGTACAGAGCCTTTCCAACAGGAGAGCTCCCCTGGTTAACCAGTGCTAGCTGCAAAGCAGTGAAAACAGCAACACGGAGAGTGAATTACTTTAAATTAGTGGGGGTTACACATTCAGGATAAAACTCTTTGCGGTGGTACCTCAGAGTGAGCCGTCCTGTTTTCTTTGGGATAGTCACTGGAATCACCAGTGTTATGCATTAACAGCTGGGCAAGACCTTACAGGCAGATTTACACAAAGCTTTTCTAAGATTAACACATACTTCCCAAAGAAGGGGATTTCAGAGAACCAAAAATTACCCATAGATTTGTATCAAAATTGGAAAATTATTGCTGCCAAAAGAAAAAGCTTATTATCTGGATGTGGAATTGGGAGAAGGAGTCAAAACTTTTTTATCTTGAGGTTTTTGAAAATAAAATGACTTCGTGGTTTGCTTAGAGACAATGTGTTAAGTTTTTCTTGTGCTAAAAAAAAAACTTTTAGAAAAGCTCATAAAGAAAAGGAAGACGACCTCACAAAATGTAATTTGGCAGTAAATTGTTTCTCTCTCATTTCCTTCTCAGCAAGATAACAAACTTACATAAATTTGGATTTATTTAGTTCCTCCCGACAGCTCTTTTTCAATTCAGCATGTTCTGCTGTGGGTGATTTAGTGCTGATGGCCCTTCCACTCAGGAGCCAGAGCTTAACACTAGTTCTGCCCTCCTCTCGCCTCGGTGTTGTTGTTGTTTGCGTTGCAGTGGTACCTCGGAGTGGGCTGTCCTGTTTCCTTTGGGATAGTCACTGGAATCACCAGTGTTATGCATTGACATGTCCTGATTTGGATGCTACGTCACCAGCAAAACAAAGCCAGGGTGCAGGAGTAGCATGTGCCCGCGCATGTGTGTGCACGTCTTTTTGTGCGGGTGGCAGAAGTGTTTAATTCCCTTGGTTTCTGCATTGATTTCCTGCTGGCTTTCACAGCAGCTCCATGCATGTAAGCTGTGTAGCTACAGGACAGCCAAAAGCAGATAGTTACACAGCAAAGGAAAGTGTGTAAGGCCTGAGCTAGAAGACACGAAGGACAGGAGTGCGTTAGCCTGCTAAGTTGGTTCTTTTGCTCTGTTTTGTTTAGCTTTTGCAGCCAGAGTGGAAACAGAAGATGGCTTTCAGCAACCACACAAATGGCAGTTCAGCCGTGCCGGATTTACTCCACATGCTCGTGGAACAAAAGAAGACCCTACGCTTCAATAATTACAGCAACCCGGCCTTGGAGATGCAAGAGGAGATAATGGCCTCTTTTTATATCCTCATCATCGTTGGCTTTTTCGGCTTTCTGCTGTTTGTCATGATGCTCAGCAACATTGTTTCCAGCAAGCCTGAAAATTACATCGACTATCTCTATTCTGGGAAGTTTAACCCTCAGAGAAGCAAGGTGGAGCTTCCAGGAAAGGAGAGCAAAGACACTTTTGTTATCATTAACAGCACTGCCTTACTGGAGCTGCAAAGGCAGGACGGTAAATACAACACTGGGCCTGAGGCACCAAGTGCAGATGCAGTTCTGAGGAATGTATAAAAATGGTTTCTTTTTTATTATTATTTTTCTGTTGTGCATAAGGAGCTCAAACAGGAATATTTTTTTTCATTCATGAAAACAAGAAAGGAGGAGCTGTGCCAGGAAAGAAGCAGACTGGTCTTGTGCAAGCTTCCCATATGAATGATGTGAAGGTAACAAGTGCAACGTGCAACCTGTGTTATTTCAGCCCTAGGCCTTTGGAGAAGAGGCTGGGAATCATGTCCTTACTGGTCTATCTCCTTCATGGCTGCGTGTATCATGCATTTTCATAACCTGCCTCTCGGGAGAACGGAAGCTCTTCCTTTTCATGCTGTTGCTTCAAGCAGGGCCAGTATGCTTCCAGCTGGGGCATCGTTGTTGTGCCTGTTTGCTGTTATTATTTTTTATTTGTTTATTTATGTGGGGGGGAGGGGGTTGGAGCTACACGTGAGCCCACTGGGTGTGTGCTCTGCAAGCAGAAGGAGCAGCAGCTGCCTCCTCATCCACACTCCTCACCATGCTGGGCACCAGAGGTGGTGACAGGCTGACCCATGGAGGACCCGTGAGACTTGTACTTGTGTGCTCGCTTGGCAGGCTTGGTCTGCAGCGGGTTTTGGACAGTGGTCATGCATTTCTCAGCAGCTCTCTTCCTGCACATTGGACATATACAAAAGCTCAGGATGACAATGAGGTGACATCCTGATGTCTCTCCAGGGTCCATCACAGGGCCTACCTGGCCATCATCAGGGCCTTCCAGGCCTCAGCAAACACAAGAAGAAGTGGTTTACTCACCACACAGCTCAGGGTTGTTCATCCCATGTCCTGCAGAGCCCTGGCACACAGGGGTTCAGGACAGTAGCTATGGGGAGACAAACAGCAGTGAGCTTCAGCTTTCTATTATCAGTGCATGCATTGGAAAAATCTCTGGAGTCTGGAGATCAAAACAATTGGAAACTGCTGGTGCAGGTACTCTGAGAACATGAAGACATTTTGTTATAGCTGCAAAAATCCTATAAAACCCTATAAAATTTTGTGCCTGGGGGGTGGTGTTGCTGGCTCCATTCAGCTTCCTTTGTGTTGCTGCATTAGCATTTTGCTATTGATAGGAAGAAAGCTCTCAACAATTTAATATCCTAAAAAACATTCCTTCCCTTTTCTTCTCTCTAATTTTTCCCAAACAGGGTGTTACTAAACCTGTATCTTAATTTTGCTCTTTTTTAATGCATCCTTTGCTGCCATGATATAGTGTTGTTGTCATGGGTTTTGCCACCATTTGGCCCAGGCCAATTGCCTGGAAATGATTTACTTCGTGTGGTCCATCTCCTTAAAGGGAATTTCCATAGCCTGATCTCATAAGACACGTTCCAAGGCTGATACTCCCAGCTGATAGCCAAGATGAAATCCACACTGCTCTCTTGGCTTTCCACACTCCTTGCTTGAATTCCAGAGATTCAGCTTTCCAACACAGACGTGTCCTTTTTTGGACAGGTGAATATTCCCCAGACACTGTCTCCAGCAGAGACCAATTAGGCTGTTCAGATAGTTTTGGACCCCATTACCTTTGGCTTCATCACCATGTCTGGTTTAATAACTGCTTGGCTGGAGCCAGGATCCACTATTTATGCTCACTGCTCCTGACTGCACTTGGTAGCCACGCTCCCATTACTGCAGCTCAGCTATTCAGATCTTAAAAAAAAAAAAAAAAAAAAAAAAAAAGAGAGAGGTGTTTTGAAGGTGGAAAAAAACATTTGCAGTTCCATTTGTTCCTTCTGCTCCGTGTGTGTATTTTTCACAAGAAGGCAAATATTGCAGTCAGTTTTGAAGAAGGATCAATTTCTGCCAGCACTGAGAAGAGATTTTAGCCTGCCTCCTTGCAGTGGTGACAATTCCTCCTGCTTTGTGGACTCATTTTATCATTTTTATAGATATTCAACAGTCCAGTCAAATCTCTTTTTCCATCACGAGTGTTAGAAATAGGCTTCAGACATCCATCACCTCCATGAGGTTCTGTGCAGTGAAATTTCACCTCCTTTAGCAGTGGCTGCTCCTTTTCTTGACAGGCTGAAGCAGGGGAAGCACCAGGCTAGAGGGTGAACTCCAAAGCCCTGGGAAGTACTATTTGCCTCCCTGCAAACTCAGGGTGAGATCAAAAGAGTGATCCTCTCCCTGTTCTCTGTGAAGGAAAGCTCTCCATGAGGGGTGTTTTACCAGGTTCCTTCCATCTGGATGTCTGTGGGACCATGAGCTCTAAGTGCCACCTGAGTGTAGCTCAACCTCTATGCTGAGGGAGCTTCTGCATCACCACCGACCTGGGCCATACTCGTGAGGGAGGCAGTCTTCCCAAAAGTTTTTGGGTCCTGGTGGGTCAATAGGGATGAGGTGCTGTCCCCTTTTTCTGGCTGAGCAGGGGCAGCATATTTCCTTCTTTCTGGTGGTCCTGGAGGGTTTGTAAGTGCTACAAACAATGTCCTGCCTTGCAGAGCTCCTCTGTTTTTCATCCAGGTGGTCAAGTGCCAGTGCACTTTGAAACACCTTTCCTTTTCTTTTCCCTTCCTCACTTCAAGGAGATGCAAATGTGTGTACATACAAATTCCACCATGAAATATAAGAGCTTTTGCTCCTAAAGGTGCCCCATTCGTACACATTCCAGGTAAAGGTGGCTGTGTATTTCAGCTTAGCAGCATCTCTGATACTACCAACAGGAAAGCTGCTAAAGTCGACTTTTGCAGAGAATCCCTAATGCTGGAAACCAAATTTCATCAGTTTTCACAAGGTGCATCACAGATCTTTGTGGGAAACCTCTGGCAGTTGTATTAATTCTGTTCTGAGGAGTTTGGCACTGTTACTTGAGATATGAGCTTAATTTATTTTCTGAAGTTTCCACTTTTTTTCTGTGTTTCCACCCTTAGGACATCTTTGATTTTGGCAAGTGCTTCTCGTATTGGTTCCATCGTGGATTGAGAGCTATAATTACACACCTTTGGAAATTCTCTTTTGATACCAGACTTTGGAGTGAGACTTTAGCTAGTGTTCAGGACTTCATCAGACAGCTAGGAGGGAAAATGGATTATTTAAATTGGGCATGGTATTTGTCAGAAAAAATAATCTTATTTTCCCTCATTCCACATAAGACTGGAAAAAAAGCCACCACAGATTTCCTGTAGAATAATATTCTCAAATATTGTTTTTTGGGAAAAAAAAATTGTACTTACATTTTATATAGATAAATATAAAATGTTAGATTAACTTAATTTAAGCTGCTGTACTTAATACAGTACATCAGCAGAAACATCACTGTTTGCCTAACATCATGCCTACTGTGTATGTGTATTTCATTATGTTCCATATTTCATTATGTTTTCATTTTGTATTTTAAAATAAAGGGTTTGTGATGATTTTTAGCTTGTGTAAACATGGTGAGTGGTAACCTAATCACATAATTACTACTGAAATGGGTAATTGGTATGTACTGATAATTGGTATCCTAATTGCCTCATTAATAGGGACTTTGTTCAGGGGTAATTGGTAAATTTGCCATTTAGCTAAGTGGTACACTGGAATTCCAGAAAGCACCAAAAAAGCTCGTTAAGGGGGGGTCAGGCCTCACCATCCTTCCTGGGCATCCCTAGGGAGTGCTCCACATGGCTCTGAGCCCACCACCCATGCCCACAGCAGCCGGGGGGCAGTCACCCCCATCTGGTGCAGCGTGCTCAGGGTGTCAGGTGCAATGGCTTTGCACAAGGAGGACGGTGGTCCCAGCCACAACCTTCAGGGCACTGCCTTGCTGCCAGAGGCAGAGCTCGAAGGCAGGGCAGCAGGGCAAGAGGAGAAGGCTCTGGTTCAATATTTGAAGAATGAGGTAACAATTGGAAGTGTCTTTTCCCAAATCCTAGATGCACTTCAAGGCAGGGGCTATGTCCATACATTTTGCACTGTGTGGCCATGTTAGGGAATGTCACAAGTCTGAAACTGCAAAAGGAAACATAGGTCTCTGACCCAAAGTGCTCACTGTCTGTGTAGACAACGGCTGGGAGGGAAAAGAGGCAAAAAGTAACAGAGCAGACTAAATGTAGCATGGAATATAAAATACATGTTTTTATGTCAGCCTACTACCTTATGTCTGCTGCCCAAGTTTTTTTTTGTATTTTTTTTTTAAATAGTATTGAGATGTTGGAACCATAAACAATTGTTTCTAGAGCAGGTTAACAGATGGTTTTCTGCCATATACTTGACTGGAGCAGCGGGGAATCCAATTCTCAAATAAATCCTCTGAAAAGGAGATGAGAAGAGTTCATCACTCTGGTCTCAGTAGGTATCAGTGACTAGCATCATAGTTAGTGTTTTTGTAACCACTTAGGTTCAGACCAATTTTATTAGGGGCTGAAGGAGACAGGGCACAGTGATGTCACCTGACAGGCCAGGAGGGACACTGTCTTCCTGGGACAGCACCAAAACACAGTGGAACAGACCTCGCCCATGCCTAAGGCCTCACAAGCAGAAAGGCTGGTTTGAGCCTCCTTCATCCACCTTGCCAAAAAAAAAGATAAACAAAACAAGTGGTGCACAACACAATTGCTCACCACCAGCCAACTATGTCCAGCCAGTCCCCAAGCACTGGCAATGCCCTGCCCCCAGCCAACTCCCCTCTGTTTCATTGTTCAGCACGATGCCTGTGGCATGGGACACCCCTCTGGTCAGCCTGGGCCAGCTGTCCTGGCTGTGTCCCCCCAGCTCCTGGTGCACCCCCAGCCTCCTTGCTGGCAGGGCAGCATGAAAAGCAGAAAAGTCCTTGACTTAATGTAAGGTAATATAAATTACTTAATGTAAGGCTTAATGTAAAGTAAATCACAGGTGTGTTATCAGCATTATTTTTTCTCTAAAGCCAAAGCATGGCACCGTAGCAGCTACTAGGAAGGAAATTAACTCTATCTCAGTTGAAGACAGGGCAATCTTATATCAGATTTCCAGAGTTCTGATCTCCACGTGATGGTGCTAACATGATGTGACCCACCACTCATCTGCCTCAGCAAGGAGAGCATGTAGACAGCTGAGTTAGCCCCCACATTCCTGCTCACACATATTTTGAATTCACAGTTTCCCACTGCTTTAGGGGAAAGGTGTTAAGAGGAGAAATGTTTTGGAGAGAATGACCTGTCCTATGGGGTATCTTCATTTGCTGCTACCTTTCACTCTCAGACTTGTAGGTACAGCTAAGTGTGAGCAATTTACCAGTCAACTGGTAAATTTACTGACAAGCTTGTTCCTGTGGTAAGAGTCTGTGTGAGCATCTAAGGGAGGAGAAAGAAAAGGTAAGAAACGAAGCAGGTCAAGGTAGTCTTCACGTGTGTGTTCAATAGTACAGCATGAGCAATTTTCTTTCCCCCCCACAATCACTTCCCTTTCTCTAAAGGGGCTGCTCACCTTTGGATGGTGTTGGTGTCAGGCTCAATGCAGGTTCCTCAGGGGTTCATCTGTAGAAATGGGTGCACAATGTGGAAAGCTAAAGGTCTCTAAAAAACAGATTAGTCCTGAAAATACACTACCCTGAAGCAATGCCCAAGGCATCATGGTTTCTTCCCCCTCCAGGGCCTGAAACTGGGCAGGCTGAACATGGTGGACATCATACACATGGCTTTGGGGTTTGGATCCAGTCTCGCTGATAAGTTGCATCCTCCTCAGCCTGATGGGACCACTGATTTCCAAGATTGGGTTATTTCTGATCAGCCCCCTGGAAGCCCCAGGGCTGCTGCTGGCTGAGTGTGACACCGCAGGTGCCACCGGGGCAACCGGGTTCTTTGTGAGCTCAGCGGCTTCCTACCCCAACTCTCTGTTCCTTGAGATGCCAACATGCAGCGCTTCACAAACCCGCTTCTCAGGCACGTAATTTCCAGGGGCTGCTTTGATGCTGCTTCAAAGAAACAGTGCTTGCAGTATTTAAGAGCTCTGAGGACTCTGCAGCTTAATGGTTTCAACACTGTTTTTTTAGGGGAAACAGATATTCCAGAAAGTCTTATTACAGGAGAAAAAATCGACGAGGAGGCCAGCCTGCGCTGGCCAGTATGGACACTCATTCACGCTGGCAGCAGCCAAGGGTGGGTGCCCTGGAGGTACAAAGTGCTGTTAAGAGATGAACTGCCCATCCATCAGCAGAACAGTGTCTTCCAGGAGCTGTGTGATTCTCTGACCATGTCCTATAGGAATTGTGTAATTGTGACAAGAGACAAAAGGCAGCTGACACATGTTGAGGCAAAAGATGGCAAGGAGCAGGAGACAGAAGCTCTGCCTCCAGTTCCACCAGTGATCTACATGTCTGGCATTAAGTGTTGCCCTGAGATTGCTAGAGCCAATGGCCATGAGCTGCTTGTCGCGCCTTCATCTTACAGCTATCTGTCTCCAATGGATGTTGCTTGGTCTTCTTTGAAATGGTTTATTATAAACAACAGGAAGGACTTTGCCCTGAAGTCTGTTGAGACAACCCACTCCTATAGGTGCATCCTCTTCAGTGACTTGATTATTAAAGGAATAGAGAAGATGACCCCAAACAAATGGAAGGTAGCGATTAACAGAGTGAAGAAATGGGAAAACTACTACCTTGACACATTTTCTTGAACAGTTCTTCCTACAGTCACACCTCCGATGTGTTTTGATAATGGTTCCAGCTCTGTTGAGCCCTTCCCTTCAAAGGATATAAACTTAAAACAAAACAAAACAACCCACCATGCCAATAGTGCCAATAAAAGAGATAATTTTAAATCTGAATGTTACATTTCAGATGTATTCCTGGACTAGGCTGATAAGTTCCATACTTGCACTGAGAAGGGACAGTTAATTTGCCTTACTGCAAAATGGGCTAAAGCATGCCTAAGGCCCAGGTTAGCCTGCCTTCTGGATACGTTCCTCTGACATGGGAGGCTTCAGACCATGCCACAGATGGAAATGTCCTCAATTTTTAGAAAGACTGGGCTGCAAAATGAAATCTGTAGGTCAGGCCCATCTCTGACCCCCACGGAAGATCTGCTCCTGAACAGGGAATATGTCGGACCATGACTGATGCCAGAGACCACAGCTTAAGGAAGCCAGAAGAATTTATTGTGCCTTGCCCATAACATAGGCATTAATATCTGTTATCAGCTCATTATGCCCAGTAGTTCATTACGCCTAGTGCCTTGCTTCTAGAAATGCTCTGCAATAAATATTTCAATGTCAGGTACATCTTTTTTTAAAAGGGAAGTTCCTTTCTGAAGCCTAATAATTAGTAGTCGGTTCAGGCTTTAAAGCATGAAGAGTAGTTTGGTCTCTCAGGATAAAATACGGCATTCATCATTGCAGATTTTCCTTATCCATGACATCAATTCACTCTTCTTTGAATCCTGCTGGGCCCTGAGATGCAACGATTTCTCACAGAACTGAGTTCAAAAGATTACTTACGAGTGATGAAAAGTAGTGCTTCTTAACATCAGTTTTAAATGTGTTGCTTTTCAAGTTCATTGAATGCTTTCTTGTTTTTGTAAAGTGGCTCCCAATTTACTTTCTCCATGTAGCCAATTACTTTGCATGTGTTTACTGTGTACTTTTAAGACAGAAAACTAAAACCATGAAAACATAAATAAGTTATAAGATGATTCACAGGTTCACTAAAACGTTTCAATACACTGAGGAAAATCTGTGCAGTTTTTCTACAGTGTGTGGAAACTATCTAAATGACCATTGTAATTTGGTGTGGCAGAGAGATATCTGAACAGGGAGTCTCATTTACCTTCAGAAGAATCTACTCGTATCATTCTCTAAAGCCGAAATATGAATATACAGGGAAAAATAACCATCTTTTCTCAGCATCGTGTTCATCAGCAAAAACATCTGTTCATTTTTATAAGCACGGAAGTAGCAGAGAATGGAAAATTAAGTGCTTCAAATTCAGGGCAGTGGGGGAGAAAAGGGAAGAGATTGGAGAGAGGCAGGAAAGTTTCAATTGTCACGGTATCACGGCCCTGAACAAAACTTCATATTGGCTTGAAGCAGGAATTTTGCCACTAAATATCAATGAATATGAAGTGGTGTGAAAAATCTGATGACTTCACTGCTCTATTCTGGATTTACATGAGAAGCAGCGAGACCAAACATGAACAGAGCAGAGCCCCAGACTGCTTCCCCACTGCAGCTCAGCCCTATGGGTTCCTCCTGCCCCCGGCTTACACAACTGTGGGTTCAGGGCTACGTTGCAACACTTATGTGCTGCTAGGGTGTGTCTGCTGCCATCTGTAATTCACAGTGGGGACCACGGGACCAGGTGCAGAATCACTGGCTGTCCAGCTGTTTCAGCAACGAGGAAGAACAGTAAGGAAGTAACTTCTTGACAGGAATTGATCAGTCTTCCCTAATTCATATTCTTTAGTAAAATGAGGGTGAAGCCTTCCTGAAAACAAGCATGAGGAAAGAAGTGTTTGATGGCACATCATCCAGAGAGCAAAGGAAAAACATCCTTTCCCTGCCAAGTACCAGGAAGGTTTGAGAAGGCCTCGCCAAACACCTTCACTCTTCCCAGCCTTCTCCTGGGAGGCTGAGGGCTGGTGAAACTTTTCTACCCAGTCATATTTAAAGTGAATGGAAACCTGTGGGCAGGAAAAGAACTAAGTCTGAAACCAAATGAACTTTGGTATTTTGTATAAAATCCTCTGAGATGAGTCCTCTTCTTTCTTCCTCCCTCCCCCTTTGCTGCTGCATAAGGGTAATTACAGCCCATGTTTTCTAAAAAACTTTGTAGCGCTTTGTACTGAAGAAAAATATTGTGGCTCATGCAGTTCTGACTCAACTGGCAATTTAGGATGACAAGCAATTCCTTTAACATATGACTAAACAATCTAATAGGAGGATGTTACCAAATAGCACGCACCTCATTCAAGAGCACTTGAAATAGCATGCATGAGTCCAATATCTTCTTGGTAGGATTTTAAATAGCTATTATTTTATTAGGTAGCTCTTGTATTGAGGCCCAGAGTGTTTGGCCATCGCAGGATGTCAAAGCAAACATCTTTGTTCCCATTCCCAGCTCTGTGACTGAAACGCACCACTAGAATAACACGATTAAAGTATCTTTGCATAAAGAAGAGAGGCAGATGCAAATGTGTATGTTGATGAGGCAGCTATAACAGATGTCCCTCTCTTCTAAGCTAGCTGGAATGCAAATCACCTGAATTTTCATGATGTCTCATTGACTAATTACTTCTAAATGCTTTTCCAAGCCTTGTCTTCATGGAAAAAAAAAAAAAAAAAAAAAAGAAAAAGAAAAAAAAAAAAAACACACTTTTATTTTCTTCCAGTCCATGAAGCAGGCCTGTAATGAATGGCTCAAAGCACTTTTTTTTTTTTTTTTTTTTTCCACTATTTTCAAGTCTACTGTCCTAACAATATGCTGCAACCCAGAGCACAGATGGGGCAAATGCACTTAGGCCAAGAGCCTACAGAGACCCAAGTCAAGGATATAATGGTGGGACACAAGATTTGAGCTTCATGGACAGAGCAGGCAAAGTGGAGCACACTTCAGGCCATGCACGAGAACTGGGAGAAGGCTGGTCAGGCAATGGAAAGACAACTTTCAAAGCTCAGCCTCTGCCCCTGTGATCCTGTCCCTTGAAACCTCCTGCTGAAATGATCATACAAAGATAGAAAGGCACAGGGGAAAGAAGAAGGAAGGCAGGGACAACATTCCATGCAAGAAATGCAAAAGAGGAAAAACGCTTTAGAAAACAAATATACATAAGGGCCAGTCATTAATATGACTTACATGCCACTTATCCGCCAGTGTCTGACCTTTCTTGTTGGCTAGCTCTAAGCCTCCTCAAGTCAGTGATGAGGCCAGAGGAATATGAGTCACACCAAATCGAAAGAGCAATAGGACTGGAAAAGTGCTACACAAACAGAAGATGAGGCACTGGAGAGCAAAACCAACCAGTATGGAGAAATCGAGGAAGAAAAAAATGACAAAAAAAAAAAAAGACACCCATGTTATGTTCCTAGTGATTGAATGGGAGCAGCCATACACGTTCTTCACCCTGTGACAGCCATCTCAAGAGCTTTTGGATAGACTGGAAACAGTCTCCCAGTGAGACACAGCCTTTGATGCCATTACAAACAGACATTTTCAATAGCTCTTTTATCAGATTCAAAGTGGGAGAAATTGATGCCATATGGAGATTCACATGAATACATGCCTAATCACTTATTTGTGCCCAAACAAACTTTTTCTCTACAGGAACATATGAGAAGCCCATTGCTGTGGGGATAACTATTCTGGCAGCTATCAGGTACTCCTGTTATGAAGTGGAAAAGAGGCAGCTGGTGCTCTGATTATACCCATGATAGAAGTTTGATTCACACATAAGCCAGTCAAGGTCCAGCTGAGCCTAAACGATATGCTGAGCTTGCTCCAGTAGCCAAAACGAACCAGCTCAAATAGCCAAAGTCAAGCTGTGTAATGATGTAGGTTGTGTGCAAACACGCAGCCACCTCTGAGTCCCTGAACCAGGTGGCCACTTACAGCTATCCTTTCTGGAAATGACTTCTGGCACATGTCGGGGGGTAGGGGGGATGTAAACACAGGTTCCAGAAATTTTACTTGATGTGTCTCCACCCACTCCTGTGGGTTTTACACTTGCACAGCCATATAGCTTGGTTCATTTTCCGTGTGATCAGACTTGAGACTGTCACAGGGGTCAGGTTCTTCAAGTGAGGTCTGTCAGCTTCTCCCTAAACTTGACTTGAAGGCTGAGGTTAGTAAATAGGTAATGAACATGGAGAGGATGCAGCAAGTAGATGTGTCTTTGGAAGCAGTTCTGGGGAGGCTCTGGACAACTGGGCCTGGTGAAGGCTGAAACAAGAGAGGTGTGTGTCAGCTTAGTCTACTGGTTTCTCCCATGATGGAGCTGGCATGGATGCTCTGAGGGCATGTCACAGCGCTCCTCTAGGCCAGCGCAGGTTGAAAGTCAGCAGGTTGGCAGAGATTCTGACTGACCTCACAATGCTGAGCTCCTTTGTGCTGGAAGAGCCCTGTTCCAGCAGCCACTTCAGTCCTCTCTCTCAGAATCTGTTCAGTATTTAGTGTTTTCCTTAAATTTAGAACAGCTAATTTATTACCTCGCAAGGATTTTGTCTTTTGGTTAGAACCACACAGCCTTCATGTAAGCAGAAGAAATCTTAAAGATGCAAACACTAAAAGCCTTAAACAATTATTTTGCCAGCCTTCTTCAACTTGGCAGTATTGACAGCGACAACATCCAACAGTGACACACCCGTACAAGTGAGGTGCTGCCTAAGATTAAGTTGCCCTCTGTACAACAAGTGCTCTTTTTGAAGAGAATCATTTTGGGGAACAGGGTGGGTGAAGGAAAGAATTTGTAGCTCTGGAAGCACCAGAAGAGTGTGACCTAGCTCGCTTTCTGAGATGGGAACATCTGCAAAGGAAGCCTGTGTAGACTACCTGCTGTCCAACAAGCTGCAACCTCATGCACACTGCACTTCAAGACTCCCTCTTCTTGCTGCCTCCTTTTGCTTGCAGAAACTCAGATGAATTCTCTATTCCCCTTGTAAACTTGCCTAGACTAATGATATAATGCTTTTTTTCAGTAAGAAAACAGGCTTCGAGATCCCCAGCTGGATTCTGAACAGGAAACAAACAAATCTGAGCTGCTGTCTCCCCCCAGTGTCAGCATATTTTCTTGTTCAAGGCTGCCACTGCGGCACATACAATGCCCACGGGTAAAGAAACCTGCTGTAACCTACCCAGTGAAAGGAAACACAGGTATGTTCTCCTTGGTTGGCCTTCATAGCATTAGTCAAGTCTCTGTCCACATATACCAGAGAAGAAAAAATGGTTCAGATTTGGGAACAGATAAGATCTCTTCTAATTTTTGAACATACAGGATATCAGCCTGCTATGAGACCAGACCCATTACAAGCACTAGGGGTTGCCTAGACTGTATTGCTACTATGAAGGAAAAAAAAAATAAAATCCAGGTTGAAACCAGACCTGAAGCCTTAAACACACAAACAGGTTTTCAGATATGGCTGTGGATGCAAAGAGGTGGTGATGTGGAGCACTTCTGAGGAGACTCCTCGTAACTGCTTTTTTGTCCGTGTTCAATCCAGGAGCAAAAAATGGGCTCCTCGTGTTAATTCCAGCCCTGCACATGTTTAGCATGCTATGTCCCCCCAGATTTTAATACCAGTCTTCAGTACTGAAGGGAGGTCAATTGTTTTGATGCTAAATGACTTGCTTTAAAGGGAGATTGTGTGCCTTTGGTTCTGCTTATAGGGTGGCTTTATTGAAGGGGAGAAAAGCTCAGCTTTCAGATAAAATATACAAACAAACTACACAGCATTCTTACTATTGGTCTAGAAAAATCTACTCCTGGTTGACATTCCAAAAAAATCTAGTGAGGCCAATATTCAAAGGCAAACAATGACTGCACGGAGCCAACATGCTGCTTGCTTTTGGGGCTGGAAGACACTACGCAACCCTGACAATTTCCTCTTAAGGTTTGGGCACGTGGTTTAGCTAAACTTCTTGGTGTGTTTCCTTCAACAATTTCCCTCAAAGCTGTTTAATGGAAGTGGTTAGAAGAGTCTGTCCTCACCGAACACCACAGAGCCATTTAATTAAATTACCACTCAGTCCCATGTTTGCATACACAGACGACTGCTGAGACAGTGGAAGAAAACAGCTGATTTACAATAGTACTGAGAATTCCCCTGCCAGGCAGTCCTGACACTGCTCTAGGAAAGATACTGCTCTGTCTATCCCAGGAACAGGTTTCTGCAATGCCTACATTCCCTGGTCACCAAGGCTACTGCATGAATAGTGAGGTTTTAAAAATCCCTGCAGCTGATGGTGAGTAACCCAAGCACACCAAGAGCTGTCTGAGCACCAGTCGTGCCAGCTGCACACGCAGTCAGATAACGCTTGTGAAACGGGCACTGCGGCAGAGCATCCTTGCGTGACCACACCAGGCACCTCAGCCTGCAGCCACAGGGAGAGGGCAGGAGCGAGCTGTACCAGAGGCCTCCCATGTCCTGCTGGGGTCCCAAGGCTTCTCCAAGGGCCCTCCACCTCTGCTCTTCCCTCCTCCTCACTCTACACTGTCATATTTCAGCATCATCTTCGCTTCCACAAGATACAAGGATCTGGAAAGTGCTTTATAATGGAAACGTGAAGGCAAACATATCCGTTGCCACTGCTACAGATGCCAAAAACTTTTTTTCTGTGCAAAAAAAAAAACTTTTCTGTTAACTTACCATGACCAAGTTAGCTTACCCTCTGAGATCTGGTGTTATTGATCATGCAGGAATGGCTAGTAATGGCAATAAAAAATTGTCTCTATTTCCTAGGCCAAGTAACAAATAGTAAGTCATACACAGTTTTCAGACACTACACAAAGCAAAATAATACAAGACACCTCCTATTATTAAATTTCACTAAAGGTTTTCATATTGACATTGTGATTTGCGTTATCCTAAGGTAAATCCCAGGTATGGAAAGTGGTTTGAAAAAGACCTGCCCTGAAAATCTGCTGTATTGGATTTGTTCATCCAGATTTAATAAAAGCCCCACAAATCCAAGATTTATACCCCTGCAGGAAGCAGTTGGTCTGAAGAAACTACACAGAGACACCCCCATTTCCTTCTTCCTGTCTGTGTACCCTGCACAGATCCATGATACACTCAGTGTTATCTCTTCAAAACCAGCCTCCTGCTTTCAGCTAATCTTTAAAAACTGCCTCCCCTGCAGCTCCAAAGTGTAGCATTTGAGTAAGCAATAACCAAGGCCATTACTTTTTTTTTTTTTTTTTACAAAGTTTTTTATTGCATAAATAGAGGCTTAGGTATTTTGCTGTACGTATAAAAAGTTGAGATACAGTTTAAGTGAATGTTACTCTTGAGGGTTTTATTCCTTTGACACATCCTTCATCTACGGGAAGCCTTCGTTCTCCCAGGAAAGGAATCCGAGCAAGCTGCCAAGTGTCAGAAAATCTGCAGGGTGGGGAAACAGCAGTGAGAACAGCAGGCATGATATGCTAGCAGCACATGGGCTAAATCTGCCTGCCCACGTGGCACGCTGCAATCGGAGCTAATCACAGCTCCGCAGTGCTGACACGGGAGAACATTTTTAGGGCAGGAGCATTCACCCCTTCTCACAGACCCATTATAGAACGACACTCTGACGGTCCTAGAGACAGCAGAATTTAGGAAAGACTGGGCCTCTGCTGGGCTGTTCTGGGTGACCAAGAAGATTTTGGTCAGGGATGCTTTAATGCCAGTCATTCAACAAGGTCAACGACACACGCCAGACCCACAGGCCTTGCGGAATGAGCTCCTTACCCTGGTGCAGCAATCCTTTGGGCTATGGGCTCTGCCAGGCAGAACTCTCTGCAGCCCAGGGCTGCACACAGAGCACAATAAGGTCTCCTCATGAAAAGCAGCAGGCCCGCTCGTTCACAGGGCAGCGTGCCCTTGTGCCCATCTCCCATTTGTTTATTACTAAAACTCCATATAACTTACACTGTCCGACTGACTCAGCCTAAGCTGAAAGTAAAATGTTCTCACAATATTTTCCTGTGGCTAGCTAAACTGATTTAAAGTAAGAATTTAAAATGGCAAGTTTGCCCAGACACGAGTCCTCAGTATGATGTAAACAGGGGACTGAAAAACACCTTTGTATTTGTTGGTTTTTGCTATGTGAGTGAACCGCTCTGTTCCCATGGTTATTTCCAGGCCCCATTTCTAGTCACAATTTCCACTCCCCGTTGCACGAAATAAGACAGTGATAGGTTTGAAATCAAAATTAGTAAACATTTCTAAAAACTGAAATTCTCTTCATATGTCAGGTGATGACCTCAAAAAGGAAAATTAAATTTTCTAGCTTAGTGAAGAGTAACATTATATCAAACTCCCACTGAGTTTACAAAGGGCAGGCAGGAATAGAATTCCCATTTTGCTTCAGAACAGAGAAATGTGAAACGAATTGATACAAAAGTCACATATCAAGCAAGCCTGGGAACATAATCTTAGAACTAAACCACACTCATTTTACTAATGGATTTGATCCAATCAGGCAATGATTGCTTAAACTTTCAAAATAGTGAGAAGGAATCCAACATGGGGATTGAAAACCCCAAACTTCAGAAATGTAACTATGTCCATTTAGCATTTTATGCAGAAAGATGTCCATTTTTCACAGTGAAGTATGGATGATGGGTGTTACATTGTATAACCTGCAGCATTTCTGTTACCTTGAGAAGCTTCGTGGCATGAGATTTGGCCCTTCAAGCTGAACCATCAACAATTTGTCATGTATTCAACTAACATGGAATGGCTGACTCTTTTCTATCTTAACTACGTGACTTAAGGCCAAGGGGTCTTAATACACCATTCTGTCTGACATAGCCTCTCATGCAATTTTTGCCCCAATTTAACCATCTCTTTGTTTATCGGGACTTCCTGTGCAATTAGTTGGGCATAAAAAATTCAAGGTGATTTAGAACAGAAAATGAATATTGTGCTAAGATCCCCTAACCCACAAACAATGGCTGACAAGTTGTTTGGTAGTAACTGCATTTCTTACAAAGATGCGGCATGATTTGGATGTGTAAATAAACTGAAGCACCACAGGAAGCAAGTATTAGAAGGACTCAGATAACTGTAATAGTTCTAACTGCACAATCCAAATGTATCCAAACCAAAACATAATGGGATTAATATAGCACTGTCATTATCAAACACCAGGATATCAAATAAATTCTATACCTGAGAGACTCTTCAATCATCCTTCTTCTCTGCTTCTCTTTTCAATTTCTCTTCACGTTCCCTCTTCAATTTTTCTTCAATTTTTTTGCTCTGGTACATTTTTACGCCAGCAAACGCTAAGCAAAGAATCAACGTTTTAGCTGCCAAAATGTACATCAGCAGTGGGAAATTCTCCAAAGCCTGAAATACAAAACAATATATTTAAGCAGTTACTGGAACAATTGTACAATTAAAAATTATTCTACAGGGTTGCTATATAGCTTCCTAGAGCAATGGCATTATTCAAAGCAATGGTAATGTTCCTCTGTTGACACTTTTTTTTTTCTGTAGGGAATTTTAGACTAGGTATATAGCCCAGGGGGAAGGGCAAAAACAGGTTCGCTTTACTCAAGTTTGCATATGAAACTCTTTTGAACAGGTCTTTGTTGCTTTTGTTTTCGTTACAGGAAATGGAATATTGGCAAAAGCTGGAGCTGAAAAAAGGAAAGAATTAGGTATCTTAGGATGCTTATAAAAGATAAAATGCTTCTGAATAATTTTGATATCAGTGATGGAACCATGCATATCAGCTGTCAAGATAAGGTTCCTGAATGTACTTCTGTCCCCCTAGAAATTTTAATCCATGGGAGTTTTGCAATTAACTTGCCCAAGTATAAAAGGTATAGATAAATCCCTTCGAACCACAGAAGTAAAAAGGACACAGCCTCCAATTATCCAGTTTCAAGAGTTTTTAATGCCTGGAACCAGAGAAATTGCACAACATATTCCTATGTTATAAAAGCACACTTTGTAAGTGCATATGGAGTGGAAAATAAGATGCAAATGGTAACTCTGAAGTCAGAATACAACGAGAGCTGCACAGGCACTCAGCGAAAGATGTCAATTCCAGAAGGATATTGAAGGTACATGAACTTCCCAGCACACTGGTTCAAAAAGCCACCTGGCCAGCAGGATCAGTCCAGCTTTTTAGTGATGCACAGTAGGTTCACAGTGTAAGTCCTCCCTTGGCAAGCCTCCCAGTAGCCCCCCTGTACCCTTAGAAGGCCTTCCAGCACCTCATAAAGCTGTTTGGCCATTGTCAAATACTGAATTTTAAAAAGCCTTGCATCCACACTCCATTAGCATGTGCCTTTAAAGTCTGCAAATGAGAGGCTCTTAGAACGCAAAGCTGCATGCTACCTTTGACATCAGGCCACTCCATTCTAATTTTGCTAAAAACATCATTTTTAGTGGCAATCTCTTTAAACTGCAGCTCTCCAGCACCAGAGAGGTAGAGCCAAGGCTTGTGGTTAGCGTTGCTTTTATGACAAATGGTCTAATTGAACATGTTAAAATTGGTAGTGCACGAGGCACTTGCTCAGACATTTCCATGCCTCACATGCGTACCCCGCAGAGTGCTTATGGCCCCAAGGTACTAAAAGATACAGCGGAGAAACCACCTTCCAGTAACAAAAAGAGCTGAGGAAAGAACAGCCAGAGAAAAGCCTAGAAAGAGGAAGGCCAGGAGGAGCAGAGGTGAGCAGAGCAGAGCACTGCTCTCAGGTTCAAGGTGTGATGCCCCAACCTGCAAGTGTGTCTGGCAGGAAAAGGACACCAACATCGACTCCCCTGACCCTGCGGTGCAGAGAGTGCGGTGGTTAAGCCACCTTCACCTAGGCAAGGGAAGCACCTTTAAACACAAGACCTACCCAACCACATCTCAGATCCATTTCCTTGAAAGAGCAGAAGTTCATTGCTTCATGAATGTGAAACATCCTCACCTTCCAGTTAAACGCCACCATCCTGGCTGCGGACCGATCCTGCCTGTCCGGCACCCAGCACCGACGAGCGTCACACTTCTAATGGCACAGACCAGGGCAGAAGCATCTTGAAGAAATGGAAATTAAAAGAAATAGATATTCAAAAAAAAAAAAAAAAGAATTAACCCATCTGTTTCTAATCTGCATGTCCGCCCAGCACCTCTCTGAGGGGCTCGTCTGCTGCCCAGCACCCAGCAGGGTATCTGCGCCACGTGGCTCAGCAATGACCTTCGTGGGCCTTTTTGGGGCTGAGTGACAGGAGCAATGTCCATGTGGGGTGCTGCTGAAGGACAGGGGCTTGACGGGCACCGGGCAAGTGCCGCACTTGTGCACAGGGGAGGCTGTGCTTTCACCGCACACAGCACATCCCAGCAGCTGCCTGACTGAAAGCACAACGCTGCTGCTTTCAAAAGCCTGGCGTGTGTGCACATCGAGCTGCCTCACTGGTGGCTGAGATGTAGAGGACAGAAGCACACCCAGAGTTGCTTCTTGCGATTTTTAAACCCATCTGCCCTGTTCGAAGCCTGAATGCCTAATGGATCCTGGTATATGGTACCATTTCCCAATTCTCTCCTGTTTGCTCCTAAATTAATTTTTCAGTACAGCTCACAGCAACACCTCAGAGAACCAGCCAGTCAGCCGATCCCTCAGGTGGGCAATGTACATTTCAGAGCTGAACTCTGGGACTGAGAAACGCCCGAGGGGATGCCAAAGGCTGCAGTACAGAGCTGCAACGTTGCCCTCTGGTCTCTGCTGCTGCTCCAGCGGTGCTGACGCCGTTTTAGCTGCTGGATTTCAAATTAAGCTCACTTCCCTGCCTGAGCGCCCCAAGGGATTTCCTGTATGTGGAACAGCAGAGTCACTATTGGAAAGCAGAAGCAAGGCTTAGTCAAAACCTTTACTGGCAGCCAGGCTGAGCAAATCACCACCACACCTCAACAGCTGCTTCTGACCCATCTTCACAAACAGGGAATCAAGGAAATGTTCTTGCAGCTCCTGTGCAGCTCAGGTAGGCATCCTTAGCTGCCACACTGCTCAGGGAGCAGAGGGAAGCCCTTCTGTTTATCCTAAAGAAGCCCTCAGAGAAGCATTCCCAAGCTTGGAGGTGGTAGCCCGTCTCACACCAACCACATGGCTCAGTGCACATCATGGGGTGTTCCAGGATTATATCCCACCAGGGCAGATTCAAGTCAGGAATATCAGAAGCTGTGAGGTCAGCCACTGTTACCAAAATCTAACTATATTTGAGCAGTAGAGTGGCCAACTTATTTGTCATTCTGTATTTACTGTGCTGACCCTGAGTTGTGCAGCTCCCTTCTCTTGATAAAATGTCAGGGTAGCTGTGAAATAACAAGTCAGTAGTGTTTCACTTACAAAAAAAAAAAAAAAAAAAAAAAAAAAGGCCTTAAAACTTCTAACATTTCCTCCAGAATTCCAGTCACCAATAAAATTTAAAGTCCCCTGCCAGATGGTCACAGACAAAATCACCCATCAGAGCACAATTTGGTTCTCAGTGCATGGTCCAGATTGCTACATGTTTCTCAGGAAAGCCCAAGGTATAGAAGCCTGGCCTGCTGTGAAGAGGCTGAACTTCCCAAGTGGTGTGTCCTCATCTCAAAACCCTGACTTCAGTGGGGACTTCATCATCAGCCACAGCCTTCACTCTTCTCCTAAATTGCTTTAAATTCTGTGACTCAGTTGGAATCAATTTTGCAACACGTTGTAAAGAGGCATGAATTCAGCCATTCAAACACATGCCAGCATCTGGCATACGATGCTGAAAATGGAGTCTTAGTGATTTTTACGTACAGAAGAAGGTTTTGACTCAGCACACGTTATGCAAGCCCATCTGTGGGGTCTGATTGTAGGGTACTGTCCCACTGGTGAGAAGCAGCATATAACGCGTATCACAGTGTGCACTCCTGCAAACGCTTGTTTGCAAGGCGATTATCTAAACATTCAGCACAACATTTTAATATTTCCGCTCTGCTGAGACACAAGCCTGAATCTGCTTTGATTGTGTATCTACTAGGAGTAGCTGCAGTGAAGTCACACAGCAAGGCAAGCAAAGAAATTCTCCCTTTGTTCTGAACTACGGTGTTTTAGTCTAAAATGCTTTCTGTGAGAGCTGACACTTTTGGTGGGCTGTCCTTACAGTGTCATCTGCGGCTGGAACTGAGTGGGGAAGCCACCGCTCTCTCCCTGTTGCATTCCCACATCCTGTGCCACCAGCCTCCAGTGGCCATACACTTCTCCCCACTTCTCCTCTTGACTCTTCTGATCTCCATCTTGATTCAGACCTTATTAAATATAGCTGAAACCCCAAGACAGAAAAAAAAAAAAAAAAAAAGGGTGGAGCTGGGACATAGGGTGGAGAGGAGAAAGTGGAAGAGAAAATGGCCAGATTCACTTCACGCTGAAAAGTAACGTTTGTTACCACTGACGTTGTTAATTCAGAAGTAAAAAGCTCAGACACTGTATTTTCAAGGTTGTGATATCTTAAAAGCAAGCAGGCAAATAAACAGCTGAAGTTTCGTGTTTGCCTTTTCCAGAGGCAGATAAGGCAAAGATAGGAGTTCAGAACACATCTACAGTCAGGCATTGTTCGTTCCCCGAGAAAATACAGGCTCCCTTAACAAACACTGCACTACCGGGAACGGAGAGCGGGCCCCATGGAAGGTCACTATTACCTTCGCTCAGAAGCAAGAAGGTCTCATGCTGAGCCATGTGAGAAAGAACTGGGAGCACTAGGCTCTGCCTGAAGCTCTGCCAGAGACTTCATAATCTATCCATCACATACTCATACGCTCCTATGCAGGGCAAGGATAAAATGACTTCACTCTCACACGTGTCTGTGGCCTTCTTCCCTGTGACTGCACTTCACTATCACCAGCCTAATTACACTCAGACCTCTGTGAAGCAGATCAAACTACTGCAAACAGGAAAGGGAAGAGAGAGTCTGCCCGTGCCATGCACCCTAGCTCTGTACTCGCAATCCTCCATCAGCTCCAAATGCTGTGAGGTCTGCTGGGTCCAGAGCCGGCAGACAGGGTCACCAATGCAGCACTAGAGGCTCGTGTCCTCAGCAGGGCTAACGAGCTCCCAGGGAGGGCTGCATCAATTCCCTGAGCTAGCTTTTAGCTGATGCCAGCCCCAGGATCTCTGCCCAACGCTGTGTTGTGCAACACAGACCACCCCGGACAGACTGACTTGGGCTCCAGTCGGATGGGAAGTCTGTGGTGGAGCACAGAATTGAATCCAGATCTCTCAGCCACTGAATTATAGCTTCACTCCACCACAGCAACCACATCACAGCCCAGCCACTCACGCCATTGTTTTCTTACGCAGCAGCAGAATATCGACTGGCCTGCATGCTCCAGAAAACTTCCACACAGGCATCCGGGTGCTCACAGCCCCACTTGAGTTGTCTTGGCTGAATGTCTCACTCAGCCTGCCAGTAACTCCATCTACTCAACAGAATGGGACTCGAGATATTCCTCTGTCTGCTGGGGGTTTCTGAGCGCCTCCTTCTTATTCACTTTGTGGAAAGCTATAAAAGTCACCAGCCACAAGGCCTCAGAAAGCAGCGAGCTACTTAAGGGAACTGATGCATTTAAAACAGGGTGATGGCTGAATATTCCCTGAGCTAGAAAAGGGACGTTTCATTACACCTGTCTCTTGTTGCTGCTTTCTTTAAGGCTTGTTTTTCAGGAATCAAAATGCATGCTTCCCACCTGGACAGTCACTGGAGGATCTACCACTGCCTGCTGCGACATGCATCAGGCTCAGCATCTGCAAGTCAGGATCGAGCCTCCTCAAAAGAGGGAGGCTGCTGGGCAGAGGAAAAAAGCAGTAATATGAGAAACACACTGAGCACTGAGAAACACAGTGGAGGCAAGTGGAAGCCAGAGGTGCTACACTAAGAGTCCATCACAGACCTGTGCACACTTACAGCCTGCATGAGTATGTATAGATCGAGACATCACTCTATAAAAAGGCCTGCGTAATCACTCAGTTTAATATGGGAATTCCTAACCTGTCTCCAACTCTAGGAACATCACAAACACAAAGCCGTATAAGACCTTCATACCTGAAGAAGCTGAAATGAAAATACGAGTGATTCCTCGGGTGGCTCCTTACACGCTCCAGCCGCTGTAAAGTAAGCACAGAGCAGACGGGAGGTGTCAGTGAGGGCATCCAGATAAAAGTAAGACCAAACCAACCCCCAAAACCATCGGTGGCACATCTGCACCTCGGCTCCCCGTCACTCCAGCCACATTGCTTGCCGCCACCGCCTCGCCCCCTCCCCACGCAGCCCTCCCACCCGAGTGCCATTTGCAACCAGCGATGGCTTCAGATCCCTCTCCGCTAGATTTATTTCCTCCAGCTCCTTTTACGAGGACGACCCCGGGGAGGGCAGGCAGGCCGCGGGGCCGGCTGCAGGGCTGGGGTAGACCAGGCCGCCCTGCGGGGCCCCGACCCGGCCATCGGTGGGTCCCGCCCGGCCGCCGCCGCCGCCCCCTGCCCGGCGCCGGGCGGGTGAGGGAGGGAGGGCGGCGGGGAAAGCCCCGGCCCCACGGCTCGTACCTCAGCGGGCGGCCATGGCTGTGGGCGGGAGGGACTACATCTCCCAGCAGCGGCAGCGCCCGGCCCCGATGGGGAAGTGCCGCCGAGGGTTTAGGATGTGCAGTTTGTGAGGGAGCGGTGAGCCCCTCCAGACCCTAAACTCCACGAGGAGCAGGGCTTTGCTTTCGTTTTCCTGTGAGATGTTCTGCACAGCCTGGGGATGTGTGCTGAGGGGGGGACTGCGTCTCTTCCTGAAACATTTGAGCTAAAGCACTTTGCCCCCGCGTCCCAAGGGCAAAGCCAGGCTGTGTCCTCGTCCCCAGTTTTGCTTGTCTGCAAGCAGCCAGCAGTGGGGCACGGCCAGCGGTGGAAGCTGCCACTTTTTTCTGATGGCGAGTGTAGCTGCTGCTGAAAATGTTGTTACAGCCGGACTCTTTCTCTGGGCACACCTCTGCCGTCATACCCTGCCAAAAGCCACATCCTTTCCCCAACCACACCACCTGTGTAGCCAGATGGCCACCAGGCTCCCTCCACCTCATTGAACACGATAACTGCACCCTTACAGCCTGCGGGCCACGAGGATAAGCAGCAAGGAAAGTGCTTCCACCCAGAGGTGGGGCACAGTCCTAAAGAGAGCTTCAGGGCTGGCAGACACCCATGGGTCACCCAGGGGAGATGGGAGGAACAGGAGTGTGCTTGGTGGGGAGATACTCACCAGCAGTCTGCCCTAGGACCCGAAAACCCTTTGCTAGCACTCAAGGTCCCAGACAATTAAAAGACTTGTTATTATGCCAGCTAAAGGCACATCTGGAGCACGACAGCATATGCTGTGCCAAATCTCAAGACTAGTCTCCTAAACAAGCCAAAGCTTCCCAACAAAAGAAGTACTTTACTTTTTCATTTCTTCTTAATTCGAGTGAGGCAAACTTGTCAGGAATGCAGTGGCAGGCATGGCTGAAGTGTTTCAGCCAAAACTTTATAAAAACATACAACAAGCCCACACAATCAACAGCCAGCAAGGAAGTTTTAAGCTTAAGCGGTTTAAGTCTGGCAACATGAATAGGAGCTGAACCCAGAGCCTTACAAAAAGAAGCGTGTTTTAATACCAGAAGTGTTACCAGCTCTGCTTCTAATTATTCCAAGAGCCAACATTATGGTACTTTAGCAGCACAGAAGAAGATAAACCATCTTGAAAATCCATTTCTCGGCCAGTGCAAAGCAGTACCCAACATGGGAAGCCCTTAGAAAGCACATCAATGGGACAGCCATGATAGCTGGGCATAGAAATTCCCCTGAAAACCACAGTGGGAGCCCAGTGGTTTGCACTAATGGGTTGCATCCCACTAGTAGTGATGTGGCCGGTGCTGCCATCAGCCAGCTTGCATCCCAGCTTGCTAGATCACTCTGGAGAGCTGAGGAGCAGCAGAAGAGAGAGCTTGGCTAGCCATGGACTTGAAGAAAGATGGTGAACCTCTAGAAGCTGCCCTGCACAACCAGGATATGCTGTTAGATGAGACTGCTAGTCTAGCTGCACTTTTGCTATAAACCAGGCCTCCTCAGAAGGCCTTGAGTCAATCTTTGCAGCCAATGAATAACAACAACAAAATAGGAGCCAGATCATTAAAATAATTGTTTGGCATAAGTGAGTGTAGATATAGGTTACCTCCTGTGATTCATACCACAACATATTGTTCAATGAATAGATAGAGGTTTTGATATTTTGTTATACAGATTCATGTTATTTTTAAGATGGGCTTAAGTCATACACTTTGGATCTAAATCAGCACTGTTGACCACTTGAAAATTCGTAGTTATTTTGTGGCCTGTTTTTCAGTAATCCAGATCTGCTTCTGGATTTCAAAAAAATGCTAAAAAAAATCCAAGTTATTCTTTCTCATGGCTTTATTTTCCTGAAGAACAGAATATCAAAGCAAAGCACAATTATGCATTTTTCTTGGGTGTTCCCCAGAGCAGCCATGCCAAATTTCTCACAGAAAGCAGCCACGTTGATTTCCTCAGCAGTCTGTTCCAGCTTGACCTGTGTTAAGCTAATAAACATTTTCACAGCTATGTATAATTTCAGTGAGATCCCTGTATGTGGCTTAATGATTTCCTCATTGCCGATGTTTCCAAAACGTCAAGGTGATCCAGGGCTTGTTTTGTCCCTTGCACCAAAGTTTTCATGGATCACACACTTGAGGTCTTCTCGATTCAGAACCTGGCTTTTATACTTCTCACCCCAGTCCTCAACGATGTACTGATGATAAGGGTCATGGGAGTGCTCTCGCCTCTTTGATTTCACAGTACTCACCAAAATTGCCACAATAATGAAGGAGAACATACCAATCATCACCATGAGATAAAGGATAACATAGTCAAAGTTTTCAGCGTCAACCTTGGCTTGCAGTTCGTCTGCTGCTTTTGTCATGTTTTTCCTCCAGCCATTCATGTAAGTGAGAAAAGTTTCCTTGAAGATATCTTCCACCGCCCAAGTGAAGTTCCGTATTTCAGCCATCCTTCCAAGTTACAGGTACTAAAGACAATATGATACTTATTTTAATCAAAGATCCATAATATAGCAATTACATTCATTTGTTTTGTCTGCATTATGTAAATTAAATAACACCTGCCACTTGCTGGTGAAAATGTAAAACCAATATTAGACCAGCTAGAATCCGCATCTCTGAGTGATTCAACATGTTCAGAGGCCCAAGGAGGTCTTACTTCTCACTCAGGTAATTTCCAGTCTGTTAGAGTCCAAGAATGCCTTGGTGAAGTGCAATGAGCTCATGTCACCCACGTTACAGGGGTTCAGGCACGCTGACTCCCCTACTGAAGTGAAACACTGCATGAAGAAAACACATTTCACCCAGGAAAAGACAAGATATACATTGGGTTTTCTGAAGGGCAGCACAGTGCCACTCCAAGCAGTTGCCCAGGATCTCTCCACAAAGGATGTGACCTTCCCCATTTCCTCTTTGGTCTCACATGTTAGATCTGGTGTGAAGGCTGAGTAGTGCTGCAAAGCCACATCTCTCCTGCCCCTGTCCCAGCCCCCCAAGCTTGCCCAGTCTGACTCAGCTGCTGCTAAGAAAGCCATGCAACAGGTCTCTATCTCACAGGAGGTATCTCCCTTCTGCACAGGGGCTAGGTTGCCCCAGTTTTGTATGGGCATGGTGCAGATACCCCTGCACCATGGCCTGTTGGGATCTGTTTTTTTCAATAGTCTTTATCTAAGGCTGGATTTCAGTGCTGCTAGCAGAGGTGCAAAGGGTAGGAGAAAGAGACAGCTGAGGCTTCTAGACCATCAACCCCTGAGCAGAGCAATAGGGTGGGGAGACAACTCCTCAGCAACTGATGACTTAGCTCAAATAGTCACTTTGTGCTGATCCATTTGGGCTTACTCAAATTGAGCTGGGTCCAGGGCAGAAACTCTCACATAACTCCACTGAAGGAGTTCTCAAGGAGCTCTGAGAAAAGCTGCTGTCCTATTCTGCTTTTCCTACATAAATAGGAGGGTGTGATTGGATTGCCCCCTGCTAGCCTTCAGAAAAGGAAAGGGTTTGGTGTAGCATTTCAGTCTGATCCTCATTTATAACACCTGTACTTCCCTGCTTCAGCCCAGATGAGTCCTACAACATGTGGCAAAGCTTCCACAAAACATCTCTCAGTCTCTGTAGTCTTCAAGCAATGATGAGTTTACTACAGCCTATGGTAAAGGGTGATGGATTTTCATCACTAGTACAAAATTATTGTGTCTTTTCAACTTGAGTTCAGCAGTCTGCCTTCCTCTGCTTCTTAGACTAGCCTTGCAATGTCCTCATGCACAGAACAGGCATGCACATGCAGAGAAGCACACTTATACACATGCATGTATATCTCTGTATGATTAGACACACACACTCAAACATGCAGGATAAAGGCAAGCTAATGGAAGCAAGCAAGATCTAAGGAAATCCAAGCCCAAACTGTCTTGAAACTATTTTTATTTTTTGTGCAAAATCTCTCTGCTTGTTCTTTCATTCAGAAAGAAAATTATTATGCTTTTCAATATGAAATAAAAAATTACCAACAGAAACTTACCTTTCCTGTGTCCTTTACTAATAAGATTCACAATAACAACCAGGATTTTCAAACTCCACTGGATAATACAGTGATACTCAAAAAAGGAATAGAGGTATCTTAAACTTCAGGTAGCCTCCAGCCTGCTGCAAGGCTTTAAGCACTAAGTAAGTGCTTTGTACTGCACACTTTATATTAAATTAAATGCTAAATCTAATCTCACCTGGAAAGTCAAATATTGGCTGACAGCTTACATCAGTCATCCTGTCAGATGCTGAGTACCACTCTTTATGCTTATTACTGCAATTTCATATATTGTAAAAAAGAAACAGTGCTTTCTAGGGGTTTACAACTTGGTCTTTTCTGACCCAAACAAAAGAGTAAAGATATATTCTATAAAATAATGATAAGAATAATAATTCCATTCACTGATATGGACACAAGAGACTGAGCACTGATTAGGCACTGTAAGAGGCCTGCAGGGCTGCTAGCACCCAAAGGGAAGAATTTTGTACTTCCTCACTTCCATAGGGAGCTCAGACTTGAGTCTTCATTTCTTTTTCTGGTCTCTTTCTCCTTCCCTTGTTCCATGTTTCCCCTGTCCTTTGCCATTAACAAGACCATGGCCTTTCTCTCCCTTTCTGCTGGATCCCCCACATTTTGCTTTTCCATTTCTTTCACCAGGGATGTGGTTGTTAGTGACCAGCCCCTCCATGAAACCTATGTTGTGAGAAGCTGCTCCCCCAACACAGCCAGGACCAGCCTCTCTGAGCTGTGCTTTTTGTGTATCTCACTCATAATCAGGAGTGTGAAAAGACAAAAACCCACATTAAAAAAAAAATAGGCAGAATTAATTAATGTTGATTTTATTTCTCAGCAAACATGCTGACACCTCACCGAAAGTCACTGAGTCACACCTTAGTGAAATGAGACAGCTTCGGTTTTAGTCAGCAGTGGTTCCTGGCTGTGATGGGGAGATTCAGCAGAAGGGGATTAGGGTGAAGATGCAGACATCCAGAAAGTGCTCCACAAGCACACAGGCAGGGACAGACTCCTTGTAAAAAAAAAAATATATATCTTCATTTTCCAGGTAGACCTGCCTAAGCAATTTGCAGAGAAAACAGTTTCGCAGGTAGCTCTGCTTTGAGGAAGATAAAGCAAACATGGACTACCACTGAATCAACATCATACATCAGAAAAAGGGAGATATGCACCTGGTGCTGAAAAGTGCTAATCCCTGAGGAAGCCCCGCTAGTGCTGTGCTGCTGACATCGTCATGGTTACTGCTATCATTTCTTCCGGATGATTTTCTGTGCACAAACACCTCCCAGCATGGGGGTGAGCTGCTGGCAGTGTTTCCTCTGTGATCCCACACACCTCTCTGGCAGTTTCATACATGCCCTCAACGTCAAAATAGCTGGCAAACTGCTCCTGCTTGCTTTGGTGAAACCCCTAAGCCAGAGGAGCCACTGCAAGCACAGCCAGAGACGAACCCTACTTGTTCCTGGCTGTTTGAAGGCAGTGGGAGCCTCCCAAATGCAGGGCCATGAGCTGGGACATGGGAATGAGAGAGGAGGCACAGCCCTGGAGGTTAGGCTGCAAGCAGAGCAGCTTGGGAACTGCTGCCCTGGGCTGCCAATAAGTAGGTGACAGGATTTATTACTTCATGAGCCAGCCTCTTCTGATGCCTGTTCCTGGCCAGTCCTGCTTGGCCAATACTCGCAGGCATACACTCACACACATAGACATATATACATACATAAAAGATGCATGTTGTGAAGCAGACATGGAGTTTAACTGCCTGCTCTGTTCTCAACCAAGCAAGAAGAGTCCTTGAATAATCCCACTCTGCTACGTGTCCCCCTGAAGGTCACATTTGCTCGGGGTTTGTTTAGTCTCTACACCAATGAGGTGATCAAGGACAGGCAGTGTGAAACTGTTGGAGAAGGAGGGGCAGCCAAATACCTTGGTTAAGAAACACAACAGCTGTAATATTGGTCTCTGTTTGGGACAGCAGTAGTAAAATGCTCCTGTCCTCAATAGAGAAAGGTGGGAATGCTTGAGCCTCCTGCACCCACCCCAAGAATGGCTAGGTCATGGCAATTGTGTAAGGTCCCTGATGACTGGAAAAAGGCAAATATCTTTATGCTTCAGAAGGGCCATGGCAGCCCAGGGAGCTGCAGGATGCTCAACCACAATGCCTCAGACTTCGGGAGGATTAAGGGGCAAATCTTGCTGGAAGCCATTACCAGGCATGTGAAGAACAAAAGGTGATTGGGAACAACCAGCTTTGGTTTAGCAAGGGCACAGTGTGACTGACCAAGCTGATTTTTTTTCTGTTATGAGAAGATGGTTTCAGTGGATGAAGGCAGAGTGGTGGTGTTCACCACCTATAGGATTGGAATGGGATGCTCAATTTTACCTGTTTCTAATAGAAAATGAGATTTACAGAAGATTATTAATATTGACCTTTGTCACACAAACAGAAACATCTCCCTTCATAGGAGCTTCCAGTATGCTGTCACCTTTTTGACATTCATTAGTTCTTTCCCTATATTCTTTAAAATAAACAGTCAAAATTTACACTTCAGTTTAAATCAGCAGCTGATATATTTATATGCAGATTTTACATTTTTCTTCCCTTCATATTAAACAATTAATGAATTATAACTTAAGATCATTAATTATATAGACTTAATTCTCAGAAACAAAAGAATATAGCTCTTAAGCACTGCTATTGGAGAGGTAGGAGTATCCTCTAATACTTATCTATGCATTTTTTCTTCAGTATTTCTTCTGTTCTGGCTAAGTCATAATACTGTACCCATTCACTGTGCCTCTCAGACCTTTGCATACACAGGTTTAACCCACAATCTTTTCAGCCTTTAACTACTGATACGCTATACTGCTAACTACTGATACATAAAGTGCTGATAACATTTAATTAGTTTCCCCACTGCCTCACTTTTTACCTTCCTGATACCCCTCCTAGATTCATTCTATTATTTACACATTTGCCTAATAGAGCATTAGTGAAATCAGCAATTCTGTCCCTCGGTCTGGCTGTTTCTTTTCAAGCTGTTGCTCTGCAGAGGATCACCCAGTAAAACAGAGTCCTACCAAGGCCATTATGTTATTATAGTTTGTCCTTAACTGTGAGTGCCAAAGTCTTTCCTCCTAAAATTACTCAAGATTACATCTACTACTTCCATTTGAACTATTTTTTCCCACAGTGATTTTTCTTTATAATCCATTTTTTACTACATCTTGGGACATTTTCCAGCTCTTCTGGTTTATCTTAACAGCATTGGCAATTAAAGATGCTGCCTCCTTACATTTTATTCCACTTCTGTTCTTCTAAGTCTTTTATCTGTTTCCCGCATTCTTATGAGGAGCCTCTGCAGTGGGCCAGCATGTGCAAGCTACCACCTCTGCTGGAGCTTAGACTTCCACCTCCCACCTCTTAAACATTTAACTCTTATGCCTCTGTTTGCCATTCCCATGAGCAACTCATTATCACTTCATTTTCTTTCTGCATTCACCCCATGCGTGCATGGTGGATGCTATTTTCTTGCCCAGTGCAAAGGACTATGAATTCGTACATCCTCTCCTCCAAAGACGATTGTCTTTAGCACAACTTGGCATTGTGATGTCTTGCCCTGTATAGGCTGGATTTTCTTTTTAAGCAAGAAAATCCTTTTGCAATTGTTTATTTCTTATGTAACTGTTCTTCCATCTTTTGGGGAGCAATGATTGCAGTTTTCATACTTAACCTATTTTCTTGGGCCTTTGTTTGCTCTAAGGCAATACATTTGCTGGTTCAACACTTGTGTTATTCTGCTTTTCTGTGAGACCCTAAGACTTAGTTGTTTGTTATACCTATTTTAGCACTTTGGGTACATTTGAAAAGGTATCAACTCCCATCCTTTCACACAGGATTTCTGTCCCTGTCAGTTCAGCAGAGAGGCAGACCACTTCTGCCTTTTTCTTGAAACCCTTGGTCAGATTCAAGATAGCTCACAGGCTAGCCAAAGGTTCAAACCCTAGCCATAGTAAGGTTTAAAGATTATCACAGAATCATGAAACGGTTGGGGCTGGAAGGGACCTCTGAAGGTCACCTGGTCCAGTCCCCCTACTCAAGCAAGACCACCAGGATCAAGACCATGTCCAGAACCATGACCAGATTACTTTTGAAGATCTCCAAGGAGGGAGACCCCACCACCCATCTGGGCAACCTGTGCCAGTGTTCAGTCACCCGCACAATAAAAAAGTGCTTCCTTATGTTCAAACAAAACCTCCCGTGCTCCAAGTTTTACACAAAATCCACTGAGAGAGGCCTGATGCCCCCAAAATATTCATAAATGGTAAAAAAAAAAATCTCTAAATATGAGACAAACTCTGTCTAAAGATCACTCCCTCTGTAGGTCTGAGACCTACATCAGGGTGCACTGTCCTTAATGTCTTGTATAGAAGCAATGAAAATAGCGTGGACAGTGGAGAGGGCCACCTGGAATGGTCCTTTGTGACTGAAGGAAAATATGCTTGGCAAACTAACATCTTCCAGTCATAACTGAAGAGAGAGAAAAAATATTCAGGAGGAAAAGCGCATTTTAAACAAATTTTGTTATTCAGTACAAGCGTAAGCAAGGCTGTGAGGAAAACCCTTTGTGTCTGTGAGATAAGAGCATATCTCATCAGGATGCATTCAACAGTGAGGGACTCAAGCCTAAGCAGTTTCTCCAGCTCTGAAAGCTGGAAAAAAAAACAACCAGGCAGAATAAGCCAGGTTCTGAATGTTGTCTGTGCCTGGTGCTGGGACTGCAGAGCAGCCGAGATACATGCACCTTCCACCCTGCCAAGAAACGCATTGCTTCCCTCAGCCCCAGCTGCAGGGATGGAGAAATCATGGCCAGGCAGACACTGCAATCATTCGGCTTTGTTGCTATGGTTTTACATGTTGCTGTTCCAAAAGCTTTAGATGATAAATAAGGGTGTTGCCTGCACATAACGTTTAAATGAAAAAGCAAACACTAATAATTCACCCTGTCTGATGCTTAGGTTCTAGTGACTTTAGGAGATTTGCTTCTCAGCCCCTTTGAGGTCACGTTTCTGAAAGCAGGATAGAAAATAAACACCTTTCCAAACAATGACCACAAGGACAGCTTTTGCACCCTCACAATGAGAGTAACATAGCTCTGAGAGAAGCATAGTCCAACATGTGGGAGAGCAGCTGATAAATTCAAAGTACTTTTTGCTATTCCTCATCAGTATGCCCACCTTAGCCTTGGTGAAGCTGCTAAGTGATTCAGGTTATCTTACAGGCTGGCTAAAGGTTCAAACCCCAGCCATGGTGAGGTTTGAAAGCAAAGATAAATAACAGAATCATGAAATGGTTGATGCTGGAAGCAACCTCTGGAGGTCACCTGGTTCAGTTTCCCTACTCAAGCAAGGCCACCAGGATCAGGGTGCCCAGGACCATGTCCAGATGACTTTTGAAGATCTCCAAGGAGGGAGAACCCACAGAACCTGTGCCAGTGTTCAGTCACCTGCACAGCAAAGAAGTGCTTCCTGATGATCACAGAGTCTCTTGTGTTCCAGTTTGTACACACTGAACCAGTGCTACTGGTGGTATGGAGCTTCCACTGTCCCTTGTGCCCCACTTTTATATTCTTAGTTTTGTCCATTCTCTTGACTGACAAATTCTCTTGACTGACAAAACCTCCCCACCCTGGCTGTTGAAGTGGAGGGAGAAGCAGGAAAGCGGACAATGAGGAAAGTAAATAAGCATGTACAAAACAACCTGTCCAGTGGAAAATGCAGAAAACAAAGCCAAGTTTGTAAAGGCCACCAGGATGCTCCCATCAAAACTCTTCCTCTTGGGGCAAGGGTGCTATGACTTGATGGAGCTTCAGATGATACAAGGTAAATAAAAAGGGGAAGGCAGGGATCATTCAGAGCCTTGCTAGGAGGCTCTGGAAGGGTCAGAAGAAGAATAACAACCTACTGATAGATGGTATTTTGGGTGATGCAGGATAGCCATCCTTAAGAAGCTGTAGCCTCCTGATGCATTGGAGTGGGCTTCAGCCCTGGGTTTGATGACACCAGAGTCAAGGGGTCAGAGATGGATCAGGACAGATGTGCATGGGTGTTTAGTCCAGCTTTGGCACCAGCTCTTCCATGGGCTGCCTCTCCAGCACAGCCCAGGTTATAACTGGGCTGGTTCTGTACTCCCAGCTCAAGTGAAATCCACAGAACCTGGAGGGGAATTTGAACAGAACAAATTAAAGGAGTCTGATCTCCAGCTGGAGTTACTGCTGATACCCACTTTTGCCGGGCTCAACGTTGTTAACTCACATGTCTACAGACTTATGGACTCGTTGCTGAAAAATGGCACATACGAGTGAATCATCTGTTTTCATAACTCCTCAGCAAAACAAACGGTCTGATTCACACGGTCAGTAGAGTTCAACCATTTCTCCAGAAGGGTTGCTGAGACTCCTTAGCAGGAATGCTTTTCAAGGCACATTTTTAAATGATGCTGTTCAGAAGGGAGAGGACTGAAGAGAGGGATTAAATTTGAGCCTTCCCTGCAGCCTTTGAAAAGTTACAAGACACTTCAGGGCCTCTCAAGCCTTGCTGGAAATGTTTCCTTACATTACTAAGCACTGTTATCCTGTGCAAGTGGGAGGAGGAGTGCACCCAGAACTGGACACACCAGTATGAACTGCTATCCACCCATGGTTACTACAGCTTACTGACAGGCTCAATATTTTACAGATATGTCAAGTTAGATCTAGATCTAATTTTGGTTTATTTGAACTCCACCTATCCTTATTAAAAAAGTGGAGTTTATTTTTCCCAACTTATTGGCCTGGATATAACCTAGTAGAGATGCCCATTGGTTATACCTGGGACATTAATAAAGCTCTGTGAGCATGAAACCAGTTGATACTACGTACACAGGGATAATGAAGGGGAAGCAGAAGCCAAGCCAAGAGATTTTACTGAAATAGAAAAACAGTGAGCACCCTACATAACCCCATGCAATGGTATCATCTCATGAGCCTAACTCCCCTGTCAGAGTACATTAAACCAGTATTTATTTTTGCAGAAAAATCTTTTACAACAGTCCATAGAGGTCACTGAGACCAAAACATATCTCAAGGCCTGCATCACCCCAAGAGCTCTTAAAAAGTAAAGGGAAGCAATCGTTGCAAGTCCAGTGACAGGGAAGGAAAACAAGTGAGTCAGCACATGATGTAAGAAATAATTGCTTAATTAACCTGGTGCATGTTGCACACAAATAGGCATGTTTCTTGTTTCCTCAGCCTTCCTTGACCTTGGGCCCGTTTGCTTATATGGCTGCAGTCCAGCCGTGCAAACTGGATGTACGATCTGCCCACCGTCAGCTCAGACTCCAAGAAAAAAAACCCTCACCACCAGCACAGCAAGCAAAGGAAACCCACATGTGTATGTCTGCACGGTGCTGGCATTCAGACACTTCTACTGGCTTCATAGCATTGCCTGCACCATCACGTCACAGCCACCACATGGGCAGGGACATCCTGGGCCGTCTAGGGGTGCAGGCAGGGATGCCAGGAAGGTGGCAGGCATGGGGATGTGGCACTACAAGCACTTTGTGCTGGGCTACACATCATCATACCCCTGGAGTACTGAGTCCTGTTCTGGGGCTTTCAGCCCAGGAGGGACATGGGCATGGTGGAGAGAGACCAGTGAAGGGCCACAAAAAAGATGAAGGGACTGGAGCACCCTTCCTGTGAGGAAAGGCTGGGACTGCTCAGCCTGGAGGAGAGGAGACACAGAGGGATCTCATCAATATATACAAATACCTGAAGAGAGGGTGCAGAAAGCACAGAGCCAGGCTCCTTTCTGTGGTGCCTGGTAACAGAACAAGAGGCAGTGGGAACAAAATGGAACAAAGTAGATTCTGTCTGAACATCAGCAAGCACTTCTGTGCTGTGCAGTTAACCGAGCACTGACACAGGCTGCCCAGAGAGGTTGTGGAATTTCCCTTCTTGGAGATATCCAAGAGATGCCTAGACATGGTTCTCATGGTTCTGGGCTCCCTGATCCTGGTGGTATTGCTTAAGCAGGGAGATAGGGCCAGGTGACCTACAGACATCACTTCCAGCCCCAACTGTTTTGTGATTCCGGGATTCTGTGGGGTACCAGAGCCACAAGGATGGCTTCTGGGCCAGAATCGACATCACCACTGCATTAGGCATAAGAAGACGCATGCAGCTGACCTGTGTAACCACAGCACCCAAACACACGGCATCCATTTTCTCCACAGACCCTCTGGAGCTCAGGAAAAGTATGGAGATTAAGGTTTCAACTTCAACTTGGTTACATCTCAACATCACTGTTTCCTGTCAGATCATGAGAAAAAGAAGATTACAGATAGTGAACGTTACGACGGTTGGACTTACATGTTGTGAAAACAGCATTTCTGTTATGAACAGCCCAGTCTCGCTATTTCTGCTTAGTGGAAGTCACAGTAATGCCACTGGTACCTATCCCAATCTGTTTCCACTTACCACAGGGCATAATTTGAGCTCACATTAAGGCACCTTTTTCACACTGCCTGTTGTTCAATCTTAAGAAATAGTTAAGAACATTCTGCAGAGTCAGGCTTAAATGTAAGCACTTGAGCTTCTGAGTTGGTGGCGGTTTGTTTCTATTTATTAGTATTACTATTTTCTTAAGGCCTGGAAAGGGAGCTTAGAATCCACAGAAGTAATTTCACTGAAAACAGACAAGGTGAAAGAAGTACTCAAACTCCTCAACATTAAAGAACTGTAGAACCCAGGAACACTTACCTGCCAGCTCCTGAACTTGAGTCACTTCCACGCTGCTTCACAGTGAAGTCACACCACCAGGCTCTCACTGTACCGAGGAGGCACCAAAAATGCAGCTAGCTCATAGAGTCACTCAAACTATTTCACAGAGATGGGAGAAAACACAAATAAAAAGCAGCCCACTGGGGAACACTGAGCCCACTTCACCACGACAGCGGGAAAGCACCCTAGAGAACCTGAGCCTCAAACTCGCCCCATGGAGGCACTTCCCCACAAGTCCTCAGGCTTCCTATATAGCAAAGGTCAAATGATCCACACCTGGCAGGTTTCGCTTCACAAGGGTGGAGCCAAGACACCTTGTGGAATAGGCTCATCTACCTGGCTTCAGTCTTTTAAGGTCAATTGCTCCTTATCACTTATAGAAATAACCTGACAAGGGGCTTAGTGGTTAGGGTTGACCTAATGAATGAACTGCAAAAGGTGTACAAGGGTCATATTTCTGTTAGTCATTCTGTGAGGAAAAGTAGTACAGAGCCTGTTAAAATAAATAAATAGATAAATAAACAAATGAAAGAAAAGAAATAAAAGAAAAAAGAAAATGACCTTAAAGGCAAAATTGCTATCACAGAGTTTCATCTGTCTAGTCACAACAGATAAAGAATATAGCAATCAGAATTACTCTTCTTGGCATTAACGTTATTTAAATCTGCTTTTCTGAGATGTCTTCGTTATGCAGGACTTTTCAAAATCTAGCCCCGTGACCTCTGACTACACTATTTACTCCCGCTGCGTATAAGCTATCACGTATAAATGCCAGGATCCGGATCCTCACTCACTATTCAGGTCAAGGACTGGGCTGAAGGTTTGGACTGGCGTACGCTTCGTTGGGTTAGAAACTGGCTGGATAGCCAGGCCCAAAGAGTTGTGGTGAATGGAGTCAAATCCAGTTGGAGGCCAGTCGCTAGTGGAGTCCCCCAGGGCTTGGTACTGGGGCCGGTCCTCTTTAATATTGTAATAAATGGCTCAGTCTTCAAAATAGGACTGTAATCAAAGTTTACAATTTATTAAAGGAATAGAGGTAAGCAAACAGCGCTGGGTGCGCCGAGAATCTCTGCTCCACCAAGACGCACACCAGTTACATCAAACAGCTGATTTTTATGCTCCTAGGCTAATATATATTCACTACTACTTCTAAAAAAAAAACAGGGTTATTATTATTAGTTTCTGGAATCCAAACCCTCCTACTGGAGCATGCGTATCAGTCTCTGGTGGTCCCTCTGGGGGTCTCTCTTGCTGAAGGCTCATAGTCTTCCTCCCTCTTGTCCTTCTCCTTTGTCCAGCTTGTCTGTATGTCAGAGACTTGTGCAACGTCCCCTGCAAGCTTTGTCTTTTAGTTGTTCTTCAGCTCTCCCCGTCTCCTTAATCTCCTGGCCAGATATCAGAGACTTGCATAGTGTCCCATGCCATAGTCGTCATAGTTAGCAGTTATTCTGAAACCCCCCAGATATCAGAGACTTCGAGGAAAAGCCTACAAATACATTTCCCTTCGAGCTCTCTATTGACACGAATTGCTAAAACATTCCTTTGCAAGGTACAAGAATTATATACATTAACCACTCTGTTTTTCTTAGACTTGTGGTTATACAAGGGTATGTAAGACAGAAGGTCACATTCATCACACCGTGCGGCCCTAGCATTGTTCCATACTGACATGAATCAGATGAACATATCTCACAATATCTTTATCGATGATCTGGATGAGGGCATTGAGTGCACCCTCAGTAAGTTTGCAGATGACACCAAGTTAGGTGTGTGTGTCGATCTGCTCGAGGGCAGGAAGGCTCTGCAGGAGGATCTGGATAGGCTGCACCGATGGGCTGAGGTCAACTGCATGAAGTTCAACAAGGCCAAGTGCCGGGTCCTGCACCTGGGGCGCAACAACCCCAAGCAGAGCTACAGGCTGGGAGATGAGTGGTTGGAAAGCTGCCTGGCAGAGAAGGACCTGGGAGTGATGGTTGACAGTCGGCTGAATATGAGCCAGCAGTGTGCTCAGGTGGCCAGGAAGGCCAACAGCATCCTGGCTTGTATAAGAAGCAGTGTGGCCAGCAGGTCTAGGGAAGCAATTGTCCCCCTGTACTCGGCTCTGGTGAGGCCGCACCTCGAGTACTGTGTTCAGTTTGGGGCCCCTCGCTAAAAGAAGGACATCGAGGTGCTCGAGCGAGTCCAGAGAAGGGCGACCAAGCTGATGAGGGGTCTGGAGAACAAGTCCTACGAGGAGTGGCTGAGGGAGCTGGGCTTGTTCAGCCTGGAGAAGAGGAGGCTCAGGGGTGACCTTATCGCTCTCTACAGGTACCTTAAAGGAGGCTGTAGCGAGGTGGGGGTTGGCCTGTTCTCCCACGTGCCTGGTGACAGGACAAGGGGGAATGGGCTAAAGTTGTGCGAGGGGAGTTTTAGGTTGGATGTTTAGAAGACCTTCTTTACCGAAAGGGTTGTTAGGCATCGGAAGGGGCTGCCCAGGGAAGTGGTTGGGTCACCATCCCTGGGGGTCTTTAAAAGACGTTTAGATGTAGAGCTTAGTGATATGGCTTAGTGGAGGACTTGTTAGTGTTAGGTCAGAGGTTGGACTCGATGATCTTGAGGTCTCTTCCAACCTAGAAATTCTGTGATCCTTAGGGGACCATTCCAACTCGGGATAATCTATGATTCTATACCCGCCTTTGGTTTCAGTGAGAATTCAGGCCCTGAAAACAACCAAAGTTTCTTCTGGATGGTGTTTTTTTCTGAATAGGATAACTTCATTTCCCTTTTGCAGACTTACAGGGATGTAGTAACAAAAGAGACAAAGGCAGAAAACAGTACCCGAGGCATAGGCTACTTTTCAGCCGTCAGCAGACTATAGGTATGATATTATCATTTCAGACAAACATGATCTATGTAATGCAAAGTGTTCTGGCATGCTTACGCTCTGCCAAAGGCCAGAAAATGAGACCTTCATTTTAAGACTGTATAGAAAAGGAAACAAAAACAACAGAGAAGGAACTTTTGTTCACCTACATTTTATTATTTTGCCACTCCCCCACCCCAGTAAAAATAAACAAAACAAACAGAAAAGAAAAAAACAAACAAACAAACAAAAAAAAACAATGCATTGTGGCATAGAGGTATAATTTCAGTTCACACCAGAAGACATTCTTCTCACTGAAGCACAGTTAAGCCCCACAGAGTGCCAAAAAAACCTGCCAAAAAGTAACGTATTTACAAGTCAGTTTTACATGTTAGCATTATTTACTTGTCCGGTCTTGCCTTCAGGGCTTGACCTATCCGCCAGGGGCGGGGGGAGGTGGAGAGGGGGGGAACATGTAATGCCATGCAAGGTTGTTTGGGTGTACGACTGACAACATGACTTTAAAATTTGGAGCTGTTTGTATAGAAGCAAAATACAGAAGAGTACACTATCCCCAAGGGAAATGTAGAAACTACCCATTGCTTCTCAGGTTTAAAGGTAAAAGGTGTAAGCATCCGTTAAGGTGTAAGAAAAAGTGTAATCAGCTGTTTGAGTAGAATCCTTACGTATATAGGAACATTTTCCTCTCCAATTTCCAACGTGGAGCACAACATTTGACATCGTGCTCTTAGATCAGGATTCTGATTCTAACAGCGGTTCCTAGTGCAAGTTTCTGGAGAAGAGAGAAGCCAACCAGTCCTGACTGCTTTGGATGGGATGGAGAGAGCAAACAAGTGTAAATGAAGAAAATAAACCCGTAGGAATGTTTCCAAGTAATTGTCATTGTCCAAAAGCTTTAAATGGGTTGAATCCTTGAAAGCTAATTAAGGGAAACTCAGGTAGCATCACTGAATTTGAAGTAGTAGGATAGACTTGCATCGTTGCAGAGCCTCAGTCACAGTTTAAATTGGCACTGCCTCTAACTTCATGAGAGCAGAAGAGAAAAAGCCTATCTTTCTACCGTGTCAGCTACTGGCGGACTTGGGGGAAAAAAAGAAGTTGTTAAAATTAAAAAAGTACTGTTTTCTTAGGACATTTCACCCAATACGTAGTATTTAGGAGTAACCAGACTACAAATGAAAGGGAAGATGAAACAGTAGAAGGTACTTGCGTGGCCTTAATTTACATGGCAATTGACTACAACCACAACCTGCAATGATTTAGAAGTATTTAGAAGTGCCTTACACCATTCCCCCTTGAGACAGAAAAATGGGATTCCCGTAGTATTTACAGGGAGCACAATCCCTCTCAAAATATGAGGGCCTGAGGTACACACACCACCGAGTGCTGCAAATCTTAAGACTAGGCAGCACCGAACTCAACTGAGAAGGGAGGAGGAGTCCCTTTGGACCTTCAAGTAACAGCAAGGAAACTTAGATTTTAGCCCTAAGCAACTGTTCTTGGAGACAGGCTGGGAACTGGTTCTTTTGAACCCAGGGTCCATTTCAGCATCTTCAAAGATGAAGAAATGGTGGATTGCCTCGTTGAATCGTGCTCCAGGCAGAAAAAGTCGCGTTCCTATTAGAAGAAAGAGCTTGATGTCTTGCTTCGGTCCTAAAGATGGGTTTTACATTCAGACGTACCCCCTCCAAGATGAACAGCTACCTTTACTTTGTGGGGCTCCTACTCTGCATAAGAGATTTGTAGCTTCAAACTTCCTACTGTCTCCTCTCGAGGAAGGGAGGAGTTTGCAGATGCAGAAGAGGGCAAGACAACTTCCCAAACTACATTGCATTGCCACAAAACTACTTTAAAGTATTGCTGCCAGGGCACAAGACTCCTTTGCAAAGCACCACAGTTAAGACATTACGGCAAAAAAGGGTGGAGCGCCCTGTTGACTTTTTTCTGCATACTTGCAACTTCAGGAGCCAGTCAAGCTGAGATGACAGCTTGAGATCCCAAGTGTGGCTTAGGATATGCTGTGCACCACAGAACTTGGTCCCCATAAGATGCCATGCTTCGGAATGCCATGGCCGGAGGCGACGTCCCTTCTACAGTTCCTCCAAAATACTTGCAGCAATGTGTTGTGTGCTAAGTCACGGTGCCTTTAGAGAACGGTTTTCCTGGGGACCAGATCTGGGGACCAGATCTGGGATCCCGCCAGGATCCGGATCCTCACTCACTATTCAGGTCAAGGACTGGGCTGAAGGTTTGGGCTTTGATTTGGGTACATGCCTACATTGCTGCTTCCTGGCAGCTCGTGGAAAGATCGGCTGGCCTGGGGGAGCTTATGTACACGTGGCTTTTAGGCTGCAGCCAAAGTGTTCCTCTAGATCTGGAAGTCTGAAGAGGGTTGCAGTCTCCAAGCTCAGATACAACCGCATGTTAGTCTGGCGCAACCGATTTTTGTGTTCCTTGCACTGGCTGTTCTTTCACCTCCTCTCCAGAGGCAAGGACATGCGTCTCTTTCAAGCTCCTTCGTTAGTAAACAAAGCAGGAGAGATTAAAGCCTCTTTCTTCAAGTCAGTAAGATACTGGGCTACAAAGATGGCAAAGTGCCTAGAGGGGAAGACGTATGAGGAGCGGCTGAGGTCACTGGGCCTGTTCAGCCTGGAAAAGAGGCGGCTGAGGGGAGGCCTCGTCGTGGTCTACAGCTTCCTCACGAGGGGGAGTGGAGGGGCAGGTACCAATCTATTCTCTCCAGTCACCAGGGATAGGACCCATGGGAATGGTGTCAGCCTGAGGCACTCATCTGCTTTCAATTTATGTTTCTCCCCTCAGCAGTAGCAGCACACACTTAATCAGTGAGGTCTAATCCTGTTGCCATGGGAGCCATCATTTAGAGCCTCCTTTCCTCCCATGGAGGCTCTCCAGTAACTTTTCTACAGCAGCACACTCAGCATGGGCCTAGCAGCTCCTCTGGTTGGATGTATTTCTGTGGCTGCCTGGTGCAAGGATGCCCCAAGCACCTGTAGCCATACAAACACCAGCAGCCACACCTGGGTGGGGAGCCTGGTTTCCAGACAACACTTTTGAGAAGCCATGCAAGTGTGGTTTCTGACATACCATGTACTGCATAGCTCTATGAACACTCATTGGATGAAGGAGCTATGCAGCAGCTACAGAAATGGCAGCAGCATCGTTCCAGCTTTCTGAAATCAGCTGGAGCCTTTCCCTTGCCATTAATCTCAATTTAGGGAGGCAGGTAGGTTGCAGTTAAGTGCAGCCTTCCTGGAAGTGGCTCTTACATACATGTCTAATGTTAAGCCCATTCCACTGCTCTGGATAAAGAAAATTTCCTGAAGCTGAGCCTCCGCCAGAAGCTGGAGTGGGTCCAAAGAAGGTTATTCTGGGTGAGCTGCCTGAGGGATTTCAGCAGATAATTTTGTGCGTCCCTGTAGCACCCTATCCTGGAGATCAGGAAAGTAATCTTTTGATTGGATTCCACCTGATTAATTGCCTTCTTGGATTTGCTAATGTCCAGTGCTTTAGAAATCGTATTCTGGCATCTCCATCAAAGCCTATGGTAAAAGCTTCAATAGAGAGCCATGAAATGTTGCTTCATTTTAGATTTCAAAAATACTGTGACTATGGTGTCAAGGAAAATATGCTGAAATCATTGTGGCGTGGCATATGCATTTATCCCATCAAAATAATGGAAATGCTTTTTTGTCCTGCTTTCTCTCTCTTTTTTTTTTTTTTTTTTGGACCTATATAGCATGCATTTCCTCAAAATGCTTTCTTCAAGAAGGCTGAGTTTAGCATTTCCACTGCTGGGTTTCACTCACCCTTTCTGAGATGGGAGAAAGAAGAAATAACAATTTTCATAAAAACTCCATCACTTTTGAAATAAATTAGATTTTTCACAGTTCCCAAGAACATCTGCAGACCTGCATTACCAAAGTATGCGTACCTTGTTCTGCATGTAAGTGTGTGATTGTTACGTTTAATTTAAGAATGTGTTCACAAAATTTCCATCATATGTTGATACCATACCTTGGTTTTACCTTTACCCAGATCATTCAGAGGTCTCATCTTCTCATTGGGATGACCACAGGCTTCATGCTGTTATCTTCTGGATGGGGATGAACCTGCCTACAGCAGCCTGGAAAGCACCAGGGCACAGGAGGCAGTATGCAGACTGCCAAGGGCAGGCTTGGGTCTCAATCCCATGAGATCTCAAGGATAAGGAATAGCTCCACAGTCCAGGGCAAACTGTTGAATCAAATTCCTGATTTATGCTATTCTGCAGGGAGGGCCATACCTCAGGCACCTACAGTACATGCAGAGATTTACCTTTACCATTACCCCTCCTCCACCACCAGAGCTATCTATGAGCTCAGTGTTAACTGCAACCCTTCAGCCCCAAAGCAGCACCATACTGGCTTAACTTGAGTTTATACCCTGACATGTGCAACAATTCACTAAGCACACACAGTGGCATGTGAACTATGGGACTAAATGTATCAGCCACCGAGGTATCTATACGCTGGAGGAGAGGAGTCTTAAGATGACAATGTATTGTCTAAGTGGCGTCCTAGATCTTCATTTTAAAGTGCTTAGTGCTATTGCAATAGCAGGAAAATGTTTCTAATGCAAATTTCAGATAAAAGTCGGTAGTTTCTTCCCACAAACACTACAGTGAATAGTCTGGAGTCAAGTGGGTGTTTATTTGTCTGCTAGCCACCTCCTCATCTGCTCCAGATTCTTTCAGAGCTGACAATCTTCAGTTTATTGTCGTGGAGAGCTGGGAATCAGTAGGGTGCAAGGGACAGACTGCCTGCCTGGTTTTGAGCATATGTATTTCCACTCAAATTAGCATGAAGGGCATCCCAGGTTAAAAACAATAAATAAATAAAAATGACCCATCTCTGTCTTTCCTACCACTGACGTTCTGCAGCCTGGTGTTACAGCTGCTAAACAAGGAGCTTTTATGGGATAATTTTAAAAGTTGTTACTGGCTGATAATCAAAGGCCCTTAAAAGAAAAGCAGCACTGGAGGTAAGGAAGGAGCAGATGGAAAAGCATACACAGGAACTACCGCAAATACAGAATCCATATGATACAATAGCAAATGTTTTGCCATGTAATGCCTCATTCACAATAATGATGTGAGGTAAACTGTCTTTCAATGGTCATGAAGGAAAACAATTCTCAGGCAGAAGCACCATCTGCTGGTGGACACCAGTTTTATTACTTCACTTGGGAAGTTTACAGTAAAACCATTCTAAGCAACTACCTAAGAGATTGTTAGAGGTGCCTAGGAGCTGTCTTTGAGACCTTAATCCAAGTCTTAAATGTGATATTTACTCACTTTTCACGTCAAATCCCTCATGGCGCTGTGTTACTCCAGTCCCTAGCTGAGAAGCTCCACAAGCAGGTCTTTGCTTTGACAGAAGCAAAAGGTTTCTTACATTTGGAAAAGGATCAGGCTTTCAGTCTCTTCTCACTTAAGTCAATACAACAACTTTCACTGCCTCCCAAGCACCATAAGTGTTTCTTCAGTGACAGCAGGGGATACTTCCTAGCCTTGGGCTACAAAGGCTGTATGTCTCCCCATTTGTCCATAGAGGTTTTTTCTATAAATGGAAATTGCTTTCTGCCCAGAAACATGGAGTAAGGGCAAATACCTTACAAGCTTTCAAGAAAAGGTTAAGACACTGGGCTATGTTTTGCCCAGTGGATATACTGAATGATTAAAAATTTCCTTACATTTCAGTCCAAAGGAAATGTAAAAAACACTGTGCTGTATGTTATACAGGAAATGGTTAGTGTGCTTACAGAGGCTCTATTTTGAGTTAATTTCATATGTTCCTTCATTAAAAATTTACTCCAGTGGGTAAACTGAAACCTGAGATCTCAATGCAGCATCATGAAGTCACCCCTGCTCCTGGCCTTCAATGAAAAATCAAAGGGTTCCTTACAGCAAAATGCTTCTTCTCCAGAAGGACCCCAAACATTCCAGATCCAAATGTAATAATGTACAGGGACTGGCTGAAGAAAGTCTTGAATCATCTCTGTGATTTTTGATTTTGCCAACCCACACTCACAATTAAAGTAAAAACACAGTTTCTGTAGCTTGAGGCTCATCTAGATTAATTTCATCTACTTGGAGGGGAAGTCTCCAAAATTTCAGCAAGGAGACTCTTTCTTAAAACCGATCTGCAAAACTTTTTTTTTTTTTTATGTTTTTGTTTTTTTGTGTGTGTTTTTTTTTTTGTTTTGTTTGTCTGTTTTCCTGCTTTCTCTGGTCAGATTTTAGTTTTGATATGTAAACCTTTGAATTACAGCTAAGAACTACCCTAAAGCTAACACACCAGATAAGTGCTCTGTAATGGGTTGAAGAGAGTGGTGTGTCATCTGTATTCCCATTTATCAGGAGGACCAAACCCATAGGGAGATCGCTCACATTTCTTACTTCAAAGGCTCCATATCAGACCATATTTGGCACACATCTCAAAGCCCTGTGCCTAACCTGGATCTCTGGCTAAATGTCATCATAGAAGACAAGGAAGCTGATTAGATATAAAAATATCTGTGTCTTTGGAATGCCTGCCAGTGAAGCAAAAGTGGATTTAATCTCTTCCAGAGACATGTTTTTCCACAGAGCAGAACAATGAGATGTCCCTTGCTTTTTCTCTCAGAGAACACGGAATACCAGAGATGATGCAGATCCCTTCAACCACAGCTGGCATTGTTGCTCTAAATACCATTTCCTATTTGAAGGGCCAACTGCAGTCTTATTAAGGTAGCAAACACTTTATCTTTCCCTTCAGATATCAGGCCAGTAGCAAAAGCACTCTAAGGTGACCCAAAATGGGTTCCTCCTATTTCTTTCTGTCTGCAGCTGAGGACTATGAGACAAAGAAGCAGACCATGAAGAAATGGCCGTGAAGAAATGGCCACAGAAGAAAAAGCGATGCTCTACCAGTATTAGGCTACAGGCATTTTGTTTAATATCCTTGCACTGATAGGTACACTTCTGTCTGGAAGTCTCAAAGTTGCTTTAAGCACAAGACCGGCTCAGTCTTAGAGCGAAAGCTCTTTTCACTGGAATCTTTTGACAAACTCAATGTATTTTTAAGCTCTATCTTTTTAGAAGATATTTGCTGAAAATACAGATACAGTTTTGCTCATGTAACACTAAACAATCTGGAAGCTTCCAGACGCACTGCATGTGGTGTGAGATTTTCTTTAACAAGTTGGAACTTTGAAGGGAGCTTTATCTCACCAGGCAGGAACAGCATGAGCTGTACCCTGCAGCATCTCACAGCTGATACGAGTCTGAGGAAGGGTGAGAACATTACTTCTGAAGGACACAGACACATACCACCCAGAGACAGAGCCTGGCTACCCACACAGAGCAGCCTCAAGGTATGCCATCCCAGGAGGTCCACATCTGCAGGACTGCACTCTGTGCTCTCTTGCTGTCTGTGGGACTTTTTTGGGTAATAGGACCACCATGTACCTGAGCAGCTCAAATGAAAACATTAATTTGCAGACTGCATTTCAGGAAAGGAACGGAAAACATAGACTTTCAAGGAAAATGAGGTGTGTAATACAATTAAAATTAATGGGAGCTAGGAAATGCAATTGCTTTGAGAAACAGAGTGAGTGTTTTTTATGGTCACTGAGTGACTCTGATGGGACAGAAGGCTGAGCCTAGGTCTTCTCAGCTGTGGCTGTCTCTGCTCACCCACTGACCCCTGATAACTTTGCCGTAGAGAGATTTATGAACCCTGTCCTCCACATGATCTGCATCAGAGTTCTCATTCCTACATAATGCCCTACCTTACACCTAACATCCATGCTACCTGGATGATGAAAATCTGTCTGAAAGTCCCCAGAAATCTGGCAGTGTCCTAGAATTGCCCTTGCTCTTTTAAACAACAGTCCCTATATTCACAGGTAAGCAGTATTTTTAATTGATCATTAATGACACATCACAGGTAGCTGAAGTTCATGAGATGAGTGATGACCAAAGGCTCATCTGAACCATCCTGAACTTTGCGGAACTGGAGATCAGATACTGTGTCAGGAATCATTAATAATGGATTGAAACCAACTCTCCCATTTAACAGGAGGAATTCAGGAGCTTAGAGCCATCTTTGTGATAGAATCTGATCCTAATTCATATCACTGTGTACCTGAGCTCTTCCTAGGTTAGCCATAATCCCAGAACAATGTCCCTGGTAATTTTTATGGTATCATCAACTGTAATCAAGGAAATGATCTCAAATGCATATGCAAAATAGGGTCTAGAATCACAGCCTGTACAGCATCAAAATGGCAAGTAGGCAGAACACAGAAATCCCCTTTTACAGAGTATTATTATTATTATTGAATACAGTTGCCTTCCACCTCAGACAGAACTCTAACAGTTCATCTTCCTCTCGGAAAGGGGATGGAGTCTCAGGTTGGTGTGTGGGAAGGGGGAGGAGGAAGCACAGGTGCAGTCTGCATGATGCCTGGGCCACTGAGGAGCTGTGAGATGGGTCTGTCAAAATCTCATCCAAACCTAAAGCCATTAAGTTTCAACAAGTTGGTGATTTCCTTGTTTTGTTGCTGTTTCTTCAGCCAGCTGCCATGGTGATGGATCCAGTCCAGAGGGGGTACTAACACAATACTGCTGCTGTATTCTGGAGAGCACTGCATGCTCCAGCGTGGCAGTCTCCCTCTGCTGCTACTGTCAGCTGCTGCAAGGGTTTGACAGGAGCTCCTGGATGCACATATGAACAAGTTAAAAGAGAGGTTAGCCCATGGTCATCAAAACCAAGTGCCTCCTCAGGACTTGCTCTGATTCAGAAACCCAGACAGTGGCACCCACAGTAGATAAGGATAGGTCTGGGCTTGGCCCACTGGAGCTGATGAAGAATTATTTGCTGACACAGTAACCATGTGAGCATCCTTCTGACTAGATGATAAACCACAGGGAGTGAGGAATCAGTTGCCCAGCTTCAGGTTTGAGGTATGTAGTGTGAATTATGATCTACTGAAGATGGGGCCTGAATCTTGGAGAGGCTGCAGAAGTTCCCATGGAAGGGTTGCTGAAGCTGTAAGCACACTGAGGACACTGAAGTGTATGGAGGAGGCCAACTTTTATGGGAATAACTCTGCCAGTTAGGTTAGCACTCACAGAGAGATACTTGCACACGTGTGGTTACTGTGCAGGCAAACCCCGAGATGAATCTGGTACCATTTACCAATGGAGCCAGGAAGAAGAAGGCATGCCTTATGCTGGCTGAAATGCACTTAGCCTTTCTTCTCAGTCTGGCTGAGAAGACCGAGGGCAAAGTTATCAAGAATCAAAGTGCAGAAAACTGCATCGATATTCTTCATGTTTACAACCTAGTCAGCGTCAAAGTATGGCCGCCCAAAAGGCTGGAGCCGACGGCTGGGTAACCCTACGAGCTGGCACTTCTATTTACTCGCCTTTGCTAAGCCACAGATTCACCTTCACTCTTGCACTCTGACTATATCCAGACAGCAAAGGAGAAAGCCAGAGGCTGAGCTCGTGCACGTCAGGTGCCGTTTTCGGGAGTGACCACACCGTGTCCCCACAGAGCTGCACTTCCATCCCTCCATCCACCCGCAGAAAGGCTTCCAAGTGGTAGCTCATCTGCATGCCCATAAATACACCCCCCTCCAGCGCTGCTGTAACCCCTACTTATATGGTTAGAGCTGGCAGGAAAATAGTCCTGACCTTCAATTGCTACCAGTCCACTCAGTCCAGGCCCGGTGAGGCGAGTACATAAAAAAAAAAAAAAAAAAAAAAAAAACCACAACATGTAAAGGTCAAAATTCAAGGTCTGCTGCTCGTTACTAAAAAATAGCATCAGAAACCCTCCTCATTTGCATAAAACATTTCGTACTGAGATCTGAAACGTCCTGAAAACAAAGGTAAGCACCACTAGCCCCATTTCACAGATGGAAAAGTGACCCGATTGCCAAGACCACACAGCAGGCACGCAGCAGACCTGAACCAGATTAGGCTTGTGGCTGTCTCTTATTGCCGTGCTGGACCACACTCCCAAGCCTGTGCGATAAGGAGACAATGTGGGGTTTTGTTTTCCCAAATTCTGGAACGCCAGAGGTTACTATCGTGTATCTGAAAGGGCAGAGCAATGTGGGCCGTGACACCTTACCTCCTTCCCTTGCCCTTTCAAACACAGCACGTCTCTTCAAAAGTTGGGCAATTCAAGGCGGACATGGGATCCTCTCATCTGCAGCCAGGCCTGCCACCCACCTGGTTGGTATTCAAGGGTGGGAGCACTAGGGTCAGATGAGGCCCATATCATCTTGCTAAAATGGGGAAAGGGGTGGGCAGAAAAGGGAGAAGAAGTACATGTAGGACCATGGTTTCACAGTGAAGACCATCAACAGCCACCAGGCACACAGAGATCCCTGGCCAGACTGTTCACTGGGATAAAGGCAAATTTGAGAGCAGTGAGAGGCAAAAGAGAAAAAGTTTGAAGGACACCTTCAAACCAAGAGCAAGAGCAACAGCTTTCCATAGGGCAAGATACTTCTTCCTTGATTATAAAGACTTTCAGGAAGCCCACAGACAGGAAAGCCCTTAGATGAAAGAAAGATGACTGTTCATCCACCAGCAGATTGCAGCAGATTTGAAGGAAAGCTCACAGCTCTCAGAGTGGCATGTCAGCACATCACTGTGACAGTAGGCCTCATCTCACTACAGATACACCACCAGTCAGCAATAGTTACTCTGTGGCTCAGATCATCATTTCTGGGCAGAAAGATCTAGGGCCAGACCACCAGCCCCATCTCAGCAAGGCGCTCGTGCCATGCCTCCACCTACTGAGGTCACATTACTAGCTCTTCCATCAGTCCATTTCGCATCAAAGATTCTTTGGCTAGTCAGTCATCTGATGATTAGCCATCTTTGTTGCTCCAGAAAAAGAAGGGAACCAGTGAGTCTGGTTTTCAGCAGTGTAATTGTATGTTGATGGCTCACGGTGGAGGAGCCCGATGGAAAGCCATGGGACACAGCCCCACATCTACAAAAGTGGAAAGCCAGAGGATAAGCTCCTAGGATCAGATCCAAACACTAAGGTTCACTCTCTCCATTGCCACATAGGCCTTCAGCTTAGAGGCACAGCAAAATACAGACTCCTTCCCTGCACACGCCATCCTAATGGAAAAGACTGTCTTACTTGGGAAAATTGCAGTTGCCCTACCTACCTCATCTCATGTGAGCAAGTTGCTTCAGTTTTACCCCTAGTGGCATAACCTGTTCACTGTCCATCCAGGCCTGAATTGCAGAGAAACCCTGCATCCTGCCTTCCCCAGCTGATCACAAGGCAAAACCTTGGCCACGGGAAGCTTCACACAGGCTATGGAGTGCATGAGGGAGAGCAAGTGGCTCTGAAGTGAAGTGGCATAGAGCAGCAGAGTCTACACAGTGACTACACAGGGCTGGAGGACTGATACCACAGGAAACGTCTGCATTGCTGTTCAACAGCACACTGAAAGTCCTTCCTGGAAGACAGCAAAGAGTGGACCATAGCTACCATGTCCAGTGGGATTTCTTCTTTCAGGCCATCTCGCTCCTGGATGGATCAGCATATTTCTGTTTTGGTCAGGTTACTCCATCAGCATGCTCCTTGAGGCCCCATGTCTATGGCTTCAGGAACTGAAGCCAGGCAAAGTGGCTAGAGGCTCAACCCTATGTTCTCAATATCAAGGCTGAGCCCTTAAGCCAGAAGTAATCAGGCCATCAGGGTCAGGGAACTCCTTGAAATGGAGACAGAAGGGCTCCATGCTCCGTGAGGGCCCTGGGGCTCTGTTTCAGCTCCATTGTTTTATAACCCTCTCGATTTTTGTAATTTTTAGAGAAGGATGCATCTTGTACTTTCTTTTACAGGTTCTGATACTACTGACTGTTTAACATGTGAAAGGGCAAATAGCTCTTAACCCGGAGTCACTGCCATGAGCAGAGGGTTTCTAGGCTTAACTTTTATTTTGGTTAAGAAAAAAGGCCAGGAGAGCATGTGGCTTGTGATTACACTCAGCCTTTCTGCCAGTATCGTGACCCATCTCTTATGGGTACAATGAAGATGAATGATCTCAGGGATTGCAAATTACCCCAGTGATCACTGAGGAGCTTTTTTTCTCCATTTGGTGCCTAATTTGAGCTGTCTTGATCCCTTCCCTTCTGATTAAGCAAGACATATGTGGTATGAGGGAAGGGGAAAGGAGGGGGGGAAAGAAAGGAAGTGGGGAGATCTCTGTGCCAAGCCTGTCACTGCTATATGTCCTCTCCTTACCTTCTCCCTCCCCATACCAAGGCTGGGTTACAACAGCTGGAGTCGCTCACCGCTCTGAGCTGGTCCCCAGTGTGCAGGGAGGTGCAGTGGGAAGAGGGCTGACCAGCCTTCACATTTCCCCTGGCCATGCGCTGTCTCCACGGAGCCAGCAGTCCCAAGAGCCCTGTATAATGCGAGCTGGCTTTCAGGAATGATGTCTTGCCAGGAGCTTCTCTGTGTGAGGCCAATGCAGTTTGCTGGTCCATGACCACAGGAAAAAGCTTTACACTTGACAACCAGAAAGCATTTTTACAACACACACCCTTCTCTGGACTTGTTGACCTGTAGAAGGGCCTTTACCTCTGTCCCTTGCTGTCTTACCCCATGGGCAATGTGTCCTTGCCATGTCCCATCCCTGCTTCTGGTTGAGCAGGACTGCTGCTCAACCTGGAGCAGGCTGGTGAAGAGGCTTTTACCTCAGGGTGCAAGCTTTCACACATAGGAGAGGGACTTAGGAAGAAGATGAACAAGCAGGCAGAGAGGTGGAGAGCTCTTAGGAATAACACAGCCTGACCAGACCTACAGAAGCTGAGAGCAGCCATCTCTGCCATGTCCTAGCTTGCAGCCACACCAGCAGGCATGGCAGCACCCACTGTCTTGGTGTACAGCTGACCTCCTCTGCAGCTCTCAGGTACCCAAAGACACGTTTGGCAGGAGCTCAGGATGTGACTGAACTCCCCATGGTCATCTGGGTGGAGGCTGTGGAGGATCACACAGCACTGATAAAGATGAAAGCGGAGATAATCACACTGTGGAGACTGATATCTCATGTCAATAGTTGAGAGTCAACATTTGGCACAGGTGGCAGATCAAGGACTTCCCAGAAGCACAGGCACAATGCACACAGCTTGCGCTTCTGACTCGTGTGTGCCAGGGCCACCTGCAGTGACCAGAGGGGCCCTGATAAAACCTTTTGTGGCTGCCCTACACAGGGATGTCACAGGGTAACGCATGCCCTGCCTATGAGCTCAAAAAGGGGAAGATGCTTTCGCATGTCCAGGGCAGCAGGAACAGAATAATAATCCAGCCAGTGTATGGTGCTACTGACCTCCACTCTGACACTGGCCACACTGCAGTGACCTGCTGTGGCACACAAATGTGGCAGCATTGTTCTCCTTACCAAGATCCATGGCAAAAACAGACAGCAGGCCTGCTCTGCAATATGGTCACAGGATCATAGGATAATTCAGTCTGAAAGTGACCTCAGGAGACCAGCTAGTTCTGCCTTGCACTCAAGCATGGCCAGCTCAAAAGTGTGTGCGTCAGGCAGATATGTTGGGACTGAGGATATGTATTAAAGGGGGCTTGCATGAAATGCTATAAGGACTTGTAGGAGAAATGCCATATGCTATGGACTGTGGTACCTGGGGACAGATATGGTGTTCAAGCCCTTCCCTGGAGCCCCTTAAAGAGCAGTGTAGGTCCAGCCAGAGCAAGCTACATTTCTTCATTCACTGCTCCTGCTCTGGAATTACCCTTACTGAAGGTTTCATGGCTTACCCTTACATGGTTTCATGGCTGTAGGACTACCTCTTTCTCTTCCCCACTCTGTTTTCACCAAGCACATGCCTAGTGCAAATCTCCTACCAAAGTTCCCAGCTACAACTCCTTAACACTTCCACTGCCATCAGAAGCTACAAGTTTTCAGCTAATTGGTAATGACTGTTCATTAATGCAGGTGACTTAAAAGGGTCTTCTCAGCAGTAGAAACATGATATTGAATTTTAAAGCTTCCAACACTCTCCATGTATGTCTGCATCCCCAAAACTGTGAAGAAACTTGTACCTTCATCTCACCTAAAACTTGTAAACCGTCTTGGTCCTGAGTAAACTTGTTGTCTTCAGCCACCCATGCAGTATCTGTCAGTGATGTCTCTGTGACCGCAGCCTGCCCTTTCAGCCTTTCAGCAATGATGACGATCTTACTGGCTTTTTTGACTTGTGCGTTGTGTGGATGTAGCTTCTTTACAGCTTGCAGCTCAGGCATTATTTTTAAGAGTTCCCGATAAGTGAACCAACAATTTGCTCTTCTGGAAGTATGGTGTGTCTTGACTATTAAGCTTAGAAAATGTATTCATGCATGTAATCATCAATAACCAGATGTAGTGATACAATAATTATATCTATAGGCAGACTTCATGTAGGATTCACAAGCTATTACAGGCCAGATCCAAGCCCCATCTTAAGGAAATAAATTTAAAAAAAAAGACAGAAGGAAGATACAAAATATTTTAACATTCAGTTCTCATTGTTTAACTAAGCAAACAACTCATTTATGCACAAACTTATATGCATACCAAGAGACTAAGTTAACACAATTAGAAATATAAGTTTAGCATTTCCGGACTCCCAGGGACAGAGCTGTTAATACAACTCCTAATTCTGTGCTTGCATGGGAAAGAAGGGACAAAAATTAGTTGCTAGTAGTTGGGGTGACTGGTCATTTCTGCTCTGATCCCACAGGCTACTGAACAAAAATAGTCCTCTGTAGACACCAGGAGCCATTGAGAAGAGTTCAAAAAGCATGGTCTGTAACATATGACTGGACTCAACTGATTGTGCCTGTCAAATTTCAACCTTCAGCAGATTTACTCTCACCCTTCTTAGAAATGTGGTTAGATATTTTTCTTCCCAAGCTGGAAAAAATGCATTTTTTTTCCACTCTCCCATAATGTAAGTGATTAAAAGTCTTTGCTAAAACTTCCATTGACAAAGGCAAATTTAACCTCCAGGCAAACTTCAAACAGGGAAAACTTAAGCTCCAAAGGTGTTTTGGAAAATTATGAGTGTGAAAAATAGAGGCTATAATGGAAACTATTCCTGCAATAGTAGGCAAATGACTGTATTACCATATTGGATTTCTTCTCCACGTTATTTTGTGTTTCAAGCCAACCCTGAAACGCACAGTGCACCGAAGACAAACAAAGCCAATAATGAACTGACCAAAATTCAATGTTATTCCAAGAAACATAGTTGAGGTGAAGTAAGTTATGTGGAATGGAAGTTGAGGTTAAGTGAACACAAAGACAAAGGAATTTGCGCAGTTTGGGGTATGTGTAGTAAATATCTTTGCCTTTGCATCTGGTACAAATTGGAGATTGCCATGCACAAAGTGCATACCCTGGGCCAAAACAGTGGTTGGTCTTAAAAATATTTCAATTGTCTTCGAAAACTAAATATTGTTTCTCCAGGATTTGTGTTTGTGTAGCTTCAAGATATTCCATAGGGATCTCTGTAGAGTGCCAATGTTAAGATAAAATTACTATCTGAGGCAGAACTGAAAAGTTGAAAAGACTCCTGTACCTCTGAGTCAAGGTCCCTGATGAGATTCATGTAGAAGACTCACCAGAAGAAGGTGTTGATTGAGAAGTGCTCCCCATTCCACCTTTCCAACTAACTCCCTATCTTGTCATCTTTCTGTTGGCTGGGTTTTTGTTTGTTTGCTTTTATTTATTTATTTATTTTTTAAACCACATTCACTGCAATTTGTTTGTTTGCCCTTCACTATACACTCCTTCACTGAGGGGAAAGGAAGGGGGAATGACTGTAAAGATCCATATGCACTGGTCAAAACGTTAATTCAAATCACAAATCCCTTTTAGTTGCACAGCTGGACAGAGAAATTTTGTCTTTCATTGGGCTGAGCACTCCTGATTCTGCTGTTACTTTCCTTTTCCACTTTGCAGTATTTTTTTACTCCACAGCATGAACTGCCCTATGATGAGTAGTCGAAGAGATACTTGGAGCCAGCACTTCAGAGCTCATACATGAGACAGCAACATGGAGAGAGAAATCCCATTAACTTTAGCAAATACAGTACGGACACCTGCATTAAACTACTCACACTAGGCAACAAACAAATGCTTTTAGGGTGTGACTCATCTGGCCTAAAGTAGATGATTGATTTAGGATAAGATGAAATGTGCTCTGCAAGTGCTTATTTGTCTTTATTGACTTTAAAGGGTATGCAGGGTGACCAGTCCTGCTTTAAATGCCTGTATTGTCAATATCAGCACATGATCAGATGGATCCTAGTGCTGCTTTCTGGTGGAAATGGGGACACTGACCACATTTAACAGACAAGGTCCTGATTGTCAGTATTGCCAACCAGCATGTTACTATTTCCAACTTACGCTCCTTGCTTGAATGCTAGAAAAAAAACTCTGAAGCAAAAGAAGGCTGTGTTGGCTAGGGAAAACCTGCAAGCTTTTATATGAAACTATGGGACATTTCAAAATGATTTCTTCAGAAAAACAAGAATCAGTGTAACCTGTTAAAATGACTGCATTCATTGCTGTAGGAACCTGGACTCTTGAACTCTGAGGAGGTAGGAATCTGAGCCCAGGAAGAAAAATGAGAATTTGTACAGAACATAGAAAGACAGAGGGAGAAGAAAAGAAAAAGTTATATGAGAGTAAATAAACACAGGTATAAGACAGAAAACCACAAAGAAACATGAAAGTCTCCAACTAAGCCTTCCCTAGTTTAAGAAATCTCATATCCAGGAGCAGAAATCTCACAATCTCTGTGAGGAAAATGGCAGTGTGCTCCTAGCATGTAGTACTGTCATCAGAGACCAGAGGGTTCCCTATTTGCTACTGGTCTTGAATGTCTTTATCAGCCACATGGGACGTCAATGTTTTTTGAGATCCAGATGATCTTCTTTTCTTCTCACTGTGCCCAGTACAGTTCCCTCTTCCTATTTTATCTGTTTTTGTAATTTTCTTCTGCACTTCGTGGGTCCCAAAATCTATCAGACTTTGAACACAACCCTGCAGTGGATTCCCTTGTCCTACACAATGCTTAAGTCTTCAACCACTTCCTGACAGAAGGAGAATCGACGCTTCTCACCTCAGTAGGTAGCTTCCTTGAATCCTCACAGGTCTGGCCATTGGGCTTACAGGTATGTCCAAAATATTTTTTTCTTCCCTGTTTCCAAGAATTAAGAATCCCCATTATTAAAAAATGGGTCACCTGGGAATTTGTCTTTATAACCACCTGTTTCCACTCCTTCCTTCTTTTGTTCCCTGGGAACATCTTCCCCCAGGCTATTCTCCTTTTCATACGTTTATCCCTTTGCTTCATATCTGCACGTTCTGATGCCTTCTGGCCTAATCATGCTCATGTGCATGTATTGTTCTCAGTTACAGTCTACTATAGAATGGTCATTTCACATCTCTGGTCACTCTCTTCTTTCTGTGTTGCTACTGCTCCCTTCATACAAGGTATCTGCCATTTTAGTGGTGGAAAGTTCTTTTCTCCTTGTTCCTGGAGCACAATGGAGGGGTAATAATGGCTGGAAGTGGCATTTTCCCCTCTAGTCTTCACCTGAGGGTAAGATGCATACCTTTTCCCCTGCAAAGGCCAAGGAGATCTTGCCTCTCAGCTGAGAGAGGCTTTAACAGGTCACTGTCCTGCAGGTCAGTAGACAGATAGGCTGAACAGAAGAGAAACCAGGATCAGACACAGTATTATTCTCTCTCACCTTTTCCCTCTCTTGTGCCCAAGACTCTCTGTGCTGACTAGCTGCCAACTGCAAATTTGTATTCCCTAAGCACCTCAAGGAACTTGGCGCTCTGTTTCCATGAGCGGATAACTACCCAGGACCTCGAGAAAGCTGTGTTGGTTGGACAAGAAGCAGAACAGTGGAAGCCATTCCCATGGACAAACTTGTGAAAGACTGGAAAGAAAAAGGGCTGATTCAGCTTCACAGCTTGTTGGTCAAGGCCAAATTCTGCCTACTCACATCCATGAAAGTTTGTGGGATCTGTGAAATTCGGCACAGTGCTCTGCTTCGGTGAGGCACAGGATATAAATATCTTGGTTTAAGACTGGAAAGACAGACAGACAGATAGAGGGTTTGCACTTAGTTTCGGTGCTGCAACATGAGCTTCCCCAAGGAGCCAGTCTGAACGTAGAAAAGTTGGCCACTGCACTGAAAGATAAAACGGCGGAGAACTTACATGGCTTGTAATGACTTGACTGAAGCCAGATGAGAGTTTAAATGCTATTTTCCTGCAAGCCCATCTGCAAGGGACTGCTGGGATGCAGGACATCAACTTTGGCCCATCAGCACTAAAGTTCTTCTTAAGCTGTCTGGCCCACATTCACTCACTGGTTAGCTCAGCCATTTCTAAGCCCAGGAAAGTGCCAATCCACCTCTGCCTCCAATTCTCAGAAATGTTAGCTAAACAAGACTCAGAGAGCATTAAATTGAGAGCAAAATGAAAACAGAACAGAGCAGGGAAAAAAGCTTGTTGTTGCTAATAGGATACAAGGCAAAGAAAGCTTGATTTTTGTGTGTCTACGTTTATTATAAAAACTGCATGTGAAAATGTACAAGCTTTAAGATTATAATGGTAGGTAAATAAAAATTCTGACACAGTAGCTTAGGCTGCCAATTGCCTGTTACTGAAGTCCAGAGAAATTTTGCACAGGTAATCACTCAGAGGGTGTTAAGGCACTGGAACAGGTTGCCCAGAGAAGCTGTGGGTGCCCCATCCCTGGAAGTGTTCAAAGCCAGACTGGATGGGGCTTTGATCTGGTCTAGTGGAAAGTGTTGGAACCAGAGGGTTTGGAACCAAATGATCTTCAAGGTCCCTTCTAGTTCAAACCATTCTTTGATTCTTTGATAAGGGAAACCAATGAAAATAAGACCATCATAAGAAACCCACCATGCAAGAGTAGCAAGTCCACCAAATTCAAGTTTGTGCTCTTGCAGCCAGATCATCCAATGAAACAGTATGTCCTGGCCAGAGCCTCACCTGAATTGCTCTTTACTGCAACTTTACATTATGAGTACCAGTAATCAACACTGTTCTACCTGCCATATAGTTAAAACTATACTGACACTACACCTACCATGAGTAGGGGTAGATAAAATCATGATCTGAACAATGGCAACCATGAAATGCTAGCACCTTAAGCAGAAATTTTCAATGATATGACTGCCGGGTAAATGTTTAATTCCCTCACATTTTAGTGAAAGCTAGGCAGCAAAACATCTGTTTGTGCCTTTGAGAATCTTCGCTGACACCATTACTATCACAAGAAGAAAAATTAAGGGGACAAAGATGGGTACATATCTTTGCACATGTATCTCCCCCTTCATATATCTACCTTGTGTTGGTGGCCCAGAAGAGTATAGTGAAGATATAAAGGTCTGAGGTACAAAAGGATTGGACTTCATGTTTACCTTCATGAATTCTCTACTGTTCTGAAGACAAAAATCATTCCTTTCCTGCTTTTATTTTTTTTTTCCCCAATACTTTTATTGGAATTACAGTGTCTCTACAGCTGTTGCAATGTAAAATAATACCATTTCCAAAGAATGAGAATGTCTATGCCAGTTCATTGCTGCATTTCTAATCATCTCATTTTGCCCTGCATGTATATGATTTAGAAGTCTTTGTGGTGCTCTATAAATGGGTCTCCATTAAGTAAGCCATAAAAATCTTTTAACCTAAGGTCAATATTTGGCTTACAGTGACTATATTTAAATATGATTAGTGGAACTCTGTATTCTGATTAAGCAATTCCATATAAAGTAAACTCTCTGTAATTTAATATTTTTGAACTGTAGGCAGAGTATGAGATTCACATTTCTTCAGTAAAATTGTGGGGGTGGGAATGTGATTTGATTAGAAGAGTAAATATAAGATCATATGATTGAAAAATTAATAGCTTCCCTGATTCTTATTTAATCTGTTAAAATAACTTTAGAAAAGGCTCAAGGCCTGAAGTATTTGACTGCTATTCAGTAAACCAGCCAAACAGCTCAGTCCCCCATGGAAAATCCTTGATTGACATTCTGCATGATAACTGAATACTTAGGTTTTCATCCAAAACCTTTATGCAGCATTTTCTTACTCATTCTTACACATTTTGAACAGCTGAGAATTTATTGGGCTTTTGCCTGTTGAAAAAATTCTTGTGGATGTTTCAATGGAGTGTTTATTGTTAACTGAGTTCAGGCTCCAGGGACAAGTAATATTTTCTATCCTAGATAAATCGACACTGAAAAATGGACAACGTCACAACTGAGTCCCATCAAATAGATTACAATAGGTCATTCACACTTGGTGTGGCAAAAAATGTCTACAAAAGCCCTGTGGGGAAAAATAAATAAATAAAAATCTATTACACCTTCTGAAAATTATAAAGCAAAATTTCCCTCAAATTAAAAAGTAATATTTGAAAGAATCATTGAAAACTTGGCTTAAAAATATTTGTTGCATGAGTGCAGAACATATAAACTATTCAGTATCTGCTGCTGGAAGATGGAGTGCTATTCCACTGAGATAGCATACTAAAAACTTCTAGGTCACTCCTGAAAATAACTCCTGTCTAAAAGAGCTGTAGGACAGAGTTCAAATGAGCCAGTAGTCTGAAGTTGATATGCTTCAAGCCCTGCACTTCTTTCTGTTCTCCTTCACATATTATTCCTAACTAGGTTATAATGATAATGCACCCTACTGCAGAAGACTGAGTTGAGACTGTAGTGATTTCTTCTGGTAGAACCTTGTGCCTCAAAAGGTCATGGGCAATGCAGTATTCTGGATTGCTTTAGGTCAGAGCTAAGCATACTGAAGGGCTGTGGAGAAGTTTGCAATATTCTCAAGTATTTCAGCATTATCAAACACATCTTACCTTTTAATGCACTTCAGCAAAACAACAGAGATTCCATGGTGTTTCCCCATAGCCTTTGTGTGTTTAAGACGTGGAGGCTATGATAGTAACAGGGTTCCAGGGTAATCGTAACAAGTCACTATCAGAAAACAAGGGTATGTCCAGAGTTAGGGCTAGATCTCCACAGTGCTGAACAAGGCAGAAACACACAGAAACAAACACAGAACCTTCAGTCATCATTCAGCCTCAGCACCGTGATTCCTTAAGGATCCTGCAGCATTCAGCAAGTAATAAAGTGTTACCCCAGGCTGAGGGAGAGCTCCTTGTGGACTCAGACATTTCTTCAGTGCAAGGAAAAATGACAGCATGAGCAAGTGTTGTTAGAAAATCTTATAAAGATACACACTGCAGTTAAGTCTCTGGTGAGGTCTTAATACCAGCCTCACTGTCAACGAGGGCTACCTCCGCAGTAGCAATGCCACACTGCTTTTGTCCTAACAGAGGGATTCAGTTACAATCCCATCTCTGTTTGCATGGCCTCTAGAAGTATTTCCCGTAAAGCAAGTAGATAAACCTTTAATTAATGCTCACCTCATCTAATACTAAAACTGGTAAAAAGTTGTAATTATTGCTCTAGCTCAATCCATGCTGCCTTCATGCATGCCACACATGGCAGAGCACTGATCTTCCCAGCTACACAGCCCAGGACATGGGTTGCAGACACAGGCTTACCTGTTCTAAGTTAATAAAAATTAAAAAAAAAAAAAATGCAGCAAGGTATACAACTGCTCAAACAGTTGTGGAGTCCTCAATAATAGCAAGTTTGTCTCAGGGATTGAACTGAGACTTCCTTTCAAACACCTACCTTTCAAATACAGAGGCTGTTTTCTCTTATGCAGATGCCATGCCACAAGTTGACGCAAGGGTAAGGTTCAAGATCCATCTCTTCTCTAGACATCTACAGCCTGAGGATATCCTTAGGAAAGGATCCATCCTCAAAAAGCTATTGATATCATATAAAAGATATTTGCGCATGACTTGCAACTACCTTTTCTGACACACATTATGTGTTATGGGGATATCTTCATGACATGGGAGAGGTGATACTCCAGGAAGGCACATATACTGACTACGCAGCTGCTGAAAGCCGTTCATTTTCTGCTTCAGTTACGTATATCTTCCACCTACTCAAATTTATACTGAGGGTCAAATAAATATCTGGAAGAGCTGGAGAAGGAGAATGCCACCTCCTAAAACTCCCTAACACTGACCACTTCTCTTGCCTCTACACAGGGCAAATTTAAACAGCATAGATGGTTTGCTGGATCTGAGACTGCCTCTAACTGTGATCAGGGATTCATTAGTGGAAAGACTGTAGGAAATAGCACATACACCATAGTCCTTTCCCTAACACACCTGCATTTCTGGCAATCGGTGATTTACTGTTTGGGCTGGGGCTGTAGCCAGTGTTTATTAGCTACAAACAAACCTGTCCTATGTGTATTTGTTTAATCTGTCTTCTAACTGATTTAAACCTTTGGCCTCTACAGTATGTTGTGATGAAGACTTTCACAACTTAATTACATACATTGCATTAAAAAGTGTTTCCTCTGGCCTGTTTTAAAACCTCTGCTTGATACTTTTACTAGCTTCTCCTTACTGCTTTTATTACAAGAAACAATGAGAAATCTTTCCCTTTTCCTCATTCTTCATGGTTTTATGGACCTACATTACTATCCATCACCTCCCTAATCCATTAGTCTCTTCTACTACAGAAACCATTCTATATTTCTGATCAGCTTTATTGCCCTCTCTTCTATCTTTTTTCTAGCTGTGGTAACCAGAACTACACATGATGTATTTGAACAAAGGCATAATGTATTTCTTGTTTTGTTTTTGTTCCTCCCTTCCTGTCTCTCTTTTTGACCAGCACTGAACACTGAGTTGGCTTTTCATTGAATTATCAGTGACTCCCAGCCCAATTTTCTGAATAGCAGTAGCTCGGTTAGATCCCACTCTGCTCATAGCTAGGGTGTTTTTCCCCCCATATGTACTATCTTGCATATGTCAATAGTGCTTTTCATATGCCATTTTATCACTTGATCATGCAGTATTTTCAGAGCCTTCTGAAATTCTTTGCAGTTTACTTTGGATTGTGTAAAGCCATAAAGTAGTACCACTTGTATAGGAAAGTCTGTGAAATTTCACCGGAGGTCACTGATAGGTGTGATGGGCAGCACAGGTCCCAGCTGACATCCCAACGGGATTCTCCTGGCCAGCTCCCTCCACAGGGAAATCTGATAATTTTTTCTTACCGTTTTTTTTTCTATCTTTACATTTTATCTAATAAACCATTTGTGTTTGTTTGTTAGTTTGTTTTTTAACAGTGTATAGTGAGTGGCCTCATCAAAAGCTTTTCAGAAACCTCCATTATCCCCGTGCACCATGGCTCTTTATTCCACCAGGTGTGGTGGTGACAGAGAGCACACTGTAAGCACCATTTCAGCTGTTTCCATTTGTTTTCCCTCTGCACTCCAGGGTAAAAGCCATCCAGCCCTGATAATTCATTACTATTTATTTCATCAGTTGCTTGTTTAGCTCCTTCTCTTGATGTTTCACCTTCATGTGTTTTCTCAGGTTAAGATGGCATCCTGCATGGGAACTTCTACATGAACCTCTATAGAAAACATAAGCACCACAAAGTTCAGTGCTATTGGTGTTGTGAAATACCTCTCCCCATTTCTTCAGATAGTCATACAGATTGATTCTGAAAGCCCTCCGCTTGCCACTGGAATGTAAAATCAACAGCGAAAGGATTGCTGTCCCTAAGGCCACTCATTCCCCACAGGACACCCAAGGCTGTTCTCTGTCCCTGCATTAGCAGACAATCTGATGTACAACCTCTGTCTCTTTCACTGGCTTTTCTACAAAATAACAGCCATAAACTTATTTAAGCACTGCACTCTTGTTATCATCTGCATAAGCTGCAAGAACTTAGCCATGAAAAAATTGCTACCCCCTACCTGTTGGCCAAACAGCTGCTGTAATTTGATTTCTGCTTTTTTCTTTTTGGTTCAAATTCTCCTGGAGAATTGCTAGCTATTGCTGAAATTTGTATTGTGCCTGTTTTTATTAATTCATCAAATGCCAATGAACTGGTTCCTCATTCTGTTTGGCCAGCTGTTTCATATAATCTGTTGTTACAACTGGCTTTAAAAATCTCCCAGGGGGAGCACAATAACTCAAATTTGTCAGATCTGCAGTAATTCATGAAAGATGCTTAGTATGTGGAAATCCACATTTCTTAAATGCAAGTATCAAGATATCAGTCCTATTGTTGAAACCAAAATGTGATTTCCAATATAACCCACTTGTCACTTGCAATTCCCCTACCCCTCTTCATATGACTGAGTAGCCTGAAATTTTCTGTGTTTTGTCTGTCCAGAGTTCAATGTATTTCTTTTTAAGAGAGAAGAAAATCTGTTCAGATAGAACCAAACAATCAGAACAATTAAGAAAATCACTCGGATGCTCCTTGTACTTGGATAATTCAAGAAACATTTTGCTTAAAGCCTCATATTTGGCACACGTTTAAGAGGAATGTGTGGTTTGCCTTGATATAAGAAATATGGTAATGAATGTTCAAACATTTTCTACTTTGTAATTTGTAATTGTCCTTACTGGTTTAGCAATAAGTATATAAGTATATGTTCAGAAATTTTTTAGTTATGGTAATTTTACTGCAACACAGACCTTTTTGTTATCTTACTTGACTCAGGAGTTACATAAGATGTCATTTGGAAACCACTGTCTAGCATTATACAATATCAAATGCATATACCCTGAAGAGAGTCTCAACATTTTCTTTATAGAAGACATGGCTCAATGCCTTTTTCCTATACCATTCTTACCTGCACAACATCTCCATATAAAACAGTTCAAGATAACAGACACAAACTGCAATGTGCAATAACAGATTTTCAAATCCATTCTGGTATTTATGGGAACTGTAGTTAAATGCAATTTGAGAGACAACAACTGGTTCTTTCATAAAAACCAAACAAAATAAAATTTGATCCTGATAACATAAAACAATATAACATCAATGAACAACTAGTTCTATCAGTTTAAGCCTGGTCTTAGGATTCAATTGGTTTCAATATGCTTGATACCATCAACCTGGTGGCGTGACGGAAGTTATGTTTATGCAGAGATCTCCTAAAAACATTCTAAGGTCATCCCTGCATTGCACTGATGGGCTTAAGAGCTGGCTTAAAGCACACTTCTCATCCACACTACATGGACTCCTTGAAGAAACCACATTTGTGCTGCCTGTTGGACACCTGACCTGTGGTGTGCTTCATCATTCCTGCATGCAGCCACTGGAAGAAGAACCTGGGCTCCAGCTCTGGCCACTGACCTTCAAACCCTTCTGCTTTAGAGAGTCAGAAGTCCACCCCTGCAGCCACGTGCATGCAAATGTGGGCGGGGGGCAAGAGCAGGTTTAGAGCCAGAGAGCCACACACAAGCTGATGCTGGCCCTGCGGCCATATGAGCAATATCAGGCAGAGGACATGACTGGTGTCCTCACGGACTGGTGTCCACCTTCACATGGCTGGCAGCAGAAAAAATATCAGCTGTGCGCAGTGGAGCTTCTGTCCTGCTGGATAGCCCAGAAGCAGCTTGTTAAAGAAACCAAAGGGCATGCCCTATCACTCCCCTCCACAACTACAACAGTGCTTCCAATCTGCACAGTTACTACCCATGCAGCAGCCTGAAATGCAGATGAAGCAGATGTGGACACACTGTTCTTTAGCCTTGATGTCCAATCCTGCGTGTCCTAAAGGAGACAGACTCTTCAAAGTACCCAGCTGCTCTTCCAGGGTCCTCTGCATAACTTAGTGCTCAGAGAACAAGGAACATCTTTTAGCTTCATTACCAGAAGGTAACCCTGCTGACTTGAGAAGCAGTGAGATCCCTGGTTTAGTCTCCTTGTGGGAATGACTGCTGACAAATAAAACATAGCCAACTTGTGGTTAAAGCACAGGATCTTTGCTCTATTCCTGGAATTGCAGCAGATTTCCTGTGTGGCTTTGGACAAGTCACGTAAGCCAAAATATTCAAACCTGTGGCCAAGCCACTGGGTGCTCAGCAGCTTGAAAATCAGGTGTTTGTTTGTTTATCTAAGTATAGATTTAGGACCCTTATTTTCAGCAACCACTCCTTAAAAATCTTTGACCTATATGTCTCTGGTTCAACACCTATGTAGCCATGTTACACAGCTAGTCAAGCATCCCACCGAATTTTGGGGAGAGCACCATGTTCCCTGGCTGTCAGGCCAATTATCTATGCATAAACTTAGGTGCCTGTCTTCAGTTTATAAGGCTGATCACACAGGGACTGATCTCTCTGAGCCAATAACTTTCCACCTATGAATGAAGAGGACCCAGGAGCACACTTTTATTGCTTCAGGCCTTGCAGAGCCTGTGTGTAATAGGTGGAAATGCTCTAATCCCTTATCCAAACAGAGAAATGCAAAAATGATTGTTCCTACTGATGTTTATTATGTCTCTGTAATTACACTTGATTTTCAACCGTCATTGAATATCCCTTTTGTGTTTTCAGTGGTGAAAAACTCAACACTTGCTGGGCAGAAAGGTCTAGCAGTTGTTCTCACCCTGAAAATTAACTAGAGGCTTTTTCCTAAAAAAGGAACCCCAGAATTTGCCTGCTAGGTTTTCAGTCCCACACTTCCCCAAGAGATAAGCCTTCTGTTAGGATCCAGTCACCAGCAAATATAATCTAAGACCTTTTTAAAGAGAAAAATACAAGGTAGAAGTCCAAAACCACTAATTATTTTTCATTCTCTGTTTTAAATAACCTGTCAAAATAAACAAATACCTTCTAGGCTGGGACTTGCTATGGCAATTTTTAGTCTTGGCTGAATTTTAACAGCCAACTTATAACAACAATACACCCTTATTGGCAGTGGCATGTATGCTACCACGGTAAAAATATTTTCAATGTGCAGACACTGTATGGTATTTAAATAGAAATATCCTTTTTATTTTTGCTGACAGACTCCTTAGGCAAAGCTGGATGATTGGAGAAGGAGAACTTTTATTAGCATACCCAGGGGCCAGCTGGATGTTGTGTTCAACACTCTGTTCTCACACAGAAGGGGTTTATCAGGAAGAAGGAACAGAGTACCTAAGCTGAATCCCCATTAAGACCTGCACAGTACAGCCTAATAGAAGATACCAATATGACGTATTTCACATTTAGAAACTTTCCCTGGAGGATGGAGGGCAGTCATTTTTTCCAACATGTATTCGATCTGGTGAATATGTGGTAAGAAGCAAGTACAAAAGCAGGTGAAGTTTCTCAAAATAGTGGTGGTGAGTGAGATTTCCTAGCAAAGTGGATTAAAAATCCAAGGGAATCTTTAAACCAAATATTGGCTTTTGTAGAACAACAAAACCAGGATAGTGTTTCCACTCAGCCATAAAAGTTACTGCGGTTGTGTAATCATGTTGAGTTGCGGCCTTAGGAGAAGTTATAAAGCAGCTGCAGCAAATTAACTTTTCAAAAGTTATTATGGATTGGACGGAATCTAGAAAATTCCCCCATGTTGGTTTTTTTTTTTTTTTTTTTTTTTTTTTTTTTTAATAGAACTGTAAAATGAACAACTGTGGATGAGATCTCATCTCAAGCCTCTCACCCTGTGCAAGCACTAACCTGAAGACTTCAAGAGGAAATGAAGCCAGCAGCACCCTATACTCCAAAGCAGAAACCTCCCCCTCAAAAATGGATGGATATGTTTTTTCCCTCTCTAAGTGCCTGATCTCTGGTCCCCAGAGTTTAGCCAAAGGCATCCCACAGTAGGGTCTTGGTAGACCTTTAACAAGGTATCCATTTCTGGGGTGATCTGAAATGTCTGACTCCTGGCAAAACAACTGGGGAGCCTCATGTCTGAAAAAAAATGAGGGGTATGCAACATCAGGGAGAAAGCTGCAGGAGGGTTACCACAGCTGGTGGGGGGACGCTAGGGTATTCACTAGGCTGCTGTAAATGGGAAGTTGCTGGTTCTTAGGTGAAAAGACAGCGCTCAAACACATGGCTGCCAGAAAACCCTGAATTCAGCCAGCAACACCCTCTGGCCTCACATGGGAAGAAGTTACCACCACTCGGCTAATAGGTGGCCTCTTGACGTTGTAGGAGGCAGCTCCCAAACTTATCTGAAGTGTAATTTGGGGAAGACCTTCCCAGCCTAGCAGAGCACCTTGAGGCTGACAAGCCCTGGGTCTAAGCAGAAGACAGAAGGTGCAGAAGAGAGCAAGTAAAGGGAACAACAGTATTGTATAAGAAAATGTGAGGTAAAACAAAAGAAGATACTGGCATCATGGTCACTTCAGTCCTAAGTATTTGAACTAGAAAATTTGTGATTTGGGAGATTAACAGACTTGAAATCTCCTGGACCAAGCCACGAGAAAATCACACAATAAAAGAAATATATGGGGTGGGGAGAAGCAGGACAGTGGAAGAGAGCAGCATGTCTTGCTGTTTGAGCCGAAATCCTTACACCTGTTCTAAGACAAATGCCTTTTGTCTTACCACATAAAAGCTCTTGAATTAGACCTTAAAAGAACAAGTATCCTTCTGGACAAAATGTCCAGCATGCAGCTAGATAAATATATGATACAGTGGGTGAACAACTGGTAGACAGTTTGAGCTCAAAGTGTTATACTAAACAGTGGCCAGTCACTAGTGGGGTCCTGCAGGGCTCCATTTTAGGGCCAGTGCTCTTCAATGCTTTCATAAATGACCTGGATGCAGAACTCAAATGTATATAAGTTTGCAGATGATACTAAATTAGGAGGAGCTGTCGACTCCCTCAAGAACAGAGGCCTTGCAGAGAGATCTTGACAGACTAGAGGGCTGGGCAATCACCAACGTGAAGTTGAACAAGAACAAGTGCTGGACTCTGCACCTGGGGCAGGGCAGAACACTTAACAACCGGATATATAACATTTCCATGTCTGTTCAAAGCCAGCTAACGTACCATATCTTAATGATCTGACCACATATAATAGCAATACGAGGCATGCACAATGTGTTCAGACCTTCAGAGTGTTCTATCAGCATAAATTACTGACTTCTCACCAACACTAACGTGAGATAGGTACATATTCACACAAATAGGGTAACCAAGACCCCACTCAGAGTATGTTTATAGTGACCTATTTGCATTCAGACATGTTAGACTGCATTCTTGCTTGATGACAGTTTTTAGATGTGGCACAATTTACAAGTCACTGAACTACAGACATACTGTTGTGGCGTTGCTTCAAATATTTCCAAGTATTTACCCCAACAATTCTGGAAGGAGGAAGCTAAGGTTGTCCACCAAAAACCTTGAATCAACACACAGATGCCTTGCATGTAGAAAAAGCTTCTGCATACAAGAAAGCTTTTGATAAAGTGTGAGCTATTTTTAATATCCACAGATGGGCCTCATCCCTTTCCTACAGACAAATAATGATAGAGGTGGACTGGGGGATTAACAGAAACTAGTGGCACTCTTCTTTGTAAATTAGTTTTAAAAAATGACAAATCAATAAATCATTAGAAAGTAAAGGGGTTCAAAGTCCATCCCCTCTTTGTACCTATGCTTCTTAATGTCTTCCCTGTTTAACTTGCCGCTTTTCTGGGGCAGTGGCTGTCTCTTTCATTGTGCTTTTACCCAAAGGAAGGGTAAAAGCCTCAAAAGAGCCTCTGAATTAGTGCCGGCCATCTGGCCTACAGGTCCATAGCAACATTTGAACTGCTTACAAGGGATCTGGGAGAAGTGACTGAGAACAGCTGTCAGTATGCTTATGCTATGTTTCGCCTGTTAAAAAAAAAAAAAAAAATCAGTGTCCACTGTCAGAAAATGCTTGAAAACACTGCTGTAAATGAGATAATGAAATCTATCAAAATACCAGCTGACCTACTAAAGGATACGAATCTCCTCACAGACTTTGCTTCTCACAACACAAACAAAATTACTATAAAAAAAAGTGTTTCCTTGTAGACCATAGTGAGTTATGGATTTCTAAAGCACCAAAAGCAGAAGGTGAAAGAGATTACCATGGGATGATCTGAACATCTCTACCTTAATTAGAAGACAGGGACAAAGAAACATGAAAGATGCATGTATCAACCACACATGGCATGACAGCCCCTTGTAACTCAGAATTTGACTATTTTTCACCTCTGCTGGAAGGAATTCCCCCTCAGATCCTAAAATACATCCACTGCACACCTCCATACCCCATCACTTTCAGAGTCTTCACTTGGTTGCACACACTTCCTGTCACTTCTGGCCCAGAAAAGGGGACAGAAACTAATTCATTTGCAGGATCTGTTTCGTATTGTTTGCTCTTGATTTGTTTGGCATGCAGAGGGCAGTATTTTCAAAAAGCCTCCGTGACACTACAACTGTTCTCTAATGAAATGTCAGTGGGAACTTTACCACTGACTTCATTGGGAACAGCCTTAGGTCAATGCTAGGCTCTTTCTGAAAAAAAGAGCAAAACCAACAAAAAGCTCTCAGTCTTTGTTTTTTGTTGTTTTTGTTGTTGTTTTTTTTTTTTTAAATGATGTCTTGTGACTCTATTACAGAGTTATGCCAGTCCAAGGGAGGCAGAAGAAGAATGTTGAGAGACAAAATGCAGAATCTCCTCTAAATATCAAACACAGAAAGCAGCTAGTGACTTGCCATTTTTAACAGTGTATAATCAGCAGGAAACTCTCACAGATGTCCTACATTCTCCAAACCATGTTTCAGTTTCTCTTTCCTTTCCAGTCTTTTCCAAGAGCCCCCCCTCACCACCTATCTCATCAGTCCTCTGCTAGGTTTCCCTGGGGTCTTTGTTTCCTCTTTTAACCATACCCTATGACATATATCCCCTTTAATACATCTAGGTCTCCTTTCCCCTTTCTCACTTTCCTTCATACCATCACCTTAACCTTCACAGTATTAATTCAGGTTACTTCATTTTTTCATCTTAGTGTAAGCCTGTAATTGTGTTTAAATACCTGTACTATCCTCATCCGTATGAATAATAGTTTTCATTTCTACAGTAGTCCAACAAGGATGAAATCATTTCCAACTAATGCGCATTGGTGTTAAACCCACAAAACCACAAAAAGCCTTTCCCAAAATGAATACCACTTCCAAATCATTTTTGGAGAGAAAGTAGATGATTCCATTGATACGACCTGGATTCCTTGTAATGCTTTCTTGCACTTGCTATAGGCCCCATCCAAAGCTCATTCAGTATTAGTGGGTGTTTTCCATCACCATCAAAGGAGTTAAGATTGCTTTATATCTTGTTACAAGAAATTTTTTGTTTTCTCCTACATGAATGGTCTTGTTCTCACTAACTCCTACATATTTGTACAGGGTGTAGTATCCTCACAAGGGGTGTTACACGGTAACAAGAAGAATTTTATACATCAAATATACCTTCCTTAAAGCCCACTTATTGTTTTTGGAAAGTGCTCAGTTCCTTCAATTGTTTTCCTATCAATAAATGTTCACTGATGAATATGTTCTCCATGCTGGTGACAGATTTCACCTTTAGAGCAGACAAACAGAAAGGTGGTGAGACCGTGCAAACTCAACTGCTGCTAAGCTTTATGCTACCATGAATGAAAGGCATTTTGATGAGTGCCACAGTGTTCACTCCTGGCACCGAACAGCTCAGTAGCTGAGATTGTATGCAAACCAGCTGCTCTTCCAGGTGACATGTTCATTGTCCCTATAGGAACACTCTGCATCCAAATCCCACGCAAACATGCTGCTGGGAACAAAGCTGGCTTGTCTCCATAAAACATTCACAGTATTGAAACAGGAAGCTGATGCATTGTGTGCTATATTTTTTCCTTTACATTCCAGAAAAAAAGGATTAGAAAAGAAGGAAGATGTGAGCCATTAAGTCTACAGCACAATCATGTTGCGGTCAAGAACTGAGAACAAGAGCTGATCACCAGCTTCTTCAAGACCTGACAGTACATAGGGAAAAAAAAAAAAAAAAAAAAAAAGATCAATGGCTATGGACTGAGTCTTCATGGCCAGACCTCTATCTGCTATGTGTTTGGGCTACTCCAGTAAAATCAGGCCAGGCTTCTCATGTTCAGGCTCACTCCCAATCATTTTAGTGATTAACAAAGCACACAAGGCCACCACTTTCCCAGAGACCTAAAGTTGCCAGATACCTGAATCAGTCTGAAAGTCCTAGACTGAATATGTTCAATGGGAGCAGAAAATGACTCTCTGCTTTTTATGTACATTACCTGTTTTAATAAACAGAGTTCCTACAAAAGAATCCCTCTGTGTCACCAAAGAAAATCCATATACTCTTCTTCTAAGGTGACGTTGTTCATGAATGGCACCTGTGTGCGGTCAGGTTTTTCTGCCTGTTACAAAGAGCTCCTAAGCTACATATATTAAAAAGCAGTTTTAAAGTAAGAAAATAGCTTGAAAGGAGTGAAGGCTTAAACAGAACACTATCTAAAGAATCATTCATGCCAGCTCAACAGCTTTTATTACTCCTGGGTCTGCTTTCTTGCAGACTTGGAGGAATAGAAGATATGGATAATGGCCACTCATAGCTTATATTTTGCCCTCAGTCAAAAAACTTCTCTATCTGTTTTCCATTTTTCACCAAACAGCCAAGCTCCTTATGTGCTTGCTGAAGGCAACTGCCCACTTCTTACAGAAACCCTAAAAATAAGACGCAGTGGTGATGCAGTCATACATAAACAATAGCTTGTTTTACAGAAGAACTGCTTGTTATATACTGTTTATAAACCAATCCCAGGCGTCTTTTCTTACACATACATCTGCATATAGTTATCAGTTTTGGCAAGGACAGCACAGAGCATGGTAAATCAGAGGTTCACAGATTATCTTACTGAAATTTATAATTGCAAAGGGCTTTGACTGATAAAAAAGACTGAAGCAATGCTCCTGATATATAAGAAGTTTCATCCATTTTGAAGCATGCCAACTAGACTCCTGGGCTCTGCAGTCTCTCTCTTCAAAGAAAGTGTCTTCAACCTGCACACCAGCATGAGCATAGCATATTGTCACAGCCAAGCTTCAGTTCCAGAAGCCCAGGGAGGAGAATCTGAAAGGGAATAATGAAGTGACTTCACAGGTTTTCCTGGGACACTTTTCCACTAGTGAAGCACAGTGTGGGAAAGCAGAAAGAACTCTGATTAAAGATGTAACATTGCCATTAGACGACAAGGCAGATGAGAGATGACGTTACCATACATGACGCCACAAAAACAAGAGAGAAAGACAACTCTCTATCAGACCAGTGTGGATACGTACAAGCAGTAGGGGATAAGACCCAGCGTATGGGTTGAACAGATAAGATCAGCACACTGAACACAATATTCCCTAGATTCTTTGTTGACAGAAAGTTATTAGGTATGTTTACATGTAGTGTAAGGCCAGAAAAATGGTGTTGCTGCACTTTGTGAGGTGGAAGAATGGGAAACGGACTAAGATACTGGCCTCATTTCCTAAAGACAGAATTCCAGTATGGTCATATTATCCACATGTAAGTGTTCATCTCTTGTCCTCCTTTCATAATGTTTTCATCCAATGACTACATTCAGCCACATCTGGCAGGCAAACAGCCATCTCAAAGATAGAAAATTCCTATGCTATTCGTGCAAATAGAGGGCAGGCAGAAGACAGAGACCCTAGAAGATCATTTGCCTTGACCGTACCATCCACTGCAGTATGAATTCACCTTGTAGTAAATATCACATGGGAAAGAAAGAGGCCATATACATGATGCCAATGGCCTAAGAGCTTCCATCAGATACTGCCTATTCCTAAATACCAAAGTCAGCCTTTGGATTCAAACCCATCAGAAAGCAGGACATATACATTCAAAAAATCATGGCATAGGATAGCAATGTCTGTACATTAAGGATGGTTTACATTAAAGATGGCTTTGTTCGCATTTTCCTGAACCTCTCTATTCCTGAATGCCCTTCTTCCATCTAGAAATTATTCCTATTTTAGGACATTTGGGGACATTTTTTGAACTTCCTATGTTTGTTTGGATTTCTGGACCTCTGGCAGATGCAGTGAGACCTGGGTAGCAAAGCTGACAGACTTCTGCATATCACAGATATCCTCACTATATGGGCACACTCCACTATACAGCAAAGGTATCTGATCAGTAAGTACCTTGTGCAGGACACGTATCTGGCAGGTAGACCCCATTTTTCTGACCCGTATTGTAGATGCCTGAACAACTGTTTAATAATTGGTCTTCACACGCAGTAAAAGTCCCACATGTTCTGAAAACGTTGGCTTTGTCAAGCATGTGCAGAACATCCTGTGCATCCTGTACTTCCATGGGCTAATTCTGAAACCACAATATCCATATTACTACACACAGAAAACCTCAAGAGCAAATATGTAAGAGCTAAACATGTCTGGCAAAGAGATTCTGGAAGATTTTTAATTAATCTGAAACAAAAAAAAAAAACAAAAAAAAAACAAAAAAAACAAAAACAAAACAAACAAAAAAAAAAAAAACAATGTAGAGACTTAAGCAACAGATGAGTAGAGGCTGAAAGTGATGAAGGCAGAGATAAGGTGGCTGAGAGGCCTCTAGGAGTTGTGATGAGGACATTAAGAATCTGGGCCCAGCGATGCCAAAGGTTCAGAGCCATTCATGAGGAGACAGAATCACAGAATGGTTTGAGTTGGAAGGGACCTCAAAGACCACCCAGTTCCAACCTCCTGCCATGGGCAGGGACACCTCCCACCAGACCAGGTTGCCCAAAGCCCCATCCAGCCTGGCCTTGAGCACCTCCAGGGATGGGGCATCCACAGCTTCTCTGGGCAAGCTGTTCCAGTGCCTCACCACCCAGAAGTAAAGAATTTCTTCCTTATATCTAAGGATCAGCAACACAGGCAAAGAATTATTTTGGACAGAAGGATCTGGCCTACTGCCTGTTCTCCATTTCCTCCAGTGAAAAAGTTTTATGCAGCAATACAGCAACAAGGCATAATCAAAACAGTGCTGGGTGATATAAACCACCTCTGTAAGCCTTTTCAATAAAAGATTTGAGTTGCAGGGTCTCACAGAGCCTACTCACCACTCCGCTGGCATTACCACCTAGCAGCAGCATTCCCAGCCACCACCAGGCAAGCAAGCAAGCAAACAAACAAACAGCTGCCATGTTCTTTGCATTGTAGATGAACTCAGAAAAAAATACAGCTGCAATTAGTTGGCACGCAGCTGTCAAATTAAATCTTTTACTGCCCAGCTAGTAGAGCACAGAATTGTGGTTTACGCTGGATTTGAAGCAAGGGGCACCAAAGAAAGGGTTAACCCTACACCTGTGTGCATGTTCATAATGTGTATTTTTTCCTGAACACATTATTAGTCTGTTAGCTCATTTAGAGACCATAATGAAGTCATTATGATGCCACCAGTATATTTTGCCAGAAAGCTGGCAATCTTTAATCTGCTTCCTCTACAACATCTCACAAAGGAAGGGAGAAACCAAAACACTGATTTCAACTAACAATGCATTTATGTGCAGTGCTGGGTCCCAGCACATGCTGAGAAGAAAGTTCTTTTGTTTATTCCCCCCCTCCTTCCGACAGGCTTTACACAACAAGCAAAGCACAGAAGATTCCTCAATGCAGCACAAAGCCACTCCACCTTTTACATGCTTTTCATTTTCTCTGCACCTTCCTTTGACCTTTCCTTCAGATGAGGCAACCGAAGATTAAGTTGAAAATTCTTTGAAAAAAGCCGTGAGTAATGAGTTGATGCTCACATATGCAATCCCCATAACTGCACGCTGCCAGACTCATGCCTTCTTGGAGAGACAACAATATACACTTAGCAGGGATTTGTAGGCTAAGTGTGCTAGGAAACAATGGTTGGCATGTCAACAAAGAGGATTTTCTATAGGAGTCAGGGGCAGGTAGGAGATGTGGGTGAGGACAAAGACAAAGAGGAGCCAATCCACCCCAGGCCAGTTGCACACTCACCAGGGTATGTGCATTTACAAACAGGGGGGTAAAAAATACTTTTGTCAGTCCCTGCTCTTGTTCCCTATTAAATAAACCCCACTGATTTCAAGCTCACATGGATAGCATTCAAGGCAGGTGTCCATGGGAGCTAAACAAGCTGAGTTTTCCCAATTAGCAATAGCCAAGATGTGACTGGGTCAAGTGATGGGGAACAGCTGAGCCACATCTATCCATCCTGCCATGCATGAGGTAACATAAGGCTTGTATAAAAAGCAGAGAGGTGAGTAGGTCAAGAAGCTGAATCTAAGGGCAGGTAGCTACTATGAGTGTTGTCTTTTCTAAGGAGCCCGATCCAAATTCCAGTCAAGCCTCTTACTACTCTCATCATCTAAAAAGATATTTTAGGTGGGAGGTAATCTTACTCTTACCAACAAAATGCTGAAAAACAGCAATTCAATGACTTTGTCACAGTTAATTGCCAGGTGTTCGAGTCTCTTGTTTTCTGCTCACTGTCAAGTCCTCCTGAAGCTTCAATTCAAACTGCTCTCCTCAGACAACAGTAACTGAGTTACTAGATGATACCCCACAGGTGTAACTTCTCACAAAAGCTCCCATCAGCCACATCCAATGGCTGATAACAACACAGCAATGTTAGCATAAAGCTGGGGCACCAGCATACCTGAGACTGCCATCCTGTTTCAAGTGGCTAATGCCTGCAGTGCAGCTGATACCTTCCTGTGATGGAACCCTGTAAACCACTATTTCAAGACAATATCCTTGTGCTAAAGCACTGGCAGCACAGATGAATGCCAGCAGGGCTACTTGCTTTTGGTAGATGGTGCACAGCTGCCAACAGCTTGCTGGCACGCCACAGCGATCTGAGCATCCCCTCCCAGCATACTGCTGCATCACGGCCCTGAATTATGACTCTTTTGCTCTCCTCCAGTGCATTGACGGTGCACTGGTGAGAGGGTTATCAGTGGGTCCTAAACACTGATAAAAATGGAGATGCATGCTCATGCTGAGGGAGCAGAAAGCACTGAGGGGCCAGGGGGGCACAGTGAATAAGTGCAGATTGAAAAAGGAAGAGGCAATGAGTATATTGTGGGTTGCTTTTCAACAAAGCAAATTATTTATTTTCTCTAAATTTATATGTGCCACAGACTGCACAGCTAGGGGACTGTGCTCAGATAAGGAAGAAGAATAGACTTGGTGTTAAAACATGTGAGCAGAACCAGACAATGACTCTCGCAAGTGGCTCTGACCACCCAGCTCACTAGTGGGACCTTTGGGTGGGCTACGTGGAGCTATAGCCTCCCAGATAAAAGGGCACTCCAGTGTGGAGGAAAGGAGAAAGCCAAGAATGGGGTCATGTTCATCCTTGATCACTTGGGACACTCAGCACAGCGTGTGCGTGCTGTTCATATGGTAAAACCCTGGCATTTTGCCACTCCGTGTGGTCACATCTAGCTCTGAGAGGCCCTGACAGCTTGTGGGCTCCCCCATGCTGAGACCCCAGTGCCTGGGCATACAGGCTCCTCACAGAGAGCCTGGGGACAATTAGATGGCTCCGGGAGGTGGTCTTGAAAGCAAATTAACTGAGACTCAGAGGAACAGAGCTAAGTGCCTGGGCCCAAGCAACTGTGCAAAACATGAGCAGGACATCTGCACCCCCACCCTAGATGTTTTCTGTGCTGTGTGCTTTGAACATGGTCCCAGAGCCACTGACCAATACTGGAACTGTCAACGTGAGACAAAGAGGCCTCATCACCCACTCTGTGCTTAACAGCAGGGAGTGCTGAACTTAGCACTTACATGTGAGACGTAAGCAGTAGATCCATCCAGTGCACCCTGAAGTGATAGAGATACACCACACATCTTCCAAGGAGTCAGTGCAGGATGAAAAACAAAACAAAAACATGATTTTAACTAATAACACAAGGAGCTCTTGTGCAGATCTATCTTATGATCACACTGTCAAAACAGGGTAGCACTTTTTGGATGTCAAGGCTGACAACCAAGCAGCTGGAAGCTTTCAGGAAAACTCAAAACCTGCCAAATCAGCATTTTCAGGTGGGAATAGAAAGAGGGCATATCCAGGTTGGAAAAACAAAGCAAAAATAATAGCAGATGTATGACAGCCCTTTGGAGTACTGAAACTGGGACTGCTGTTGAGGAGCTTTGGCTGTGGCTGAGGAGGTGAGCTGCCCTGAGCCACAGCACAGGAGAGAGGCACAGCACCCTGTGCATGTACAATAGTCAGACAGTGGTGGAGTGCTGCCTCTCTTGTTACCAAAACCAAAGCAATAGATTTAGGTGCCTGAAGATCAGGAACATCAAGTTCTCTAGGATGAACGCCCTGTAGTTATCTCAGCCCACAGTTCTGGGGAACCACTTCCATGCTCTTCACTCCCGTGCCCCCCCGGCAGCACTCTCAAATGACACTACCTGCCATGGATTCTACAAGCAGTCAGACACCCAAATACTGAAGCGATACAATCAGCAGTCAAACGGGAAGAGTCTTAAAAGTGCAGGGAAATGAAGACAGACCTCCTGAGGCTCACGTTGATCCCCTTAATCCTAAATCAGCTTTCTGCTATTTATATATATTCATTACATTAATTATTATTTCCTAGCACTACTGATTAACAATAAAATTTGCACCAACTTCTTTCTAATCCTGTTAACCATGAAGCCAGTTATTACTCTAAACGCTTTTAAGTGCACTTACTTTTAATTTTATATAAGTTATGTATATATCCTATAGTATGAATATATACGATGTATATTAGACTTTAATTTTATATCTATATACAGCTCTTTCATTCAAGATTGTGTGAGTGCATGACTTAGCCAAATGTCTTAGTTACTGTGTCATCTGTAACATTTCTAATGCTATTATCTCCTAGGCTTGATACCAGGTGAGTATATGTGTACTCTATACATGTATATGTGTACTCATGCAGTAGCACAAACATACAGGAAAGAGTTATCTGTACACCAAGACTGTGTATGTTGAAAAGATCAAACTTCAGTCTTCTCCTGCAGCAAACTTGGCTAAGAATATTCTACATTTAAAAAGAAATCAGAAATGCTGCTTGAAGAATTACTGAAATGTCAAGCAGCATATGAAAGGACTCTGTTTTCATGTCATCTCCATGCCCTAACTCCTTTCACATCCCTCAGGATTATCATTTTTTAAATTGCATTTAAAAAATAAAATAAAATAAAATAAGCTCAGTCATCTCAAGTGGATAATTTAAATGCCAAGTTCCTGCCTGGATTCACATTTTCTAGCTCAGTATTAAATCATTGAAAACAGATTGAATGGGGTGCCCTGTTTGGCAATCGTTGCTGTTCACCTACCAACAGAACTCCAGTGTGGTCCTCTTCTGCAGGCATTTACCCATTGCTTTGACAGGGACTACTCAGGAGAGGAAGAACTTTTCAGGCCTGCTGTGTTTCCTTTTGTCTCGTCCTGCTATTAAATCTCTCTGGAAAAGAAACATCGGCATTCTGGAAGCTGATACTGTAGAAAATTCTGTGGTCCTTTGGACCCCATAAGTGCCAATTCATGTTTTGCTTACAGAAGCAAGAAAATGTCTTTTTCCTCTCAAATAGCATAATAATTTCTTTCTCCTTTTTGTGCACAGGACATTAAACAGTTGGACTTGTTTGTCATACAAGATCAAATTAAAGAGAGCATGACAAGTTAGTGTGTGACTTCTCTAAAGAATAAGAAAGAACTTGTGCTCACGTTCTTGGCAGCACCACCCACTTGTCTACCCTGGAAGGTCCAAGTGCCATTTCCCAAGGTGAGGACACCCTGGAAGGTCCAAGTGACATTTCCCAAGGTCAGAGTAGCTCACAGGTGCTCTCCAGTCCTGGGAATGGAGACGTGATTTGCCTCACTGTTAACCACAGCTAACCATGGCCATGCATTTCAAGGGTGGAAAAGTACTACACCAGCATTCCTGTGTTTCCTTGTTCCCACATCTCTGAGCGTCCTCCCACACCACACTCTCTGCAAGCTGGATCCACTTGTAGTTTCCTCTGTTTGGAATTGGAAAGCAAATATTCCCCTTGGTCTGCTCCCAGCATAACCACTACCAGCTCCAAAGTCCTAGTTAACTTCTGCTGCTCAGTCGAAGCAGGATGTTCTTCCAAACATGCAGCAGCTGATCCAGGGGGCACAGCATATCCTGCTGAAGAGGAGAAAAACAGATGCCAGAGTTTCAGCTGCATCAATAGAGGTACTTGTGGTTGCAATGCTATTGCAAGCCTTCCAGGTTCAAGCATTTCCACAGCGGGCTCGTAGTGCCTGGGCAAGCCTCAGCACCTTGAAGAACCATGGCTAGCTGCACCCTGAAGTCCAGCAGCATCCCAGCTCCATGCCCTTGTTATTTGGAGCTCCACAAGGCATTTCCCAGCACTCTGACCCACTGCCCCATCTGTCTCCCAGGAAGACTTTTATGACCTGCCCCAGATGTAGGAAAAGAGAAAGGTTGGAGGGAGACAGAGATGGCAAAGAAAAGAGCAGGTATTAATATCCTTGGTGATGTCTGCACTTTATTTTCCCTTTTAATTTACAGCTTGGCACTTCAGCTGCAGTTGCTGTTTCCCAGATTGCACCTGGTTTGGGAGTTAAAAAAGAATATACTTTTGGTTTGTATTGGCCCGTAGGTCAGACTTGCTTGCTCCGAAGTTTGTACTAGTTATGTATGTACATGTGAGTTTAATAAAGTTTGTTGTCTGTTTAAGCTCTGTTGTTGTCTACTCAATTGTAGGGAAGTGGGAAGCTGTCACTATGCCAGAATTTTTCTTATTGAAGTCTAACAAAACAGTGAGCAATCTAGACAAACCAATAATATGGCACCCTGTGTCCCCAAACCAGCACGCACTAAGAGCTTCATTAAAATTGATCTTGAATTCAGCAAGTAAATCAACACTCACCCAAGACAATACATTAAATTAATCAGGCACAAAATACCCCATACAGATCAGCAGGCCAAATGTTTTTCAAAAATAAGCACAACTGCAACTTTCAGTTCCTGGTCCATATCAAAGTACCATGATGTTTCACCACAAAGCAGCACATATAATTAGCAATCAATTACCCATTAAAATTGCCCCATGAAGCAAGCATGTGAGCACATACAACATCTCTAATTCCCTTTGGCTCACTGGGCTCTGGCCTGATTTCATTATAACAGCACTTCTGGGGTGTGCGAGAAGGCAAAAGAATTGGTCCGGGCCCAGGACCCACTTCCTTGGCTGGGAGACTTTGTGGTGGGCACAGCCAGCCATGGCCGCGAGCGCTGGCTCCCTTAATGCTCCTGGGGGCTAAGCCCTCCCTCCTGCCAGCCTCTACCGTCGGCGAAACTGCCTCTTCTGCACAGGCCTCAGATTTCCTAGGTGCAGCTCCAAAGGCTGTGTTAGAAAGAGAGAGGACAGCATGGCTGCCCTCAAACTGGCCCAGCCTACTGGTGCCTGTGGCACTGGGGTAAGGCCCAGCTCCTCCTGGCTGGTAGATGCCCGGTCTCCCAGACCTCAGTGCCATCCACACCACCATGCGGCCCCACAGCTGCATTGCCCAGCAAATCCTTCCACAAGGAAGGGGATTAGTGCATTTGCAAGCCTTTGAAGGGCAAGCGAGGGCACCTATGCCACATGAGAGCCCCATCCTCTGCCATTATTCCCAGTATGCTCCTTCTCCTGCCTGCTGGAACATGACCCTCAATCAGCATCCCTCATGGGCAGCCTAACACTTGATTTTCCAACACCAGGTGGGGTGTCCTATTTCTAATGTAAGATTTCCAGGACAGACCCATGCTACATACCCTATTCCTGTGGTGCCCATGGCTTTTATCAACAAAGGGATCCTCTTTGTGGGGAAACCCCAGGGGAAAAAAAAAAAAAAAAAGCTTCCTATAATCCCTGCAGAAATGAATTAACCAAGTGACACACAGAAGGGCTGTAAAATGCACACACATAAAATAGCCTGATCGCTACAAAAACAAACAAGCAGTGTTCCTCAGGGATTAAGTGTACTGTAGGGACCCATTTCTGAAAAATTGTACCAAAAAATGAATCAATAACTATGAATGAAGACTGTGGACATCCTTCTTTGCAAAACATGTAATCTTAAGAAGTGTTGCTGCTCCTTGGCATGGCCCATCAAGTGGGGGTGAGAAGGGTTCACCTGCTACTGGGGGCTGAGCTTGTGGGTTTGGAGTCAGTGCAGGCAGCTCTGCAGAGCATTAGGCTGTGCAGGTGAGCCCCAAGGTGCAAGGAAGCCTGCTCAGACCAAGGGCTGGTAACATGGGCTGAAACACAGCCACCCAGGGAACAGGGAGCATTCAGGAAAGGGAACTCAGCAAGGTGACTCATGGTCTCATTTTATGCCACTGGCTTTTAGATAGACACCATAGACACCAAAAAAAAAAAAAAAAAAAAAAAAAAAAGAGAGAGAGATTTATATATTGGCACCTCATTTGCTAGGAGAACAGCCTAGGAATATTTATGATTAAAAGGAGTGATTGAGCAGTGACATTCAGTGTTTCCATTTTTTAACAATTTCTGTTGTTTTTTTTTTTTTTTTCTCCTTTTTTTCTTTGTGGTCTTTGTAAAAACATCAGAATAATAGCAATTTATTAAGAACTGGCATTCACTCAAAATAGTTTCCCTTAATGTGAATGCTCTTACTGACATTGTAAAATTTATTTACAGTTTCTCTTTTTTCTTCTGTTCATTGTTTGGATGTACCATAGGACACCAATAAAAAAGGTTATTTATGCTAAACAGATGTACTGTGAAAAGCCAGATGCAACATGGATGATAACCAGCAGCTGAGCAGGCCCTGGCAGATAAACTGCCTTTGACTATGGGTTTCCTTCATACCCACCACTGTTGCAGCAGCTTCTCTGTCACTTACACGGAGGTAACCCAACCCACTGACTTCCAAAGTCTAAGGAATAAACAAAGTGAGCATCACCTCCAAAGTGCTGTGATTTCTGAGCCTCCTCATGCCTCCTAATGCCTTTATGATCTGGTAAAAAGAAAAAAAAAAAAAAGTGTTTAATACAAAGCAACATGAACACCCTAAGATAGTCTACAGAAAGCTGAAGTGCTGGATTTACCTCAGACATATTCATCTCCAGAGCTGGTCCCTCTGGGCCAGATGGAGAGTGCCCTGACAGTGCCCAATGCCTGTAGACACAGCAAACACATCATCTTTTCCTATTCAGAAATTGTGAAACAAACACAAGCAGCGTTCTCACATCAAGATGCACTCAAACTGCAACCCATGGTGCCTCAGGTGGACGCAGGCCCAAACTACAGTGCTTAAGATCAAGCAAGGGACAAACACATGAAACCACACAGTGCTCAAGGCTGCCAGACACCAGTTCCCTGTGCTGTCAGTGAAGAAGGATGCAGGAGGCACGCTACAGGTGTGCTGTGCTGGCTTCACAATTTCTTCTCCCCTTTGACTGCCTTGGGAACCAGGGCCTGGAGAGTAGGTGGTCTGAACCATGCATCACTCTCTTGGCCAAAGACATCAAAGTAGGCAAGCAGGATACAGCTGGATACTCCTACTTTCTCCTGAATATGAGTGGTTCCTCTGGCTCTCCCCACAATTCATTCCATTGACATTGTTCAGTTCTCATCCTATAAAGCATTCATTTAACTTAGAGGGGAAGAAAAAGTCAATTAAAAGGAAAAAAAAAAAAAAGTGCAACAATGAATTTTTAACATATTGTCCCAAACAGAAAGCTGGACCAGGTGCAGGCTCGTGATTAGGATCAAGTGATGGGAAGAGATCCAAAGTGTTCAGCTGAGCTGATTGCAGAGGCCTGGCTTTGAAGGCAGTGTACAATAAAGCAACTCATTAACAGCTGGACTTTCACCTTCCTGGCAATAGATGAGTCATGCATTTGAGAAGGTCAGTGCCTTGGATTTTAAGAATGGAAGAGAAGATCAGGATCATTTAGTCTGTGTTACACAGGACACAGAATTTTCTTTGAGCATTAAGGTAGCATGAGGCTAATACTTCTGTCTTGTATACTAGTGATTTAGTACTAGCACTGGCCAGAAGGGAACTGCTGACCCAACCAGCAGCTAAGTGTATCAACAACGGTAACAACAGCACTTTGCTAAGATCTGGGTATTTGTTGCTTTTCTTATGTTTGTCACTTTTTTCATCTGCGGCCAAGCTTTCCAGTTCGTAAAAGAGATTCCATAAGAGCAATCTGATCCCTTGTTTACAGGATAGTCCCTGTCTTTGCATTATCCCTAAAGCCCCAGATCAGCAATGCAATTAACCTTCTGAGAAATGCTCTCAAAAGCACAAGTAGTCTCACTCTTTTTCAGCACATCACTTGCTGTCAAAGCATCAACAAAGCAAGAGAAACAGTTCTTTACGGTACAAGGTAATTTGAGCCTATTAGGGGAGCAGCCACAAGAACATTTTGACTGCTATTTTCAAAACACAGGGAAGCAACTGCTTCATTGCATGATTGGACCAGGCAACAGAACCCCACTGCTGTAAAACTGGGCCATCTTGAGAGCTTCACCCTGTGTCTGATGGGGAATGTAATGAATGCATTTGGCTTTTGAGGGAGACACTCGTAAAAAACAAGAATTCTAGTGTATGGCAATATGTTTGACACGTGAGATGCACTAGAGAGAAGAATGAGGGGGTTGTTGGGAATACCAGAGTAAAGTGGGGGAAAAAAAAAGCTCCAAAATAAGCTGTGGAACATTTCTATATCCTACCTTGCCAGCAAGCACCAGCCTGCTCTCAGAACAGAACTGGTTTTAAATGTGTTAGCACGTTGCTTGGGCAGAAATGGTTGATAAATCTTGAAGCCAATTAAGGGGAAAAAAATAGATAGGACCAAACAGTGCTAGGGCCTTCCTCTCCACAGGAAAGAAAGAAGCATCCAGAGAAGCTTCCAAATAATACATTTAATATTCACATACCTCTTCCGCCCACTCAGTGTGGGTGCACTGGAATGACTTTGCTAGCTTCTATTATTTCTCTTGCAAGAAAGATCCTTGTAAATGAAAGAGAGTGTCCAGGTGACAGAGTCCATATATTCACAGCTTTGTATCTTCTCCTTCAAAAAGCTTTGGAGAGAGAAAATGCAGATCAGCCTCCAAGTTGCATCTTCTTTCCTGAAGTAGTCTTTTGGCCCTTTTTCTCAATACTAGGTTTGGAAGACATCTCTACCCCCTTGAGAGAGAAAAGAAAACCATAGGCTTTCCCAGAATAACCACATATACACAAGCTTCCCTTCCCTAGAGGAGAAGGAGAAGGACTCAAAACCTCTAAGATTGTTTTAGAACTTTTATGGCACTTAGCCAGAAATTTCAAGAAGAGTTCATGTGGCCATAAATCAACTGAACTGGTCAATGTGCAGAGACAACTGACCAAAAGACTCACCCAATGCTAGATGATTCACATTTCTGAGAAAGCCAGGAAACTAAAGATTTTGCCTTAAAAAGCAATGGGTTCCTTAACATTTCTTACAGTCATAACATTCTGCATGAACTTTCATGATTACAGGGACCAGCATAGCTGTATTAACGAAGAAGCTACTTTGAAGTGTATGTAGATATTTCTTTCAGTGCTGGCAAAATGACAAGTACACACCAGGTGACCAAAACCTCAACAACCTACACACTTAGCCAAAAAAAACTTGCACAAATATTCTCATAAACTCTTCCGCTCTGCTAAAAGATAAAGACTAGAATCTTTTTGTCTGGTATATCTCCTATTCCCATGTATTTTTATGTCAGGAAACTCTATATTTGTCTCCTTTCAAAATGAGTTCCTTTTCTCATGACTATGAAGGCCATTTTTCTGAGGCAGAACTAATGATTCTGCTTGTCTCAATTTATATTTTAATTGTAATTAACGTTTAGAGTAAGCAAGGCTCTTCTGAAAAATCAGTAGTCTTGAAGACATATACACTCCAGATGGATGTACAAAGGGATTTTGTGGAAGTGATATCTTATCCCGTTTATTTTTAAGGAATAAATATAAATATCAGCAGCAAGTACTAGGGACTTTTAAACATGCTGAAGTATTCTGTATTCTGATTAGATTCTTCACTGCTTGTAGAAATGCTGTGAATTGGGAAGAGGGGACTTTCACAGTGAGAGTCAAAATGTGCTTGGCTGCTCTTAGATGGCAGACTGTTATCCTTGACTCTGCTGTCCTTGTGTAGAGTACCTAGTGCTGTATTTTAAACATTTTTGAGGAAAACATCCTTATGCTCCCCTCTCTATTCAGCAGAGTGTCAGACTCAAGTTTCCAGATAATGTACAGAAATCAATCACTTATAACATCAGTGGCCCAGAGACTAAAACAGCTTTTACTTCAGTTTTAACTAGGAAAGACAGGTGTTGGTAAATGTCTGTCGTGGTTCCGCTCGAGTGGGCAGCCGAGCTCCACCACAGCCGCTCTCTCACTCCCCCTCCTCAAAGAGGAATGGGGAGAAAATATGTGAAAAGGGGCTCAAGGGTTGAGATAAGGACGAGAAAATCACGCAATAATTATTATAACGGGCAAAACAGACTCGGCATAAGGAGTTAGTAAGATTTATTGCCTATTACTAACAAGTGAGAGAAGTGAGAAAACAAAGGAAAAAGCAAACCAAAAGCACCTGCCCCCCCATCCACCCTCTTCCACCTCCTCCCCCCAAGCAGCGCAGGGGAACGGGGGAATGGGGGTTATGGTCAGTCTACAGCACTTCTTCTCTGCCGCTCCTTCTCGGTCACTCTCGTCCCCTGTGCTGTGGGGTCCCACCCACGGGATGCAGTCCTTGATGAACTGATCCGGCGTGGGCTTCCCACAGGCAGCAGCTCTTTCAGAACTGCTCCAGATATGGGTGCGTACCACGGGGTCCATCCCTCAGGAGAAAACTGCTCCAACCTGTCTCCCCTACGGGCAGCAGCTCCTGCCAGGTCACCTGCTCCTGCGTGGGCTCCTCTCCACGGGCTACAGGTCCGGCCCGGAATCTGCTCCGGCAGGGGTCTTCCACAGGCGGCAGCCTCCGTCGGTGCAGGGCCACCTGCTCCACCGTGGTCTCCTCCACGGGCTGCAGCGTGGAACCCTGCTCCACCGTGGTACTCCATGGGCTGCAGGGGGACATCCTGCTTCACCATGGTCCTCACCACAGGCCGCAGGGGACTTCTGCTCCGGCGCCTGGAGCACCTCTCCCCCTCCTTCTACACTGACCTTGGCACCTGCAGGCTGTTTCTCACTCCCGGCTGCTGTCTGGTGCAGCGTTTTTTTCCCTGTCTTAAATATGCTCTCACAGAGGCGCAAACAACATCACTTATTGGCTCAGATCTGGAAAACAATGGGGCCCTTCCCAAACATGGGGCAGCTTCTAGATCTTTCTCACAGAAACCACCCCTATGGCTCCCTGCTACCAAAACCTTGCCACGTAAACCCACTACAATGTCCTAGGTAGATCTCCCTTGAAGAAGTGGCCGAATTATTTAAGCAATCAAAGATATCGGCTAGCTCAATGTCACATCTCAGTAGTGTAACTCACACAATCCTGCAACTGGAGATGCTCATGGAGTCTGTAAGGCACTCTCTGTTTGGTGGCCCCATGGTAAAATGATGTGAACAGGAGATGTGCACTAAACAGCAGAGTTCAGGCCCACACTGTATGACAGATGACCACAATGTGCATGAAAGTAGCTCAGGCTTAATGTCTGGGCATTACCTCCTTCTGAGGTATTCTGTTTTTTGGTAGACCAATACCTGGATCATCCTGGTTTACAGCAAATGAAATGCCTTCAAAGAAGCTACTATTGGTCCTTCCTGGGTTCTGCCTTACCTAAAAATCAAAACACTGAAGACATCCATCTATGAAAGCTGTATCCTCCACTGGGTCATCAAAGCATACCTTGAGCACAATTTTTGGCAGCTGGGTTGTATCATAACACAAAACTTTACCTTACAGGCAGATAAACTGACCAGTTTGTAGACAGATTGCTAGTAGATTGACAATTTTAGGGCTTCATGCAGTGATGATGCAGGACTTTGTAAGATAACTTGAATGCCTCTATTTATTTTAAACATCCTATTGAACCTCTGGTTATAATGCTTAGGAAACAGCAATGCAAACACATAGGTAAAGAAGCAAGGAGTTTTACAAAGTCACACATCAGAAACTGAAACTTCAAAGATCAGCTTCAGAAGAGCCATGTTGATTTATAGGAGATGGCCCACATGTATCTAATGCAATCTACCGTCCAGGAAAGACATCTCGTATAAGGTAGTTGCCCAAGACAACAGAGCACTCAGAGTCAGTGACCATACAGGGCGCTCCCAGTTCCAATATTCCAAAATTCCTTGAAGCTCCATGAAAGACCTGGGGCAGAAAGCTTAAACTTTTGCAAAAAAAAGTTCATGCTCAGCTGGTGACTATAGTAGATAGACACTTTGGAGTGTTTTTATTTTTAAATGTTGCCCTCCACCACCATGAAGCTAACCAGTTTGTAGGAATCAACAAGTCAGAGTAGGCATCTCTTGCTCCATGAACAATGTGGTTAGCTCTGCATTACAAGGTTTCACCAGTGCTTTTTAACTACTGTGTGCTTTTCTAAATTGAAGACCAGACACACTGGTCAGCAAAATGAAAAGACAGAGCCCCAGGCAGCATTCAGTTCATAAGTACCTGCCAATTTGTTTTGCAATTGCACTGTTATTTAAAAATGACAGTGTTGAATTAAAAAAAGTTTCAGCTGGGTATGGAACTTTGCAGCTCCATGGCAGATCTGCCAGGGCTCTCTATCTGCCAGCCCATAAAACATTTTGTGATTGAACATGCCAATCTAAATTAACTGGATTTAAGGTCAAGTGGCATTCACAGCTGAATGTGGTGCAGAAACCCTGAGAAGGAATAGCAGCAATATCCCCTATACCTGTAAAGCATACTGAAAATAAAGAAATAAAAATTCAAAAAAAAAGAAAAAATTCACTCGCTGTTCTCATGTTCTTTTTTATGAGGTTGAGCAATATTTATTTGAAAACTGTAAAACCACAAGTACTTGGCATCTGCCCCCTTCGATCGCAGCATAGTTTAATGTAGGGCAGGGGCATCATTTAGCTGCTTTTAGCAAAGTTAAAATTGGCCCTTTGAATCATTACATTTTTTCTCTGAAACCCATCTGTACATGGATATGCTGAGCCACCACTTTATATATAAATATATATATATACACCTTCTCACATTTTTTCCTTGGCTTTCCAATATTGAGGAGAGCCAACTGAAGCCAATAGACCAACCATTGGCAAAAATGACTGAAATGTCATCAGCATACAACGTGGCCACAGATGTATCCCTTTGCTTCCTTCTACCTTAGTTTGCAAAAATGTCTGCTTGCCATCCAGCTCAAACACAGGTACTGAAGCTTGATTAATATCTTTTTAATAGATTGAGATCGTCATATAAACAGTGCTTATAAAAGGTCTGATGTGGAGATTCATCATTATTTTATCAGGCCAAGTCCTGACATCATTGCAGTTTTCCACTGAGGGAAGAAAATGATCTTGGCTTCAACAGCAGTTTTGCTTCATTAAGGTCTGAACCAAAACACACTGAGGCAGGACTTCAGGATCTGTCCAGAGATGATTTAGTCTTAGGACAGACAAGTTGTACTAATGAATGTCACCACAAAATAGCTTTGTTTCAATTTCATCTATCTGCCACATCTAGGCTACCCTATTGCAGGTTGGCCAGCCTGCACAGCTATAAACAGTGAGGTGGCCTGCTCTTTTGTTCAAAGGAAAGGCTTTGTTAATGATTGGATCTAGAAACAGATGATCACTCGACTCATAGCTGCTTGGTGCTTCTCCTCTTAAAAAAATATCCTGGGCTATGGATGATCTCAGTGTAAAGAGCTCTTCCCACCTGGGTCTTCACTCTCTTCACAGCTTCCAGCAGGGCAAAGGGTATGACCAGAGTGCATTTGTATTTTAGCGAGTACCAGCTCCTGAATGGTTCTGTTCTCAAGAAAGTCATTTCGTCTAAGGAATGACCTTCAACAAACGAATGCCATTTAATCTAAGTAGGTCGCTTTGTCAGCAATGCTACAGTTTTAATGGAAATGTTTCCATTTCAAGACAAATGTTCCATACCCTGATGGTTGTGGTACTGTGTTTGGCACATGGAGTCCTAAATTCAAGTCACCCAGATTGAAGCGCAGTAAAGGTCTGGAATGAAAAACGTCAGCGCTGCTTCAGGCAAAGCAGGGACTTGAAACCAGATTTCCTGCATGCCAAGCCAGTAACTCAACCATCAGGCTTTGGATCACACAGGTCTTGTCCATGGGCCAGCCAACCCTGAAAGCAACTGTGGGAAGAAACTTCTAGTCCTGTTCTAATCACTGCAACTGGAAGCAAAACGACTTTGGATTTCATGATATCTGGCTCTACAACCTTGTCTCCTTATGAGCTATTCCAATACAAGCTTGTTCAGTTGAGGGCCTGGATCAATTACGTGCTTTCTCCCTCGAATCCTGACAGAGATGAGGAATATTAGTACTATTTTTTTCTTGTCTTATAACATGTTTGCTGCATGCTTCCATCAGATTAATTTAGACTACCCAGGTAGAAACAAGATTTTTATTGTTGTTGTTGTTAGAGCTGGTCAACCAAATCAATGAATTTCAGTTATATCGCAACTATTTCAGTATGATGGAAATTTACTAGTTTTCAAATATTTCAAAAACACACGATAAAATCCATTAATATTGGAACACCTGGAATTGGAAAAACACAGCCATTAGAAACAACAAAGATGAATTCTTGTAGACACAGGTCTATGGGTTCCATGTTTGTGCTTTCTAGTAGAAAGTAGATCCTGCATGGAATGAAGAGAAAATCATCCCTGTTTCTGGGTGACTCATGTTTTGAAGTGCTTCCATCCTAAGTCCCTTTGTCCTTCTGGCCGAAGAATTAGTCAGAGTGACGCACAAATTTATCACTTCTAGTTGCATTGCAACAGTCCAGTGCATCTATTTTGGAATAGGAGAGATCATGAAAGTCACACAGATGATCTCTTGCATGAGATTTCCAGGTACCAATAAATTAGAGAGGCCAACACTTCCACTGCATACAGATCTTAGCAACAAAAGTGAAGCTAGTTTTCACATATTTCTTTTTCACTTTTCCACTGTATGCATTTGTTTATGTACACGTCCCTTTAAGAACTGAATTTTGAAAGCATGAGATACTCACATTCATACATAGTTAGTGTCAACTGAGCATATTTAACACTACTAAAATTGTCAATGTCTCAATAACAAAGGCCTAAAATAAAGTACATGAAACTCAAGCAAAAGAATAAAGAGTTTAGTTTATTGCAAGCAATATCCATTTTTAACAGCAAACCCTGATCATAAGAATAAATATTTATCTCCTGAGATATTTTGCGTCACTGGATAAGCAGAAATATCCCTTTGCTATCTAAGAATGAATAGCATTAGGTGAGCTGCTATATTGTTAGTCATCTTCTGTGATATGTTGAATGGGACAGATGGATCGATATTTTGTGCATGAGGGAGTGTCACTACTCATTTATTTCCTGTTTATCTGCCAGACCAGCTAAACCACCAGCTAATACACAAAAGAAACAAGACAGTATAAATGGCTGACAAACTGGCTGGCTAATGAAAACCAAGCACTACTTCACCCAACCTCACAACAACCCCTACACAGCAGCACTGGGGGTGCTTTGATTTGGCCCACTGCGATACAGGGAACATGCCAAAGCCAACTTGGTTCTTGCTTGCCACAAGCTCCCTGTACAAGGTGGTAGTCAAGGGGAAGTGGACAGTGCTGTTAGCAGTATATTGATGGATCCTTTCTTCTGTTGATTCTGCAAGGTGAGTCACCAGAGATTCCAAATCCCACCTACAATCTCATTAAAGCTCTGCAGCGTGGTAGTCAAACAGTGCCACTTTGGAAATGAAAATGAAGACCCTGGAACTTCAAACTTATCTGGATATGGAAGACAAAGTTACCACGTTTACTGAGCCAGTGTGATCCACTTCGCTTTAAGCCCTACCTCTCCTTGAGTCCGTAGTCATAAGCTTGGGAAATAGGAGTGGGCCTCTTGTCCAGCTGGACTTGTCGTGATCTCCATGGAATCACCCCATCCAGTTGATAATACATACCCAGAGTTACCCCCAGGCTTTTGAAAATGTCTGTCCTTCCCCTAAGGTTGTGAACAGGACTCCTCAATGCTGAAAGGTTCACAAATTGCCTGGGCTTTTCTCACACAAAATGGGGTTATTGAGCTATTCCCAATGGCTCTACTAAACCTGTACTACTATCCATACTGGTAGTACTAGCCTGTATCTGTACTGCTAGCCATATTCTCAGTGACAGAAGGCAGCACCGGGACCACCTGATAGTCTCAGAGAGATCTAAGGCTGGGTTGGCCCACATGCCTCTACATCCATGTTAGAAGATAGTACAGTGGTCTTGTTTTTCCTCCACTGGCTGACCTTCTCAATTTCAGAGGTCAGTTGCCTCCCCACACTCTCTGCTGCATGTAGGCCCACATACCATACTGCTACCATGAGAAGATATTCAGTGACACGTCCAAAATATCAGCAGGCAGCACAGACAAACAATCAAGCAAAATATTTTCTCTCCCACGCTAGGCTCCTACCCCGTCAGAGGCAGCTTCCAGGCCACCCACCTACTTCAGGTTCTCCCGCCTGTCCCTTGCATCCTGCATGTCCCTCTTGTCACCCATTCCTGTTCCTCTCTCTCAGTCCTATCCAGCAAATACCTAACAAATTCTTGTCAGTGCTGGATAGTTGCACAGAGCTGATTGGCAACTGGCAGGTATTGAAGAGAGACAGCTGCAATGGAAAGAAACATTAAGTCCATTAACAAAAAAAAAAAAAAAAAAGTCATAGTGATTACAAAATTTAAGGCTACTCCAACATACCCAGGCTATCGCAACATACCTGGTCTGCTTTTACAATGAGAAGCTCTGGTATCAGGAGAAAAAAGGCACCAGAAATTGAAAGGGTGGCCAGCAGCCAAGTAAGAATATACAGACACTTAACACTTCTCTGTTAACAGCAAGGGCAGCAAAACTATAAAAGAGTTATTGCTAGTTCAGTGGGTTTACAGCACAGAGAAAGCTGTTGCTTTTCTGTCAGGATAGCTGTAAACAAAAAGCCCTTGAACAAAGGAAAGAGACAGAGCGATGCATGCATTTTCCTGAGGTGGCAGCAGCACATCTGTAGGGCTGGGCCAGGACATCCACCACCTTAACTCAGAGGGCATCCACCCTCCTGGGCAGGGAGAAGGGCAAGTGCCAGAGCAAACCCAACAGCACTGCTCTGCAGGGAAGGCAAGGAAGGTAGCCAGTGGTCTGAGTGGGAAGGAAACCAAGGAAAGTCAGCTCCTCAGATGCAGGAGACACAGAAAAGCTTGAGGATGCCAACACAGATGAGGTGGTGATGAAGGGGAGAGGGGGCGGGAGGAGGGAAGACTCAGCCCAGAAACAAGATCTCCACAGCTGGCCAAGACACTGATCCCAGCCACATGATGTCTGTGTGGGAAGAAGGAGCAGGAAACAGGGAAAAGGATGGTCCCAAAAATACCTTGGGGGGACATGAACAGGAACAGGCACCAAGATGTAAACTCAGGTGTGCATCTCCAGCTGGTCTGGTAACACTTTGTGCACACCCACCAAGCTTCCTCCACAGCCAGCACAGGTCAGTTAGCCCCATATCCACCAGGGTACAGGGAAACCACCCCCTATTTATCAGGGCAAGAAAGCACACACGGGCAGGGCTTGATAAGTTGTTCTACTTTCGTAGAACTTAAGTAATTAATTTGTCTTTGTCTCTATATTGTGAGTTGAATTACCCATAACAGGTTTCATCAAAGGGGTGTAGCATCCCAGAGAAAACAAGACTGACTCTGGATTCTTCAGCTACAGTCAGACAGGACTAAAAATGTTAAATAACAAACAAACAAGCAAGGAAACAAACAAACAAACAGAAAGGTCCTTAAAGTTTTTTGGTTGCTTTAAGAGTCCTGGAAAAAATAGAAGATAATTCAAGGAAGGAAAAGAAAGTTTATAAACCATTGAAAGTAAAAAGCCAGGCAAATAGTACATGAATACCAAGCCAGAGTGGGACTCACGTCTAGAAAGCAAGCTACGATTTAATTATTTGCTGTTACTATAATTTGAGCTGACTTTAGTAGGCAGATGACCTCTCTATAGTGTTTGTCATATCCTTGCAATCTCCCAGTTAGCTGCTGCTGCCAATATCTAGCCCAGGTGGCTAAAAGCATAAATCAGCTCTTGACTTAATCACTAATTATTTGAAAACCTGTTGTATTAAAACTGTATGTGCAGAGACTTTGTAACTAAATAACATCAACAAAAAAGGTCTGGGATACTTCTAACCATTTTGTTGTGCTTCCAGGTTAGAGAGAGAGAGAGAAAGAGAGCAAAAAAAAAAAAAAAAAAAAAAAAAAAGGAGGGGGAATTAAAAACTAACATTAGTCCAAACCCTTAGAGAGCAACATGTAACAGCTTGAGACAAGAAAAGCATGCAGAACTTGGCACTGAGCATTGTGCTACAAAACAAGGAACATACACTTGAACACATTTCCAGATCTCCATGCAAGAAAAATACCTATTGCCCAGAGTGGGTTAGCTGAAAGGTTCCCAGACTGCAAGACACATTTCCCAGAGAAAGCCTTTAGCCAACACCCAACTCTTGAAAATGCAAGAGGTAACCCTGGAAGCAGATCCCACTCACAACGTTGTGGCAGGAATGGCACCTAAATGCTCACAGACCATGTCAGAGGCAATATAGCAGAAAGCAAGTCTGCTTTGAGAAGATAGATGCACTTACTCCCGTGATAAATGCATCCAGGACCTCGAAGAAATAGACAAATGAATACTTACATATTAGTTAAATACTTATTTATTAGTTCCAGTGTTTCCTTCTGTCCTTTTTGACCACTGCTAATTGAGATTCAACCCTGCTGCTCATGGCCACTGTGAATCTGTTCACAGCTTTGTCACCAAAGGAAGCACCTGGGCCAGTCTCACCCAAATCTCAGGCTACCACCCACCCGGGTCAATAAGGAAGAGCAACTTTTCTAAGCCCTATGATTCAGTCACTCTGATTTATGGTCCTAACAACAACACAAGAAAGCGTTTTTTTTCCTTCCCCATTTCTAGCCCATCTTAGCTTTTGAATACAGGCCTTACTGAGAGGCAAATCCCACATATTTCTGAGGCCTCACAAGCGGTTTCTTGCCTTCTGTAAGGAATAATGCTGATATCCTTGAGCTCCATGTCAGAAAAATGAAACATTTGGGTCATTAGCAGATAATATAACAAGTTATGTGGTAGCAACAGACATCTTAATTATGGATGCAAAACCACCACTGAGAATTTGTGGGGAACAAAACTTGTGCTGCTACATGACTGCTCCACTTCTTGTGTGAAATTTATAGATGTGGAAAATATGTTCCTTGGACCACAAGAAAATTTCAGTTCTGGGTTCCTTTCAGAAGAAAAGAAACCTGAGAAGACCCAAACATTTGCCATCTTGTTTAACGTGGTTAATGTAGATACTAAATGTGATTTCAAGTCAAGAGATTTTTCAAAGACTCTCCAGGTGCCATGCCAGAATGGGCTTAATGTTGGGTCAAACTGCACGAACAGAGGTGGAGTGAGACACTTTACTGGAGGAGGTTGTTATGCTGCCTCTAAGGAAATTGCCTCAGAACTGGGATGTCGAGACAGTTTTTGGTGATTGTCCCACTGGCAGATATTGCCAAGCAATAGTCAACACACACCAAATTTATCCACGAGGAGTATTTTTTCGCCCACATTGTTGGCATTGCAGGTTTGAAATCCAAGGCAACCAAGGGTATCAGTAGAGGAACATGAAGATCTACGGCCTGCCAGAACAATTCTTAACATTCACGGCCAGCTCCTGTGAGATTTACATGGCTCCTTTCTAGGGTATTTGCTAGCCTCTCCCACCACATCTTACTGGGGACACACGGGGCACAGAGCCTCCAGGAAGTCTCTTGAGCTACCAGCACTGCCAGAGAAATTAATCTGGCTTACAATGCACCCGGGTGCTGACTCCAAGAGGCTCTCAGGAGAAAGAGGGAAGCCAACACAGGCCTCTGCCATGAGAATACTTCTCACAGTCTGCTCCAGCAGAAGTAGACCAAAGGCAGCTATTTCATGGCAGCTTCCTTCTTTTCTGGACGCTGCTTGGGACACATGGACATGCCCATATGCACAGGATGAGTAATGCATGAGCAGCCCAAGAGCTCTCCATGAGTATGAGGGATTGTTCTGGATATTCCAAGCTACAGCTTACTGAGCAGGTTAAGGTCGTTTCAGCCTGCCAGGCTTATAAGGGTGCGTGCCACATTTAGAGCTTAAAGAGCATTGATCAAAAGGAACAAGCATGAAGCTCTTGTTGTCTGCTTGGTGTTCTGATCAAGCCTGGGCAAACTGGCATCTCCTACAATGTGGTTGTCTGGGAAGCCACAGTCCTGACCTCCTTCCTCTGCATCTCAGAATGGGTGACAGCTTAAAAACATGAGTTTGAGAGAAAAAGACAATAGCATCTTTACTCCAAATGACTTCTATATGGGATCCCTAGGCCCTAGTTCTAAATTAGGGCATAGAAGTTCACAGCCAAATTTATATGTCAGAGAACTTTACTCAAGGTCTAGCTTAGGTCTCAGCTGTGCTCACCTGGGGATGTTCCTCAAGCAGGTGATAGCAGCAGCTTATGGAAGTGGCATAATATCAAACAAAAACAAAGGCATAATTAAAGAGAGGTTTTAGAGACAAGGGGTGTACATGTATCTGCCCGGCACATCACAAGCAGCTGTGGAGGTGCCTGAATAACCCTAAACAATCAGGCTTTGGGTCTGGCAGAACAAAGCTCAGCCAGAGCTAACTTCAGTGTTTCACTGCCATTCATTTTTCATGATCATCCGATGGCTCACAACTAGGACGACTAAGTTCTCCTTCAGTGCCCACCATTTCAAGCTTTTAGAGGGTCTCAAGTGAGCTATCAGAAACTAGACCCCCTCACTATGCAGTGATGTTAGCCAAGTTGAACACGAACAGAACTGACAACTTCAGAGAGGTAAGGAAATACTATGGGAAATACATCTACTGACAGCTGAAGGGGTAGGTCTGAATTCATAAAAGCCCCAAAATGTGCTAATTCCCTTTCTAAGATTCACATTTAACTAGGAACAGTAAGAAAATCCATTTTATATGCTCACCAAGCAGTAAAACTATTGTGAAAGAATGTGAGAGGGATTATGTGAGATACAAACACATTTTCTTAGCCGTGTAGTGTTCATTCTAGCGTATCAAAGGAGTTACTCAATGAATTTGCCATGCCAATAATTTTTCCTTCATTGTGCAGGACTGGAGGAACTGCAGTGCTAGAGGAAAGCAAAATTCAGATTTTCAATAAAAGGGGAGGTTCTGTTATTACAATGGGCAGCTTGATCTTGTCTCCTCTTAAATGTACATATTGTGCTTTCTACAATAGGCCCTGATCGTGGTGGGGCTTTCAGATGCCTTCAAAATAAAACAACAGAAATGACTAGCAATTAACAGGAAATTGAATGGTCCCCAAAATTACCCCCTCGTAAGTCTGACTACTGTATCTAGCAGTAATGGAACAAATATCAAGAAAAATAAATTACTGAACATCTGGAAAATAACAGATTATTGAGCAATAAATGGGACAATAAATCTAGTCAAGAAAGATACGGCTGCCTTTTTTGACACAATAAAAAAAAAAATGACTGCAATATACTTTAAGCAAGACAAGTATTACAGCTATATTAGGTTCTCAGTAAAACATTACTTCCAGTGCCAAATATATTTTGTGGGTTTTTGTGTGTGTGTGTGTGGTTTTTGTTTTTTGTGTGTGTGTGTGTGTGTGTTTGTTTGTTTTTAACAAAAATTGAATCAAAAATTATTTGGGGGGGCAATAAGTAATTTTAAGATCAGAGCTGCTAAAGGATAGGAAAGAAAAAGTAATAAAAGCTAGCATCATGTAAAATATAGGGCTAGCAATGCATAAGAGGTCAGTGTTAGAGCATGTGCTGTTTAACAGTGTATTTCATTTTGTGCCGTTTAGATCTTTCCTTCACTCTCCTTGTAATACCAATTGAGATTTTCCTGAAATATATTGCTCTGTGTTGATATTTCCATTGTCTGCAGCTGAGGTTCAGAAGGGAGGAAGAAAGGGAGGGAGCTATTTATTCTCTCATTCTATAAATTGAAATAGCTTCTGAATTTTTGCATAATGCTTCGCACTTTTTAATCATGACCCGGAAAGAGAAATTCAGAAATGAGGAATTCAAGCTGGTATTACTTTACCTCACACTTACATTGCCTTCCTCAAATCACCAGCTATAAATCCATCCAGAGCTAGCCCACAACACAACAAAACACTTATGCATATGTTCAACTGTTGGTCCAGCCAGTAGTCACTGAACTTAAGTAATTGCAGTTACTCTTGGAGGCCTTTTGATATCAACAGGTTGCATTAGCTAGTGAGAAGTCTCTCCCCTCTGCAAGGTCACAAGAGAAGATGTCAAGACATCTATCACCTATGAGAGACAGAAAATACTGCTGTGGATTTTGTAAGTAACCACTGAGAGGAACTGGGAGTATTTAAAAAGTAGATGAGACAAAACTGCAGTAATTGCACTGTAAAGAACAACCCATCCTTACACTGACCTGGAATGAGAGTCCTCAAAGATGTGGTCAGTGTGCAATCAAGGCTGAGCTATTTTTTACAACTTGAGAAAGAAAACCTTCCACAAAAGGATACACCAAGCCCCAGTGTCTTCTTTCCCTGAAGGGAAAAAGTGATATGTGAATCCCACTATGATAAAACATTCAAAAAAGAAAAGCCGTGTCTGTTTTTCCTCTATTTATTAATAATTTGATTTATGGGAGTTTCTAAAAATAAAGTACCAAAACTTATGACTGACCAGTGCCCGATGGCTTTCTTTCTCATGTGGAAACTTGAAAGTGATTCTTTAATTATTCTAGTATGTAAAATTCATCAGACTATTGGCAATAATGTAAACCACTCTGATCCACAGGGATAGTTATTTGCTTTTTACCAAACTAAGATGGGTAGCTGGTGAAAAACAAAAATGTAAGGTCATTTGATAGCAACATAGAAAATGAAAAATATTCCTTGTAAACTTAAAGAGATACTGTCAGGATGGCTAGGCATGTTAGGCTGCTTTGGCAGCTGACTGAAATAAAGGATATTTTTGTTGGCTTCTTACAAATACAGCAGTGCCTTATCCATGGGACTCAAAGCAAGAATGGCAATATATTATTGACATTTCAGTTAACTAGCAGATCATAATAAAATCTTCATAGCATTTCAAATCAATCAGAAATAGTAACCTTTTCTAGTATTTATTTGTAGTAAACCTTAAGTCTGAGGATCAAAAAACTTTGTAGGCCAAGTGAGATGTTTAATTTGACCAAAAGGGAAACAACTCAATTTTCTTTTAAACAAAATTCAAGCATATCTGAACTATTTGTTGCTCTGAATTTCAAATACAGGAATGTTTCAGTTTAGGACAGTTGAAGTGAAATGTTTCTCTTTTTTCTATTTGGGGTTTGTTTGTGTTTTTGGCTAAAGGAATTGGGTGAATTTGACATGACACTTCATGAAGGATGTGGGAATGCTAAACAGAAGTAAAAAGAGGGCCTGAGAATGATCCTGCGGTTGGCAGAAAAAACTCTTGCAGTGGCACGCTTTGGGACCTCATGCTATTCGGCTCACGGGAGGAGAAGATGGATAAGCCAAGGAAAATAACCGAATCTTTTAATCCCCATCACCACAGACACAGCAACATCCAGTGGCTGGGAGATGGATCAAGATGGTCAGGAGTGGTTCAGGAAGAAGAGAAACACAGCAGCACCTGAGGACACCCGGGATTCAAGGATACCCAGGCAGGTGTTCCACAATGGCCCAAGCTAGGACTTGGCCAGAGGCAGCCTGGATGTCTCAGCCTCAGTGCTAAGACAGCTCCCACTTACCCACAGCATGCTGGTGCTTGCCCTGCTAGGGTCCATACCCAAACTCATCAGCATCCCTTCCTTCATACTGGTGTTACCTTACAAAAGCAAGGATGAACTGCTGCATCTTCTGTAGTAGCTTGTTTTGTGGGTTTACACCGAGTTTGAAGTGTCTATATGGTCAGGGAATACATTTAAGCTTCTGCCCAGTTTCTGTTCCTGTAGCCATGAGCCATGTGCATGACCTTAACTGGCTCCTTCCTTGTGTCCTTTCTGTGATGTCAGACACTTGCCTTCTGTTGGAATCCATGTGAGCATGCTAGTAGTACATGATAAACTTAATAACATTCAAGTTTGTGTTTTGCTGGAAGAAGACAGTAGGGAGAAATAGAAAGCCAGTTGCTTTTAAAAAAAAAAAAAAAAAAGATGAAAATGGAGCAAGGAGTGGCAAGGAGTGGGTTTAAGAATCAGTGCACACAGATCGGAAACATAGAACAGCCCAGGTTGGAAAGGACCTCGAAAGATCATCAGGTCCAACCTTTCCTGGAAAGGGGAGTTCAGATGAGATTATCTAGCAGCCTGTCCAGTTGCGTCTTGAAAACTTCCAGTGATAGGGAGTCCCCTACTTCCCTGGGGAGGCTGTTCCAGTGATCGACTCTTCTTACTGCAAAAAAAATCTTTCTTATATTAAGGTGAAACCTCTCCCACTACAGCTTGTACCTGTTGTTCCTTGTCCTCTCCATGTGGAGGAGATTGTGGAGATGTGGATGTGGAGATGTCATCTCCTCGAGAAAACTGCCTATCCCCTTTTGTAGCCATTTTATAAGCACTGTAGAACTGAGATGAGGTCCCCCCCAAGCCTTCTCCTCTCCAGGGTGAAAAGACCCAACTCCTTCAGTCTTTCCTCAATAGGGCAGGTTCTCCACCATTTGATCATCTACAGGGCTCTCCTTTGGACCCTCCCCAGTCTGTCCATGTCTTTTTTGATCAGGAAATTAAAAAAAAAAAAGAGGGAGCAAGACAGAACTTGTCATCTAAAAACAGAGCATACCTACCATATGTAGGGCATGCATTTCTGCCAGCATAACTCTGAGGAAGTGTTTTCTCCCTCACACATTGGGCTTGCTTTAGCCACAGGGGTTTTAATTCACCACTGCCTTGAAGAAAGAAATGGATGAATACCACAGTGGTAAAAGGCTCACTGCTCACAAATCCCAAACTAGTTTGTGATTTGCAAAACCTCAAACTCCTTGAAGTTCACTTCTTACTGCAGAGTGACTCACTTTGTATAACAAAGTCTCAGTATAATAAAACCTGGATTAAGCTATTGTAGCTTGTAGCCTAGCCAAATCACTTTGCCAAGTTCCTCTTAATGCTTTTTAAATGAAAACACATACAAAAAAAAAAAAAAAAAAAAAAAAAAAAAAAAAAACACCAAGAACAAGGGTCAGTGCAGCATTTTAAGGCAGAGCAATGCCCTGATGATGTAAAGAAATTCTGGTGCCTCGTTGCCTTTGAGAACTCAGGCACTGTTATTAAGTATGTGAACAAATTGTTACTTGCCACCTCGAGGTGAATGCTTCAGGTGCTTTACTACCTTTCTCCTCCAGATGTTACACTACTGGACCTCATCAGCAAGGACTCCTGAGTTTACATTAAAACAAAACAAAACAAAACAAAACAAAACAAATAAACAAAAAAACCCACAACAGTTATTTGGAGATAACAGCCAATTCTGATAAACGGAAAATGTAATTCTGAATCTCCCCTGATTGCACCTGAATGAGGTTGAAACATGTTTTTTGCTTTACTCCAGACCAGACTCAAACTCCATTCCAGTGCACATCCAGTTCAGTGAGCTCCTGCACATACACAGCACTCAGTTGCTCGTACCTACAGGCCACCAAACCCAAACCCCATATAACCAGCACCTGTGCTTCGCTGCAAGAAATGTCTCATTAGGTAGGTAAGCTGGCACTAGAGAAGCCCTCTCTTTACCACAGAGCAGCTTAAGATCTGCAAGAAGCGTCGCACTGGACACCTTATAACATCTCTTCTTTCTTTTTTCCTTTTTCTTTTTCCGTTCTCCTGTATGCACACACTGTTCTAACACTGGATAAGGTTCATAGCAAGAACCTGCAACACACAGCTGAAACTGCTGAGACTTCATTTTCTGTGTGAAAAATGGGTAAAGCTTTCCCATAAAATAATAATTCTTACCTTTGGAAGTACCCTCACTCCTGCTCTAGCTGTGGGAGCTCAGCAGTTCCTCTAGACCTCTACAGGGTTGCTGGGAGTGCACAGAGAGTTTTAGCCAGGCCACATGCGATGCCAGGGTTATTTTGTCCTTTCACTTGCCAAAAGAATGCTTTTTATTTCTCTCATCGCTCGCTCTCAAAAGTTCTCAGTTTTGCAGGGAACACAGATCCCTGTTAGGGTATTCATAGATCCCTCTTACAGCAAATCGGCTGAACGGACCAGAAGGAATAAATCAGAGGCAGGTGAAATCACCTGTATTGTAGGTGGGATAGGTTCATTCCCAATTTATCCATAGACATAAATTTTCTTTTTTATGGCACTGATGCTCTGGAATTTCCAGGAATATCCTCCAGACCAAACAGGGCTGGTGTTCAGGCTTTAAAATGGATGCCTACATGAACAGAGTCTTGTTCTCCTGAAGTTCACCCTTCACTAGAGGCACCCTCCTTTCCACAGCAGAAGAAATGGTCAGCAAGTAAGGACAAGGGCTTTAAAATAGACTTTATCGCTACGAGGTTATTCTTTCCCCTCAGGCATCACGGAATAGAGGCACCACAAAAATGCTGCCTTGATGTTTACAGAGCAAGGCCCCAGCTGTCAGTCGGTCAGCTTGCAGCTAGCCCAGCACAGACATTTCTATGCAAATGGAGCAGGCCAGTGCCTAGCATTAAATGTACAATCTCAGTTATTCCTTTTTTTAATTTGCTGCAGAGAAGCCTGAGGTGACCAGCCAGATGGTAAATTATTACCAGTTTGGCACCAAAGCCTGGTTTGGTCTCCTAATAGAGCATTTGTCATGGTTACATATTGTATCATGTTCTAATTTATAACACAGCTACGCCCATCCGTGAGGCCAGATTCTGCTCTGAGTTACACAAGAGTAACCCCGTTAACTTCAGCAGCGCTAAAGGCACAGGAAAGAGCAAAATCCAGACTTTGCTCACCAACGTTTCAAAAAGCCTTCAGATGCACCTAGAAAAAAGTGCACACACATTTCATTTGCTGAGTCTAGATGGTGTGAATGGGAAATAGATAGAAACTCTCTACAGTCTTACTTGGCACAATCTGAATTCAACAAAAAAATTCTTCATTTCCAAAGCAGGATTTTTATCTTCGATGACACAAACAGATATTCATTAACTATATATTGGAAGTCCCCCTTCTGATACAACAAAACCAAAGAAAACCTGCAGTTACAGGATAATGTCTGTTGTTTCCTGCATATTAAAAAAAAAAAAAAAAAAAAAAAAAAAAAAAAAAAAAGCAGTGAAAAGGCTTAGTCTTGATAAACCAGTCCCTGACAAAGAGGTTGCAGCAAGAGGATGTGTATGGCATCAGTATTCACTTTGCTTTCCTGGTGATAGCAGATGTGTTATAAAATTATGATATTCACGTGATCTTTTGCTTGTTTGCATAAGCAACATTTTTGGTCTGTACAATGTGCAGTCACTGGAGATAGAGGGGACTCAGATGACAACGTTTGGAATCACAGCAACAAACCTTCAATGTGCTATCCTAGGGAAGCACCAAGAGCTGCACGTCCTCTCCCACACCCAGAGGAGGAGAAGGCAAAATCTAACTCTGTATTCAGACTCCTCTTCCAAAGCATCCATCCTCAAGATAACTCTTTTGGGATCAGATTGAGGGCCAGGCTTTTCCCCAAACATTTTCCCCAAAGCATTTCTTGTTTCAGCAAGCAGTGTTCCTCTATCAAGGCTTTTTTAATTGTGTGCATCAGACTAGCTCCACCTACTTGAGTGCCAGCTATTTCATCTCAGAGTCTTGGATCCTCTGATTTATTAAGGAGAAGATCAGAAAAACTGGTTTAGGCTGAGCCTCGAGCAGGTAAGGATGGCTTGATATTGTCCCCGAACACAGACATGGAGATGAGTGCAGAGTGAATGGAAGCTATGGCATTACAATCTAGGGGATTCCCAAGCAAAAAAATCAGTAAACCTTAGCCCTTGCCCAGGTTGCAAAACTGAAAGGGGCAAATCCTTGCAGGGAAGAGGACCAGGTGAAAGCAGCACAGCCTCACTGTTGCAGGCAGCTGCCCAAAGCCACCCATGCAGGACAGTCGCCGCTACAGCACCACTCTGCCTCCCCAGGTGGGACTGCAGCCAGGAGGCCAGTTTGCAGTCAGCATACGTGTCAGCAGAATGGCCTTTCAGACAATGTCCAGAAAGCTTCCAAAAATTCCACTGGAATTACATTTAAATGTGTTTGGAAAAGTATGTGATTAACTGCAAGAAAGCTTGGTGATATCATCGTGTGAATTCACCACTGTACAATGTGCCATTAACTTTAAGTTCCGGTGAAAGAAATATGGAGAAATTGATTGTCCATACTACACAGAACAATTGCCTATAGTGTAATAGCTTGGTACGTTGGCTTTGCTTTTATTCAAAAACTTCATCTGGGCTGATGCTTTTTTCAAACCTGCACAATACCCCTGGGAACTATTTTTGGGACCAGTAAAAAAGGCAACGGGTATTCGTACAGTTCTTGTACCATCCAAGAACTGAACTGCCAGAAGAACTCTTATTTTGCCCCCAAATAATTCCTTCAAGAAAATGGCCTGAAAAAGACCACCCATAACACTGAAGGACAATGGGCTGAAAATACAGCTGACATCACCAGTGATTTTGTTAACTATGTATTTTGATAAATATAGCTCTGCAAGTAGAAATAACTGGAAAGTAGTGTAAAAATGAAAGGACATGAAGTGCAGTTAAAGGTTAACGTGTCACTGAACTATCTTCTATCAGAGGTTTGTTTGTTCTTGAGAAATAATTTATTTCAGAACTGAGGAGCAGCTAATTTGTAGTTCAAACAGGTGCTAAAGAAAATTAAATAAAAACAATTTTACACTTATAAGACTATAATAACCATAACCCTGGTGACAACATTTGTCTAACTGATTGAGTCTGTGCATAGGCATCAATTCACATGCCATAGAAATGAGTCCACTTACAGACAAATCTGTATGGAATGAGTGAGAAATAGCACTGGACATTACTTCGGAAAAGTGAAATTCATCTTACCTCACTTGAGTCATCTACAGGAAGCACAGCACTGCAGTACAGACTGTTACACTCCCATGCAATTTGTACAGAAAGAGAGCAGTCTAAAAGACAGCCAAACACATCTAAGGATAAAGTTATATCTCTATATTGACCCCCAGAGAGTTTCTAATCAACTAGCTCAGACTGGGTAACTAATATTTAAATGTTGATTCAGAGGTGAGGTAAACACTACCTGAAGTACTGTGCAATTTTTTCTCTTTGAAACTCCTATGGAGATTGGCAAAGCAAAACGTGGCAGTAAAATGTTGCCATAAATTTATCAGAGTTTATGCTGCTAATATTACACAGAGCAAGAAACCAGTGCAAACTGCCTGCTGCTTGATTTTTTCTCTGAAATGTAGGGTAGAATCAGCACATGCTGGCCACGTACTGAGTTATACAGAAAGTTACCACTTCCCACATCACAAGATCTCTAACAAACAGTGTGGCATTTTTCATGTCCACTCACATACCCTGCAGAAATACGATTTCCTTGTGAGCCATATCCTTTGGCCTTCAGGTGGTCAGGTGAAAGATAGCATGAAAACAGGCAGGAAGGGCAGGTAGCCTGGCTCCTTGGATTATGAAAGCAGTTGAAGTCATAGTAAACAGCACTACAACTGCGGATTTATTGGATGGACTTATAAAATAATAGCATCTTCCAAAATTATTCTTTGCAAAACAGTGATTCATAATCTCATGAAGTATGAGGCATTCCTCATGAGCATGAGGTGCTGGATTTCCAGTGGATCCAACAATGACAGATTACATTTTCCAGTGAGGTGTCTGAACATATCAGTAATGCAGAATTTCCTAGAAGTCTCTAAGAAATTTGAATAGCTGACTTCTCAGGAAGGGTGTGCAAAGATTAATGTCAGAGGAAGGACAGCTATGACAACTTCTACCAGCTTCAGTTAATGCACAAGGAAATCATACAGAGAGCAGAAACAGAACTAGAAAAAAGAAAAGAGGGATACAGAGGCAAAAGGGTAACTAAACCTAAGACAAATCAGAAATTGAGGGGGAAAAAAGGAGTAAAAACTAAAAAGGAAAGGAGTGTAAGAGAATAAAGAAAGATAAGTGAATGCAGAATCATGAAGCATGCAAATGAACAATGAACAGATGCGAAGAAAGAATGAATTGCTGGACAATGACCAGAAACATATCTGAGAATTGGGAAGAGGCAGAAGAAGGAAAGGAAAGAAGCCAAAAATCATAATACCAATGTTTTTATCTTCTTTGTTTGTAATTGTACTGCATGAACCTGATTTTTTTCTCTGAACTAGTAGGAAATCTTGCTGAGAAACTGCAGCCTCCAGCTAATGAACACCATACCTCTCAGAGGTACTTCTGGTGTTAATCACACACCAGTACATCCCCTGTTCTTTCAGATACGGTTCATACAGATTTTCTCTCCGCCATGTGAGAGGCTTCTTCTAGTCCCTAAGAGAGGCAGAGTAAATATGATAGAGCCATACTTTTGCACTAACAGAAACAATGAAACGTGTGCAGTAGGCTACTCATACTGCAATGGGATTAGCTCTGCCCCGTATTCAGTTTTACACTACTGAAGCCCTCTGCCCTCTTTAGCAGGAAAAGATCCATCTCCCGTGACTCTCAAGTTGCAGCTGTAGAAACATAATTACATGCTAAGTAACCTGTCCTTTTTTATTATTATTTCAATTCAGTCTGTTTTTGTCTGTACTATTTGTAAAGTAATATTTCTCATACCATTATACCCTTCCCATTCACATTACAGAAGGGTATCTGTTCTCTTCTATGGTCTTCTGCATGATGGGCAATTGCTAACCCTGCATATTAAAAAACAAACAAACAAAAAAAAACAACAACAAAAACATGTCCACATATACGAACACATGCACATAAGCATGATACATAGCTTAACCATTGTTAACTTTCCTTGGATCCACACTAAACAGATTCACCTTCCATCTCATGCTCTTCCAGGAGGATCTCTCTTGCTTTCAACCAGCTTTTTAGGACCTTATTTCTATGGGGACTCAGAAGGTCGTTTTGAGGTCACAAAAAGCCACTTTAACAGACAATAATTGGGGTTTTTAATAGTCCTTAGCTACAGTTCCTCTGGCTTTAAGTAAAGCTTTTTTTTTTTTTTTTTTTATTTGACAAAAGTATTTATACAAGAAAACTCATGAGGATACAAAAAAAAAAAAAAAAAAAAAAAAAAAAAAGAGTACAGCCTAAAGTTCTGTGCAAAACATGCCAGCAAGCTCTGACCTCATAGCCAGGGCCCCAGGGTTAAGGCAGATGAAGATATCATGTGACAGCACATCCCTTATCCCCCCGCGGCACAATGTTTGTCTTCTAGCATCTGTCTCTGGACAATTGTGTAATGCAAGGCAATGAGGTGTCTGCAGGATCCGCGTCTCTGGAAGTGTAACTGCAGTCCCTCTGCTTACAGCTTGCTGGGCTTTATCAGGCCCAGTATTGCGAGCTTTCATCTGCACTGCACATTACTTCATCCTTCAGTCCAACGCACAACTACAACTGTACTTCTAAGTGACAGGCTAAACTAAGTTCATGATTTTGTGTAAAACCGTAATGATCTTTTTTATGTTTCCAGCTGTTGTTTTTTTTTCCTCTAGGTACGTACAAAAATCTTTCTCCTCTTTTAAGGACTTGTGCCAGGCACTGGACAACCAGCCGGGCCAGCTTCAGCAAGGTCACGATACCAGTACTGCCAAGGGACAGCATGTGGAAAAGGAGGGATGGAGCTGTGGTGGCACCCCAAGGCCACGTGGCAGGTCCTGCCAGCCACACTGCTACACCAGTGTCCCCAAACACACCACTTCTCCAAGGGAAGGAGGCCACAACAATGACAGAGGTGGCTGCCCAAAAAGCTGCTCACATCCCACACACCAACTGCCAAAAAGCTCCCTTCACGCCTACACCTCGCAGGACGGATTTCTCTGAGGGCTTCCCTGTTTCCTAAACAATTTGTCAGCTAAGACGATGCAGCTGCAGCTACTCTGGTTTACTCAGCCAGTGCACCTTGTGTTAGGTAGCCCGACATCAATGTATGAGGGGGAGAGATGGGAGAGGAGCCACCACCAGCACCATGTACAGCAAGTGATGCTGGCCACAGCCCGGCGTGACCAGCTGCAACACGCAATACACATGTTCCCCCAGCGATGGACACAGAACAAAATGTTCCAGTGATACGGTCGGTGGTGCAGTTGCAAGGGCCTTGGGAGGAATCACGCTCATGAAAAGCTTTCATGGTATAAAAGCCGAATTAGGTTTCAGTCCCTGAACGGTGGCCTTGCCAGTGTGTAAATGTAGCATCCAAAGCACTGTTGGCTCAGCAGCAATGCAAATCTTCCTGGCTCAAGTAAGTTCCTTAAGAGCGAGGCTGAGACTCATCCCTCATACAGACCTACCCCCATACCACTTTTGCTCACAGTCCTCCTATCATTTGGTAGGTATTCAGACAATTCGTGCTGTTCAAGCAAGTTGCTCGAACAAGGTTGTCATAAAAGTTGCAAAACAT